>NC_052310.1:32894889-33574264 GCF_016432855.1 Salvelinus namaycush | reverse complement strand
CGCCCTGACCAAACCAAAATAGAGACATAAAAAAGGAACTAAGGTCAGGGCGTGACATCCTATTCTTGAAGATCAAAGAGTATAACATTTATTGGAATGACTGGAATTCTGATAGACTTTTGTTTCTAATGCAAAGATATAATTTAATTGTATTATTATATGTAGTAGAAAGCGATGGGTTAGAAGAAGCCTACATAACCAACTCATAAAGTAAAATTTAACATCCATACATGGCCAGCAACTTTAACATGGATTTATCCTGCAATACAATAGATGTTGTTCAATTGGTAAGATAATGTTTGTCTTCTTCTAATGCCTCTTAAGGTGAAAGTAATCAGATTACGTTACTGAGTTTGGGTAATTATTATTTAATTTTTTACATTTAACGAGGCAAGTCAGTTAAGAACAAATTCTTATTTACAATGAAGGCCTACACCGGCCACACCCAGACGACACTGGGCCAATTGTGCGTCGCCCTATGGGACTCCCAATCACGTCTGGTTGTGATACAGCCTGGAATCGAACCAGGGTGTCTGTAGTGACACCTCAAGTCCTGAAGCCTTAGACCGCTGCGCCACTCGGGAGCCCTATCCAAAAGTTACGTCACTGATTACAATTTTGGACAGGTAACTAGTAACTGTAAAGGATTACATTTAGAAAGTAACCTACCCAAGCCTGGCAATACTATAGCAATGATGATAGTTCAAATCAAATCAAATCACATTTTGTTAGTCACATGCGCCGAATACAGTGAAATGCTTACCTACGAGCCCCTAACCGACAGTGCAGCTAAAAAAAATACGGATAAGATGAAGAGATAAAAGTAACAAGTAATTAAGGAGGAGCAGTAAAAAATAACAATATATACAGGGGGGTGCCGGTACAGAGTCAATGTGCGGGGGCACCGGTTAGTCGAGGTAGTACGTACATGTAGGTAGAGTTAATTAAAGTGACGACGATTGATGGTAATGACAACGATTGAATCTGAACACCATACTATAGCAACAGTATAGCAATCTTAATCTCAACCCCAACCCCGTATACACCATTCAATGAAACATGCATGTTCCAAACTGACAGAACCCACACGTTGAGTCAAGGACACCATACATAAATAAGTAATGAACTCTAAAGCTTATGGAATCATATATGTATAGGAATGAAAATGTGTTCTGTATGTGTTATTCTGATGTGCACTTTAAATATGTATCATACAAATATGTTTTAAACTGTACTTCTAAATATATATAAGCATTTGGCTTAGTAAAGTAGGATAGAAAATGGCATAACGGAGCCATAGTTGTAGATTCTGAATCATTTTCTTCTTGTGAGTGTCAATATTTTGTCTGCATTGTTCTTATCTCTTCTGTTTAACACAAATTAAAACTATGTGTTGCATGACAATATAGATTCAGATTGTAATAGCATGTCAGGCAACATGTCCACATACAGTAGAATGTCCTTGATCTATTCTGTATTTTGACTCTCCTGCCTACAGTACCTACCCAACAGTAAAACATTGGCTGTATACCTTCTGACAACTCTGTCAAGGTGCTTCACCTTGATAGAGAGAGAGCGAGAGAGACAGAGAGAGAGTGAGAGAGAGAGCTGGGTGGTCGGGAGGTAGGTCTACTGTGAGTAAAAACACCCTGTGTCATCCCTCTCTAGATAGAGAGAGAGGTCTTTCATGTGGAAAGAGTGAATGTGTGTGTGCGTGTGTGCATGTGTGCTTGTTTGTGTGTGTGTGTGTGATAGGTGAACACATCTCCCTCCCCTCCTGCTGTTTTCTCACCTACAGTTCACTCCCCTGCCTCCTTGTGAGATGCATAGTGAGACCCAAACGAGACACAGATGAGACGAGAAGAGACGAGAGAAGACAACAGGAGACATGACTCTAACGCTCCATATCTAATAATAATACTGTCTTCGAAAGCCACGTCATCCTGAGAGCAACACATTGTTTACACGAACACAGACAGACAGACGGACGAACAAACATCACTCCAAAACACTCCTCCATGAGAATACATTCAGTGAGAGATAGGGGAGCGGGGGGGGGCAGAGAGAAAGAGACAGAGCGTAACGGAAGACAGACGAATGTGTGCTGCCTGTGAGAGCGAGACATGACTCCTGACAAACAAATGACAGAACCACAGCAGACATGGTGATGAACATGAAGTCTGAAAAGAGGGGCAGAACTCAAGACCTGTTCATTATCACATGCAACGGAAAAAGTCTTAATGGGAGTTTCTTATTGGACAAGAAACAATGGTTTCTTATTGGACAAGTTCAGGTTCTCTCCTGGTTCTCTCCAGTTTTCTTCCGTTTGGTGCCTAATGAACACGGCACTGTTTATCTTTAAGCCCATCAGTGTTATGAGCTTTGAGACTAAATGAAAACCTCTTTACAAACAATAAGTAAAGTTAAGCTGTGTCAATATGCCACTAACAGAATGTGTAAGGGCAGTGTGCAATATCTATTATGTATGTGGCTATACGAGACATGTAAATGTGTATGACATGGGTAACCTGCAATGTATGTATTATGTTGAGTGTTTAATGTTATGTACAGTGTTTATTTTGATTGCAGTAGTATTGTAATATTTTGTCTAAGACTATTTTCCTGTCCTAATCCATTATTATTTTATAATCATCGTTTTATATGGCTCTGCAGTGCAATGCCTCTGCAGAATGGTTTGTTGTCAAGATACTGTATACAGACACACTGTGCTTTCGGAAACTATTCAGACCCCTTGACTTTTTCCATGTTTTGTTACGTTACAGCCTTAATCTAAAATGGATTATGTAAAACATTTCGCTCATTAATCTACACACAATACCCCATAATGACAAAGCGGAAACAGTTTATTTGAAATTTTTGCAAATTCTGCAGCAATACGCCATCCCATCTGGTTTGCGCTTAGTGGGATTATCATTTGTTTTTAAACAGGACAATGACCCAACACAACTCCAGGATGTGTAAGGGCTATTTGACCAAGAAGGAGAGTGATGGAGTGCTGCATCAGATGACCTGGCCTCCACAATCACTCGACCTCAACCCAATTGAGATGGTTTGGAATGAGTTGGACCACAGAGTGAAGGAAAAGCAGCCAACAAGTGCTCACCATATGTGGGAACTCCTTCGAGACTGTTGGAAAGCATTCCAGGTGAAGCTGGTTGAGAGAATGCCAAGAGTGTGCAAAGCTGTCATCAAGGCAAAGGGTGGCTACTTTGAAGAATCTAAAATCTAAAATATATTTTGATTTGTTTAACACTTTTTTGGTTACTACATGATTCCATATGTGTTATTTCATAGTTTTGATGTCTTCACTATTATTCTACAATGTAGAAAATAGTAAAATAAAGAAAAACTCTGGAATGAGTAGGTGTTACCAAACTTTTGATTGGTACTGTACATCTCAGATATGTGGAGTGAGGAATCATGCAGGTTATTTTCCTGGCATTTCTATCTGCAAGATTTGGTATGTTACACATTTCTGACTGGAACCCTGGTCTCAGCACTCACTGGCATTCAAATCAACAATGTGAACATTTTCAGATAGATTACAAATCTATTGAATATTCAGATGCATGTATGGGAGTTAAATAATGAAGTCATGAGTGACTTGATGTAGGAGGAGAGAAATGATAAGGAGCTAACAAGTGTCTTATTCAGAAACTTGATGATTCATTGCTCTCTCTCTCTCCTCACTGTTTGTTTATTTTACATTGTCTTCTCTTCCCCTTTCTCTATCTTTCCATCTCCCTTTCTGCCATTTACTTCACTCTCTCCCTCTCTCTCTCTCAGCCGCTCTCCCTCATATAACTTCAACTCCCCCTCCCGCTCTCTCTCTGCAGTACTCAGTAGGGGACATATTGAGAGTGTTTCAAGGTCATCTCTCTCCAAGGTCTCGTCTCGTCTCACTAGCTCACTGGAGTAGACAAGCAATTCCCAAAGGGTAGTCACATACACATTTAGTGGCCCACACACACATACATAAACTCAGGCGCACACACACACACACACACACACACACACACACACACACACACACACACACACACACACACACACACACACACACACACACACACACACACACACACACACACATGCACGCAAGGGACGCAGGCATGCACACACACAAAGAATGTGTTTGTGTAAGTGTGTGTGTGTTTCTTTATTCTGAAGCTGCTGCTTCTGCAGGCCACACACGCACGCACATACACAGGTTAATCTTGGCTACTAACCCAAAGTTAATACAATGTTAATGGAAAAGATAGACAGGAACGAGGCAAGTATGTGTGTGAGTGTGTGTGTGTATGTTTTTGTGCGTGTGTGTGTACTTTATGTGAATAGAGAGATCCCTCCGGTGTTTAATAGCTATAGTTAGACTAGATATATTCACTGATTAGAAAATGTATGATTTATCAATATACTACAAAAAATGTCCATGACATCATGAACTAGTCGTTATGTTGAAAAGTGAATGGGAATGATTGTTATGTACAGCCTTTGTCAGTCTCTAGGGGTGTACACTTCGGCTGTCCCCATAGGAGGACCCTTTGTAGAAGCCTTTTGGTCATAGTAGAACTGTTCCACATGGAACCAAAAGGGGTTCTATGTGGAACCAAAAAAGTGTTCTCCTAAGGGAACAGCCGAAGAACTGACCGATGAACTGACCGACCTTTTTTGTAAGAGTGTAGTACACTGTATATAGAGACACTGGAATAGCTCACCAAAAAAGCCTGGTGATACAGTATATGACAAACTTTTGTGTAAATGAAACCAGCAGGAGGTTGGTTTGCCCATACACACTATGCGCAGCAGCTCCCAGTCACACAGTGCCAACAGCTGGTGGAACTTGAGGAGGGTGGCATCTATTCTCTCTCCTAAATGCCTCGTGAGTGTCAGTCACACAACTACAGGTGTGTGTATGTGTGTGTGTTTCCAAGCACATGCTCATAAATTCTCAATGGGAAAGTGGGGGGGGGGGGGGGGTGAGTGATGTCTATGACAGATCTAAGGCTGCATAGGCCATGGGAGATATAGAGAGGCAGGGACAGCTGTTCATTAAGCCTACATTGAAATGATCTCTCTCGCACACGAACCCACACACACACACACCTCCTCACCCTCTCCTCCCTTATCCACACATCTCCTTATGTGCATGCTTAATTTTATCTCTCACTTCTATCTCATCTCTGCCCCTTTCCCTGTTCTTCTTTACTTTTCATCAACTCATCTCTTTCTCTGTTATCCTATCCTCCCCTCTCTCCTCCCATTCTCCTCTCCTTCCCTAACCATTCTCCTCTCCTTCCCTAACCATTCTCCTCTCCTTGTGTACACTTTGTCTCTTTTCCCTGTTCTCATCTCTTCCTCCCTGTCAGACTGCTGTTAATAGGATTTGTGTGTGTGTGTGTGAGAGGTGTGTGTGTCAATGATGGATGAAGGTGATGTTTCACTAAGGGATGTAATGATTCACCGATATGCATCTGTCCCTGGTTCAAATGTTTAAGATATGAGAGCATCGGTCCGCAGGACCCCAAACCAATCCAAATGCAGGATGCATCGGTCAGAAAATGTATTCAAACGTTAAGAATTGGCGGTTCACAATAGTTTTTTGCTCAAGGTACTTTCTTTCTACTTTCCAAAAATACCACTCATCTTTTGTGACAACTGATGCGCCCTTACCTTCAGTGTCGAACTAAGCATGTAATTGTCTTGACAGTCATTGATCTACAAGTCATTTTGCATGCCGCCCAACCCCAGGCAATATCAGTAGCCTAGTCAATCTGCACGCTGTGTGCAGCTTTGGGCACTGACCAAGGAGAGGTAGGCCTATTCCTGATCTGGCACATCTGCAGATCACTTTCAGCATTCAAATGTATGTAAAATGGCTAGCGCAATATTAGGCGTTATTAGCTAAGTGACAATAAGTGCAATTTGCTAAAAGCAAACAATCCCTCCCTCTAATTGATAGTGGGGAGGTAGATGCCCAGTTTCCCTTATGTTACCCAAGATGGTAACAATTTATTTGGATAGCCCTTACCATGGACAACCCTTATCCTAACCCTAACCTTTAGCCTAACCCTTATTCTGAACCTTACCCTAACCCTAAGCGTAACCTTAGCAAGCAATTGCTTATCAACAGATAGTCAGTTGCTTATTAATAGATAGTTTGTTGATATACTGAACAAAAATATAAATGAAGCATGCAACAATAAAGTTCATATGAAGAAATTTGTCAATTTAAATGAATAAATTAGGCCCTAATCTATGGATTTCATATGACTGGGAATACAGATATGCATCCGTTGGTCACAGATACATTAAGGATCTCGTCACGGTATTTCTGTGTATTCAAATTGCCATCGATAAAATGCAATTGTGTTCATTGACCGTAGCTTATATATGCCCATACCATAACCCCACCGCCACCATGGGGCACTCTGTGCACAACGTTGACATAGGCAAACCACTCACCCCCCACAAGAAGCCATACACATGGCTTGCGGTTATGAGGCAAATTCTCTAAAACAATGTTGGGGGCGGCTTATGGTAGAGAAATTAACCTTCAATTATTTGGCAACAGCTCTGGTGGACATTCCTGCCGTAAGCAGGCCAATTTCACGCTCCCTCAAAACTTGAGACAACTGTGGCATTGTGTTGTTTGTCAAAACTGCAGATTTTAGAGTGGCCTTTTATTGTCCCCAGCACAAGGGGCACCTGTGTAATGATCATGCTGTTTAATCAGCTTGTTGATATGCCCCACCTGTCAGGTAGATGATTATCTTGGCAAGGGAGAAATGCTCTCTGACAGGGATGTAAACAAATTTGTGCAATTTTTTCCCCCGAGAAATACGTTGTTTGTGCGTATAAAAAATGTATGGGATCTTTTATTTCAGCTCATGAAACATATGAAACATGGGACCACCACTTTACATGTTGCGTTTATATTTTTGTTCAGTGTAGTAAAACTGTTGGTAGAGTTACTACAGATGGACTATCCAAACAAAGTGTGACCAAGATATATACATAATTTACACACACACACACACACACACACACACACACACACACACACACACACACACACACACACACACACACACACACACACACACACACACACACACACACACACACACATCAGTGCAGACAGATCCAGCTCAGAGAGGCCTAGCTCATGAGCCTACAAGCTCTCACAGTATCATGTCAGAATTAGACGTACATCCATGTACTCAAACGTCACATTTTGAAGTTGTTCCAAACGTCAAATTTCAAAGTGTTTAAGGTTAAGTTTAGGTATTAACACCAGCTTTTTAAAGTTAGGGTTAAGTTCCGGCATTAACTCTGAATTCTTAACTTCTTTGGGGTAGGGGGCAGTGTTTTCACGTCCGAATGAAAAGCGTGCCCAGAGAAAACTGCCTGCTACTCAGGCCCAGATGCTAGGATATGCATATTATTAGAAGATTTGGATAGAAAACACTCTGAAGTTTCTAAAACTGCTGTTTGAATGATGTCTGTGAGTATAACAGAACTCATATGGCAGGCAAAAACCTGAGAAAAAATCCAACCAGGAAGTGGGAAATCTGAGGTTTGTAGTTTTTCAACTCTTTGCTTATCCAAGATACAGTGGAAATGGGGTCATATTGCACTTCCTAAGGCTTCCACTACATGTCAACAGTCTTTAGAACCTTGTTTGATGCTTCTACTGTGAAGTGGGGGCGAATGAGAGGGGAATGAGTCAGAGGTCTGCCAGAGAGCCACGAGCTGACCATGCGCGTTCACGTGAGAGAGTTAGCTTGCGTTCCATTGCATTTCTGAAGACAAAGGAATTCTCCGGTTGGAACATTATTGAAGATTTATGTTAAAAACATCCTAAAGATTGATTCTATACATCGTTTGACATGTTTCTATGGACTGTAACGGAACTTTTTGACTTTTCGTCTGCACCTAGTGATTGCGCGTCATGAATTTTGATTACTGGGCTAAACGCGCAAACAAAAATGAGTTATTTGGACATAAATGATGGACTTCATCGAACAAAACAAACATTTATTGTGGAACTGGGATTCCTGGGAATGCATTCTGATGAAGATCATCAAAGGTAAGTGAATATTTATAATGCTATTTCTGACTTCTGTTGACTACACAACATGGCGGATATCTGTTAAGGTTGTGTTGGTCTCTGAGCGCTGTACTCAGATTATTGCATGGTGTGCTTTTTCCGTAAAGTTTTTTTGAAATCTGATACAGCGGTTGCATTAAGGAGAAGTGGATCTAAAATTCCATGCATAACAGTTGTATCTTTTAGCAATGTTTATTATGAGTATTTCTGTAAATTTATGTGGCTCCAAATCACCAGATGTTTTGGAACTACTGAACATAATGCGCCAATGTAAACTCAGATTTTTGGATATAAATATGAACTTTACCGAACAAAACATACATGTATTGTGTAACATGAAGTCCTATGAGTGTCATCTGATGAAGATCATCAAATGGCTGTGTTTTTCTGTGACTTGGCTCTGACCTAACATAATCGTTTGGTGTGCTTTCGTCGTAAAGCCGTTTTGAAATTGGCTGGATTTACAACAAGTGTATATTTAAAATGGTGTAAAATACTTGTATGTTTGAGGAATTTTAATTATGGGATTTCTGTTGTTTTGAATTTGGCGCCCTGCAGTTTCACTGGCTGTTGACGAGGGGGGACGCTACCGTCCCACATACCCTAGAGAGGTTTTAAGATTAGGCATTAACGGTAAGGGTTAAGGTTTGGGATAGGCTTAAAACAAAAATATCAAAAACAACTAACTATCACTGAATTCAAACATGCAAACATCTCCCGACATTCTCAGACATGGATGGACGTCAAATGCTGACTTGTATCACAGGTGACCTGCCTGTATTTTTCACCACTTCCAGCTTTATCTGGTCTCCCGTCCAGGGACCGACCAGGACCGGCCCTGCTTAGCTTCAGAGGCAAAAGAGTAGTGGGATACAGGGTGCTATGTTGCTGGAATGAATGTGCCTGTCACGTCCTGACCATAGTTCTTATGTGTTTTGCTTGTTTAGTGCTGGTCAGGACGTGAGCTGGGTGGGAATTCTATGTTGTGTGTCTAGTTTGTCTGTTTCTGTGTTCAGCCTAATATGGTTCTCAATCAGAGGCAGCTGTCAATCGTTGTCCCTGATTGAGAATTATATATAGGTGGCTTGTTTTGTGTTGGGATTTTGTGGGTGGTTGTTTCCTGTCTCTGTGTTTTGTCTGCACCAGATAGGGCTGTTTCGGTTTGCCACATTTTGTTGTTTTGTAGTGTTGTAAGTGTTCACAGTTCGTCTTCTTAAATATGTTGAGCACTGGCTACGCTGCGTGTTGGTCCGATCCCTGTTTCACCCCCTCTGCTCGTGAAGAGATGGTGAAACAGGGATATTAGGCTGGACACAGAAACAGACAAACTAGACACACAACATAGAATTCCCACCCAGCTCACGTCCTGACCAACACTAAACAAGCAAAACACATAAGAACTATGGTCAGGACGTGACAGTGCCAAATGTTCAACTGAAAAAAAGGAAATAAAAGCAAAGGCCAGGGTTACTTAGGGAAAATTGCAGCAAAGACAGAGGCGTTTTATTTAATCGCGTTTGAGAAAAAAAAGGAAACTTTTTTTTTTTGCATCCATTTAAAATTAATTTGTTCTCGCATTTCAAAACCTTTTCCTTGTAATATTTTGTTTTGTTATCAATACTTTTAGGTTCATGATTTTCTTTCAATATCATAAAGTTTTTGTTGCAATATTAATAATTTTGTTCTCGGCTTCAGAAGTTTTGTTTGATATTAATGGCACAAAAGTAACTCACTCCTAGATTTGGGGACTGTGAAGAGACCCCTGTTGGCATTTCTGGTGGGGTAACTATGTCTGTCAGAGCTATTCGCCTTATTCTGGAACGTCACAGTGATCGCGGCGAGGTAGTTGCAACTGTGTTTCTATTTCCGGCAACATTCGCGCGACACTAGCGCATGCAAAAGTGGTACTTTTAGTTGAGAGCTTGATAGTTTTACACTGACAGAACCTCACAAAATCCTAAAATCGATCAACATGACAAGCATATGTCCAGTACGAGGCTGTCACAATAGTTTTAACAACAGCAATGTTTTGAACATCAACCTCTACGTCTATCTGAATGTACCTGTGGAGCCCCATACGACCTGTATCCACCTCCTAAAGACGCAGAGTCTTTGCGGCTCTGGCTCAAAGCGTTGAACCTAAAGAAACGTCCCTTTGTGTGCTTCTACCACTTCTTTGACAAGAAGCCTACAGTGGAGCATCCTTACCCAGAACAATGGCTTGGCTACGATGCTCCACTCGTGAAGAAAAATCGGGTGTTGGTCAGGCAGTTATCAGTGACAGGTAAGCCAAACGCTTGAGCAGTTTGCCCGCTCTCATTTTGTGTCTCCCTCTCCCTTCTTCTTGTATCTAAGCACAGTCTCATAATAGCACAATTTAATTACTCTACAACTCAATAAAAAAATCCCATTTTATATATACTTATTTATTATGATTATTAAATATTATTAGGAGCATCAATGCAGTATGGTGTTTTATTGTACGGTTTTGTTATTAATTGTCCATTGACTTGTTTAACAAGTCATACTGATTTCTTAACAGATGACACAACAGGCTCAAGTGTTCACCCAATTGAAAATGGGGATCGGCCAACACAGATAGAAGGAATGGATATGCCTTCAGAGAAGGATGCCCAAACCCAATGGGAAACCCCATCTCTAAGTGATCACAACTACAGCTCAGGTGATCATGTAAAACCCACTACCTGTGAGGCAGGGACACCCAGCAGCACCCCAGCATCACCTCTCTACAAAACCCTTTTTTGGCTCAAAAAACTCTTAGGAAACTAGTAGCACACATTTGGATTAGCCTTGAAGATGCTACGCAGACTCTTGTCAACTGCATATAGGCTTGTCTCTTGCTGCCTTTTCTACCCTGGCGGAACATCTTCTACCACTCTACAAAGGCAGCTTTCAGTTAGACCTGACAGACCAACTCCTGATGACACTGATGAAGCTGAAGCTCAACTTGCTGCAGCAGTACCTAGCAGAAAGGTTTGGTGTTTCCAAGAGTATTGTCAGTCGAGTGATTAGTTATTGGATTGACATGATGGAAGATAATCTGAGGGAGTACATTCCATGGCTGCCAAGGGAGACCATCCATGCTACAATGCCACAATGTTTTAAGGACCACTACCCAGGAACAACCTGCATTATTGACTGTTCAGAAACTGTTTTACAGAAGTGCAAGAATCTGGATTCAAGGGGGGAGTCATTCAGCCATTACTATGCCCAGAACACTATCAAGTACCTGGTGGCCATTGCACCTCGTGATCTAGTGATGTTCATCTCCTCAGTATATGGAGGTATATATAACATCGGATTCTGGGTTCCTGGAGTACCTCTGTCCAGGTGATGAGGTCATGGCTGACCGGAGCTTCACAATCTGTGATCTGCTACACGAGGGGAAGGTCAAATGAACAATTCCAGCCTTCACAAAAAGAGGCACACAGCTGTCAGAGGAGGACACCACATGTACAAGACGGATAGCTAACTTGAGGGTTCATGTGGAACCCGTAATTCAAAGGCTCAAATGGTTTAGAATCATCTCACATACAGTGCCAATCAACCTCTCATCTAAAATTAACAAAATACTTAGAATCTATGCTGCCCTGTGTAACCTGCGTGGTGATATCATTCATGAAGATGCTGAATGAACTGACCAATCAAATGCCATTCACAGGGTCGATTTCCCAATATGAATTAAAGTTGTGTCAAAAGTTACGTTAAATATTCCAATTAATTCTATAACATCGACTTAATTATTTGTTTTGCATACTCATTAATATGAATAAAAAACAAAGCCATAAAAACAATTTCCACAATACTGTGACTGTTGATGCATTAAGTCAGGCTTTTTAATTGAAAAACAATTTGTTAATAGTAACTGCAAACAGGAGAGATATCTGAATACATACTTCTACAGAGCTGCATATATTTGTGACAATCTGCCTGCCTGATGCTCCACAACAATAAATGGCAGCATGTGTGTAAAGTAGAATGCCTTCAACCTCAGGAGAGGCTCTGCACAGAACTGTGCATCATAGGGAACAGGGATCATAACTTGCTGGGACGGAGTACAGATGAGCACCTTACATTCTCCCAGTCCTGTGCAAAACATACAATTTGCATCGGCATGTAGTAGCTACGTGGCCCATGTGGTTGCAGTTGGGGTGTGCCCTCCACCTCCTTCACATCACAGGCTTTCCCACTGAAGACATCATCCAGAGAATCACAGCCCGTCCCCATGACAGGACACCTGATCTCCAACAGCTTCTTTGGAGTTCAGCACTCCGTCATGGCTTGCTGATAGTCATGGCTCTTCAACACTGACAACAGTGCCTCTGTGGTCCACAGAGTATCCACAGTCTTCCAGCCACTCATTGTCTTTCCCTTAGTGTGTGGCTGCATTCCCTCGGAACCTGGGATACAGATGCTCTTGGAGAAACTTTCCAGGGTTGGTGGATTTCCTGACAGGGACCTTCTTGGCTGAGCTTGCAGTTACTCTAAGCTTCCTTGAGTCATGCCACACGTGTGAGGCACTCTGCTCCTTTGTGTTCTGTTCCAAAGCAGTCGACTGGGTTGGGTCAAGTTTCACAAATTCATTGTAGAAGGATAGGCACTTCTGGCAGTTGTAATTTACTTGCTCGCCATGTGGCTGGGAAATAGTAGAGAATCTATATTAAGTTATTATACGGAGTTAGAAAGCATTGAACAGAAGAGACACACATCAGTTCAAATACATTAAAATTGTAGAGCCACAAATAAATATTCCTATCAGTCCAATTTTAGCTGGGATGCTACTGGCTGTGATATTATTGTCAGTTCAGCATTAACACACTCAAAGAGCAGACTCCCCACAAGCAGATTCAGGTGTCTCAGGCTCCTATTCAATTCCTCCTGTGAGTGGAATGCAGGAGTGGGAGGTAGGGGTGGACATTCTGGATGCTTTTCTGCATATTGGTCACTGGCCTTATGGTGTGTGAAGTCAATGCTGTTTAACCTCTTTGGCTCAAGTTTCCTCCGAGTCCCTGCATTGCATTGTCGCTGCTCATCTTTGCAGTCTATGGCAGTTAGCCCACTGGACACTGCATTATGCACCTGTGATGGAATGTTTGTTACAATATAAAGATTCAGAAAAAATCCCATTAACAATTGTGTGACTGAGGACAATGTGATCAACTTAATCAAAACACATGCAAGTTTCACTATAAACTTACCTTGCTATTGTTCCCAATGAGATGAGACCACTTGTACTTACCATACTTTAGGCATTATCCCCCAACCACAAGAATACAAACCTTATTCACCCAGAAAAACAATAACACTAAATAAATACATGTTTAAATACATGTTACACCCTACTCACATGGACTCCATAAACCTACCTTGCTTCACCAACATGACATTTGACATACAGCAGTTCTGTTGATTCACAAATACCTATTAACATCACCAATAAATCATGACATTCTCAATTCAGCTTTAATCCAACAAAACGTTTGATCTGCTATATTAGGCCTGACTATTGTATCATTCTGTGTCTAGATAAGGTAGTATTGCGCACTTTCATCTATAAAAGGAATGAAGAAAATAGGCTATTAACATAAATTACAAGACCAAGTAACGCAGAGATTGGTCATAGATATCATCTGAGAACTCTATCATAACGTTAGCCTGTGGATTATAGTAACTGTCACCACATGTATGCTGCTTGTATGCTGCTTGTAGGCTGCTTGTAGGCTGCTTATATGCTGCTTGTATGCTGTAATGGCTTATGTCAAGTAATGTTAGACATAGACATGCAAGTGGCTTTGCTTATGAGCCGACCTTCTACAAAATTGAGGCTGCATGACTTTCCAAGGCCAGTGATGCAAGCACATCCAGGCGTCTCTACTGATCCGTTGTTGGATACAAGTACCCAAGGAAAGTGGTAAGAGCTGCTTGATTGGCTGGGCTGAACATCGGCCTTAAAAAATACAAATCCTTTTCCCTCCTCCTGGTGAAGAATGTGAGCCATGTTTTGCTTTTGTTTATTTGTTAAGATGTGATAATGATGCAAGTTTTTTTTATTATTAGCTAGCCCCTGCTCTGAGGTCATTCGCTAGCGTTGACGGAAGTTGTGAAACGGAAACACAAAAACAATCGCCTTATGTGGCGGGGCAACCGTAAATCAACCGTAAAGTTGATTTATACAGACAATTTGGAATTTTTAACACAATCGACTGTGGTGTTTCCGGACCGGACCCTTGAGCCATCAGTACCCAACCTCCAATCCTCACTCTGGCCCCCACTCCCATCACAAGACCCCCAAACTGGGATACATCTCTACCCAACCACCAGGCCTCACTCTGACCTCCATCCCCATAATTTGCCCCCCTCCCCGGCTGGGATCCAACTCTACCCAACCCCCAGGCTTCGTTCCGGCCTCCTGCTGGGCCCTGATATTATCTATTATACAGTGTCTATCAGAGCGTCTCACACACACACACACACACACACACACACACACACACACACACACACACACACACACACACACACACACACACACACACACACACACACACACACACACACACAGCGGAGTGTCTCCTCTATTCTTCCCGACGACAGAGACACAGGGAGTCCCACTGTGTAGACATGGGGTTTGTTTTGAGTGATTTGTCCTTATGGAAATGAACATCTCTTCTCCTGTGGATACTATTGACACACTCTTGGATAAAATGCTGCAGTCCGTTAGTCATTTCACACAAAATACAGACGTATGTGTGCACAAACAAACACAACAAGTGAGTATGTGCACACATACACACACAAACCACACCTCTGCAAGTACTCCCAACACTTCAGTTGTCATGTCAGCCAGGATGTGGTTTCTTCATGATCTATTATATGTTCACAGTTTAAATCCATTTAATAAAAAAGAGAATACGTGATGGAGAGACAGAAGCAGGAGAGATAGGCAGGAAGAGAAAGACAGGGGAGTAGAAAGGTGACATCCTTAATATTATACTATTAGAATATAGACTTATACTGAATTAAGGGTCAGCGAAGGATCTCTCTAACACACACACACGAGCAGAGGTGACATCATTAGACATATAAACTCTTGTAAAACTGCATAGAGGTTCAAAAGGGATAACTAAAATAGGTTTTTCTTTCTGTATGGGTTTACAATGGGTTCTGGATGGAATCAGCAATTGGACCATCTATTCACAATGCACCTGACCTTGCAGCTTTGCAAGTATTTACTGTACAATTAAGTAATGTGCAAGAAACAAGTAAGAAGCCGTTACAAAGCATGTGAAAACCTATTTTACCTTGTTAGTGAACCACTGATATACAATGTATGTAGTGTGTTTGTGTGTGCGTGTGTGTAAGTATAGCACCATGGGGACTGTGAAATCAGAGGTCATTAATTAATAGTGTGTGTACTGTATTAGCAGCACTGTAGAAACTATTACATTAGTTTCTACATTACAACGGAACGACTTGATTAGTGTAGTGTTAGCTAGCTACATAGTTGTCGTTGCTGTCTTTGTATCCAAGGTAATTGTGTAGTTTAGAGTAATTATCGTAATTACCGAGGTTAGCTAGCCAGCTATTTTCGTCCTAACGTAGGCAACACTGCTAGCAAGCCAGCAGCTAGCCAACGTCTACCGTCTACCGAATTGCAGCACTGTAGAAACTATTACATTACAACGGAACGACTTGATTAGTGTAGTGTTAGCTAGCTACATAGTTGTCTTTGCTGTCTTTGTATCCAAGATAATTGTGTAGTTTAGAGTAATTGTCAAGGTTACCTAGCCAGTTACCGAGGCTACCTAGCCAGCTACACTTTCAAACTAAGTCAACAACGCAGCCACTGCTAGCTAGCCTACTCCACCAGCCAGCAGCACTATCATTTTAGTCAATAAGATTTTTTGCAACGTAAGCTTAACTTTCTGAACATTCGAGACGTGTAGTCCACTTGTCATTCCAATCTCCTTTGCATTAGCGTAGCCTCTTCTGTAGCCTGTCAACTATGTGTCTGTCTATCCCTCTTCTCTCCTCTCTGCACAGACCATACAAACGCTTCACACCGCGTGGCCGCCGCCACTCTAACCTGGTGGTCCCAGCGCGCACGACCCACGTGGAGTTCCAGGTCTCCGGCAGCCTCTGGAACTGCCGATCTGCGGCCAACAAGGCAGAGTTCATCTCAGCCTATGCTTCCCTCCAGTCCATCGACTTCTTGGCACTGACGGAAACATGGATTACCACAGATAACACTGCTACTCCTACTGCTCTCTCCTCGTCTGCCCACGTGTTCTCGCACACCCCGAGAGCTTCTGGTCAGCGGGGTGGTGGCACTGGGATCCTCATCTCTCCCAAGTGGACATTCTCTCTTTCTCCCCTGACCCATCTGTCTATCGCCTCCTTTGAATTCCATGCTGTCACAGTTACCAGCCCTTTCAAGCTTAACATCCTTATCATTTATCGCCCCCCAGGTTCCCTTGGAGAGTTCATCAATGAGCTTGACGCCTTGATAAGTTCCTTTCCTGAGGATGGCTCACCTCTCACAGTACTGGGTGACTTTAACCTCCCCACGTCTACCTTTGACTCATTCCTCTCTGCCTCCTTCTTTCCACTCCTCTCCTCTTTTGACCTCACCCTCTCACCTTCCCCCCCTACTCACAAGGCAGGCAATACGCTTGACCTCATCTTTACTAGATGCTGTTCTTCCACTAATCTCATTGCAACTCCCCTCCAAGTCTCCGACCACTACCTTGTATCCTTTTCCCTCTCGCTCTCATCCAACACTTCCCACACTGCCCCTACTCGGATGGTATCGCGCCGTCCCAACCTTCGCTCTCTCTCCCCCGCTACTCTCTCCTCTTCCATCCTATCATCTCTTCCCTCTGCTCAAACCTTCTCCAACCTATCTCCTGATTCTGCCTCCTCAACCCTCCTCTCCTCCCTTTCTGCATCCTTTAACTCTCTATGTCCCCTATCCTCCAGGCCGGCTCGGTCCTCCCCTCCTGCTCCGTGGCTCGACGACTCATTGCGAGCTCACAGAACAGGGCTCCGGGCAGCCGAGCGGAAATGGAGGAAAACTCGCCTCCCTGCGGACCTGGCATCCTTTCACTCCCTCCTCTCTACATTCTCCTCTTCTGTCTCTGCTGCTAAAGCCACTTTCTACCACTCTAAATTCCAAGCATCTGCCTCTAACCCTAGGAAGCTCTTTGCCACCTTCTCCTCCCTCCTGAATCCTCCTCCCCCTCCCCCCTCCTCCTCCCTCTCTGCGGATGACTTCGTCAACCATTTTGAAAAGAAGGTCGACGACATCCGATCCTCGTTTGCTAAGTCAAACGACACCGCTGGTTCTGCTCACACTGCCCTACCCTGTGCTTTGACCTCTTTCTCCCCTCTCTCTCCAGATGAAATCTCGCGTCTTGTGACGGCCGGCCGCCCAACAACCTGCCCGCTTGACCCTATCCCCTCCTCTCTTCTCCAGGCCATTTCCGGAGACCTTCTCCCTTACCTCACCTCGCTCATCAACTCATCCTTGACCGCTGGCTACGTCCCTTCCGCCTTCAAGAGAGCGAGAGTTGCACCCCTGCTGAAAAAACCTACACTCGATCCCTCCGATGTCAACAACTACAGACCAGTATCCCTTCTTTCTTTTCTCTCCAAAACTCTTGAACGTGCCGTCCTTGGCCAGCTCTCCTGCTATCTCTCTCAGAATGACCTTCTTGATCCAAATCAGTCAGGTTTCAAGACTAGTCATTCAACTGAGACTGCTCTTCTCTGTGTCACGGAGGCGCTCCGCACTGCTAAAGCTAACTCTCTCTCCTCTGCTCTCATCCTTCTAGACCTATCGGCTGCCTTTGATACAGTGAACCATCAGATCCTCCTCTCCACCCTCTCCGAGTTGGGCATCTCCGGCGCGGCCCACGCTTGGATTGCGTCCTACCTGACAGGTCGCTCCTACCAGGTGGCGTGGCGAGAATCTGTCTCCGCACCACGTGCTCTCACCACTGGTGTCCCCCAGGGCTCTGTTCTAGGCCCTCTCCTATTCTCGCTATACACCAAGTCACTTGGCTCTGTCATATCCTCACATGGTCTCTCCTATCATTGCTATGCAGACGACACACAATTAATCTTCTCCTTTCCCCCTTCTGATAACCAGGTGGCGAATCGCATCTCTGCATGTCTGGCAGACATATCAGTGTGGATGACGGATCACCACCTCAAGCTGAACCTCGGCAAGACGGAGCTGCTCTTCCTCCCGGGGAAGGACTGCCCGTTCCATGATCTCGCCATCACGGTTGACAACTCCATTGTGTCCTCCTCCCAGAGTGCTAAGAACCTTGGCGTGATCCTGGACAACACGCTGTCGTTCTCAACTAACATCAAGGCGGTGACCCGTTCCTGTAGGTTCATGCTCTACAACATTCGCAGAGTACGACCCTGCCTCACACAGGAAGCGGCGCAGGTCCTAATCCAGGCACTTGTCATCTCCCGTCTGGACTACTGCAACTCACTGTTGGCTGGGCTCCCTGCCTGTGCCATTAAACCCCTACAACTCATCCAGAACGCCGCAGCCCGTCTGGTGTTCAACCTTCCCAAGTTCTCTCACGTCACCCCGCTCCTCCGCTCTCTCCACTGGCTTCCAGTTGAAGCTCGCATCCGCTACAAGACCATGGTGCTTGCCTACGGAGCTGTGAGGGGAACGGCACCTCCGTACCTTCAGGCTCTGATCAGGCCCTACACCCAAACAAGGGCACTGCGTTCATCCACCTCTGGCCTGCTCGCCTCCCTACCTCTGAGGAAGTACAGCTCCCGCTCAGCCCAGTCAAAACTGTTCGCTGCTCTGGCACCCCAATGGTGGAACAAACTCCCCCACGACGCCAGGTCAGCGGAGTCAATCACCACCTTCCGGAAACACCTGAAACACCACCTCTTTAAGGAATACCTAGGATAGGATAAAGTAATCCTTCTAACCCCCCCCCCCCCCCCCCCTTAAAAGAGTTAGATGCACTATTGTAAAGTGGTTGTTCCACTGGATATCATAAGGTGAATGCACCAACTTGTAAGTCGCTCTGGATAAGAGCGTCTGCTAAATGACTTAAATGTAAAATGTAATGTATTAACGTTCCCAGGACACTGAAGAATGAACACTTTGTTTCCTTTAGCACCATGTCTGTCACGTTCGTTGTTTGGATGAAGAGAGGAGGACCAAGGCGCAGCGTGATAGTAATACATTCTTCTATTTATTTACCGAAACGAAGAACACTTGACAAACTATACAAAAAACAACAAAACGAACGTGAAGCTATATACGAAAAGTGCAGACACAGGCAACTTACACATAGACAATAACCCACGAAATCCCTAAAGAATATGGCTGCCTAAATATGGTTCCCAATCAGAGACAATGATAAACAGCTGCCTCTAATTGAGAACCAATCTAGGCAACCATAGACATACAAACACCTAGACTAGAAAACACCCCATAAACATACAAAACCCCTAGACAAGACAAAACACATAAATCCCCCATGTCACACCCTGACCTAACCAAAATAATAAAGAAAACAAAGATAACTAAGGCTAGGGCGTGACAATGTCACTCTGACTAATTACTGCTACTGGTCGCAAGAAGGAAACTAACGTGATTTTAAACTCCCTTTGCTGCTGTGTGCTGTGTGTTGCCTACCTCTTTTTCACTTCTCCTTATCCTCTATTCCTTCAATCACCACAGTAAGTGTGTGTGTGCGTGTGTGTGTCTGTTTGTGCATGCGGTCACAGCTGTACATGTGTGCAAGCATTTATCTACGGTAAATGAGTTAGAGAATAGGGCCGACTGATATCAATCTGAACATCATAAGAGACAAAACACAACAAAAGACAAAGCTCATACCCTACAATCGCAGAATAGCTCATTAGCCATCTGGCAAAACAAGAAGACAATACTTTACTCCGCTGGCATATATTCAACAAGCTCTCACAGTCTCACGTCAGAATTAGATGTTAACAGTTTCTTAAACGTCAAATTTCGAAGTTCTTCCAAACTTAACCTTAACTTAAAGTTATGTTTAGGCATTAACTCAAAACAAAAATATAAAAACAACTTTTTATCGCAAATGCTTACGCCCATCTGCCATCCCTGTCCACAATGCCCTAGCAAAACCAAAACCTACAGTACTTGAAGGTAACAGCGCTCATCTCCCGACGTCCTCACACATGGATGGAGGTCAAATATCAGAGGTGGTTCATTGAAATACGGTCTCCTAACCAATTGTGCTATTATGTGTTTTTTTTGCGATATTTGTAAATTATTTTGTACATAATGTTTCTGCTACCGTATCTGACGGCAGAAAAGAGCTTCTACATATCAGGACAGCGATCACTCACCTCGGATTAGAGAAAGATTTTTTCAACAACAACAACAGCAGCAAGCAGGACTCACACCATATTCTCCAAACACCCCACAGAGCAGACATCCTAATTATTCGGAAAAGGAAGCGACGCAGAGGAAGAAGAGCCGGATCCCTTGTCCGGACCCGCAGAAGGCAACTAGGAAAGCTGCCGTTACCGTCAATATTACTCGCCAACGTGCAATCATTGGAAAATAAACTAGACGAGGTACGATCACGAATATCCTACCAACGGGACATCAAAAACGGTAATATCCTATGTTTCACGGAATCGTGGCTGAATGACGACATGTATATTCAGCTAGCGGGATACACGCTGCACCGGCAGGATAGAACAGCACACTCCGGGAAGACCAGGGGGGGGCGGTCTGTGCATATTTGAAAACAACAGCTGGTGCACGAAATCTAAGGAAGTCTCTAGATTTTGCTCGCCTGAAGTAGAGTATATTATAATAAATTGCAGGCCACACTACTTGCCTAGAGAGTTCTCAGCTATACTTTCGTGGCTATTTACCACCACAGACAGATGCCGGCACTAAGACCGCACTCAGCCAGCTGTATAAGGAAATAAGCAAACAGGAAACCACTCACCCAGAGGCGGCGCTCCTAGTGGCCGGAGACTTTAATGCAGGTAAACTTAAATCAGTTCTACCAAATCTCTATCAACATGTTAAATGTGCAACCAGAGGGAAAAAATTCTAGATCACCTGTACTCCACACACAAAGATGCGTACAGAGCTCTCCCTCGCCCTCCATTTGGTAAATCCGACCACAACTCTATCCTCCTGATTCCTGCTTACAAGCAAAAATTTAAGCAGGAAGCACCAGTGACTTGGTCTATAAAAAAATGGTCAGATGAAGCAGATGCTAAACTACAGGACTGTTTTGCTATCACAGACTGGAACATGTTCCGCGATTCTTCCGATGACATTGAGGAATACACCACATCAGTCACTGGCTTTATCAATAAGTGCATTGAGGACGTCGTCCCCACAGTGACTGTACGTACATAACCCAACCAGAAGCCATGGATTACAGGCAACATTCGCACGGAGCTAAATGGTAGAGCTGCCGCTTTCAAGGTGCGGGACTCTAACCCAGAAGCTTAAAAGAAATCCCGCTATTCCCTGCGACGAACCATCAAGCAGGCAAAGCGTCAATACAGGGCAAAGATTGAATCATACTACACCGGCTCCGACGCTCGTCGGATGTGGCAGGGCTTGCAAACTATTAGACTACAAAGGGAAGCACAGCCGCGAGCTGCCCAGTGACACGAGCCTACAAGATGAGCTAAATCACTTCTATGCTCGCTTCGAGGCAAGCAACACTGAGGCATGCATGAGAGCATCAGCTGTTCCGGACGACTGTGTGATCACGCTCTCCGTAGCCGACGTGAGTAAGACCTTTAAATAGGTCAACATTCACAAGGCTGCGGGGCCAGATGGATTACCAGGATGTGTGCTCCGGGCATGTGCTGACCAACTGGCAGGTGTCTTCACTGATATTTTCAACATGTCCCTGATTGAGTCTGTAATACCAACATGCTTCAAGCAGACCACCATAGTCCCCGTGCCCAAGAACACAAAGGCAACCTGCCTAAATGACTACAGAACCGTGGCACTCACGTCCGTAGCCATGAAGTGCTTTGAAAGGCTGGTAATGGCTCACATCAACACCATTATCCCAGAAACCCTAGACCCACTCCAATTTGCATACCGCCCAAACAGATCCACAGATGATGCAATCTCTATTGCACTCCACACTGCCCTTTCCCACCTGGACAAAAGGAACACCTATGTGAGAATGCTATTCATTGACTACAGCTCAGCGTTCAACACCATAGTACCCTCAAAGCTCATCACTAAGCTAAGGAACCTGGGACTAAACACCTCCCTCTGCAACTGGATCCTTGACTTCCTGACGGGCCGCCCCCAGGTGGTGAGGGTAGGTAGCAACACATCTGCCACGCTGATCCTCAAAACTGGAGCTCCCCAGGGGTGCGTGCTCAGTCCCCTCCTGTACTCCCTGTTCACCCACGACTGCATGGCCAGGCACGACTCCAACACCATCATTAAGTTTGCTGACGACACAACAGCCTGATAGGCCTGATCACCGACAATGACGAGACAGCCTATAGGGAGGAGGTCAGAGACCTGGCCGGGTGGTGCCAGAATAACAACCTATCCCTCAACGTAACCAAGACTAAGGAGATGATTGTGGACTACAGGAAAAGGAGCACCGAGCACGTCCCCAATCTCATCGACGGGGCTGTAGTGGAGCAGGTTGAGAGCTTCAAATTCCTTGGTGTCCACATCAACAACAAACTAGAATGGTCCAAACACACCAAGACAGTCGTGAAGAGTGCACGACAAAGCCTATTCCCCCTCAGGAAACTATAAAGATTTGGCATGGGTCCTGAGATCCTCAAAAGGTTCTACAGCTGCAACATCGAGAGCATCCTGACCGGTTGCATCACTGCCTGGTATGGCAATTGCTCGGCCTCCGACCTCAAGGCACTTCAGAGGGTAGTGCATACGGCCCAGTACATCACTGGGGCAAAGCTGCCTTCCATCCAGGACCTCTACACCAGACGGTGTCAGAGGAAGGCCCTGAAAATTGTCAAAGACCCCAGCCACCCCAGTCATAGACTGTTCTCTCTACTACCACGTGGCAAGCGGTACCGGAGTGCCAAGTCTAGGACAAAAAGGCTTCTCAACAGTTTTTACCCCCAAGCCATAAGACTACTGAACATGTAACCAAATGGTTACCCGTACTATTTGCATTGTGTGCCCTCCCAAACCCCTATTTTTATGCTGCTGCTACTCTCTGTTTATCTTATATGCATAGTCACTTTAACTTTACATTCATGTACATACTACCTCAATTGGCCCGACCAACCAGTGCTCCTGCACATTGGCTAACCGGGCTATCTGCATTGTGTCCCGCCACCCGCCAACCCCTCTTTTTACGCTACTGCTACTCTCTGTTCTTCATATGCATAGTCACTTTAACCATACCCACATGTACATACTACCTCAATCAGCCTGACTAACCGGTGTCTGTATATAGCCTTGCTACTCTTATCTTCAAATGTCTTTTTACTGTTGTTTTATTTCTTTACTTACCTACACACACACACACACTTTTTTTTCCTCCGCACTATTGGTTATAGCCTGTAAGTAAGCATTTCACTGTAAGGTCTACCTACACCTGTTGTATTCGGCGCACGTGACAAATAAACTTTGATTTGATTTGAGGTAATGAGTACCTTGCTTGAGACCTGAAAGACTCATGTCAGCTCCCTGAGCTAATGCCTATGTTATGAATCAGATATAGGATATAGGCCTAGGACTGTCTGGATATTTGGTTTCTTATCATTCAGAGAATGACACCACCCAATGGATATCTTATCGGACAGAAAATCAAATGAGTCAGACAAACAACACAAAACAAGAAACAAACAGACAGCCTAGAGGCACTGAGAGAAAGTGGAGAGAGCAGGGAGAGAAGGAGAGAGGGAGGGAGGGATAGTTTTGCCCGAATAGTGTTTAATGCCTGTTAATTAGTCTAAGTAGAGATATGGTTTCACAGTAATATAACAGGGCAGAAAGGAGCCCTAGGGCAGAAAGGAGAACACACACACACACCTCAAAACCCAGGTCTATGCTGTGAGAGCCAGTTTATTTATAGTTTTACCAGACAGACTTGATTATTACAGTTACCTCCCTACTTTCTCTCCCTCAGAAATAGTGGGAGGCAGAAAAACTCAAGTTGGTTCACTCTACCAAAATAACTATGTGAGATTTCTATGGGTTGCTCAAACTGTGTGGTATAATTTTGTTACCCCTACAATGAACTTTTACAAAAGTAATTGTTTTGAACTCATTTGAACTCATTCTGTTATTGTATTAAACTCCTACAGGTTTTCATCGTTCCCCTCTAATCATGGACTGGGGGTCAAAAGTATACACTTAGTGTACAAAACATTAACATTAGGGTGAATCCAGGTGAAAGCTATTGATGTCACTTATTAAATACACCTCAATCAATGTAGATGAAGGGGAGGAGAGGGGTTAAAGAAGGATTTTTGAGACATGGATTGTGTATGTGTGTCTTTCAGAGGGTGAATGAGCAAGACAAAAAAAAAGTGCCTTTGAACCAGGTATGGTAGTAGTTGCCAGCTGCACCGGTTTGTGTAAAGAACTGCAACGTTGCTGGGTTTTTCACACTCAACAGTTTCCTGTGTGTATCAAGAATGGTTCACCACCCAAAGGACATCCAGCCAACTTGACACAACTGTGGGAAGCATTGGAGTCAACATGAGCCAAGATCCTTGTGGAACGCTTTCGACACCTTGTATAGTACATTCACCGACGAATTGAGGCTGTTCTGAGGACAAAAGGGGGTGCAACTCAATATTAGGAAAGTGTTCCTAATGTTTTGTACACTCAGTGTATATGTATAGTCAAAACAATGTGTATCCATCTAGTAAATGTTATCTATTGTTACAGTTGATTGACTATATATTAGCTGGGCCCCTTTACATTAGCATGTCCTAAAATACCATGATGCTGAAATACAAACCATGATTGACATTGATGAAATCCCTACATACTATTAGCTAGCTCCCATACAGAGAGGTCCACATTCACCTCTATATATCAATTTCTTTACCTCTGTCTCTCTATTTTCTCCATCCCCCTCTCTCCATCGCCACCCCCTCTCTCTTTCTCGCTCTCCTCTTCCTGGAACGGACACGCAAGACCCAGTTGTCATAGAAACCTGGCTCTCTCGGTAAACGTACATTTAAGTACACAGACACACGCTGTATTTAATAAATACTTAATGGATCTGCTGAGAGGGTTATTATAAGACCACTGACTTACTGACTGGACTGACTGATGCACAGTATTTCTGATAGAAGCTCTGCTGCATGTGTGTGTGTGTTTGTGTGTGTGCACTTTCTGAATATGAAAACACTCCTCTGCAAATGTCAAAGTCTAACGAGAGAAAGAAGAACAAGATAAATGAAAGAGTGAAAATGGAGGACGAAATATGTACCTTGACATAAGCTTAGGTCAAAGTGCATATTTACAATAACACACAGTAAGAACTCACTCCCCGTCTTCCTTTGACTCTACTGGGATTTGGACATTTCATTCATCTACAGCTCAATGCATCGGAGAGAAGAAAAAACTAGGGGAAGGAACTCATTGACCAGATACTCCTCCTTTTCCCTCCCTCCCTCTCTTCCCTCTGGTCCATACAAGAGCTTAGCATACAGATGTATCCTGCCTGCATGGTAGGGTCAGAGTTCCCTTCCTTCTGGTAGGGTCAGGTTTAGAGGTCCCTGCCTTCCCAGTAGACCAAGTATGTCCTGACCCTCAAGTATGTCTTGTGTAAAAAACTAAGGAAGAAACTCATTGACCAGATACTCCTCCTTCTCTTGGCATACATATGTAAGGATCTTCATTTGATCACTCTTTTGTTGCACACAGTAACCCACTGAACAGGTTATCTGGTATAATTTCATTGCTCAACAGTTTGTACACTATAAAACAATTACAAATTATGGGCTTATTAAATATTACATCCCCAAAAATGTACATAAAAATGCAGGTTTCTGGTTTTATTTCAATACTTCAATACCTTACTTCATTTTTATATGCTCAAAAAGCATAACATTTGAAAATGTAAATTCAATTCAATATACTGCAAAATCTGAACAATTATTTTTGAGTTAAAATGACAACAATGGAAATTGTGTTTAATTGACTTATAACATTTTCAATCAACATGCCATGTGGCTCAGTTTTTAGAGGATTGTGGGTACTTTTACACAATGTTACAGTATATGCATGTCTATTTCTATACTAGTATTAAGCAGTTTGTTGTGCTATGAGGTGTAATAGATCATGATAAACTGATATCAAAACAGTTGGGCATATTGACGTTCAAAGATGAGATCACACTGCCCACTGGGCACTGCACCCGCCCAATCAGGTCAGATTGTTATCGTCGTCCGAAGGGAGAAGACACATTTGTCAGAGGACATTTTTGTTGTCGACAGTAACACGAATGTCTGAAAGTTGTGCGTGCACCGAAATGTAAGTTGCAGAGGGGGGGGGGCTTATTGTGGTTTTTACATGCTGTGCAATAATAGGTAATTACCACTAATTACTTCATGTTACTTAGATAAGTTTCAGCCATATGTTGTATGTATGTTGTACTGTATGTCTGTTAGTATTATTTAATGTTAGAGTTGCCAATGCTGCTTTGAGTATTGTTTATTGTATGTAGTATTATTCTGTACTGCCATAAGCGTTATTATTGCATTGGTTGCACAAGTACTTTTGCAGACGTGGTTTAATTTAGGTATTGGTAATCAGTCTTTAAATGCACACGCTACCACAGCATTTTCCATAGTGGCCTTTATTAAGGTGTTTAATTGTGCTGTCATGGGCGAGCTTCTAGAGTCATCCCAGACAGTTCTTGGAGCTTGCTCATGCGCAGATTAATTTACTATTACGTTTCAGGTAAGACCCAAATGCAGACCATGTTGAAGTAACAATATTTATTACAGCAACAGAGGCAGGAAAACAACAGGTAAAGGCAGGCAGAGGTCGACAATCCAGAGTAGTGGGGCAAAGGTACAGGACGGCAGGCAGGCTCAGGTCAGGCAGAGGTCAATACCGGGAAAAACAGGAACAATCAATTGACAGGAACAGAGGGAAAAACCCTGGTAGGCTTGACAAAAGAAAACGAACTGGCAACAGACAAACAGAGAACACAGATATAAGTACCCAGGGGATAATGGGGAAAATGGGCGACACCTGGAGGGGGGTGGAGACAAGCACAAGGACAGGTGAAACAGATCAGGGCGTGACATTTACAGCCCTGTGGCGCCAGGGCAGATCTGATAAGGTCTCAGCCTGACAGATTCTCACACAAGGCTGTAGAGAGAAGGTGCCATAAATCTTGACCCTTTGTCAATCCAAGTAATTAGTTTCTCTCTCTAAGAGGTGAACGTTTAAGTTTATGTTTATATTGATGCTGTGTTTATACCCCTTTATATACATGTTGTAAGTGTAATGTCATTTGACATTTATTCATGTACACTACCGGTCAAAAGTTTTTGAACACCTATTACTGTAACGGGTGTCTAGATCTTCCTCCTCCTCGGACGAGGAGAGGAGAGAAGGATCGGAGGACCAAAATGCAGCGGGTTGTGAATACATACTGAATTTATTATTTATTTATTGATTGAAAGACGACGACGAACACGAAAAACACTTGGAAAATTACAAAACAACAAACGACGTAGACTGACCTAAAACATGAGAACTTACATATAACATGAAGAACGCACGAACAGGTACAGACTACAACTAACGAACGAACAAACCGAAACAGTCCCGTGTGGTGCACAGACACGGAAGACAATCACCCACAAACAAACAGTGTGAACAGCCAACCTATATATGGTTCTCAATCAGAGGAAAACGTCAAACACCTGTCCCTGATTGAGAACCATATAAGGCTAATTACAAGTGACCTAAACATAGAAACACAAAACATAGAATGCCCACCCCAACTCACGCCCTGACCAACTAAACACATACAAAAATAACATAAAACAGGTCAGGAACGTGACAGAACCCCCCCCTCAAGGTGCGAACTCCGGACGCACCACCAAAAGTCTAGGGGAGGGTCTGGGTGGGCATCTGTCCACGGTGGTGGCTCAGGCTCTGGGCGTGGTTCCCATCCCACCATAATAAATCCCCGCTTCTTTATCCACCTCACAATGACCACCCTCCAAATAACCCCACCTAAATTAAGGGGCATCACCAGGATAAGGAGCAGCACCGGAATGAGGGGCAACACCGGAATGAGGGGCAACACCAGAATGAGGGGCAACACCAGAATGAGGGGCAACACCAGAATGAGGGGCAACACCAGACTGAGGGGCAACACCAGAATGACTGGCGGATCCTTGCTGGCTGGCTCTGGCGGATCCTGGCTGGCTGGCTCTGGCGGATCCTGGCTGGCTGGCTCTGGCGGATCCTGGCTGGCTGGCTCTGGCGGATCCTGGCTGGCTGGCTCTGGCGGATCCTGGCTGGATGACGGCTCTGGCTGGTCATGGCTGGATGACGGCTCTGGCTGGTCATGGCTGGATGACGGCTCTGGCTGGTCATGGCTGGATGACGGCTCTGGCTGGTCATGGCTGGATGACGGCTCTGGCTGGTCATGGCTCGCTGACGGCTCTGGCTGGTCATGGCTCGCTGACGGCTCTGGCTGGTCATGGCTCGCTGACGGCTCTGGCTGGTCATGGCTCGCTGACGGCTCTGGCTGGTCATGGCTCGCTGACGGCTCTGGCTGGTCATGGCTCGCTGACGGCTCTGGCTGGTCATGGCTCGCTGACGGCTCTGGCTGATCCTGTCTGGCGGAAGGCTCTGGCTGATCCTGTCTGGCGGAAGGCTCTGGCTGATCCTGTCTGGCGGAAGGCTCTGGCTGATCCTGTCTGGCGGAAGGCTCTGGCTGATCCTGTCTGGCGGAAGGCTCTGGCTGATCCTGTCTGGCGGAAGGCTCTGGCTGATCCTGTCTGGCGGAAGGCTCTAGCGGCTCCTGTCTGGCGGAAGGCTCTAGCGGCTCCTGTCTGGCGGAAGGCTCTAGCGGCTCCTGTCTGGCGGAAGGCTCTGGCTGATCCTGTCTGGCGGAAGGCTCTGGCTGATCCTGTCTGGCGGAAGGCTTTGGCTGCTCCTGTCTGGCGGAAGGCTCTAGCGGCTCCTGTCTGGCGGAAGGCTCTAGCGGCTCCTGTCTGGCGGACGGCTCTGAAGGCTCATGGCAGACGGGCGGCTTTGCAGGCTCAGTACAGACGGGCGGCTTTGAAGGCTCAGTACAGACGGGCAGTTCATGCGGCGCTTGGCAGACGGACAGTTCAGACGGCGTTGGGCAGACGGACAGTTCAGACGGCGTTGGGCAGACGGGCAGTTCAGGTGCCGTTGGGCAGACGGGCAGTTCAGGCGCCGTTAGGCAGATGGCAGACTCTGGCCGGCTGAGACGCACTGTAGGCCTGGTGCGTGGTGCCGGAACTGGAGGTACCGGGCTAAAGCTACGCACCTTCAGGCTAGTGCGGGGAACAACAACAGGGCACACTGGACTCTCAAAGCGTACTATAGGCCTGGTGCGTGGTACCGGAACTGGTGGTACCGGGCTGAGGGCACGCACATCAGGGCGAGTACGGGGAGAAGGAACAGTGCGTACAGGGCTCTGGAGACGCACAGGAGGCTTGATGCGGGGTGCCGGAACTGGAGGCACTGGGCTGGATACACGCACCACAGGGAGAGTGCGTGGAGGAGGAACAGGGCTCTGGAGACGCACTGGAAACCTGGTGCGTGGTGTAGGCACTGGTGGTACTGGCCTGGAGCGGGGAGGTGGCGCCGGAAATACCGGACCGTGCAGGCGTACTGGCTCCCTTGAGCACTGAGCCTGCCCAACCTTACCTGGTTGTATGCTCCCCGTCGCCCGACCAGTGCGGGGAGGTGGAATAACCCGCACCGGGCTATGTAGGCGAACCGGGGACACCATGCGTAAGGCTGGTGCCATGTAAGCCGGCCCGAGGAGACGTACTGGTGGCCAGATATGTAGGGCCGGCTTCATGACATCCGGCTCAATACTCAATCTAGCCCGGCCGATACGAGGAGCTGGTATGTACCGCACCGGGCTGTGCACACGTACAGGAGACACCATGCGCTCTACTGCGTAACATGGTGTCTGCCCGTACTCTCGCTCTCCACGGTAAGTACAGGGAGTGGGCAGGTCTCCTACCTGACTTCGCCACTCTCCCTTCTAGCCTCCCCCCAAGAAATTTTTGGGGTTTACTCACAGGCTTCCAGCCACGTCTCCTTGCTGCCTCCTCATACCACCGCTCCTGGGCTTTAGCTGCCTCCCTCTCTTCCTGAGAGCGGCGATTCTCTCCTGCCTTAGCCCAGGGTCCTTCTCCATTCAATATCTGCTCCCAAGTCCACGAGTCCTGGTTTCGCAGTTGAGCTCTCCCCCGCCGCTTGGTCCTAGGTTGGTGGGTGATTCTGTAACGGGTGTCTAGATCTTCCTCCTCCTCGGACGAGGAGAGGAGAGAAGGATCGGAGGACCAAAATGCAGCGGGTTGTGAATACATACTGAATTTATTGAAAGACGACGACGAACACGAAAAACACTGAAAATTACAAAACAACAAACGACGTAGACTGACCTAAAACATGAGAACTTACATATAACATGAAGAACGCACGAACAGGTACAGACTACAACTAACGAACGAACAAACCGAAACAGTCCCGTGTGGTGCACAGACACGGAAGACAATCACCCACAAACAAACAGTGTGAACAGCCAACCTATATATGGTTCTCAATCAGAGGAAAACGTCAAACACCTGTCCCTGATTGAGAACCATATAAGGCTAATTACAAGTGACCTAAACATAGAAACACAAAACATAGAATGCCCACCCCAACTCACGCCCTGACCAACTAAACACATACAAAAATAACATAAAACAGGTCAGGAACGTGACAATTACTGCAAAGGTTTTTCTTTATTTTTACTATTTTCTACATTGTAGAATAATAGAGAAGACATCAAAACTATGAAATAACACATATTGAATCATGTAGTAACCAAAAAAGTGTTAAACAAATCAAATATATTTTATATTTGAGATTCTTCAAATAGCCACCCTTTGTCTTGATGACAGCTTTGCACACTCTTGGCATTATCATTTTTTAAGATTTTATTTTACCTTTATTTAACTAGGCAAGTCTTAAAGAACAAATTCTTATTTTCAATGACGGCCTTGGAACAGTGGGTTAACTGGCATCTTCAGTGGCAGAACGACAGATTTTGACCTTGTCAGCTTGGGGATTCAATCTAGCAACCATCCGGTTACTAGTCCAACGCTCTAACCACTAGGCTATCTGCCAACTGTCATGAGAATTATGTTCTCAATGTTCATAAACCCAATTCAATTAAACTACTCAGTCTGCACCCCAGAATGTGTAAGATACTGGTTGAATGAAACAGACTGAGGCCCAGCTATGATAGTCAAAATGTTTATTCACGGGTGTGCGCCTTCGTTGTACAAAACCATTCATTTTATACTAGCTCCTTACGCACATACTTTTGCACACAAACAGTAGGAATCCTACGCACATACTGTATCAATACCCAGCCGACAAAGATTAGGGACCGTGAGAAGCACTCCCTGTCCTTTCCCAAATCTCTCAGTGGCCTCTAGCCAAGGCCGGCACCGAATCTTGCTCAGACAGTCTGTGTTTATTAAGATACTTTAGAGACATATTGTACAGATATATTGTTTTACCCTAATTCTGACTAAAACTACACACATAATTTATTATAATTTTGCTGACTAAGACTACACACATCATTAATAATAATTTGATGATTCTAATGTATTTCACTGATGATTCTAATCAATTACATACAATTATATAGTTTCGGGGTGGAATATTCTAATTATTCATTTAAACATATAAATTCCATCCACACCAACCCATCTAAACCAGCTTCATGAGGTAGTCACCTGGAATGCATTTCAATTAACAGGTGTGCCTTCTTAAAATTCATTTGTGGAATTTCATTCCTTCTTAATGTATTTGAGCCAATCAGTTGTGTTGTCACAAGGTAGGGGGTTATACAGAAGATAGCCCTATTAAGTCTATATTATGGCAAGAACAGCTCAAATTAGCAAAGAAACGACAGTCCATCATTACTTTAAGATATGAAGGTCAATCAATACGGAAAATTTCAAGAACTTTTACATTTTCTTCAAGTGCAGTCGCAAAAACCATCAAGCACTATGAAGAAACTGTCTCTCATGAGGACCGCCACAGGAATGGAAGACCCAGAGTTACCTCTGCTGCAGAGGATAAGTTCATTAGAGTTACCAGCCTCAGAAATTGCAGCCCAAATAAATGCTTCACAGAGTTCAAGTAACATACAACATACATCTCAACATCCACTGTTCAGAGGAGACTGTGAATCAGGCCTTCATTGTCGAATTGCTGCAAAGAAACCACACCTAAGGACACCAATAAGAAGAAGATACTTGCCTGGGCCAAGAAACACGAGCAATGGACAATAGACCGGTGGAAATTTGTCCTTTGGTCTGGAGTCCAAAATGGACATTTTTGGTTCAAACCACCGGGTCTTTGTGAGATGCGGTGTGGGTGAACGGATGATCTGTGCATGTGCATTTCCCACCGTAAAGCATGGAGGAGGTGTTAATATGTGGGTGTGCTTTGCTGGTGACATTGTCTGTGATTGATTTAGAATTCAAGGCATACTTAACCAGCATGGCTACCACAGCATTCTGCAGCGATACGCCTTCCCATCTGGTTTGGGCTTAGTGGGACTATCATTTGTTTTTTAACAGGTCAATGACCCAACACACCTCCAGGCTGTGTATGGGCTATTTTACCAAGAAGGAAAGTGATGGAGTGCTGCATCAGATGACCTGGCCTCCACAATCCCCCGACCTCAGACCAATTGAGATGGTTTGGGATGAGTAGGACCGCAGAGTGAAGGAAAAGCATCCAACAAGTGGTCAGCATATGCGGGAACTACTTCAAGACTGTTGGAAAAGCATTCCAGTTGAAGCGTCTGCAAAGCTGTCATCAAGGCAAAGAGTGACTATTTAAAAAAAATATCAAATATCAAATATATTTAGATTTGTTTAACACTTTTTTGGTTACTACATGATTCCATATGTGTTATTTCATAGTGTTGATGTCTTCACTTTTATTCTACAATGTAGAAAATAGTTAAATAAAGAAAAACCCTTGAATGAGTAGGTGTTCTAAAACTTTTGACCGGTAGTGTATATTGCATAGTTATAACTCTTAACTAATGTGTGCATATCTTTGTCTTATAGAAGCACAACAATAAAATTCCAAGTCATTCAGATTCACAAAACCATTTAAACATCCTTAAATGGAAGCAACTGTGTCTGTGTGTGTGTGGTGATGACTATCAACAGTATAGTGATGGGCCTCAACGTAATGATCTAACTGGACAGCACTATAGAGGGCAGAACCAAACGAATGAGTTTTACAGTTGAAATCGGAAGTTTACATACACCTTAGCCAAATACATTTAAACTCAGTTTTCACAATTCCTGACATAAAAATTCCCTGTCTTGGGTCAGTTAGGATCACCACTTTATTTTAAGAATGTGAAATTTACATACACTCAATTAGCATTTGGTAGCATTGCCTTTAAATCTTTTAACTTGGGTCAAACATTTCGGGTAGCCTTCCACAAGCTTCCCACAATAAGTTGGGTGAATTTTGGCCCATTCCTCCTGACAGAGCTAGTGTAACTGAGTCAGGTTTGTAGGCCTCCTTGCTCACACATGCTTTTTCAGTTCTGCCCACAAATGTTCTATAGGATTGAGGTCAGGGCTTTGTGATGGCCACTCCAATACCTTGACATTGTTGTCCTTAAGCCATTTGTTTCATCAGACCAGTTAACATTTCTCCAAAAAGTACAATCTTTGTCCCCATGTGCACTTGCAAACCATAGTCAGGCTTTTTTATGGCGGTTTTGGAGCAGTGGCTTCTTCCTTGCTGAGGGGCCTTGTTTTACTGGACTTGTTATACTGTGGATATAGATAGTGTTGTACCTGTTTCCTCCAGCATCTTCACAAGGGCCTTTGCTGTTGTTCTGGGATTGATTTGCACTTTTCACACCAAAGTACGTTCATCTCTAGGAGACAGAACGCGTCTCCTTCCTGAACGGTATGTTGGCTGCCTGGTCCCATGGTGTTTATACTTGTGTACTGTTGTTTGTACAGATGAACATGGTACCTTCAGGCATTTGAAAATTGCTCCCAAGGATGAACCAGACTTGTGGAGGTCTACAATTTTTTTTCTGAGGTCTTGGATGTCAAGCAAAGAGGCACTGAGTTTGAAGGTAGGCCTGGAAATCCACAGGTACACCACCAATTGACTCAAGTGACGTCAATTAGCCTATCAGAAGCTTCTAAAGCCATGACATCATTTTCTGGAATTTTCCAGGCTGTTTAAAGGCACAGTCAACTTAGTGTATATAAACTTCTGACCCACTGGAATTGTTATACAAGTGAAATAATATAAGTGAAATAATCTGTCTGTAAACAATTGTTGGAAAAATGACTTGTGTCATGCACAAAGTAGATGTCCTAACCGACTTGCCAAAACTATAGTTTGTTAACAAGAAATTTGTGGAGTGGTTGAAAAACTAGTTTTAATGACTCCAACCTAAGTGTATGTAAACTTCCGACTTCAATTGTATGTATATAGTGGGTGAGGGCATTCACAGCTGACCGCTTAGACTGGTGAGGGCATACCAGCCAACCGTTTTTACGTGGTCCTTCTAGACGGATTTATTTACCAACAGTTTTTTACATGGTCCGTCATTTCTCCGGGTTTAGCGACCAATAGTTTTTACATGGTTCTTCAAGCTGGATTCTGATCTGCTATAGTTGAGATGAAGTACCCAGCAAATTAGTTGTTTCCATGCCCCAGGATGCAGATGAGTTATCCTGCATCCCTAAGATGTATGAGACGCCTGTCACCACCCACCTCAGCCCATACGAGGTCCTACACACCTCTCTCATCTAAGAGACTACCAGCTCTGCTCCAGGCCTCCTCAGTGGTCAGGGAGTAACCACACCCTCACCAGTTGGGAGCTGATGAGGGAATATGAGTACCTGTGTCATGAGCAGCAAGAGATCAGGGGGCGTACTCTAGGACCACCCAGCCTGAGTCACCGCTGCGGGAGCACTCTTACCACCCCCGCTACTCTTACCATCATTGCTCTAGGCCTTCCCGGCTATCATGGTACTCCCTGAGTCGTCCCGGCAACTCTCCTGAGAGACACTACTCCAGGCCCTCCGGGTGTTCGCCACCTCCACGGAACCGTTGGGACCCCCACTACATCCTGAGGTGGCCTAGCTATTCAACAGATCTTTGTCGCTCCAGGCCCCCCCCGGCTGGAACCTACGTTGTATATGCCCGAGTGTCGGGAGCGCCCTCTCCCCAGAGGCGGATGAGTTGCTCTCCCGACCGATGTCCCTCTAAGCCCACCCGGCCAGAGGCACGGGAGCGTAGGGTCCATTTCAGCTCTCCAGAGCGGCCTAGCTCTCAAGCAGATGAAGACAACTCCAGAGTGCACAGTCCACGACACCAAGGTCTGCACCCTCCTCAGCCAGCTCCTCGAGTAGCCACAGTTAAGGAGACTCCCGCTCCAGTCATGGAGCCACAGCCAGCCGCTGCCATGGGGCCTGTTCTGGTTGCCGTTGCGGAGTCTTCCTCTCCTCCCAGTGGGAATACCATGCTAGCCGAGGCAGGCGCTCGGGTGCACGAGGTTTGACTGTCTTCAACCCTGGAATCTTCAGACACAAATACCCCTGCTCTCCCTCAGGAGCCCCTCACTGCTCCTGGCACAGAGCGCAGCCCACGCTGAATTCGTTGCCCGCTCCTTGGAAGGAGCCACAGCCTGCAGCTACTGCAGAGGCCAAGTACATGCCAGACATTGGGGCATCTCCAGTTACAGCCTGGTGGGACCTGCTGATCCCAGGCCTGGAGTCCCTGCTGGCCCCACCTGCTAGCACCGTGGTAGTTCCAGCCCCGAGGATCTTGCTAACTCCAGATGTTGCCTCAGGTGACCTGCCAGACATCACCACGGGTGACACACCAGAAGTCACCCCTGATGTCTGCCCTGACCTAGTTGTCCAGCTCCATTCCTTCCTGTTTGGGTCAGGTCAGAGTTCCCTTCCTTCCCGGTAGGGTCAGAGTTCCCTTCCTTCCCAGTAGGTTTACAGTTCCTTTCCTTTCCGGTAGGGTTTGAGTTCCCTTCCCACCTGGTAGGGTTAGAGTTACAGTTTTGGGCCTACCTGGTAGGTGAAACGTGTCTAAACTTTGAGTTTATTGCCACTCAAGTAGGTCCAGTGTATCCTGCCTGCATGGTAGGGTCAGAGTTCCCTTCCTTCCTTGTAGGGTTAGAGTTCCCTTCCTTCTGGTAGGGTCAGGTTTAGAGGTCCCTGCCTTCCCAGTAGACCAAGTATGTCCTGACTCTCAAGTATGTCTTGTGTAAAAAACTAAGGAAGAAACTCATTGATCAGATACTCCTCCTTCTCTTGGCATACATATGTAGGATCTTCATTTGAACACTCTTTTGTTGCACACTGTCACGTTCTGACCTTAGTTCCTTTTTTATGTCTTTATTTTAGTTTGGTCAGGGCGTGAGTTGGGGTGGGCATTCTATGTTGTTTTTCTATGTTTTGTTCTGTATGTTATATTTCTATGTGTTTGGCCTAGTATGGTTCTCAATCAGAGGCAGGTGTCAGTCGTTGTCTCTGATTGGGAGCCATATTTAGGTAGCCTGTTTTGTATTGAGTTTTGTGGGTGATTGTTTCCTGTGTTTGCACCATACGGTACTGTTTCGGTTTTCATTTATTCTCTTGTTCTTTTGTATTTTGTATTCATTCTTATTAAAAGATATTATGGATACGTACCACGCTGCATTTTGGTCCTCCTCTCCTTCCACCAACGAAAGCCGTTACACACACAGTAACCCACTGAACAGGTAATCTGGTATAATTTCATTGCTCAACAGTTTGTACACTGTAAAAAAAATAACCCAAGACTTAGTAAATATTATCCCCCAAAAAATGATCATAAAAATGCTCTGTTTTTACTTCAATATTTCGGTACCTTAATTCATTTTTAAATGTTCAAAAAGCATAACACCCGCTATAAGTATACAGCGGGAGAGAGCATACACAGCCGACGCTCAGACGGGTGAGGGCATACCAGCCAACCATTTTTACGTGGTCCTTCTAGCCGGATTTAGTGACCAACAGTTTTTTACATCGTCCGTAATTTCTCCGGATTTAGTGATAGTTTTTTTACAAATAGTTTTTACAAATATTAAACAATATTACACGATCACTGAAAGTAACTAATCAAAAAGATGAAGTAAATCTAACGGATTATAACAGTTTTGGAATTGATAAAATTATGTTGGATCTAAGCTATTTTTTAGATGCTGGACTTAATATATTAGTGTTTGTGAAACACCAAAAGTTAAGTATATTATACATAAAAATATCCCATGTTGGAAATACTCAGAAACCTGTAAATAGTTGACACATTTTTTCAAACTAGAACAATATTTTTTACAGTGTAGAGGACAAATGTGTTTTGTTTCTGGAGAGCAATCCATTTGACTGCTGAAGAGAGAGAAAATAAAAAATGATTGAAAGGGAAAGAGAGAAAAGAAGGAGAGAGAGGGAGAGAAAGAGGGATTCATGGAGAGTTCACTCAGTCCAATTTTCCTTTCATTCTACATCCACAGCTCAATTACAGCCTATAGAGTTCTGACTTGTTAACAAAGTGTTAGCCTGCCTGTTAGACCTTTACAAAAACAAAACAAATTTGAAAAAAACACATGGTTTACATTTAATTTGTTTACAAACATTGGAGTAAAACAAGCTAAATAGATGTAATAACTAAGGATTGCCACTAACAGGCAGTGACCTTCATACAGCAGCAGAACTAGAGTGTGATCCAATAACCTGCCCCCCAAAAATGTATTCTGTCCACTGTTCCACGAATGTCCCACAAAATCGTTCCCATGTCCCGCATTTGGGCTTTTTAGATGTGGTCACCATAAGTTCACCGGTGTAAACATTGCTACTGCAACATGTCAAAACCATCTTTTCACACGTGAAGAGAATAACATTATTTCAACCCCACATGTGAATCTGCAAATTTGATTTTCACATGTGAACTTGTGAAACTGCTAATTTGACTTTCACTTTCAAATGTGGAATTGCAAGTTCACATGTGAAGTAAAAATATGTTATCCTCCTTACATGTGAAAAGGTGGTGTTAATATGTGAACTCTACATTTAATACATGGGAAAATATGGTTTCAAGTGTGAAATTGAAGCTCAACATGTGAAAACAGCTATTTCACACGTGAAAACATTACGTGAAACTGCGATTTTCAAATGTGAAACTGCTAATTTGACATGTGCTTTTCGTAAGGGCAGCCACAGAGTACAATGTCTCACACAGTATCTCTATCGCACACGCACACGCACACACACACGGCTAATATAGAAAACCACACAGAACCAAGAGATATAAAATATCAGATACCAGCAGTACCACATAGCTAAAACACTCCAACTCCTAGACCTAGAATGACAAAGCTGGAACCACATAGATAGATCCACAGGGCTAGATCACTCCAGCTCCTAGACCCAAACAACCGTAGATTGAAGCAACAACCAGGAACAGCTCCAGACCCAGAGCTCTGCTCCCACCTTACCTGTGGAGGTGAGCCCGGTGCAGGGGTCTGGATTAGAAGTATAGGGAGTTTAGGAGCTGGAGGTAAGGGAGGTTACAGTGGAGAGACTGCCTACCTTTCTCGAGTGTCCCTGTGAGGAAGCGGTAGAAAAATCGAAAGACTTTGGTCAGCTGTCGCTTGCATCTCTTCCTGCAATGGCTCATCTTGACTCTGTAGTGGCTAATGATAGTCACAATTGTTGGGGTAAACACAAGTGTTGGGGGGTATCGACTAGGCAGAAAACAAGTGAAAAGAGGAAAGGAAGTCAAGGGGGCGTAAAGTGTAGCTGCTTGCTGCTCCTCTCTCGCTCGCTCTCCCTCTCTCTCGCTCTCTCCTCCTCTCTCTCCGTTTATTCATGGCTCAACCTGTAGGACTCCGGCTGTCAATCAACAACAGTGTTCTGTCTCCTCCCCTTTATCCTTTGAGAATCCCCTCACTCAATCCGATTGGCTGGGAGAGTGGTAGAAAATTCCGGACCAACTGACTTGTACTATACAACTACTCTTGAGTGACAGGTTGTTTTCCTCTCTTATTTTCTCTCCTCTCCTCTCCTCTTTCTCTTTTCTTCTCTTCTCTTGTTCCTCCAGTTACTATTTATTTTCTCCTTCTCGTCTTTCTCCTGTTGTTTTCCTTTACTTGCTGCTTTCAAAGAAACAAACACTGCCTGGGAGGTTTGTTCTGGTGCGAGCCAACAGCAGAGTAAGTGTGCCTGTTGTGTTTGTGTGTGTGTATTTGTGCCAGAGGGAGGGTAAGTAATGCGACGGGGAGAAACAAAGCAAACACGGCATTTAGCGCCACGCACCACTCTCCTCTCCTTCCTCCCTCTCGCCTATTTCTCTCTTGCTCTCTCTCTCTTTCCATCTATCTTATTCATCTCCTCTCTTCTCTCCCAGTGTACAGATTTATCATCTTAATTTGAGCCAGTTTGCTACAGCAGGAAAATAATCCTGCAGTAACAGGACAATATTATGTATTATATTATAATTAAATTACATTTTTTGTAGGGGTTGATAAATGTTTTGCTAAATCAAATCAAGTCTGACATTTTAAAGTGGAAATTACAAACTTTAGAAGCCTTTTAAAACATTGAATACAGTACAAGTTAGCATTTCCTGCTGTGCAGGAACCTTCTCAGCAACAAAAGAGTGATCAAATTAAGATCTTAAATCTGTATCCTAAACTCTAGTATGGACCAGAGAGAAGAGAATGAGGTAGGGAGGGAGAAGGAGGAGAATCTGGTCAATGAGTTCCTTCCTTAATTTTTCTTCTCTCCGATGCATTGAGCGGTAGATGAATGATAGGTCCAAAGCCCAGTAGCGCCAAAGGAGGAGAGGAAGACGAGGAGTGAGTTCTCCCTCTACAAGTAGTACAGTAGCGGAAACCCCAGTAGAGAGAGGAGTGGAGGAGAAGGAGAGGGGGAATACGTTTTTCCACTTGTAATAGTAATCCCAGTTGATGGAGAAAAAGAATGACAGATATACTAGTATCAGTCTCTCAGACGAGAGGACTAGGGTGCTAATCCTTTAAGGACAGCCATCTCTCTTGCTCCCTTTCTCTGTCACACATCTGTCTTCTCTTCTCCTTTCTCTCTCACTCTTTCGCTCCTGTCCTCTCAGTCCCTGACCCATCACTCAGTCAGTACAGTGGAAAAAAACAGAACTCAGTTGAAGTCTCCCTCGCATTCTAGTAGACCCTGCTTTCACCTCTCATTTTATCTCTCTCTGTCTATCTAGTTAGGTAGACTAGAGGATATTCCGTTGGGCCAGTAACCGAAAGGTCGCTGGTTTGAATACCCAAGCCAACAAGTGTGCCCTTGAGCAAGGCACTTAACCCTAATTTGCTCCTGGGCCGCTGTAGTACTATGGCTGACCCTGTAAAGCAACACATTTCACTGCACCTATCTGGTGTATGTGACCATAAAACATTCTCTCTCAGCTGAATTAGAGCTGATTATGGTTGCCAAGGCAACCACAGATTCTCCAAAAAAAAGCTTTGTCAACTTTTGCTAGAAGAGCGACTGAGATGATGTTGATCAATGCTGACTATTGAAAACTCTGATGTATGCACTCACTCTTTCTATCTTGGTACAACTTTAATACACACAAGCATGCAAACACACGTATGAAAGCACACATACAGCGTCAGAGTATGATCTGATGATAATGTAGGTAGTTAATATTTGATGGACTCTGCTATGCCCTGAGGCAAATCCAGGAGAGAGAGAAAGGACTACCCAGCATTCATCTCTCTCTCGCTTTCTCTCTCAGAGATTTCAGAACAACAGACAGCGACTGAATCAGAATGCCAAGAGTGATTGTCCCAGGTGAAGCTGCAACTGCTTTTTAATTAGTTAATAACCACCAGTACAGACATAGCCACAGAGTCAAACACACCGACAAAGGTTCGGCAAAAGGTATGCAGGAAGATAGGAGTGAGAACCAACATGTGGTGTGTGTGGGGACCGGGAGGGATGTGTGTGGGGGGCCTGGAGGTGTTTTTCTTCTAACTGTGTGACACATGTACAGGAGACGAGCCAAAATACAGAGGCCAGCTCTCAGTATGCGCAGTGTGTGAGTCACCACAAAGACTTCCAGGGTGAGAGGCATATTGGGACAGGTTTTGCCTAAATAGAGAGAACAAGAAGAACTCACAGACCACTGGGACCCAATAACCCCCCCCCCCCCCCCCCCCACAAACACACACACACACACACACACACACCTGAACACATGGCCATAACCAACAGACATGGTAATAATCTATCCTTTCCTACAGTTCTCTTCTAAATCAAATTGTATTTGTCGCATGCGCCAAATTCAAGGGGTGGACTTTACCATGAAATGCTTGCTTACGAGCCCTTCCCAACGATGGAGAGTAAAATAAATAAATCATAAAACATAAAAATAGTAAAACAAGAGGAACACAATACACAAGAATTAAGTTATATACAGGGAGTACCAGTAACAGATACAAGGTATTTGAGGTAGATATGTACATGAGGCAGGTCACCGGTGACTCAAGTCAGTGGCCACACACGCCTCAACTTAATCATCAAGTTTGCAGACGACACAACAGCAGTAGGCCTGATTACCAACAATGACGAGACAGCCTACAGGGAGGAGGTGAGGGCCCTGGCGGAGTGGTGCCAGGAAAATAACCTCTCCCTCAACGTCAACAAAACAAAGGAGCTGATCGTGGACTTCAGGAAACAGCAGAGGGAGCACGCCCCTATCCATACCAATGGGACCGCAGTGCAGAAGGTGAAAAGATTCAAGTTCCTTGGCGTACACATCACTGACTATCTAAAATGGTCCACCCACACAGACAGTGTGCTGAAGAAGGCGCAACAGTGCCTCTTCAACCTCAAGAGGCTGAAAAAATGTGTCTTGGCCCCTAAGACCCTCACAAATATTTACAGATGCACAATTGAGAGCATCCAGTCAGGCTGTATCACCGCCTGGTACGGCAACTGCACAGCCTGCAACCACAGGGCTCTCCAGAGGGTGGTGTGGTCTGCTCAACGCATCACCTGGGGCACACTGCCTGCCGCCAGGACACCTACAGCACCAATGCCACAAGAAAGCCCAAAAGATAATCAAGCACATCAACCACCCAAGCTTCTTCCTCAAGGCTGTTAAACTGTTAAATAGCCATCACTAGCCGGTTTCCACCCGGTTACTCAACCCTGCACCTTAGAGGCTGCTGCCCTATGTACATAGACAGGGAATAACTGGTCACATTAATAATGGAACACTAGTCACTTTAATAATGTTTACATACTGCTTTAATAATTTCATATGTATATACTGTATTCTATTCTACTGTATTTTACTCAATGCCACTCCGACATGGCTCATCCTAATATTTTTTATTGAACTATTTCATATATTTCTTAATTCCTTTCTTTTACATTTTGAATTGTGTTTATTGTTGTGAATTGTTAGATACTACTGCACTGTTGGAGCTAGGAACACAAGCATTTCGCTACACCCGCCATAACATCTGCTAAATATGTGTATGTGACCAATAAAATTAGATTTGATTGTATGAGGCCGTCGGAAGATGACGTGGAAAACGGCCACAGTGAGCACTGTTACCTTCAAGTAGGTTTTGGAAGGGGATGGCAGATGGGAGTAAGCATCTGCCTCTGCTTCCAAAGGGCCGGTTGCATGTTCAAATCCATCGATAGAAGGTTGTTTTTGATATTTTTGTTTTAAGTCTGTCCTGCCACCTAACTGGTTTACCTTAACCATTCGGAGTTAATGCCTAACCTAAGAATTCTGAGGTAATGCTAGACACTTTGACGGTTCAGAAACATGGATGAACGTCTAATTCTGACATTTGACTGTGAGAGCTTGTTGGTACATAAAGGCAGGGTAAATTGACAGCAGCATATGATGAGTGTGAAAGTGTGTGTATGTGTGTGTGTGTAGTGTATGGGAATGTGTGTGGGTCTTGTGTGAGAATGGCAGTGTAGTGTGTGTGTGTGTGTGTGTGTGTGTGTGTGTGTGTGTGTGTGTGTGTGTGTGTGTGTGTGTGTGTGTGTGTGTGTGTGTGTGTGTGTGTGTGTGTAAGTATATAGTGTGTATACAGTGCATTCGGGAAGTATTCAGACCCCTTGACTTTTTCCACATTTTGTTAGATACAGCTACAATTGTGGCCAAAAGTTTTGAGAATGACACAAATATAAATTTTCACAAAGTCTGCTGCCTCAGTTTGTATGATGGTCATTTGCATATACTCCAGAATGTTATGAAGAGTGATCGGATGAATTGCAATTAATTGCAAAGTCCCTCTTTGCCATGCAATTGAACGGAATCGCAAAACAAAATTCCACTGCATTTCAGCCCTGCCACAAAAGGACCAGCTGACATCATGTCAGTGATTCTCTCATGAGAATTGAGTTTGAATAACATTGAGTTTGAATAACAGACTGGAAGCTTCAAAAGGAGGGTGGTGCTTGGAATCATTGTTCTTCCTCTGTCAGCCATGGTTACCTGCAAGGAAACACGTGCCGTCATCATTGCTTTGCACAAAAAGTGCTTCACAGGCAAGGATATTGCTGCAAGTAAGATTGCACCTAAATCAACCATATATCGGATCATCAAGAACTTCAAGGAGAGCGGTTCAATTGTTGTGAAGAAGGCTTCAGGGTGCCCAAGAAAGTCCAACAAGCGCCTGGACCGTCTCCTAAAGTTGATTCAGCTGCGGGATCGGGGCACCACCAGTACAGAGCTTGCTCAGGAATGGCAGCAGGCATTGACACTTATGAAATGCTTGTAATTATACTTCAGTATTCCATAGTAACATCTGACAAAAATATCTAAAGACACTGACGCAGCAAACTTTGTGAAAATTAATATTTGTGTCTTTCTCAAAACTTTTGGCCACGACTGTATATTCTAAAATGTATGAATTAGTTTTTTTTCTCATAAATCTACACACAATACACCATAATGATGAAGCGAAAACAGCTATTTGGATGTTTTTGCAAATGTATTAAAAATAAAAAACAAGTATTCAGTCCCTTTGCTATGAGACTACAGCTACCATCATTCATTCTTAATATGTTTCTACAACATGATTGGAGTCCACCTGTGGTAAATTCAATTGATTGGACATGATTTGGAAAAGCACACACCTGTCTACATAAGGTCCCACAGATGAAAGTGCATGTCAGAGCAAAAACCAAACCGAGACAGGATTGTTTAGGCTTGATTGTGTCGAGGCACAGACCTGGGGAAAGGTACCAAAACATTTCTGCAGCATTGAAGATTCCCAAAAACACAGTGGCCTCCATCATTCTTAAATGGAAGAAGTTTGGAACCACCAAGACTCTTCCTAGAGCTGGTTCCCGGGCCAAACTGAGCAATCGGGGGAGAAGGGCCTTTGTCAGGGAGGTGACCAAGAACCCAAGGGTCACTCTGACAGAGCTCCAGAGGTCCACTGTGGATATGGGAGAACCTTACAGAAGGACAAACATCTCTGCAGCACTCCACCAATCAGGCCTTTATGGTAGAGTGGCCAGACAGAAGCCACTCCACAGTACAAGGCATATGACAGCCCGCTTGGAGTTTGCCAAAAGGTACCTAAAGGTCTCAGACCATGAGAAACAAGATTCTCTGGTCTGATGAAACTAAGATTGAACTCTTTGGCCTAAATGCCAGGCGTCACGTCTGGAAGAAATCTGGCACCATCCCTACGGTGAAGCATGGTGGTGGCAGCATCATGCTGCAAGGACTGGGACACAAGTCAGGATCGAGGGAAGATTTACGGAGCAAAGTACAAAGAGATTGTTGATGAAAACCTGCTGTGGGGCGCTCATGACGTAAGTCTAGGGCAAAGGTACACCTTCAAACGGGACAACGATCCTAGGCACACAGGAAAGTGGCTTCGGGACAAGTGTGGCCTAGCCAGAGCCCAGACTTGAACCCGATCTAGATTCCAGAAAATTAATTCCAGAAAATTAATAATTCCAGAAAATGATGTCATGGCTTTAGAAGCTTCTGATAGGCTAATTGACATCATTTGAGTGAATTGTAGGTGTACCTGTGGATGTATATCAAGGCCGACCATCAAACTCAGTGCCTCTTTGCTTGACATCATGGGAAAATCAAAAGAAATCAGCCAAGACCTAGAAAAAAATGTGAGACCTCCACAAGTCTGGTTCATCCTTGGGAGCAATTTCCAAACGCCTGAAGGTACTACGTTCATCTGTACAAACAATAGTACGCAAGTATAAACACCATGGGACCATGCAGCCGTCATACCGCTCAGGAAGGAGACACGTTCTGTCTCCTAGAGATGAACGTACTTTTGTGCGAAAAGTGCAAATCAATCCCAGAACAACAGCAAAGGACCTTGTGAAGATGCTGGAGGAAACAGGTACACAAGTATCTATATTCACAGTAAAACGTGTCCTATATCGACATACCATGAACGGCTGAAGCCACTGCTCCAAAACCGCCATAAAAAAAGCCTGACTACGGTTTGCAACTGCACATGGGGACAAAGATCGTACTTTTTGGAGAAATGTCCTCTGGTCTGATGAAAGAAAATAGAACTGTTTGGCCATAATGAACATCGTTATGTTTGGAGGAAAACGGGGGAGGCTTGCAAGCCGAAGAACACCATCCCAACCGTGAAGCATGGGGGTGGCAGCATCATGTTGTGGGGGTGCTTTGCTGCAGGAGGGACTGGTGCACTTCACAAAATAGATGGCATCATGAGGAAGGAAAAGTATGTGTATATATTGAAGCAACATCTCAAGCCATCAGTCAGGAAGTTAAAGTTTGGTCGCAAACGGGTCTTCCAAATGGACAATGACCCCAAGCATACAAAGTCAAGGTATTGGAGTGGCCATCACAAAGCCCTGACCTCAATCCAATAGAAAGTTTGTGGGCAAAACTGAAAAAGCGTTCGCGAGCAAGGAGGCCTACAAACCTGGCTCTGTCACACCTGCTCTGTCATGAAGAATGGGTCAAAATTCACCCAACTTATTGTGGGAAGCTTGTGGAAGGCTACCTGAAATGTTTGACCCAAGTTAAACAATTTAAAAGGCAATGCTACCAAATACTTCTCTGCTAATTGTGCCCAAGAACACAAAGGCAACCTGCCTAAATGACTACATACCCGTAGCACTCATGTCCGTAGCCATGAAGTGCTTTGAAAGGTTGGAATGGCTCACATCAACACCATTATCCCGGAAACCCTAGACCCACTCCAATTTGGATACCGCCCAAACAGATCCACAGATGATGCAATCTCTATTGCACTCCACACTGCCCTTTCCCACCTGGACAAAAGGAACACTTATGTGAGAATGCTATTCATTGACTACAGATCAGCGTTCAACACCATAGTACCCTCAAAGCTCATCACTAAGCTAAGGATCCTGGGACTAAACACCTCCCTCTGCAACTGGATCCTGGACTTCTTGACGGGCCGCCGCAGGTGGTGAGAGTAGGTAGCAACACCTCTGCCACGCTGATCCTCAAAACTGGAGCTTCACAGGGGTGCGTGCTCAGTCCCCTACTGTACTCCCTGTTCACCCACGACTGCATGGCCAGGCACGACTCCAACACCATCATTAAGTTTGCTGACGACACAACAGTGGTAGGCCTGATCACCAACAACAACGAGACAGCCTATAGGGATGAGGTCAGAGACCTGGCCGTGTGGTGCCAGAATAACAACCTATCCCTCAACATAACCAAGACTAAGGAGATGATTGTGGACTACAGGAAAAGGAGGACCGAGCACGCCCCCATTCTCTTCGACGGGGCAGTAGTGGAGCAGGTTGAGAGCATCAAGTTCCTCAGTGTCTAGAACTAGAATGGTCCAAACACACCAAGACAGTCGTGAAGATGGCACAACAAAGCCTATTCCCCCTCGGGAAACTAGGGGGACGTGACAGAGTCTGGAGACGCCGTGGAGAACGTTCTGGTGCCTGCAACATCCTCCAGCATGACCGGTTTGGCGGTGGGTCAGTCATGGTGTGGTGTGGCATTTCTTTGGGGGGCCGCACAGCCCTCCATGTGCTCGCCAGAGGTAGCCTGACCGCCATTAGGTACCGAGATGAGATCCTCAGACCCCTTGTGAGACCATATGCTGGTGCGGTTGGCCCTGGGTTCCTCCTAATGCAAGACAATGCTAGACCTCATGTGGCTGGAGTGTGTCAGCAGTTCCTGCAAGAGGAAGGCATTGATGCTATGGACTGGCCCGCCCGTTCCCCAGACCTGAATCCAATTGAGCACATCTGGGACATCATGTCTCGCTCCATCCACCAACGCCACGTTGCACCACAGACTGTCCAGGAGTTGGCGGATGCTTTAGTCCAGGTCTGGGAGGAGATCCCTCAGGAGACCATCCGCCACCTCCTCAGGAGCATGCCCAGGCGCCACACACACTACTGAGCCTCATTTTGACTTGTTTTAAGGACATTACATTAAAGTTGGATCAGCCTGTAGTGTTGTTTTCCACTTTAATTTTGAGTGTGACTCCAAATCCAGACCTCTATGGGTTGATAAATTTGATTTCCATTGATAATTTTTGTGTGATTTTGTTGTCAGCACATTCAACTATGTAAAGAAAAAAGTATTTAATAAGAATGTTTCATTCATTCAGATCTAGGATGTGTTATTTTAGTGTTCCCTTTATTTTTTTGAGCAGTGTATATATCATTGAGTTAATAAAGCCACATACAAACATGTAAGGCGGCAAAATGCAGGTGTTTCAGCCCAGCTCAGTCAGCAGAAAATAGGAGCGTTGCTCCGTGATTGGTTCAGTGTTCTGTCACTCATGGGGACACTACGTCACGGCCAAGTAGTAAAGGTAGACATCGAAAATTCAAGCCCTTTGGCTCCTGCCATAGAATTACATTAGTAGTGCCCTTCCAAGAAGGCTCTAGGTCATTGGCCACAGATAAAATGACATCAAATCACGTTATATGTACAGTAGCTTTGATTGGTTTGATCATGTCAACATCTTACTTTCAAAATCTTAGCTAGCAGTCATCATCATAAATCATTTCGACAATCTACTGGCAAATCCTGTTTAATCCTTGTCATTTTGAAGAGAAATAATGAATAGAAATTATAGATAAAACGTATAGGTGCTCATCAGCCACTGGACATAAACGTTACGCAACAAGTTGGAAATCGCAAATTCAACAATGAGTGGTTTGGAAGGAATAGGTGACATTGGCTTACTGCAAGCATTGCAACTTGGAAGTCAGGCATAAACGAGCTCAGTCTGGGAAAATACGTTTTAAATGGTCATCCAAATTGGAATTGTAAATCCGGCCTCTTTCTCTTTCTTTGATGACAAAATTTGCCCGTGAAGGATCGCCGCACCACCTTCCTGTTCACGTGAGCACATCACAACAAGGTGAGTCCAAACATTTTATTGTATGCTGCTGCATAAATAATATGCCAGGGAGATATGTATACTGTAGCTAAGAAAGTAATACTAAGTGTATGTTGTGTAGTAAGCTGTTAGTAGCCCATGTGCTTCACCCTAATAATTTGGTCTATTTGTACCTCGTCATTTCGATTAATGTTACTGTTCTGACTCGGTGGTGCACATGTAGCCTATAACCTGTTTTTGAGAAATGTAATCATCAAATATTGTAAGAACTTTCCTTGTCTGCTTATATGCCCACTTTATTTATCCTACCATTCTGACTTGGTGTACAGGGAAAACACTGTAAGAATGGCCCATGCTCTGAATTCTGTCGCTGTACATTTCAAAAGTGCTGAACAAATAGTTATATTGACTACATCCATCCTGGCTCGTTCATTAATGTCTTAATCGAAATTACGGATTGCCTCTTATCCGCTTGTCGTCCCCTTATGCCATAGTTTGTACATCTCAATTGTCAGTAGAAACCACATTTGTTTAAGCAAGTCAGCCGTATCAGCTATGTTTTTTTAAAAGGCTGTAAATGAGGCTGAATGAACTGTTTCGCTGTCAGACAAAGCTCCACTGATAGCCAGGTGTAACGGGTGTTGGGACAGCTTTATGCAGGCCCTAATAGATTGTGGGCATCGTTTTTCACCGTTATAGTGCAATTCATGTATTGTCACTTTGTGTTGTGTAGTGACTTTGCTGGCATGCATCCCACTTTAATTCTTTTTGCCCTACCAAGATTTACGTGATAAAATCACCACTGGTCCGGATCGAGGGAAAGATGAATGGAGCAAAGTACAAAGAGATCCTTGATGAAAACCTGCTCCAGAGCGCTCAGGACCTCAGACTGGGGTAAAGGTTCATCTTCCAACAGGACAATGACCCTAAGCACACAGTCAAGACAACGCAGGAGTGGCTACGGGATAAGTCTCTGAATGTCCTTGATGGCCCAGCCAGAGCCTGAACTTGAACCCGATCGAACATCTCTGGATAGACCTGAAAATGCTGTGTAGCAACGCTCCCCATCCAACCTGACAGAGCTTGAGAGGATCTGCAGAGAAGAATGGGAGAAACTCCCCAAATACAGGTGTGCAAGCTTGTAGCACCATACCCAAGAAGACTCGAGGCAGTAATCGATGACAAAGGTGCTTCAACAAAGTACTGAGTAAAGGGTCTGAATACTTATGTAAATGTGATATTTCATATTTTTATTTGTCAAAAATGTACAACAGTTCCTAAAAACCTGTGTTTGCTTTGTCATTATGGGGTATTGCATGTAGATTGATGAGGGGAAAAACAACTATTTAATCCATTTTAGAAGGCTGTAATTAACAAAAATTTGAAAAAGACAAGGGGTCTGAATACTGAATGCACTGTATATAGTCTCGTAAGTGTGAATAGAGTCAGTGCAAGATAGGGTCAACGCAGATAGTCTGAGTAACCATTTCATTAACTATTTAGCAGTCTTATCGCTTCGGGGTGGAAGCTGTTCCAGTAGCATTCGCCGGGCGGTAGCAGAGTGAACAGTGTATGGCTTCGGTAGCTGAAGTCCTTGGCAATTTTTCGGGCCTTCCTTAGACAACCGCCTGATATTGAGGTCCTGGATGGCAGGGAGCTCGGCCTAAGTAATGTATTGGGCCATCAGCACCACTCTCTGTAGCGTTTTGCGGTCAAGTTCATCATGATTTTTGTGTTCTAAATTATCCACAATGTGGTTACTCATATCTGGCTAGGGATATATTTAGCTGTTTTTGATGCATAATCTTCAGAAAATAGTCATTTTCGGGTTAGGAAAAATGTCTGCTACAGTAAATGCTAACTGTCGTTCGTTTAAGCTGGTAGTTAATCTAGCCATATAGAAATCGGTGGTGGTACTTGAAGCCGTTTTTAAACATAGTGCAGTTCATTGGTGACAATGACAGGAATATGTATTAGGGTTAACTTCCATATAAGCATTATACTCAGATTTTTTTACCCCCAAATAGTGTGAAATAGACATATAAACAATAGCCTAAATGTAGGCTTATTTTGATGGGGGGCAATGAGGAGATTCTGAATCTTTCCCTAATGGGAAAGCGTGATTGGTGTTGCCATGGCATTTCCATTGCTTTGGTCGAGTTCCTTTGATATATTTACCGCATCTATAATTGTGAGTGAGTGATGTCATCTTTTCCTTGAATTCCAACCCTGGTCTGTCTCCATAGCACACAGTCACAAACGAATGCAAACAATCTGCCCTTCTGATAAACTGAGTCAAATCTGTCCTACTTTGAACAGTTTATTCATTCCTTTACTCATCATAGGGCTTGATTACTCACGGATGGCAGAGAAAATAGAGAGAGGAGGGGGTGAGGGTATGTGTCAGAGAGAGAGAAAGAGAAAGACAGAATAAGAGAGAGCAGAAGAGAACTGAATTGAATGCACAGAAAAGGGAAGAGAGCAGAAAAGGTAATACAAATATGTTTAAAAAGTAAAATAAATCACCTTGTGCATGAGATGAGGAGCCAGAGAACATCTGTGATATGACACACACACACACATACATACATACATACATACAACCTATTCACGTGGCATGCAAAAGCACCAGCTGGTATGACACACTCAACACTCATTTCAATGTGAACATGATGGAGGGAGCGAGAGAGAGAAACAGAGAGATGGAAAGAGGGAGGCACCAGGTGGAAGTGCTTGTGTCAGTCAACTATGCTGACTAATGTTGGACAAGCATGCACACAGGCACACGAACACACCCACACACACTTTCATCTTTGGTAGTAAAGCTTTTACTTGAACGCAAACACCATATAGTTCTGGGGTCATAAAGAGGTTAGGGGTCAGGGACAGGGTTCAGAAACTGAAAGGATGAAAAGTGCCAGGGCTAACCAGGGCTGATTACCAATGTATCCTGTTATGAGGGGGAGTGATCGAGTGCACAATTCAGAGTGAAAGGACACAAAACAGAGTGCAACCAGAGCGATGCCATCTCCCATCTAGAGGAGGAAGAGGTTGGGACACCCAGACAGATCTGTCATGTCTCTCTGTCATGGGTAGCTGAGGTAAGCAGAGCCCTCAGGGCATTTAACATGTGGACATTAGTTGGTTGGATAGCCAGCCAGGCATGGAATTGACTGTTAAGTAAAAATATTAGCAAATATTGATGAGGTACATTTTAATCTCTGTAATTTATTTGAAATAAACTTTAAAAGAGGAACTTTTGTCAAGTGTCATGCATGTCATGTACAGCATACATATAGATAGCAACAGCTATTTCTAGACTAGATAGAAGCAGTGTGACTCTTCATCAGCATAAATCAGATACAGTATATTGTTGATAAAACAACATCACCACTATGTGTGCATTTCAAAGACCTGAGACAGCTAGTTGAGATCAATAACAGATCAGGTTTGAATAACCTAAACATGAGATTTACAGTCGGGACAGACAGCTCGGCCCGAAATGGAGTGAGTGACACAAGCGACAACGTTCAAGCAAGCTATAGCCAGCAAGCTAGCTAACTATTTTCCAATAAAGGCTTTCGTTTAATTATCCATCTAATGTTGCTTGCTAGGTTATATACATACAGTGCATTCGGAAAGTATTCAGACTTCCCCTTTTCCACATTTTGTTACGTTACAGCCTTATTCTAAAATGGATTCAATATTTTTATTTCTCATCGATCTTCACACAATACCCCATAATGACAAAGTGAAAAAAGTTTTTTAGAATTGTTTGCAAATTTATAAAACATAAAAAACATAAATACCGTATTTACATAAATATTCAGAACCTTTGCTATGAGGCTCGAAATTGATTTCACGTGCATCCATTTACCATTGATCATCCTTTAGATGTTTATACAATTTCATTGGAGTTCCCCTGCGGTAAATTCAATTGATTGGACATGATTTGGAAAGGCACACACCTATTTATATAATGTCCCACAGTTGACAGTGCATGTCAGAGCTCCGAGACAGGATTGTGTCGAGGCACAGATCTGGGGAAGCGAACCAAGACATTTCTGCAGCATTGAACGTCCCCAAGAACACAGTGGCCTCCATCATTCTTAAATGGAAGAAGTTTGGAACCACCAAGACTCTTCCTAGAACTGAGCAATGTGGAAAGAAGGGCCTTGGTCAGGGAGGTGACCAAGAACCCGATGGTCACTTTGACAGAGCTCCAGAGTTCCTCTGTGGAGATGGGAGAACCTTACAGAAGGACAACCATCTCTGTAACATTCAACCAACCTGGCCTTTATGGTAGAGTGGCCAGACAGAAGCCGCTTGGAGATTGCCAAAAGGCACCTAAATGACTCTATGACCATGAGAAACAAGATTCTCAGGTCTGATGAAACCAAGATTGAACTCTTTGCCCCGAATGCCAAGGGTCACGTTTGGAGGAAACCTGGCACCATCCCTACGGTGAAGCATTGTGGTGGCAGCATCATGCTGTGGGGATGTTTTTCAGCAGCAGTGACTGGGAGACTAGTCAGGATTGAGGCAATGATGAACGGAGCAAAGTATAGAGAGATCCTTGATGAAAGCTTGCTCCAGAGCGCTCAGGACATCAGACTAGGGCAAAGGTTCACCTTCCAACAGGAGAACGACCCTCAGCACACAGCCAAGACAACGCAGGAGTGGCTTCGGGCCAAGTCTGCAGAGGATCTGCAGAGAAGAATGGGAGAAACTCCCCAAATACAGGTGTGCCAAGCTTGTAGCGTCATATCCAAGAAGACTCAAGGCTCAAAGGTGCTTCATCAAAGTACTAAGTAAAGAGTCTGAATACATGTCAATGTGTACTTAAAAAACAGTTTTTCCTTTGTCATTATGGGTTAATGTCTGTAGATTGATGAAACGTTAAAAAAAGTTTACATACACTTAGGTTGGAGTCATTAAAACTTGTTTTTCAACCACTCCACAAATTTCTTGCTAACAAACTATAGTTTTGGTAAAACGCTTAGGACATCTACTTTGTGCATGACACAAGTAATTTTTCCAACAATTGTTTACAGACAGATTATTTCACTTATAATTCACTGTATCACAATTCCAGTGGGTCAGAAGTTAACATACACTAAGTTGATTGTGCCTTTAAACAGCTTGGACAATTTCAGAAAATTATATCATGGCTTTAGAAGCTTCTGATAGGCTAATTGACATAATTTGGGTCAATTGGAGGTGTACCTGGATGTATTTCAAGGCCGACCTTCAAACTCAGTGCCTCTTTGCTTGACATCATGGAAGAAAATCTAAAGAAATCAGCCAAGACCTCAGAAAACAAATTGTAGACCCCCACAACTCTGGTTCATCCTTGGGAGCAATTTCCAAACGCCTGAAGGTACCACGTTCATCTGTACAAACAATAGTATGCAAGTATAAACACCATGGGACCACGCAGCCGTCAAACCGCTCAGGAAGGAGACGAGTTCTGCCTCCTACAGATGAACGTACTTTGGTGCGAAAAGTGCAAATCAATCCCAGAACAACAGCAAAGGACCTTGCGAAAATTCTGGAGGAATCAGGTACAAAAGTATCTATATCCGCAGTAAAACTAGTCCTATCGATATAACCTGAAAGGCCGCTCAGCAAGGAAGAAGCCACTGCTCCAAAATCGCCATAAAAAAGCCAGACTACGGTTTGCAACTGCACATGGGGACAAAGATAGTACTTTTTAGAGAAATGTCCTCTGGTCTGATGAAACAAAAATACAACTGTTTGGTCATAATGACCATTGTTATGTTTGGGGGAAAACGGGGGAGGCTTGCAAGCTGAAGAACACCATCCCAACCGTGAAGCATGGGGGTGGCAGCATCATGTTGTGGGGGTGCTTTGCTGCAGGAGGGACTGGTGCACTTCACAAAATAGATGGCATCATGAGGCAGGAAAATTATGTGGATATATTGAAGCAACATCTCAAGACATCAGTCAGGAAGTTAAAGCTTGGTCACAAATGGGTCTTCCAAATGGATAATGACCCCAACCATACTTCCAAAGTTGTGGGAAAATGGCTTAAGGACAACAAAGTCAAGGTATTGGAGGGGCCATCACAAAGCCCTGACCTCAATCCTATAGAAAATGCGTGGGCAGAACTGAAAAAGCATGTGCTAGCAAGGAGGCCTCCAAAACTGACTTAGTTACACCAGCTCTGTCAGGAGGAATGGGCCAAACTTCTCCCAACTTATTGTGGGAAGCTTGTGGAAGGCTACCCAAAATTTTGACCCAAGTTAAACAATTTCTGAGGCTGGTAACTCTAGTGAACTTATCCTCTGCAGCAGAGGTAACTCTGGGTCTTCCTTTCCTGTGGCAGTCCTCATGAGTCCTAGTTTCATCATAGCGCTTGATGGTTTTTGCGACTGTACTTCAAGAAACTTTAAAAGTTCTTGACATTTTCTGGATTGACTGACCTTCATGTCTTAAAGTAATGATGGACTGACATTTCTCTTTAGTTATTTGAGCTGTTCTTGACATAATATGAACTTGGTCTTTTACCAAATAGGGCTACCTTCTGTATGCCAACAGATGTCTACATTTGTTTTGTTTAAACACTGTTTAGGCTACATGCGTTAACCCTCCACCACACCACTGGATGTGACCACAAGCAACAGTGTGAACCAAAGATATTGTGAGGCACCCACACAGAGCATCTGTGCAAATACACATCAGTTCGCTTCACACTTCTCTAATGTGATTGCTTCATGACAACTACTGCTGAGGAAATTCTCACTTTGCACTGTCTTTGTTTGTTTCTCTTTGCTAATACTAATTTATATCTCATATCGCTGAGTCTACTTTTAAGGCCTGACACAAACAAAAAAACGGGTTGGAATCTGTAGATTATAATCCAGGACTAGAGCAGGTCAGGAGGACAGCAACATGAGAGGAGGTTAGAGGTGAGAAACAGGAAGGAGAACAGGAGAAAGAGAGAGGGAGTGAGAAGAGCGGAGACAGTGGGAGTGAGAGAAACCATCTGAAACAAATATTACATCTCTGCTGCCTGGTTAAAAAAAGGTGAAATAAAAAATAAATAAAAATACACTTACATTTAGGTGACCAAGCCTGGTCCCAGGTAGCTACAGTGTGCACGCTTTTGTTCCAGCCCTACACTAACACACTTGATGCAACTCATCACAGTCCTGATGAGAAACTGGTTGGTGTAATTTGGTGTGTTAGTGCAGGACTGAAAATGAACCCTGCACAAAGTGTAGCTGATGTGTAGGACTCTGATTACACTAAACTAAGACTCTGGTGACATGTAGTGGTTCAGATTTAGTATTACAGTTTAGTCACACCAACAAAACCTCAGTTCATTTCTACTATTCAGTCTGCTCCATCTGAATAAAGAAAATATGATTTTAAGGTAAAGGTTTCACAAATTATGTGTGTGGCTCAGTTGGTAAGAACACAATGCCAAGGTCATGGTTTAATTCTCACAGGGCTCAAGTACACATACATATTATGAACTTGCTCCTGTACTGTAAATTGCTTTGTTTTGAATAAGTGTCTGCTAAGTGGGCATTCCTGTAGACTGGATTAATTGGATAGATATAAACAATATGGTAATATCTTTATCTTGCCTTTTGATTAGCTGGGTGAAAAAGTTGCCGTTTTGTACACTCCCATCCAATCCTCTCAAATCTACAGGAATGACTAGGAACAAGGGTCGAGGCCAGGGGTTGATTTGGAATTCAGCACTGGTGAATGTCATGTACAGTCCAATTGGTACCAACAGAGGGCAGCCTAACCAAGGGAGAGCCAGGTGGAGTTACATCTCATCATCAGTGTTGGACCACAAAGAGAAAGTGCAAAAATAAACTTGAATCATTGCAGGTGTCCTTTTCACAAAACAAGAGTAAAGACATACTTTTTATTTGACCTGTTGTTCTATGTTAAATTCCCTTCAGCCTATGAAGGCCAGCGTTTAAAAAGAACTGCACCCGCTGATTTGGCCTTGGTTTTTGCCTTGCGCCTCTAGAAATGCTGGCGGCCATGACAGAAGCCAAACTTTACATAATACCATAGAAGCAGTGTTCAGCTAACATAACAATGTGCACCTTTCACTGTCATTCACAGCCGATACAGATACTGTGCCTATCGGCATTTTGTCTGCTGGTAATGGGGCTACATTGGCAAACAGTGGTCATTCTGTACTTTCTTGTGTGGTGTCCTATATACAACAAGAGTTCCCTGATTCTGGTGCAGAATACACAGAGATTCTCCCTCCCCATATTGACAGATACCAATTCAATTCAACAGTAAAAAGACAACACAAGTAAAAGTTGTGTCTAGTAAAAATGTTATGCCGAGTGCCAGGTCTCTCTCCATTCAGAGACGTCAGTATCAAGCCTGCCTGTCAGTCAGGACTCCATCACATCATCTTGCATGTCTCCAAGTGCTGGCTCCATAGATGCATCTGTGAACACATACACAGTCACTGTTCTATTACCAATGGCAGTTAGGATAGGTGATATTTGACAAACAAACGTTGAAGTTTGAACAGGTCAGACTAAACCTACCTAATTCTGGTCTCCCCATTGACGACCGTTGGTGAGCAGGCAAGAGGTGAAACTGGAGGTGAGGTCTTTGCCAGAGCCCCCCCTCAAACTTACTGGTCGGTAACACAAACACACACACAGAGCACTGATTACATTATCAATGGTGGTTATGATGAGCATGGTGGAACAAACCTGATCGCTGCATTCACCTTTCTATTTCACTTCATATATCATGATATGTGAAGTGAAATAGAATGGTAAACCCATAGATCAGGCTAGTTAAGTAGGTGAATTGGGACAGATCTCGAAACTGTTCAGGTCAAATGTCATCATCCTGATTCAAGTGCCCTCCCTGTTCCATTTATACGAATGCTCACAGCGAGGGCAATCGACAGCCAAGTGGTAAATTGCATTTTGTTATGAAGAAAGGACAAAGCTTTTTTAATAATGCACTTCACAACCAAAATGACTACTACTTGTATCTGTTTGGCTGGGTAATTAACCGACTAGTTTATCAAACAGGGTATTTTTTCATACCAGTTTCCACATAACCACAGCCTCAAAGTCATAAAGCCCGCCTATTTCTAAAATCTTATTAAAATCTTATTTTAAACCTAACCTTAACCACCACACTGCTAACCTTATGCCTATCCTTAAATTAGGTCCAAAAAGCACATTTTTGTTTTCATACTGTACCAGTCAAAAGTTTGGACACAGCTACTCATTCTAGTTTATTTTTTTTATTTTATTTTTTTTACAATTTTGTAGATTGTAAAATAATAGTGAAGACATCAAAACTATGAAATAACACTTATGGAATCATGTAGTAACCAAACAGTTTTAAACAAAACAAAATATATTTTAGATTCTTCAAAGTAGTCACCCTTTGCCTTGATGACAGCTTTGCACATGCTTGGCATTCTCTCAACCAGCTTCACTTGGAATGCTTTTCCAACAGTCTTGAAGGAGTTCCCACATATGCTGAGCACTTGTTGGGTGCTTTTCCTTCACTCTGCCGTCCAACTCATCCAAAACCATCTCAATTGGGTTAAGGTCATCTGATGCAGCACTCCATCACTCTCCTTCTTGGTCAAATAGCCCTTACACAGCCTGGAGGTGTGGTGCGTCATTGTCCTGTTGAAAAACAAATGATAGTCCCACTAAGCACAAACCAGATGGGATGGCATAATGCTGTGGTAGAGCCATGCTGGTTAAGTGTACCTTGAATTCAAAAATAAATCACAGACAGTGTCATCAGCAAAGCACCCCCACACCATCACACCTCCTCCTCCATGCTTCACCGTGGGAACCACACATGCAGAGATCATCCGTTCACCTACTCTGCGTCTCACAAAAACCCAGCGGTTGGAAGCAAAAAACTCAAACTTGGACTCATAAGACCAAAAGGACATATTTCCACCGGTTTAATGTCCATTGCTCGTGTTTCTTGGCCCAAGCAAGTCTCTCTTATTGGTGTCCTTTAGTAGTGGTTTCTTTGCAGAAATTCGACCATGAAGGCCTGATTCACGCCGTCTCCTCTGAACAGTTGATGTTGAGATGTGTCTGTTACTTGAACTCTGTGAAGCATTTATTTGGGCTGCAATTTCTGAGGCTGGTAACTCTAATGAACTTATCCTCTGCAGCAGAGGTAACTCTGGGTCTTCCTTTCCTGTGGCGGTCCTCATGAGTCCTAGTTTCATCATAGCGCCTGATGGTTGATATTTTTTGCAACAGCACTTGAAGAAATTTTTTAAGTTCTTGACATTTTCCAGATTGACTGACCTTCATGTCTTAAAATTTCTTATTTGAGCTGTTCTTGCCATAATATGGACTTGGTCTTTAACCAAATAGGACTATCTTCTGTCAAAACACAACTGATTGGCTCAAATGCATTAAGAAGGAAAGAAATTCCACAAATTAACTTTTAACAAGGCACACCTGTTAATTGAAATGCATTCCAGATGACTACCTCATGAAGCTGGTTGAGAGAATGCCAAGAGTGTGCAAAGCTGTAATCATGGAAAAGGGCTACTTTGAAAGTGGCTACTTTGAAGAATCTCAAATATATTTTGATGCGTTAAACACTTGGTTACCACATGATTCCATATGTGTTATTTCATAGTTTATGTCTTCACTATTATTCTACAATGTAGAAATAGTAAAAATAAAGAAAAACCCTTGAATGAGTAAGTGTGTCCAAACTTTCGACTGGTACTTTAAATGTTTACGATATAGCCAATTTTGACTTTGTGGCTGTGGTAACTAATGGAAACCCTAATTCTATGCTTTGCAGATGACTGTACATTAGCTCCAGATTGGATTAGATTCAGGCCATTGAAGCCGTTATGGTTTGTTGCTCTTAGTTCACTGTACAACTCAGACTCATTATTTAGTTTTGCCCTAGACAATACAGAATACACTTGTATAAGCTATGAACTAACTTGCAAATCCAACTTGTAGGCTAACGTTAGCTAGTTATCTAACATTAGTTAGCCTGTAACCAGCTAGCCTGCCTTGCAAGTATTATCAGATGATTACGTTACATAACCAGCAGTATCTAGACAATACACAATAAACTTGTATGAGCTAAGACCTAACTAAGTTGTAATGAAGTAGCTAGCTAGCTAGCTAGTAGGTAATGTTAGCTAAAACTTTAGCTAGGCTGCCTTGCTTTATCACAAGATAGCTACCAACATAACCAGCAATAACATTATCTAATGTCGTTAGCTAAATTATACCAGAGAGGTCATTATAGTCCAATATCTCTGGTTATAATCACCACCACCGGTCGTTGCACACCAAGCTAGCATTACTGGTGCAGACAAACTCCAAGCACCTATTTCGCAAACTGATTCCTTTCGCAGGGCATGCAAACAATAGAACTTTGGTTGTGGAGGCATGGTCAATCCGTATAGGTCCCTTGATACTTTGAAAGCGTTGGGGGCGATAAAACATAGGAGCTCTATTCAATAAAGGGAAGCGATTTGCACATGGAGCTTGGCAAAACGGGACATGATTTGTTGATGGGTTGTAATCCAAACCCAACCTTCATTTACTCGTTGTGACGCACTGAGGTTCCAAACTCTATTTTAGACGAGACAAAATGATCCTATTTACACTGTGTAGTCAATTCTTTCACTAGAATAAATGTTTCTGACTCATATCGATGGCACATAGGCCATTTTCAAAGGGATTAGTTGCTTTTTAGGGGCAGTCGCTCTTTATAAGGGAAAAGAGAAAGTCATCCACACACAAATGCACGCACGCAGCAGCAGTTATACTAGACTATAGATTACTAGTGTGAACAAGGTTAGAAGAGAACTTCTGTCTGCTTGATTCTCTTTCTTGCTCTCTCATTTAGCTGTGTTCTCTCCCCCCACTCTCCCTTAACTTCTTGTATACCATGTGCGTGCATTCGTGTGAGCATGTGGAACCACACCAGGGCTTACACAAACCAGATACAGCTAGTGTGCAGCTATGTAGGAGGGTTTGGGGCATTAGGGCTCTGGAGGAGAGACGAGGACCAGGGTACAGATTGAGGTGGCTCAGAAGCCTTTGATGTCTTGGGACTCACTCGGATCACCTCACTGGGGAACCAGTGGTATTCACACCACTCTGAAATATTTAATATGACACACACATATTCTCCAATTATCTCTCCATCTCTCCCTGTTTTTAAGGTTTTCTACCATTGGCCACAGTACCTCTCACTCTGTTCTCCTCCGTGCATAGATTACCACACCCCCTCGCATAAGTACTGCCTTCTAAATAGAGTCTACCTGATTGTCTCCACCCATTCCTAGGAATATATTTACTTGTCCATTCCTACTGTAAATATAAAAAATAGAAAAACCATTTAGCGACTTAGTAAGAGTAATGCGTGCACAATTGTTTTTATGTTACACCTCGACTCACGTTTGTTGAGCGACTTGTACTTCTTTCGTTCCAGATATAGATGTGTGTGTGAGTGGGTGCATGTGTGTTAATCTCAGACACTGAGATCTACCCGTGTGTGTGTATGTAGGAATCTTTCTGGAGCAGGAGAGCGCTTACTCCGCCCCCACCCATCAGTCACATTGTTTGAACAACAGTGTGTGTGTGTGTTTGTAGCTGTGAGTGTTTGTGTGTGTATGTGTGTGAGAAATTATGAAAAAGAAAGAGGGTGAGAGAGGGGTCAATGTACAGCATGGACTAATATGACAAATATGTTAAGTAGCCTAATAATGAACCCATGTATTGACAGATTTGTACTTACACTACCGTTCAGAGTTCCTCTGTCCAGTGTCTGTGTTCTTTTGCCCATCTTAATATTTTCTTTTTATTGGCCAGTCTGACTGAGATATGGCTTTTTCTTAGCAACTCCGCCTAGAAGGCCAGCATCCCAGAGTCGCCTCTTCACTCACTGTTGACTTTGAGACTGGTGTTTTGCGGGTACTATTTAATGAAGCTGCCAGTTGAAGACTTGTGAGGCGTCTGTTTCTCGAACTAGACACTCTAATGTACTTGTCCTATTGCTCAGTTGTGCATCGGGGCCTCCCACTCCTCTTTCTATTCTGGTTAGAGCCGGTTTGCGCTGTTCTGTGAAGGGAGTAGTACACAGCGTTGTACGAGATCTTCAGTTTCTTGGCAATTTCTCACATGGAATAGCATTCATTTCTCAGAACAAGAATAGACTGATAGTGTCAGAAGAAAGTTCTTTGTTTCTGGCCATTTTGAGCCTGTAATCGAACCCACAAATGCCCATACCCCAGATACTCAACTAGTCTAAAGAAGGCCAGTTTTATTGCTTCTTTAATCGGCATAACAGTTTTACGCTGTGCCAACATAGTTGCAAAAGGGTTTTCTAATGATTAATTAGCCTTTTAAAATGATAAACTTGAATTAGCTAACACAACATGCCATTGGAACGGCAGGAGTGATGGTTGCTGATAATGGGCCTCTGTACGCCTATGCAGATATTCCATTTAAAGAATCTGCCGTTTCCAGCTACAATAGTCATTTACAACATTACCAATGTCTACACTGTATTTCTGATCAATTTGATGTTATTTTAATGGACAAAAAAATGTGCCTTTCTTTCAAAAACAAGGACATTTCTAAGTGACCCCAAACTTTTGAATGGTAGTGTATATAATACATACAGAAATATATGGAATAAATAATACTGATTCAACTATTTGGCTAATATTAGGCCTAGGCCTGATCCATTTTATTTACAGTTAGTGACTTTTAATGGGTTACAGAGTACACTGAGATCTTCTACAGATATTATTTACAGTTATTTACAAGAGTAATTGTATTACAATTCATGTTATTGAGAACTATTTACATCGTTCTGTTGTATTAGTTTACGCTACTGAACTGCAAGTAACAGAATGCCTTGCGACAGGAAGTGAGAACAAGAACGCTCCACTTATGAATCCAAGTGACAAGTTATTACCCAAGCAATGCTAGCTATCTTTATTAACATTTCGTCTCATAACCGACATCCTGAGTCATTACTTTGAAGATAGTAATTCCATAACAGTAGCTGCTCATCATCTGAGAAAACATATTTTGTCAACTACTTCAACTTAACGATGGCCAGATGAAGACGGTGACCCGAAACAGTGCAGTATTGTCCAGCTGTTTAGCTCCATGGCTTTTACCATGTTGGATGCGTTGTCAGTTGTAAAACACACAAGTTGTTCTTCTTTTAGTCCCCATAACTCCAGTGCATCCCTCAGCCCTAGGGCAAGCAACTATCCTGTATGGTCCTCTGGGAAATAAGCCGTCTGCAAACATCTGCACTTCAGCTCCCAATCATCAGTTATGAAATGCACAGTCAGGCTAATGTAAGGTTCTGATGTACGGCTTGACCATAAGTCGGTTGTGTTGGCAAAGTGTGCCACGTTCTCGATCTCCCTCTCCACTTTTTCACCACATTCTGTGTACTTATTAGGCAATGCTGTTCCGCTAAAGTATTTTCAGCTTGACAGTACATACCTCGTATACAAAGTTTCGAACATGCTTTTAAATCCCTCCTTATCCACCGTCTGAACCATGTCCTTGGCGATGTGTAGAGTTATTGAATACGTAATGTCCCTCCATCATTTGCTTTTCTTGTTGTAAGGGCATCCACCGGAAAATGACGCGCCAGTGTACTTTGGTTCAAACTTGAAGTAGTTTTAGGCCTGGCACCGGGGGATGGAGGAGTGATGGGCCTCTTCATACTTTCGCCATATTCGACCACATGGCAGGCTTTAAGGTGGCTGAAGAGGTTACTCGTGTTTCCTCCTTTCGCGACGACAGACCGCTTTCACAACTTGCAAATTATGTTTTGCTGTTCTGTGTCAGTTTCCTTAAAACTAAACCATGTCCACACTATCATTGTTGCAGCTTTCTTTGGCAAAAATTATTCACTTGCCTGGGAAGTTAGTGGAGTCCCTAAGGCAGCATTATGACTGTCCGAATCCATCATGTCTTCACTCAATGTCTGTTTCCCACGTGTTTGTTTACGTCAACACAATGCGCATGACATTCTTTTCGTGGTTGGTGGAGGCACCTTTCATTCCAAAACAACGTTATTCTCATTCATCACAGCGCTCTGAATCACACTGTAATTTGTCAGTTACTAAATGTAACATAACATTAAAATACCATTATAGAAGGTAACGTAAAAATCCAAAATGGTAAATAAAGACCACCGGTCTATAAATGAAGCATGGTACATTTTTTACTATACCGTCCAGTCCTAATGGAGAGTGGACTGCAACTAAGTGGACCACTTACAGTGCTACTATAATTCCACAGCTATATACTTAAATTCCCAGCAAGCCTTAACACCTACTAGACTCCTTTGCCAAGGAGCTCTCTGTACATCTCTCAACCAACACTTATTTAAGTACACTCAACTCCACCTCTACTTTTCTATGTCTCTTCTCTTTCTCGCCCTGTTTTTATTTATTTAACTAGGCAAGTCAGTTAAGAACAAATTGTTATTTATAATGACGGCCTACCCCAGCCAAACCCACCCCTAACCCTAACCCGGACAATTGTGTGCCGTCCAATGGGACTCCCAATCACGGCCGGTTGTAATAACACCCATGATGTAACCAGGGATCGAACCAGGGTCTGTAGCGACACCTCTAGCACTGAGATGCAGTGCCTTAGACCACTGTACCAATCAGGAGCTGTTAATGTCTCAGACTTTGCTGATAGCTATTTTATCGATGAAAAATGTTTTTACTGTGACTGTGATATGTGGTTGGCCCACCTAGCTATGTTAAGATGAATGTACTAACTGTAAGTTGCTCTGGATAAGAGCGTCGGCTAAATTACAAAAATGTAAATGTCTCTCTCGCCTTGATCTCTCTCTTTCCTTATGAAGTGTCAGTACTCCTGGCTGTACCCCCCCATCGGTGCACATGTTGTGTTCCTCTGAAGTGTATTCTCTAGTCATAGTACTCTCATGCATCTCTCTTTCTCTCCCTCTTTCTCTCTCTCTCCCTCCCTCTCTCTGAAGTACAGCCCTGAAGTACAGCCTAGCAGCTACCAGCTTTCTCCTCTCTCCTCTTATCACACAAACACAGACAGCAACTCCCACTGGAAAACACCCCTCTGTCTCTCTCTTTATCCCTCTCCATTCTCCTCTCTCATTCTCTGTCTACCCCTCTCTCTTTCTACCTACCTCTGTTTCTCAACGTCCTCAAAACCCACGTGTTTAGAACAGAGAGAACTACAGGAGCCAAGGAGGGGCACACTCACAACAACAACAACAACAAGTGTGATTAGTCAGTGTAATGACCTTGAACTAGACAGAGACAAAAGGTAAATTCTACACAGAAAGTCTCAATATTGTCCCAGACACAAACACACATGATCTGTTCATATCAGCTCCACTGTTGGCTACAAATGGTTTAGCGGAATAACAGGGCACTGGGGACTGTAAGCTGGCAAATACAAGCACACACACACACACACTGCCCTGGTAATCCTCTGGCTGTGACTGTGCCAGTTCTGGGAATAAGTTATCAGAATCACGGCTCAGAAACCTGAGGTCATTTATATAGCTTTAACCCACACAAGCACGCACACACACACACACACACACACACACACATACATGTGTCAGACACACACACTCTGTAGACAATATACCCTGTGTCAATCTTAGACAGTAGATGTGTTGAGGTCAATATGAACACACTCAACTGAGCACATCACTGTATGACTTAATTCAAGCTAATATTAAAACAGATTATCATGAGAAAACCATAGCAAAAACAAAGAATAATCACAAAAAAACGAGTGTGAAGTTAGAGTAAAAAATGTATCTGAGACAAGAAACAGATATTTTGATTTGCTAGGTAGCTAGCTAGCGTTAGTTCACATTAGCTTGCTTGTCCAAAGTCCAGCAGCTAGCCTCTCTAGCTAGCTAGCTAGCTAGCTAGCTAACACCAGTCAGCTGAAAGCTAGTTAGCTAACAAACAGGCAAATAAAGGTAGCTAGTTATATTCCTTTATGAAAGGGTTGTTACACATATACCGTTTGCCATTATCTAGCTAGCTAAAGCCAGATAACAACAGCTGACCTCGACACAGAAGCTCGCTAACGATAGCTAGCTCACGTCCAAATGCATTTTTCCACAAAACATAGCTAGCTAGCTACATCAGTTTTAAACCAACACCAAACTTTGGACAAATTGTCACGCTGCTACCTTACAATGCCTGCAATGCAATGGGATTTTGCAACACTAGCTAGCTAGCAACCCATAGTCCAAGCTACGGTATGAGCTAGCCATATTTCACTGTCAGACAGGACACAACTCAAACTATAGCTAAAAAAAATACAAAAATGCACATGTAAACACCGTGCAAATGCATGCTTGATGGCATCAAGAACATCCAGAATAGATAACAGTATGATCCTTCTATGGTCTTCTTGACATTTTAATCCAAATATGTGCTTATCAACAGTGCCAAACTAACAACTCTGCCATTTGACTGTGTTGATTGTACAGCTGAAGTCGGAAGTTTACATACACTTAGGTTGGAGTCATTAAAACTTGTTTTTCAATCACTCCACACATTTCTTGTTAACAAACTATCGTTTTGGCAAGTCGGTTAGGACATCTACTTTGTGCATGACACAAGTAATTTTTCTAACAATTGTTTACAGACAGATTATTTCACTTATAATTCCCTGTATCACAATTCCAGTGGGTCAGAAGTTTACATACACTAAGTTGACTGTGACTTTAAACAGCTTGGAAAATTCCAGATAATTATATCATGGCTTTAGAAGCTTCTGATAGGCTAATTGACATCATTTTAGTCAGTTGGAGGTGTACCTGTGGATGTATTTCAAGGCCTACCTTCAAACTCAGTGCCTCTTTGCTTGACATCATGGGAAAATCAAAAGAAATCAGCCAAGAAATCAGAAAAAAAATGGTATACCTCCACAAGTCTGGTTCATCCTTGGGAGCAATTTCCAAATGCCTGAAGGTACCACATTCATCTATACAAACAATAGTACGCAAGTATAAACACCATGGGACCACGCAGCTGTCATACCTCTCAGGAAGGAGACGCGTTCTGTCTTCTAGAGATGAACGTAGTTTGATGCGAAAAGTGCAAATCAATCCCAGAACAACAGCAAAGGCCCTTGTGAAGATGCTGGAGGAAACAGGTACAAAAGTATCTATATCCACAGTGAAACGAGTCCTATATCGACATAACCTGAAAGGCCGCTCAACAAGGAAGAAGCCACTGCTCCAAAACCTCCATAAAAAAAATCCAGACCACGGTTTGCAACTGCACATGGGGACAAAGATCGTACTTTTTGGAGAAATGTCCTCTGGTCTGATGAAACAAAAATACAACTGTTTGGCCATAATGACCATCGTTATGTTTGGAGGGAAAAGGGGGGGGCTTGCAAGCCGAAGAACACCATCCCAACCGTGAAGCACGGGGGTGGCAGCATCATGTTGTGGGGGTGCTTTGCTGCAGGAGGGACTGGTGCACTTCACAAAATAGATGGCATCATGAGGCAGGAAAAGTATGTGGATATATTGAATCAACATCTCAAGACATCAGTCAGGAAGTTAAAGCTTGGTCGAAAATGGGTCTTCCAAATGTGCAATGACCCCAAGCATACTTCCAAAGTTGTGGCAAAATGGCTTAAGGACAACGTCAAGGTAAACTCAGTTACACCAGCTCTGTCAGGCGAAATGGGCCAAAATTCCTCGAACTTATTGTTGGAAGCTTGTGGAAGGCTACCCGACACGTTTGACCCAAGTTAAACCCTTTAAAGGCAATGCTACCAAATACTAATTGAGTGTATGTACACTTCTGACCCACTGGGAATGTGATGAAAGAAATAATAGCTGAAATAAATCATTATCTCTATTATTATTCTGACATTTCACATTCTTAAAATAAAGTGGTGATTCTAACTGACATAAGACAGAGAATTTTTACTATGATTAAATGTCAGGGATTGTGAAAAACTGAGTTTAAATGTATTTGGCTAAGGTGTATGTAAACTTCCAACTTCAACTGAAGATAGATATATGTAAAGTAAGATTATTATTTTTTTCAGTCTTTTGATGCTCAAAGAAACCGACACAATCACAAAGGTAATACAATGGCGAAGGTCCTTCAAATGAAAAGGTGTGTGTGTGTACGTGCATGTGTGCGTGCAAGCATGCGTGTATGCGTCCTTGTGTTCTCCCGCTCCTCAGGAGAAAGATAGACGGATGTCGTGAAAAAGGGGGGGGGACAATTTTTCAAAACTTCATCCATAATAGATTTTGGCACTGATCTTAAATGCATCACTACCCTCCTGTTCCCCAGTCTAACACACAAACACACTTCTCTAGTTTCACTTTTATGTGCAGATGTGCAATGGCTCATATAATTTTTAAAACCTCCCAGTCTTATTTCATCTGAAACAAACCCCAGTTTCAGTCTGTCTTAAGTTTTCTCAAAAAATAGGTTGTGGGATTCTACTTTCTCTTCAATCTCTAGCTATTACTTCTCTTTTTTTTCATCCTCCTCCATCTAACTCCATTGCAGCCCCTATCACTCCATGTCTCTCCCCCCCTCTCTCTATTCTCCCCCTCTGTCATCTGTTCCTCTCTTTCCTACTAATGACGAGTGTCAGACTCCAGCCTTTCTCTCTCCAGGGCACCACATACAATCACACTCACACCTGTATAGAAAGAAGGACAGAGTGGAAGAGAGAAAGTGAGAGAGAGAGATAGAGAATTAGACAGAAATGAGAGATAAATAAAGAAAGAGAGACCACTGAAATAGAATGACGGAGAGCGGAGAAAAGGGAGAAAGGATAGAACACAAAGAGAGGCATTAATAAATGACAGACAGGATTAGAGAAAGAGAGGGGAAAAAGAGAGTGAGAATGAGGGAGTTTAAAAGCTAGAACAGGTAGTCGATGTGTAACAAAGACACCTGGTGCAGTGAAGCGTGCGCACACACACACAGACCTGCTGCTATCAAGCAGGGATCAAATCTACGGCTTATCCTCTCTGCTGATATATGCACAAAGACAGTGGAGAATGAGAAAGAAACTAAATGTATTCACACACACGCACGCACACAAACACACAAACAATTCCACGTCCACCTAACAAACGAAATTCTTATCTGACTAAACTAGATGGATGTTGTGCATCTATATCATATTACACCAACCTGGTCTCAGAGCATTTCATATTATTCTATAAGTAAATCTGAGACACTCCATTTAGCATGATCTGTTACATTTCGAAAGGTATGTATTCATTTCTGAATGACCATCACCCATTTCGTATGATATGTTACAAATTACAATTCCCATTATGTTCCTAATTTACAAAAAGTACATTATGTTACGAATCTGCAAACATACTATATGTTATGCATTTTCCAAATGTATGATACGTTTTGCACATTTGTAACATTATGATATGTTATGGATTCTAGCTAGGTGGCTAGCTGGCTAACGTTAGGGGTTAGGGTTAAGGTTAAGGTTAAGTTTAGGAGTTAGGTTAAAGGGTTAAAGTTAGGGTTAGCTAAAGGGTTAAGGTTAGGGAAAGGGTTAGCCAACATGCTAAGTAGTTGCAAAAGCAAAACAATTGTAAGTACTTGAACAGTTGCTAATTAGCTGAAATGCTAAAGTTCTCCATGATGAGATTCAAACTCGCAACCTTTGGGTTGCTAGATGTTCGTGTTATATGCCTACCCATCCACCCAGACCAACCACATTACTTTCATTTTTGCCTTAAGTAACCATCTGTCTTATGTAACCATACCAAACGTAACATATCATTCTAATTTGAGTGTCCCGGATTAAAATGTTCCTATGTTACGTCTTGTCTGTGAGACCAGGCTGATTACAGACTTGGCCAACAGGGACTGGCTATTGGTAGAATGGGAAGTTATTATTCATATCTGTGTATTGACAGACCACTGCAAAGTTTAGCTTCAGGGAAACAAAGGTGTGTGTGTGTGTGTGTGTGTGTGTGTGTGTGTGTGTGTGTGTGTGTGTGTGTGTGTGTGTGTGTGTGTGTGTGTGTGTGTGTGTGTGTGTGTGTGTGTGTGTACCGTGCTTGTTGACAGAGTTTGGCTGGGTGCTTACACCTACCCAGGGGGGAACCCAAATGATATGCCAGTGTCTAAATGAGGATGGATGGTTTAGGGAGAAGAGGTAAGGTAACATTCTAAAATGCTGACGTGACATCTCTGCTAGAGGGCACACAGCACAGGGACTTTAAACCTTGGTACAGTACAGGCGTGTGTGTGCGTGTGTGTGTGTGTGCGTGTGCGTGCAGTATGATTAATCCTTATAGTGTGAAGCACAACTCAAGTGCATATAAACTGCTTTCTTGCTGTGCAGAAAAAATTACACATTCAGATTGAGTAGGGACAATAAGCTAAACTTAAAGAATTCGTCCAATGATCCAATGATTTAAAGCTTACATGTAGAACTTGAAGTAATAGTTTCCATATGAATGTGGGTCGGGCTGGAAGCATCAGAACAGTGCTGTTTCTAGACATAAGCGACATAAGCAGCCGCTCAGGGCCCAAGGAAGTCAGTCTCAACTTAATGCTAGTTAGGGTAGTAGAATACACAACGTACAATTTCGAAATTTGGTAGTGCATCAGCAGTTTTTCCTGTTGTTATGTCAGTCACTAACAGTTACTCAATTAGCCCATGTCAGCTAACATTTTATAGATTTCTAGGTAAGTTAGTCTTGCCAGCTATCTAAACCTTGTAGTAATCATGGCCGAAATGACTTGCCGAATTATGTGCCAAGGGGCCCTGACCTCCAGGGGGCTCCCATTAATGTTGTTAGTCACTCTCACTCAGATATCATGTAAATATGGCATAAATTCCAGCAGAATTGCAGGAAATTTGCTTTTAAACAGAAGAAAAAACATGTCCATCCCATGGAAAATGTGTAGAACTGCTGGGAATTGACTTTAAAAATGCATTTCTTTCTCTAAACCCCATGGCAAAATCTGTAGAATTGCAGGAAATTACTTTTTAAATGGCAAAAAAAAATTCAGCCCAATGCAAAATGACTAGAATTACATGACATTTGTTTTATAACTGCACAATTTTTTCTACCCCTATGGTAAAAATGTGTAGAATTGCAGGACATTCAATTTAAGGCTGCAAAGTCTTCTCTCCGCCACTAAAATGTTTTGCCCGCGAGGTGAGGGAGCCACCAACCAAATCTCGCTTAGAAATGGCCCTGGATCAGAAAACAGACAGGAATGAAAGGTGACTCAGAACGTCTGGGTGTTCACCTCTCATAAATCCTGAATGAAGTGTATATTATTTCCTCTCTCTCTCTAGGGAGAGATTAGCTACAGCCAAAAAAGCATAGACATTGGAGACAAAAACCTGAACACACACATGCACACACACACAAACCAGAGGTAAACACGTGGGCGAAAGAGGGAACGCATCATTGACAAGAGGATAAGAGAGATGGTTTGTGGAACAACAAACAGGCAGAGAGTTAGAGAGAGAGTTGGGGTCTTTCCTACACTCATTGTCATTTCAGTGTGTTTGTGCCACTGAAGGAAACTCACTGTTCTTTCTCCCTCTTCCTTCCTTTCCTCAGCACCTCTCTTCCTCCATATCCTCTGTCTGACTAGTTGAGTTGACAGGTCTCATAAAACGTTATTATACAACATAATACTTTATGAAATATACTGGCATTAACTTTACCATCATCTTCTCATGGTATAACTTATTGCAGCTTTAAAGCTTAATTTAAATGGATATAGAGACTTTGACTTCTGCCCTCAATAACTGACTTCCAGCTTAACGAATTAAGGAACCACAAAGTGGTGTAGAGGTGAAGTAATCTGTGGTATCGGCTGCATCTCTTTTAGTCTCTCAAGGACATCCATAGATAAGCATTAGTAGTGTATCCTGCCTAGAAGTTATTGTGTCCACTGTGCTGTTGTTTGGAGGTCCAACACACACACACACACACACACACACACACACACACACACACACACTTGCTCGCTCGCACACACACTTGCACACGCACACACACACACATAGAGGAGGGATTGGAGTGCAGCTCTTGGGTGACATTAAATGGAGAGATCTCCTCAGTTAGAGAGAGCGGGAGAAGGGGCCGGGACGATACCAGTATCGTGATACTCGTTAGGATTGTGGCAAGGAAACAGCTCTAATGTTGGCAACAAAGATCATTATGTTGTCATCCAGCGTCACATTTATTTATTTTCCAAGCTATAGTACAAAATATTTTACATACAGCAGGTTTTTAAAAGACCAAAGAGTTTTGTCTGCTTCGTGTTTTCATTTTTGCCATGAAAGAAATATTGCGATACTGTTATTGTCCCGGCCCTAAAGGATATGGGAAGAGGGATGAGCCAACTTTCCTCATTTTGAATACTGTTCTAATTCTAAACATTCAGTTACATAGCATTATTTAAATATTCCCCATGTAATGTTATTGGGGTGCCATGGCTGCCATAGAATGTTGTAGAAACCTCAACGTCCCACTCTCTAAATACATACAGCCTCAAAGTTTAAAAATAGGAACGCGACAGGGACAGGGTGAGGGAGGATACCTAGTCAATTGTACAATTGAATGCATTCATTTTTTTGCGTCACCACTGCAAGCCAACATGACTCTCAAAAGTCACGACAGCCGCTGTTTACTTCTGAAGATAACTTTAGCGCCGCCCTAAAAACCTGATACAAATGCGACACAAACCTTAAAATAGGTATGTAATGACACATTATAAAAACTCTTTATAGTGTTTTATTTACATTTTAGAGGTGATAAGTTGGACAGATCGGGTGAAAAAAGTAGTTTCCCGACACAGTTTATCTCCCCCTTTCCCAATCACTGTAACGGCAGCCTTCCTCCTCTTCACGAGAAGAGGAGGTGTAGCAGGGATCGGACCAACACGCAGCGTAGCCAGTGCTCAACATGTTTAATAGACGATAACGTGAACACTTACAAAATACAAAAATAACAAACGTGGCAAACCGAAACAGTCCTCTCTGGTGAAATGAACACAAAGACAGGAAACAACCACCCACAAACCCCAACACAAAACAAGCCACCTAAATATGATTCCCAATCAGAGACAACACAAAACACCTGCCTCTGATTGAGAACCATATTAGGCCAAACATAGAAACAGACAAACTAGACACACAACATAGAATGCCCACCCAGCTCACGTCCTGACCAACACTAAAACAAGTAAAACACACAAGAACTATGGTCAGAACGTGACAATCACACAGTAGGTATCGCTTCCCCATTTTTAAAAAGACCCAACGGAGCTCATTGCCTTCTTCAATCATGCTGAAACGGGCAACATGAAGGCCTCATCATTGATTTTGCTGGAAAGGAGAGAAATTGTGCTTTACAATGGTATTCATATTACAGTTGACCTGGAAGTATTACGTTTTTTGGGCGCTAAAATAAGGTCAGTTGTACGTTACAGCGTGATGAACAGAAGTGCGTTAGCTTGCAGTAGTTAGCTAGCTATCATTATTTTATAACTAGCAATGCGTAATGGCATTCTGAGATAACATTACTACACAGATCATTAACGTAATGTTATCTAGCGAGCCAGCCGTCTAATGTCAGCTAGCTAGCTAACAGTAAGCTTTAACTTGAAAATAAGCAATGAAAATAACTTTTGACAAAATTAGAAACGTATAATATCTGAAATTGTAGCTAGACTCTTACCCGTTATACATGGATGAATGCTTCATGGCAGACAGCAACCCCTTTCATTAAATAAGACGCCCTGTGTCGTTTTCCGTTTTGTTTGTACAGCTTGCTTGGCCCGTTGTGTCAAGTCCCTCTGGTTCCCACTGACTGTGTGCAATGCCATAAGAATCATCTTAAGCTTTAACCCCCACCCAAACTCTGACCATTTTACCCACCCTAGCAGAGCTGGTTAGGCTGTTTTCATGTTATCCAGAGCGTTGGTGACTAACTGTGCTCCTCGCAACAATTGAATTGCGCTTTTTCAACCGGTGTTGAGCGTTCGTAAATTCATCAGTTATTCTGCACTTTGGCACACTCAGACGAGCGTGCTCCGAAACAGTTGTTGCAGTGACATTCTATTGAAATGGATACTTGTATAATGGAGTCTTTTTTGTTAACTTTTATTGCACAATACATAACAAAAGCTATGTTAGACAGGATTACCTACACATACTGACCAGCTCAAATAGACAAAAGTGTGCTATATGACGGACCAATCCAAACTCATCTCTTGGCATGTCCAGCCCACTCATTATCTCAGCCAATCATGGCTAGCGGGAAGGTTGTTGCCTTTTTCTGTGGCTTAACCAACTATGCTCGTAATTCAACAATTGTATTAGTATTTACAGTTGGCATACAAGTTTGTTATTAAGGCACATGAAAGTTCACATGTTCGAGAAGGCATTTCTGCCAAAAAACGCATTTTGATTAAAAAAAAAAGCGACATATGCCTAGTTTCCTGAAACAGGTCACAAATAGGGGAATTACTTTGTCCCAAAATGTTAAATAGAATTCTATGGGAAAGCCATCCATTCCTGTTGCTTTTCTCCGTGCAATTATTTTATCAGTGTCTATTATTTATTTTTGGGTGATCTCTGTTTTTAGTGATCCATTTATGTCTGCTGATAATTGAGTCAAAAAAGGCTGTAGGATCAGTCCAACTTTTGTTGAATTCTGATTTATATAGATTTTCATAGAAGCTTTTAAAATTGTCATTAATCTCATTGTTGTTTCTAATTAACACATTTGTATGTCTATCCTTTAAAATGATAATTGGTTTGGCATGTATTCATTTTGTGAGGGCTGTGAGATGTTTACCAGGTTTATTTGCGATTAGGTAGTATGCTTTTGTCACGCCCTGGCCTTAGTTATCTTTGTTTTCTTTATTATTTTAGTTAGGTCAGGGTGTGACATGGGGAATGTATGTGTTTTTGTAGTGTCTAGGGGTGTTGTATGTGTATGGGGCAGTGTCTAGTGTAGTTGTCTAGGTAAGTCTATGGTTGCCTGAAGGGTTCTCAATCAGAGACAGCTGTCATTCATTGTCTCTGATTGGGAGCCATATTTAAGGCAGCCATAGGCATTAGGTTAATGTGGGTAATTGTCTATGTTGTACGTTTGATGCTTGTGTATGCACTTACGTCATTAGCTTCACGGTTGTTTAGTTTGTAAGTGTTTAGTTCGTGTTTCATCTTCGTCTAATAAAAGAAGATGTATTTTTCTCACGCTGCGCCTTGGTCCACTCTCTCACCTCAAGACGACCGTGACAGCTTTATTTGAGTTTAACCTGTAGTTGTTGGCTCTCTTCAAAAGTAAAATATTATATTCCTGCTTATGTTCAGAAATTGTATTTTCTTCTTTATCTTTTTTATGGGCTTTTTCTAAAGTAGGGATTTATTTTTCATACATTTTAATTTTTAACTCAGAATTAACTTTTGTCGAGTATGAGATTATCATTCCCCTAATGTACCCTTGTTATATTTGGTAGCACTTGTTTGTTTTTCCTTCGCCTCCAACCCCTTTCGATGCGTGGAATGGATGTGGGTGGGGTTAGGTCTACATAAGGGTGCTAATTTAAAGAAATTCACAAAAGCTCTGACGAAGGCCGTGAGGCCGATACGTAAGCTTATTAAAGATCAGTGATACTATCAAGAGCAGTGTGCGGTTTCCTTCTTCCTTCACCCTAATGTACCCTTAAAAGCATCCCTAGTTATATTGGGGGTCCTCTTTTATCTTTCCTCTATGTCTACATTTGTAATGGTTAAGGTTTTCTTTTTTCTTTTACGTATTTAATACATTTCGGGTCTTGAAGATGTGCTCTGTTTATTCTCCATATTCTGTTGCTAAGTGTATTTAATGTTGGTATAATTAAGCATGATACCGGAGAATGATCCGATATCACTGTCATGGATTTTGTAACCCAGTAAATTGTTGAGAGCATTTTTGGGAAATAAAAATGTAGTCAATTTTTGAATAGCTTTTCTTACTATGAGAAAAAAAGAGTAGTGTTTTGTAGTTGGGAATAGTAATCTCCAGGTGTCCTGTAAATTATTTGTAGAGATGACATTTTTCAGCCACTTTGGAGGTTCCTTGAATATGCCTTTTTTATTGCTATGTATGTCAATCTTATCAAATATATGATAATAGTTTCTGTCTGGATTTTATCTAATATAGCTTTAATTATATCTAAAAACACCAGAATTGCCCCTGGTGGGATATATAATGAAATCAATGTGTATATTTTACCATGTAAGGTACAATTCAACATTAGAAAATGGCCTTCTTGGTCTGTGTGCTGGGATACCGTATAAGGGAAAAGGGTTTATTCTTATTTATCAGGATGCCTACACCTCTGCTGTTACTACATTACATGGCAGCATAGGCCTCTCCAACCTAGCTCCTCTTTGAATATAAAATGTATAATTAAAAAAAGATAACTCATGCAGGAAAACCACATCTGTTGACAATCTCTTTAAGTGTTTAAGAGCCATATTTTGTTGGTCTTTACTTGAATAAAATAAAAGTTAACCTTGTCTGTTTCATTTACCATTGAAGAACCAGATAAAACATTTTAGCAGACATGTCAGGTGAGGGCTGTGGGCATTTCATGGAATGGGAGAGTCATAGTATGAATACATAGTTATTGTATACATTACACATATAGAGCATGTGAGCTGAGCAGACATTTAACAAAAAAAAGGTGAAAGGTCTTCAGAGTGGTGTAATAGAATAAGATTTATAATGGCATGTGTAATAGAATTCTATTTAAACTGGCATGAGTCGATTTGAGCCTATTCATTGGTTTTCTTTCTCCTTCTAACCAGCTGCCCATAGGAGATCATCAGAGTGTGTGCATACGTGCGTGGCTATGTGCGAGTGTGTTGGCACAGCCCTGCCAACCCATCATTGTGCCGGCCGTGCTGCTGTTTGTCCTGTTCTCTCATGCGCCACAAAGGTTAATTGTTGAGACAACCTTTTACTGAACAAACACTAGAGAGACAACAGAGAGACCATACTGGAAATGTTCTTACTGTATTTCTGTTTTCTATAAATGTTCAAACGCTTTGTCGCAATAGGGTATTGTGTGTAGATTGATGAGGAAAATGTTGTATTTAATCTATTTTAGAATAAGGCTGTTACGTAACAAAATCTGGAAAAAGTCAAAGGGTCTGAATACTTTCCGGATGCACTGTACCAATAGGGGTGCCTAAGGTAAATAATCCACTTCATTACAGAGAAACATTTTAATCAGTTTTTAATAAAGTAGTAAACTGTTAAGTGAGTATGTTTGGGGCAAAACGCACCCCTTCCAGTGGGGCAAAATGGGCAACCAATGGTCCCAATATTAGCATTTTACAAATCATGTCCAAATCAAAGTAACTTATTTGAGTTTGTATTGCAAACAGGATGCATGCTTGGAATATTTTTATTCTCTACAAACTTCTTTCTTTCCATTCTGTCAATTAGGCTAGCATTGTGAAGTAACTACAAAGTTGTTGATCCATCCTCAGTTTTCTCCTATCACAACCATTGTTGTCTGCAGCTGTTTTAAAGTCACCATTGGCCTCATGGTGAAATCCCTGAGCGGTTTCCTTCCTCTCTGGCAACTGAGTTAGGAAGGATGCCTGTACCTTTGTCGTGACTGGGTGTATTGATACACCATCCAAAGTGTAATTAATAACTTCACCATGCTCAAAGGGAAATTCATGTATTTTTTTTACCCATATTTTCTTTGCGGGGCATTGGAAAACCTCCATGGTCTTTGTGGCTGAATCTGTGTTTGAAATTCACTGCTCGATTGTATTTGTGGGGTACAGAGATGAGGCAGTCATATGCTGTAATAGAAATAAGGCCATGCTCATAAAAAAATTGTCCTCCCTGATCTTAAATGGCACCGACTCCCACAGCTAGAGCTCAAGTACATTTTTTCAGGTATCTATATTTGTGATGTTCAGGTACATTTAAATAGTTGATTTGTTAAAGGAGGTTATGTATTCCCCAGATTGTTAATATCAATGTCAAAAATATAAATTAATTTACCATCTGTGCTAGTTCGACCTCTTTCTGTTACAATTCACTCTCGCAGACAAGGCAGACACCTTGTGAAAGCCTCCCTTCAGAGGGATAGTAGGGAGTATTGGGAATTTCCAGTACATGTGTGACATCTTAGAGTAAAATAAGTGCACTCTATATGTGTCTAGGTCATTAGGCACCATTAGACATGCACCTGTCTTGGGAGTGGGCATGTCTGTTTATTTTTGTACCATTGTTATTGCTTAATGTTTCTATGCCCTAATGTGAAACCAAGATAAAATTAGTGCAAGGCAAAAAGATAATGGTGGCTAAATGCCAGAGGTGATGAATCATTAACATTAAGAGGAGTTACTATGTGTAAGGATGAAACTTGTATAAAAAGTATGTGCCAAGGCTGGAAAGGGAGTTGCTTCATCAACCAGCTCAGCTTCAATTACTTTGTAATAAAGTCTATTTGAACTCACAGGCTCCGATATTTGAGAAATATTATTGACTGAATATTTCCACAACATAAATGGCGAGCTTGCCAGGAGTGGCAAAAAGGGACCAGAGACGGTGAAAATCTGCAGCTGCGGACGGGCCTCTTGGATGAACATCACAAACAAATGGCCACTTGAAAATAAAGGTAAAGTTCTTGCCAATAGAATAGAGTTTGTGTGGTTCGCTCCGGGAACCTGCCTCAGCGGTAGGTCACCAAGTGGGTCTCTCCACATTTGACAAACCAAATAAATATTGGGAGATTTTGGGTTCAATGAAATGCATGCAAAATAATGTACCAGAATATCTGATAAATTTACGAATGCTCAAAGCATGAATATTTCCGGTGTCAGTAAACGTCAGGGAAATAACGTAATTTGAATTATTGCCAGCAGCACAGTTAGTCACCAACGTTTTTAACAAACAAGTAAAGAGCCTAACCAGCTCTGTGAGGTGAGTAGAATGGAGAGTGAGGATGTATTCTCTTGTTTATGTCTGGAAGTAGCGTTAGCTAAAATAGCTAGCCAACTTTAGCCAGTTAGCTTGGGTGCTTGACTGCCTTGGGGCAATACTTTGGGAATGCTGATTAAGATGTAGCATAGTGAATGCTAACGAAATGTACACTTTCTTTTCCAGAATAGGAGGGGGTTTCATTATCTCTCTTTGAAATGTTTCCTGAGACTATGGTCTTGGGAGAGCAGTTAGTAAAATTCGTCAGTTTTATATGTATAAAGGTATCCAGATTCGGTGATAAAGAGAAGTTACCAAATTAAATAAGGCCTGGCCATTTTTGTTTGTTTTTACCATATGGTTTACCACACACACACACCAGCATGCGCACACAATTTACCGGCTATGAATATGCGTTAGTGGTGTTGATACTGTGAGATTTATTTTGGATGGGTTTTTTTCATTTCAGTTTTAAATTGGGTATGCAGAAGGATGGAAATGTTTTGAAAGGTATTTAAATGGTTTTGGAAGGTCAGGGAAAGAAAAGGGAGAGGAAATATTTTAATGATGTCGAATGTCCTGTATCCTGACTTTCTGGTGAGGCCTGATCAATCTCACACGAAATGACAAGAACAGGTGGGACTTACAGTGGGGCAAAAAAGTATTTAGTCAGCCACCAATTGTGCAAGTTCTCCCACTTAAAAAGATGAGAGAGGCCTGTAATTTTCATCATAGGTACACTTCAACTATGACAGACAAAATGAGAAGAAAAAATCCTGAAAATCACATTGTAGGATTTTTTATGAATTTATTTGCAAATGATGGTGGAAAATAAGTATTTGGTCAATAACAAAAGTTTATCTCAATACTTTGTTATATACCCTTTGTTGGCAATGACAGAGGTCAAACGTTTTCTGTAAGTCTTCACAAGGTTTTCACACACTGTTGCTGGTATTTTGGCCCATTCCTCCATGCAGATCTCCTCTAGAGCAGTGATCTTTTGGGGCTGTTGCTGGGCAACACGGACTTTCAACTCCCTCCAAAGATTTTCTATGGGGTTGAGATCTGGAGACTGGCTAGGCCACTCCAGGACCTTGAAATGCTTCTTACGAAGCCACTCCTTCGTTGCCCGGGCGGTGTGTTTGGGATCATTGTCATGCTGAAAGACCCAGCCACGTTTCATCTTCAATGCCCTTGCTGATGGAAGGAGGTTTTCACTCAAAATCTCACGATACATGGCCCCATTCATTCTTTCCTTTACACGGATCAGTCGTCCTGGTCCCTTTGCAGAAAAACAGCCCCAAAGCATGATGTTTCCACCCCCATGCTTCACAGTAGGTATGGTGTTCTTTGGATGCAACTCAGCATTCTTTGTCCTCCAAACACGACGAGTTGAGTTTTAATCAAAAGGTTCTATTTTGGTTTAATCTGACCATATGACATTCTCCCAATCTTCTTCTGGATCATCCAAATGCTCTCTAGCAAACTTCAGACGGGCCTGGACATGTACTGGCTTAAGCAGGGGGACACGTCTGGCACTGCAGGATTTGAGTCCCTGGCGGCGTAGTGTGTTACTGATGGTAGGCTTTGTTACTTTGGTCCCAGCTCTCTGCAGGTCATTCACTAGGTCCCCCCGTGTGGTTCTGGGATTTTTGCTCACCGTTCTGGTGATCATTTTGACCCCACGGGGTGAGATCTTGCATGGAGCCCCAGATCGAGGGAGATTATCAGTGGTCTTGTATGTCTTCCATTTCCTAATAATTGCTCCCACAGTTGATTTCTTCAAACCAAGCTGCTTACCTATTGCAGATTCAGTCTTCCCAGCCTGGTGCAGGTCTACAATTTTGTTTCTGGTGTCCTTTGACAGCTCTTTGGTCTTGGCCATAGTGGAGTTTGGAGTGTGACTGTTTGAGGTTGTGGACAGGTGTCTTTTATACTGATAACAAGTTCAAACAGGTGCCATTAATACAGGTAACGAGTGGAGGACAGAGGTGCCTCTTAACCTGTTGGGGATGAGGGCGCTGTTTAGGCTATTTATGCTAATTGGGTACTTTTTTTAAACGGCTTCCCACAAAATCCTTGATCGTACAATATGCATATTATTATTATTATTGGATAGAAAACAGTCTATAGTTTCTATAGGAGTTGAAATTTTGTCTCTAAGTGGAACAGAGCCCATTCTACAGCAATTTCCCTGACATGGATTCAGATTTCAGAAATGTTGGCCACTGTTCTGAAGTCAGTTAAAAGGGCACTGATTTTGCTATGACTATACGGACACTTCTTACGTCTTCCCCTGGATGCCTTTACGTGATGACGATTCCAATGGGGTCGATTGCGCGTTCACAGGCCCTACAAATGAAAAAACCCTGAAGCTAGTCATTCTTTTGGAGCTGCGTCATGCGCCTAGAGGACACCGGCCCGCACCTTTTCCAAGCATTAGTGAAGGGGGTAATATTACTCGGGTCATGTTTCTACTCGTTATGGGAGTTAAAAACATCATAAGGTAGTTAATTTAAAGCGTTTTATAGCAATTTATATCCGTTTAGTGCGATTTTGGGACATTTATTTTTGCAACGATGTGAATAGTTGGGCACGCTTTTCAGTTCATCCCGAACGCCGTTGGCATTTCCACATGGCAAGAGGACAGCTTTCCACCAAAAGACGATTTCTCCCAAGAAAGGATCCTTTGCCCAAGATACTGATGGAAGAACAGCTCAAGGTAGGACATTTTTATTATGATAAATCGTGTTTCTGTCGAAACATTTTAGTGGCTTAGGACGCCATGTTTTTTGACGTAGCTTCGCTTGGCGCAAACTGTATTGAAAAGTAAGGATAAATTAAAAAATGTAATAACGCAATTGTATTAAGAATTAAATTGTCTATCAATCCCTGTCCACCCTATATTTTTTAGTCACGTTTATGAGTATTTATGTATAAGAGTAGATCACTGTCTAAGTGGCGCAAGGAAATTTTCTGACCAGCTGAGCTAAATTTCACATTGTATAACCATGATTTTGGTGGCTAAATATAAACATTTGCGATCAAACTGTATATGCATGTTGTAATGTGATGTTACAGGAGTGTCATCGGAAGAATTCTGAGAAGGTTAGTGAAAAAATTTATATCTTTTGGCGATGTTGACTTTTATCGCTCACTTTGGCTAGAATCAATGCTGGGCTGCTATGTGGTATGTGCTATGCTAATATAACGATTTATTGTGTTTTCGCTGTAAGACACTTAGAAAATCTGAAATATTGTCTGTATTCACAGGATCTGTGTCTTTCGATTCGTGTATGCTGTGTATTTTTACGAAATGTTTGATGATTAGTAAGTAGGTAAACACGTTGCTCTAAGTAGTTTTTCTATTCCATTTGTGACGGTGGGTGCAATTGTAACCTATGCCATCTACCTGAAATATGCACTTTTTTCTAACAAAACCTATCCCATACCATAAATATGTTATCAGACTGTCATCTAATGAGTTTTTTTGTTGGTTAGGGGCTATAAATATCTTAGTTTAGCCGAATTGGTGATGGCTACTGGTGTTGGTGGACAAATAAAAGATGGTGGATTATGCTAATGTGTTTTTAGGTAATAGATGTACATCTTTACATATTGTGTCTTCCCTGTAAAACATTTTAAAAATCGGACATGTTGACTGGATTCACAAGATCTGTGTCTTTCATTAGCTGTATTGGACTTTAATGTGTGAAAGTTAAATATTTTAAAAAAATATTTTTTTTGAATTTCGCGGCACTGGTTTTTCAGTGGGGGGGGGGGGGGGAGTGCCGCTAGCGGCACACTCATCCTAGAAAGGTTAAAGAAGAAGTTACAGGTCTGTGAGAGCCAGAAATCTTGCTTGTTTGTAGGTGACCAAATACTTATTTTCCACCATAATTTGCAAATAAATTCATTAAATATCCTACAATGTGATTTTCTGGATTTTTTTCTCTCATTTTGTCTGTCATAGTTGAAGTGTACCTATGATGAAAATTACAGGCCTCTCTCATCTTTTTAAGTGGGAGAACTTGCACAATTGGTGGCTGACTAAATACTTTTTTGCCCCACTGTAATTATAAAATGAATGAGAAACACCAGTCTCTATTCAAATTGTACCATTACTGTATGAGATACTATTATTTCCTTAGGTAATTATAAGTTGATTAGTTATTCGAATTGGTTTATTTTTTATTTAACATGTTGTTTTTGAATCATGTGTTTGAAGGGGAAAATTACCAGTTTCCTGGGGTCCTGGTCTTTGGGTAAATCTACAAATGCACTTTGTTCAGTCTGTATATAGAAGGAAAGATATATGTTAAGAAGGGATGACAGTTACTCCAAATGGAGTGTGATATGTGAATTGCTGATAAAAAATAAAAAAATCGATACAAATTTCACCAGATTGGGATTTATGGAGTGTGTAACGAGCCTCCTCCTTCTCTTCATCCGAAGAGGAGTAGCAAGGATTGGACCAACGTGCAGCGGGTTGTGAATACATAATGAACTTTATTAACAAGACGAAACTAAACACACGAAGAACACTTGATAATTTTACAAAACAACAAAACGACGTAGACAGACCTGAACGAGAGAACTTACAATTAACACGAAGCACGTACGAACAGGAACAGACTACATATACTAACGACAACGAAACAGTCCCGTGTGGTGCGAACATACACTGACACGGAAGACAATCACCCACAAACAAACAGTGAGAACAACCTACCTTAATATGACTCTCAATCAGAGGAAACGTCAAACACCTGCCTCTAATTGAGAGCCATACCAGGCAACCCAAAACCAACATAGAAACAGAAAACATAGACTGCCCACCCAAAACTCACGCCCTGACCAATAAACACATACCAAACAACAGAAAACAGGTCAGGAACGTGACAGAACCCCCCCCTCAAGGTGCGAACTCCGGGCGCACCCCTACAACTCAAGGGGAGGGTCTGGGTGGGCATCTGTCCGCGGTGGCGGCTCCGGCGGTGGACGAGGACACCACTCCACCACTGTCTTTGTCCCCCTCCTTAGCGTCCTTTGAGTGGCGACCCTCGCCCCCGACCATGGTCCAGGAACCTTCACTAAGGCCCCTCCTACATAGAGGAGACAGCTCAGGACAGAGAGGTAGCTCAGGACAGAGAGGTAGCTCAGGACAGAGAGGTAGCTCCGGACAGAGAGGTAGCTCCGGACAGAGAGGTAGCTTAGGACAGAGGGACAACTCTGTACTAATGGCAGCTCCGGACTGAGTGGCAGCTCCGGACTGGGTGGCAGCTCCGGACTGGGTGGCAGCTCCGGACTGAGTGGCAGCTCCGGACTGAGTGGCAGCTCCGGACTGAGTGGCAGCTCATGACTGGAGGGCAGCTCATGACTGGAGGGCAGCTCATGACTGGAGGGCAGCTCATGACTGGAGGGCAGCTCATGACTGGAGGGCAGCTCATGACTGGAGGGCAGCTCATGACTGGAGGGCAGCTCATGACTGTAGGGCAGCTCATGACTGTAGGGCAGCTCATGACTGTAGGGCAGCTCATGACTGTCTGGTGGCTCTGGCAGCTCCTGACTGGCTGGCGGCTCTGGCAGCTCCTGACTGGCTGGCGGCTCTGGCAGCTCCTGACTGGCTGGCGGCTCTGGCAGCTCCTGACTGGCTGGCGGCTCTGGCAGCTCCTGACTGACGGACGGCTCTAGCGGCTCCTGACTGACGGACAGCTCTAACGGCTCGGGACAGACGGGCGGCTCTAATGGCTCGGGACAGACGGATGGCTCAGAAGGCGCTGGGCAGACGGATGGCTCAGAAGGCGCTGGGCAGACGGATGGCTCAGAAGGCGCTGGGCAGACGGATGGCTCAGACGGCGCTGGGCAGACGGATGGCTCAGACGGCGCTGGGCAGACGGATGGCTCAGACGGCGCTGGACAGACGGATGGCTCAGACGGCGCTGGGCAGACAGATGGCTCAGACGGTGCTGGGCCGACAGATGGCTCTGCCCTGCTGAGGCGCACAGTAGGCCTGGTGCGTGGTGCCGGAACTGGAGGTACCGGGCTGACAGCACGCACCTCAGGGCGAGTGCGGGGAGAAGGAACAGTGCGTACAGGGCTCTGGAGACTCACAGGAGGCTTGATGCGTGGTGCCGAAACTGGAGGCACTGAGCTTGAGACACGCACCACAGGGAGAGTGCGTGGAGGAGGAACAGGGCTCTGGAGACGCACTGGAAGCCTGGTGCGTGGTGTAGGCACTGGTGGTACTGAGCTGGGGCGGGAAGGTGGCGCCGGATATACCGGACCGTGTAGGCGTACTGGCTCCCTTGAACACTGAACCTGCCCAACCTTACCTGGTTGTATGCTCCCCGTCGCCTGACCAGTGCGGGGAGGTGGAATAACCCGCACCGGGCTATGTAGGCGAACCGGGGACACCATGCGTAAGGCTGGTGCCATGTAAGCCGGCCCAAGGAGACGTACTGGTGGCCAGATATGTAGAGCCGGCTTCATGGCACTTGGCTCAATGCTCAATCTAGCCCTACCAGTGCGAGGAGGTGGAATAACCCGCACCGGGCTATGCACACGTACAGGAGACACCGTGCGCTCTACTGCGTAACACGGTGTCTGCCCGTACTCCCGCTCTCCACGGTTAGCCTGGGAAGTGGGCGCAGGTCTCCTACCTGCCCTAGACCCACTACCTCTTAGCCCCCCCCAAGAAATTTTTGGGTTGTACTTGCGGGCTTTTCGGGCTTCCGTGCTAGACGCGTCCCCTCATAACGCCGGTTCCTCTCTCCGGTTTCCTCCGCTCTCCGAGCTGCCTCCAGCTGTTCCCATGGGCGGCGATTCACTTCAACTTTAGCCCATGGTCCTTTTCCTTCTATGATCTCCTCCCAAGACCAGAAATCCTGCTTCGTGCGCTGTCCGTTAACCCGCTGCTTGATCCGGGTTTGGTGGGTGATTCTGTAACGAGCCTCCTCCTTCTCTTCATCCGAAGAGGAGTAGCAAGGATTGGACCAACGTGCAGCGGGTTGTGAATACATAATGAACTTTATTAACAAGACGAAACTAAACACACGAAGAACACTTGATAATTTTACAAAACAACAAAACGACGTAGACAGACCTGAACGAGAGAACTTACAATTAACACGAAGCACGTACGAACAGGAACAGACTACATATACTAACGACAACGAAACAGTCCCGTGTGGTGCGAACATACACTGACACGGAAGACAATCACCCACAAACAAACAGTGAGAACAACCTACCTTAATATGACTCTCAATCAGAGGAAACGTCAAACACCTGCCTCTAATTGAGAGCCATACCAGGCAACCCAAAACCAACATAGAAACAGAAAACATAGACTGCCCACCCAAAACTCACGCCCTGACCAATAAACACATACCAAACAACAGAAAACAGGTCAGGAACGTGACAGAGTGTGGGATTTCTGCAAGGGGTTAGGGTGATAACTTTCTGATCTGGTAACTCTGAGATGCACTCTGAGTGATAGCGCAGTAACGCGCACTTGAGGTATAGTCTTTACCGGCATTTAAAGCACACGTCCGGGTTTTTTGATTATGAGTAAATCAGATTACGAGTATCAAGTTGTATAAATGGATACGAGTACAAATACAAATTTGACGAGATTGGCACACCCCAAGTTCTAATCTTCAGAGTGGGAACAACATCCCCGTTTCTGCTCATTGGTGGGGAGGAGTAGAATGGAGATATGATCTGATTTGCCAAGGGAGGGCGGGAGAGGGCCTTGTAGCCGTCCTGGAAGGGAGAGTAGCAATGATCGTGTGTAGCACAGGAGATGTGTTGATGGAATTTTGGTTGCGTTTTCCTCAGATTTCCTTTATTAAAGTCTCCAGCTACAATAAATACGGCCTCAGGTTTTCAGTTTGCACATAGTTCAGTGTAGTTCCTTGAGAGCCGTCGCAGCATCGGCTTGGGGGGAATATACACGGCAGTATATTCCCCCCCAAGGTAATGAAGTCGCCAATTGATGGAAGGTAATAAGGGTGCTATTTGATGGTGAGGTATTTCAGATTGAGAGAACAAATGGACTTGAGTTCCTGTACGTTACCACAACCACACCATAAGTTGTTAATCATTAAAAAAAAAACTTTGCCTTTCTTTTTCCAGAGAGTTCTTTCTTCCTGTCTGTGCGATGCACAGAGAACCCCAATGGCTGAATGGACGGAGACAATGTACCCGGAGAGAGCCATGATTCGGTAAAAGAGAGTATGTTACAGTCCCTAATGTCTCTCTGGAAGTAAATCCTCACCCTAAGCTTGTCTATTTTATTGTCCAGGGACTGAACGTTAGCGAGTAATATACTCAGATGTGTTGGATGGTATGCATTCTGACTAGAGCCCCCACTCTTGCCTGCATCTAGCTGATCTGGGATGTAATCATTAGTCCAAATAGTTGCAAAAGTTAAGTTTTTGAACTAAAATAAGAGTTTCAATTGCCAGAAATTCAGGTAGGTCCATCGCCATTTCATTCTGCTTAAGAAACGTTTTGCAACAGAATTGGTGGAATGAATACACCCCTGATCACCCACACAAAGTTCACTTTCATAGCAGCCACATACAGCATCGTCACTTTGCTCGTTGTACAATTCCTTAACGAATCTATCCGCTCTCCTCCTCTCACCTTTTCTCTTCACTTGTGGACTTCAGTGCACAACACAACAGCTGTGTGTGAACAGCAAAAAAAAACTATCCAAGCCAAACCTTCTTACCATAACTGCAAATCGCTACACAGCCTATATTGTTGTCACCATATTAGCTTACAACATAGTCAACATAGCTGCTAGAACTAACAGGTTATTAAACTCACAATCCAATCCATGTCTACAATCGCACAGTACAGTATACAGCAAGCGGTTTAGCAGTTACACCGGCAGGCCCGAGTGGCAATAAATTAATAGAATTGAAAGCTTACCTGGAGTTGGAAGAGTTGCAGTGTTGGATAGCCTTAGCCAGCTAGCTGACATACATAGCATTCCTCTCTGTTTGAGTCAGGTTGCGGAGTAGGCTAAATTAGCTGCATTTGCTAGCTAAGTAAGTGAAAGTTAAAATAATAAATAAACAATACAACAAAATCTTTCTCTCTCTCTGCTGCTTCTCTTTTATTTTCGAAGAAATGTATTGGTTCAAAACTGCTCAACTATTGTCTTTCTCTCTCTTTGAGTCAACTACTCACCACACTTATGCACTGCAGTGCTAGCTTACTGTAGCTTATGCTTTCAGTACTAGATTCATTCTCTGATCCATTGATTGGATGGACAACATGTCGGTTCATGCTGAAAGAGCTCTGATAGGTTGGAGGACATCCACCGGAAGTCGTCATAATTACTGTGCAAGTCTATGGAGGGGGTGCAAACCATGAGCCTCCTACGTTTTGTATTGAAGTCAATGTACCCAGAGGAGGACGGAAATGATCTGTCCTCCGGCTACACCATGGTGCTAAAGAGTACTGTTGAGGCTACTGAAGACCTTCATTACAAAACAGTGTATTTTCATCAGTTATTTGGTGACGTGAACATATTTAGTATAGTTTTATTTTAATGTTTCACTATTTACATTTTTTGAAATTCATTGAGTAGGATGGTATCCACTCGTGGATACTAGTCCATACACCCTTTTATCTTTCCATTATTTCAAAATACATTTGTGTTTTAACAGATTAATGGTGGAAATAAAAACATTTGAGTTAGAATTTACCTCACAAGAATATCTTGTCAAATCAAATCAAATGTTATTGGTCACATACACATGGTTAGCAGATGTTATTGCGAGTGTAGTGCCTTCCTGTGACATCAGTGTTGTAGGTGTCCTGGAGGGCAAGTAGTTTGCCCCTGGTGATGCGTTGTGCAGACCGCACCACCCTCTGGAGAGCCCTGCGGTTGTGGGCGGTGCAGATGCCATACCAGGCGATGATACAGTGCTCTCGATTGTGCACCTGTAAAAGTTAGTGAGGGTTTTCGGTGACAAGCCACATTTTTTCAGCCTCCTGAGGTTGAAGAGGCACTGTTGCGCCTTCTTCACCACACTGTCTGTGTGCGTGGACCATTTCAGTTTGTCGGTGATATGTACACCGAGGAACTTAAAACATTCCACTTTCTCCACTGCTGTCCCGTTGATAGGAATAGGGGGGGTGCTACCTTCGCTGTTTCCTGAAGTCCACGATCATCTCTTTTGTTTTGCTGACATTGACTGAGAGGTTATTTTCCTGACACCACACTCTGAGGGCCCTCACCTCTTCTTGTCATTGTTGTTAATCAAGCCTACCACTTTTGTGTCATCTTTAAACTTGATGATTGAGTTGGAGGCGTGCATGGCCACTCAGTCGTGGGTGAACAGGGAGTACAGGAGGGGGCTGAGAAGGCACCATTGTTGGGCCCCAGTGATGAGGATCAGCGGAGTGGAGATGTTTTTTCCTACCTTCATCACCTGGGGGGCGGCCCGTCAGGAAGTCCAGGACCCAGTTGCACAGGGCGGGGTCAAGACCCAGGGACTCAAGCTTAATGATGAGTTTGGAGGGTACTATGGTGTTGAATGCTGAGGTGTAGTCAATGAACAGCATTCTTACATAGGTATTCCTCTTGTCCAGATGGGATAGGGCAGTGTGCAGTGTGATGGCGATTGCATTGTCTGTGAACCTATTGGGGCGGTAAGGAAATTGAAGTAGGTCTGGTAGGGTGGAGGTGATATGATCCTTGACTAGTCTCTCAAAGCACTTAATGATGACAGAAGTGAGTGCTACGGGGCGATAGTCATTTCATTCAGTTACCTTGGTTTTCTTGGGAACAGGAACAATGTTGGCCATCTTGAAGCATGTGGGGACAGCAGACTGGGATAGGGATTGATTGAATATGTCCGTAAACACACCAGCCAGCTGGTCTGCGCATGCTCTGAGGACACAGCTAGGGATGCCATCTGGGCCTGGCAGGCTTGTGAGGGTTAACACGTTTAAATGTTTTACTCATGTCAGCCACAGAGAAGGAGAGCCCACTGTCTTTGGTAGCGGGCCGCGTCGGTGGCACTGTGTTGTCCTCAAAGCGCGCAAAGAAGTTGTTTAACCTTTACTTAACACCCATCCCGGATCCGGGAGCATCCTCATCAGTAAAAAAGCTGACTAGCATAGCCTAACATAGCGCCACAAGTAAATACTAGCATATAAATATCATGAAATCACAAGTCCAAGACACCAAATGAAAGATACACATCTTGTGAATCCAGCCATCATTTCCGATTTTTTAAATGTTTTACAGCGAAAACACAATATGTATTTCTATTAGCTAACCACAATAGCAAAAGACTCAACCGCATATTTTCACAATTTTTTTACCGCATAGGTAGCTATCACAAAACCGACCAAATAGAGATATATAGCATTATATTAGCTTACCACAATAGCCAAACACACAACCGCATTTATTCACTGCATAGATAGCATTCGCAAAAACCAGCAAAAGATATAAAATGAATCACTAACCTTGACCAACTTCATCAGATGACAGTCTTATAACATCAGGTTATACAATACACTTATGTTTTGTTCGAAAATGTGCATAATTAGAGCTGCAAACCGTGGTTATACGTTGTGAATATGTAGCATCGATTTACCAGAATGTCCGGAGCTAGTTTGGACACTCACCTAATCTGACCAAAGAACTCATCATAAACTTTACATAAAAAGACTTGTTGTATGGCAAATGAAAGATACACTGGTTCTTAATGCAACCGCCGTGTTAGATTTAAAAAAAAATAACTTTACCATAACAAACAGCTTGCGTTATTGCGAGACAGCGCCCGCCAAAACGGCAGAGAATAGGAATCAACATTTTCCACAGAAATACGAAATAACATCATAAATTGTTCTTACTTTTGTTGAGCTTCCATCAGAATCTTGTACAAGGAGTCCTAGGTCGAGGATAAATCGTTGTTTGGTTTTAGAATGTCCTTTTCTCCTGTCGAATTAGCAACCTTAGCTAGCCATGTGGCGCGAACATGCCCATCTTCTCTTGACGCAAAGAACGGAAAACTCCAAAAGTCCAAATAAACATTGAATAAACTGATAGAACTCGGTTGAAAAAAACCTGCTTTACGATGTTATTATCACATGCATCAAATAAAATCAGAGCCGGAGATATTAGCCGTGTATACCGAACGCTTATCATAAGACAATATGGAGGTGCTTCCCGCGCCTATGTAGAGAAAGGAAATTCTGGACACGTCATTCCAAGAGCTCTTGTTCGACCTCAGATCAAGCTAGACACCCCATTCCACCTTCCACTGCCTGTTGACATCTAGTGGAAGGCGTATGAAGTGCATGCATATCGATAAATATTAGGCAATTGAATAGCTGAATAGCAACTGAAACAGAGCCTCGTTTTCAGATTTTTCACTTCCTGTCAGGAAGTTTGCTGCAAAATGAGTTCTGTTTTACTCACAGATATAATTCAAACAGTTTTAGAAACTTGAGAGTGTTTTCTATCCAATAGTAATAATAATATGCATATTGTACGATCTAGAATAGAGTACGAGGCAGTTTAATTTGGGCACGATTTTTTCCAAAGTGAAAACAGCGCCCCCCTATTGACAAGAAGTTAACCTTTCTAGGACACACGTTCCGCTAGCGGAACCCCCCCACAACATTCCGCTGAAAAGGCAAAATTCAAAAATATTTTGGGGAAATATGTCACTTTCACACATTAACAAGTCCAATACAGCAAATGAAAGATAAACAACTTGTTAATCTACGCATCGTGTCCGATTTAAAAAATGCTTTACAGCGAAAACACAACACATGATTACGTTAGATCACCGCCACGTCTTAAAAACACACAGCCTTTTTCCATAGCCAAAGATTGTAGTCACAAAAAGCAGAAATAGAGATAAAATTAATCACTAACCTGTGATGATCTTCATCAGATGACACTCATAGGACATCATGTTACACAATACATGTATTTGTTCGATAATGTGCATATTTATATCCAAAAATCTTAGTTTACATTGGCGCCATGTTCAGAAATGCCTCCAAAATATCCGGAGAAATTGCAGAGAGCCACATCAAATAACAGAAATACTCATCATAAACTTTGATGAAACATAAATGTTTTACATAGAATTAAAGATACACTTGTTCTTAATGCAACCGCTGTGTCAGATTTCAAAAAAACTGTACGGAAAAAGCACACCATGCAATAATCTGAGACGGCGCTCAGATATAAATAACATTTCTCCGCCATGTTGGAGTCAACAGAAATTACATCATAAATATTCACTTACCTGTGAATACTTACCTCCACCCAGTTCGACAATAAATGTTTGATTTGTTCCATAAAGTCCATCAATTATGTCCAAATAGCTTCTTTTGTTAGGGCGTTTGGTAAACAAATCCAAACGCGCGTTCAGGTCCAGTAAAGTTCAAAAAGTTATATTACAGGTCTTAGAAACTTGTCAAAATAAGTATAGAATCAATCTTTAGGATGTTTTTATCATAAATGTTCAATAATGTTCCAACCGCAGAATTCCATTGTCTATAGAAAAGCAATGGAACGAGAGCTACCTCTCATGTGAAATGCGCGTGACTGAGAACGAGGCTACTGCCAGACCCCTTAGTCAAACAGCTCTTATCCGGCCCCCCTTCACAGTAGAAGCCTGAAACAACGTTCTAAAGAAGGTTGACATCTAGTGGAGGCCTTTGGAAGTGCAAAATAACCCATATCCCACTGTGTATTCGATAGGGGCCGAGTTCAAAAACTACAACCTGAGATTTCCCACTTCCTGTTTGGATTTTTTCTCAAGTTTTTGCCTGCCATATGAGTTCTGTTATACTCACAGACATCATTCAAACAGTTTTAGAAACTTCAGAGTGTTTTCTATCCAATACTAATAATAATATGCATATATTAGCATCTGGGACTGAGTAGGAGGCAGTTTACTCTGGGCACGCTATTCATCCAAAAGTGAAAATGCTGCCACCTATCCCAAAGAAGTTTTAAATCAGTTTTACCTAATTTCTATCAACATGTTAAATGTGCAACCAGAGGGAAAAGAACTCTACCTGGTAAAGATCTGTCGTTCTGCCCCTGAACAAGGTAGTTAACCCACTGTTCCTAGGCCATCATTGAAAATAAGAATTATTTAAATAAAAAAAAGTTGTTCAATAATCTTGAATCTTTTCATTGACGCACATCACAAGGAGAGAAGTGGGGTATAGGTATTTTTCCCTGGTATGGGACAGTATTTTTAGCTGAGCATATTGACAACATAACCTACTCTATGTGGCAGTTTTCTAATCTTACTGTACAAACGTTTAAAACCTTGGGTAATGCCCAGCAAAATCCCAGAATGATGCTGTTACAGCATCAGATGGCACTAGATAATATTTTGTCAAGACAAGGTGGAGTATGTGGCACTTTAAACCTGATGGGTGGTGCATGCTGTACTCTGCTGCCAGATCTGCATGATAATTTAACAGCATTAATGAATGGTTTGGAGGAATTAACTAATTCATTTGCCCCTTCAGATAGTGTGGGTAGTTCAGCATCATCGTGGTTCTATGATACATTAGGCCCATGGGGTACTCTGATGTTACAAGTTCTCCTCCCAGTAGCGATTGTGCTATACCTTATGCTTTGTGCCTGTACTATTATGATAACATGTATGATGGCTGTATTGCTGAAATGGGTTAGGGTTGCTCTAGGCTCTGACAAATCCTTAATGATGCCTCTGCTAACAAAGGAGGATGGAACAGAGGATGAGGACCTTCATTTGAAAGAGTTGCCAAACTATTTATCTCATGATGAAGGTGATGATGACAAAGAGTGCTCACCTGTTAAGAGTAATAGTAAACCTGTGATTTATAAACAAAGTTATTTTCTATAAAACTCCATTGTTGCATACACTGCATTATGCATTGAATATTTGCTTTTCACTGTCTATTAAGATTTAGGGTTACATCGTATAAACTGTATGTATCTTTTGTTTTTCTTCATTGTTCATGCAGGTGTCACTTCTCCGCTACCGTACCTTCTCCACTATGCAATCCGGTTCCCGAGCTGGTCACGGGTGCACCTCAGCCACGCTCAAGGTCCTAAACGATATCATAACCGCCATCGATAAAAGACAGTACTGTGCAGCCGTCTTCATCGACCTGGCCAAGGCTTTCGACTCTGTCAATCACCGTATTCTTATCGGCAGACTCATCAGCCTTGGTTTCTCTAATGACGGCCTCGCCTGGTTCACTAACTACTTTTCAGATGGAGTTCAGTGTGTCAAATCGGAGGGCCTGTTGTCCAGACCTCTGGCAGTCTCTATGGGGGTGCCACAGGGTTAAATTCTCGGGCCAACTCTTTTCTCGGTATATATCAATGATATCGCTCTTGCTGCGGGTGATTCTTTGATCCACCTCTACACAGACGACACCATTCTGTATACATCTGGCCCTTCTTTGGACACAGTGTTAACAAACCTCCAAACGAGCTTCAATGCTATACAACACTCCTTCTGTGGCCTCCAACTGCTCTTAAAGGCTAGTGAAACGAAATGCATGCTCTTCAACCGATTGCTGTCCGCCCCCGTCCGCCCAACTAATATCACTACTCTGGATGGTTCTGACTTAGAATATGTGGACAACTATAAATTCCTAGGTGTCTGGTTAGACTGTAAACTCTCCTTCCAGACTCACATTAAGCGTCTCCAATCCAAAATTAAATCTAGAATCGGCTTCCTATTTTGCAACAAAGCCTCGGAACAAAGCCTCCTTCACTCATGCAGCCAAACATGCCCTCGTAAAACTGACTATCCTACCGATCCTTGACTTCGGCGATGTCATTTATAAAATAGCCTCCAACACTTTACTCAGCAAATTGGATGCAGTCTATCACAGTGCCATCTGTTTTGTCACCAAAGCCCCATATACCACCCACCACTGCGACCTGTATGTCCTCGTTGGCTGGTCCTTGATACATATTCGGCGCCAAACTCACTGGCTCCCGGTCGTCTATAATTCTTTCCTAGGTAAAGCTCTGCCTTATCTCAGCTCACTGTCACCATAGCAACACCCACCCATAGCACGTGCTCCAGCAGGTATATTTCACTGGTCATCCCCAAAGCCAACACCTCCTTTGGCCGCCTTTCCTTCCAGTTCTCTGCTGCCAATGACTGGAATGAATTGCAAAAATCACTGAAGTTGGAGACTTATAACTCCCTCACTAAATTTAAGCATCAGCTCTCAGAGCAGCTTACCGATCGCTGCAGCTGTACACAGCCCATCTGTAAATAGCCCATCCATCCAACCAACTACCAACCTCATCCCATATCCGTTTTTGTTTTTCTGCTCTTTTGCACACCAGTATTTATACCTGCACATCGTCATATCACATCTGTCACTCGTGTTAATTGCTCAATTGTAATTACTTCGCCACTATGGCCTATTTATTGCCTTACCTCCTTACTTAATTTGCACACACTGTATACAGCTTTTTCTATTGTGTTATTGACTGCACGTTTGTTTATCCCATGTGTAACTCTGTGTTGTTGTTTTTGTCACACTGCTTTGCTTTCTCTTGGCCAGGTCGCAGTTGTAAATGAGAACTTGTTCTCAACTGGCCTACCTGGTTAAATAAAGGTGAAAATAAAAATTAAAGGTGACTGTGTATCATAGACAAATTGTTAGAATGATTAGGATATGTGTTGGAGGTTGAAATGGGAGACAGTGCTAAGTTTTTTGAGAGGACGTTGAGTTTGTGATTTAGCTGTAACATGCAGGAACCAATGCAATGAATTATTGTTTTTATGTTTGTTGTTTTATGACGAATATATTCACTATGTGTAAGTAGAACCTCAATGAACCAACACATGGTTATATACTAGTGCAAGGAAGTATTTTTGTCCTATATGTTTGAATTAGAAGTATTTTTATTTTACCTTTATTTAACCTTTAATAAATCATAAAGACCACTGCCAACCAATATCAGTACTTATATTTAGCTTTGGAGAAATTGTTTACCTTCTACAAGTTTAAGAAATATTGCCTTGTGCCTTGTATTTCTGTTCCCAAAAACACACATACAGTGGTTGCTCCACTAAAAGTTTTGCGATTATGCTGCAGGATTTAGAGGTAATTTGTGGTTTAGTACGGTACCCTGCGTCACCACTTTATTGCTCCAGACCAGCGCAAGGGTGAGTGAGAGCACAGATTATGCTTTTGGGTCCTACTGTGTCTCTAACTGACAATGAATAGGTGACATAAACCTAAATAGAAACTGATAATTGAGTATTCAGTATTAATTACTAAAACTGTTACACTAAGGTTTATATTATTTTATTTTGTTAGGACTATTTTGCTGTTACTGTAGTACTGTAGCCCACTCCTGACCGGTCAAAGTGTACAGCGCCTGAGTGGTGCAAAGGTCTAAGTCACTGCATAGCAGTGCTAGATGTGTTGCTACAGATGCTGGTTCAATACCTGTGCTGGCCTCGAATGGGAGACACATGAAATGACTGTGGCTTTTTGGTTTCTTTCTCTCTAAGAACAGAAATAAATAATTCTAATGAACAAACTGGCTTTATTTACAAATTAGTAACACACACCACATGTTCAAGAATGGCCTTTTTCTTGCACATTTTACGTCATTTGAAAATGAAATCCCCTCCAAAATATATAAATTTTTTAAAACAAAGTCATTATTATTATTAATTTAGAATTATATAAAAGCCCCTTGGATATTCTCACAGATATATTATTAACCCTGTTATTAGCAGGACAATATATATTGGTCATATTGGTCATGGCTCCCGAGTGGCGCACGTTATATATAATCAAGTTGATGGCACAGTCAAAAAGCCGACACCTACATAAAGCTGAGTGACTCACTCATTCATGGCTTTGGATCAAAATAAATAAGTACCAACATTCTTTCTGATAGTCTAAAGAAATGTTTTGGTTATCCTGAACTGGACACCATGTACAGTATTATAATAGCCCATTATGGGCTATTAGCAGGACAATATACCTTTACCAACACCTCTCTGTATTTTGATACTTTGTAGATGGGGGCTCCCGCAGTGCAAACAGATGCAGATTTTATACCCGTGCTGGCCGCCACCGGGAGACCCATGAGGCGGCTTTTGGTTTTAATTTAGAATCCTCCAATCCTCTATATGTAATTATTGGTGTAGAGTTGAGTCATATTTTTCGACATACTGTAGGCCTACCATAGGCGACATGAGTCTCACTAGTGTTGAGTAATATGCTGTAGGTCTTATTTAGTTAATCTCTCCTGGGTACGTGAGACGTTAGCGTCCCACCTCTTCAACAGCCAGTGAAACTGCTGGGCGCCAAATTCAAATACAGAAATACTCATTATAAAAATTCAGAAAACAAAACATATTTTACATAGGTTTAAAGATTAACTTCTTGTGAATCCAACCACGGTGTCAGATTTAAAAAATACTTTATGGCGAAAGCATACCTTACGATTATTTGAGAACATAGCCCAGCAGACAAATCATTACAAATAGTAACCAGCCAAGTAGAAGAGTTACACAAGTCAGAAATAGAGATAAAATGAATCCCTTACCTTTGGTGATCTTCATATGGTTGCACTCAGCAGACATTAATTTACTCAATAAATGTTCCTTTTGTTCGATAAAGTCTCTTTATATCCAAAAACCTCAGTTTTGTTCACGCGTTTTGTTCAGTAATCCACAGGCTCAAACGCAGTCAAAACAGTTCATAGAAACATGTCAAACGGTATTTATATTCAATCCTCAGGTTGTTTTTAGCCTAAATAATTGATAATATTTCAACCGGACAATAACGTTGTCAATATAAAAGGTAAACAAGAAAGGCACTCTCTCGGTCTCGCGCACGAAAAAGCTCTGTGACACTTTAGGGTCCACTCATTCAGACTGCTCTTACTTCCTCCTTTTTCAGAATACAAGCCTGAAACAATTTCTAAAGACTGTTGACATCTAGTGGAAGGCATAGGAACTGCAAGTTGAGTCATAAGTCAATGGATACTGTAATGGCATTGAATAGAAAACTACAAAACCAAAAAAAAAACGACTTCCCGAATTGATTTTTCTCAGGTTTTCACCTGCAAAATCAGTTCTGTTATACTCACAGACACTATTTTAACAGTTTTTGAAACTTTACAGTGTTTTCTACCCAAATCTACCAGTTATATGCATATCATATCTTCTGGGCCCGAGAAGCAGGCAGTTTAATTTGGGCATGCTTTTCATCCAAAATTCCGAATGCTTCCCCCTACCCTAGAGAAGTTAAAGAGCATATTGAATTTAGAAGCAATAGGATTTGAAGCAATAGCCTACAACTATTTTAGCACCGTTTCACACTGCTCTGAGACAAGCATGGGGACTGGTATGGATAAATCAATTTTATTTTTACTGAATCTCTGTTTTGGTTAGACTACAATTATACAATTAGGGTGTAGAAATTTTATGCTCTTAGTGCAACCTTTATTTAACAAGGCAAGTCAGTTATGAACAAACTCTTATTTACAAAGACAGCCTACTCCTTCCTCTCCATTGGGGAATTGAACCCCGGTCTCCCACATGCCCACATGACACAGGGATTCTTTAGCTAAATAGCCAAGTATTGTAGCCTACTCCCGACCGTCACATTGTACAGCGCCATATTTTCTGTTCAATTAATTTTTCTTGGAATAGAAACATCATAATATTAATCAAATGAATTAAGCAAGTACCAGTCAAAAGTTTGGACACACCTACTCATTCCAGGGTTTTTCTTTATTTTACTATTTTCTACATTGTAGAATAAAAGTGAAGACATCACAACTATGAAATAACACATATGGAATAAGTTAAGGACAAATTCTTATTTACAAGGACAGCCTATTCCTTCCTCCCTGTCGGGGAATTGAACCCCGGTCTCCCGCGTGCCTGCTCACACAACACAGGGATTCATTAGCTAAATATCCCAGTACTGTAGCCTACTCCCCACCATCACATTGTATAGCGCCATATTTTCCATTCGATCTTTACAGAAACCCAGAGTTTTTTTTGTCTTTCTTGGAATAGAAACACCATAATATTAACCAAATGAATTAAGGAAAATTTGTTAAAATCATTCCCATATACTATGTTCTTACAAAAAAAGGTTTCAAATTCTCTAGTATAGCCACTATTGAAGGCTATCAAATGCTTCTCAAAGATGCCCTCTGGTGGTCAAACAAGCACTAACTAGCATTAATGGTACCAGTGGTTCACACTTAAATAACGTGCCATAGAATTCTGCGGCACCATGCAAGCCATTGCCGCAGTATGCTGCAACTTTTAAAGGACGAACCACTGTATCTTTAAGATACAGTATTTTCTAATTTCTCTCCCTCATGAGGAGTTGGATAATGAAAGTTCACAGAAGTAACAAGCAATGGTAGACCTACCAATTAGTTATAGCGATTTCACTGATATCAATTTTGTTTATGAAAATTAACGGAATTACCAACAAATCTGTAACGGAACTACTGCAACTAAATTGGCTACAATGGGAAATCATAGTAGTCACAAACCAGTGGTGGAAAAAGTACCCATTTTTAGGTAAGTCATTTAAGAACAAAGTCTTATTTACAATGGCGGCCTACAGTACAGTTCAGTACAATGAGTAGAGCACAGTAGAGTAGAGTACAATACAATACGGTGTACAGTACAGTACTGTACAGTCCAATACAATACAGTAGTACAGTACAATACAGTAAAGAAAAGTATAGTACAGTATATTGTACTGTCATCTACTGTACTGAACTATAATCGACTTAACTTTACTGAACTCTACTATACTGTTCTCTACTGTACTCTACTGCACTGTACTAAGCTCTACTCTACTCTGCTTTGCTGTCCTGTATTGTACTGCACTGTACTTTACTGTGCTCTGCTGTGCTGTGATGTCCAAACTTGTGAAACATGAGGAGAATGACATTCATATCCATAATTATGCATTTCTGTGTAGTATAGTTCAGGGACCCATTATGTAATTCAGTTACCGTAATTCCGTTTCTGGATGTAAATCCACCTCACTTACTGTAGTTAAATAACAAAAATGTATTTTTTCAAACTCAAGGTGCCATGTCATAGCTAACATCCCATTCTTCTGCAGACATCTTTGAATCTTAATTCGAAGCTGATATTTACTGTGGTCGCATGAAAGCCCAAGAAACATTTTACTGTAATTCCGTTACCAAAGTTTGGATCTGCACAGTTCTTCCACCAAATTAGTTTTTGTAAATATTTCAGTGGAAATAGTTAAACACAGTCCTTGTTGTTAAACTTTGAAATCAATGGTTTTTTGTTGCCATACATTGCCAAGCCAAAAATTCTGAGTCAAAGCGTAATTCCTGTAACATGTGATTGTCCCCTACCAAACATCCCTCCTCCAGTCAGACTCAGTGTATATACAGCAGTTAGGATTTAGTGAGATCAGAAACCCTCCTTTGACACCCTGACAGCCAGCTGTCTGGATCTCACAGAATGACCTTTGTAATGCAGAGAATGAGAGAGAGATTGAGAGAGAGAGAGAGAGGAGAAGAGGAGGATGAGAGAGGAGTTGATGTGTAAGGATTATTGTCTCAGCTCTCATGTCAATGCCACAATGAGGCAGGCCTCCCAGCACAGCAGAGAACAGGTGAGAGGAGAGGAGAGAGGGAGGAAGAGAGGGGAATAGGTAGAGAGGAATTTGGGTGAAAGAGAAGGGAAGGAGAAGAGGAGGTATTAAGGAAGAGAGAGTAACATACTGACCACACAGTAAAATATTTGTACACGTGCATGTTATTCAATCATTGCACCCACACTGCTTGCGCGCATCAACGAGCATCTGCGTAGCCAGGCGCTAAAATATAACTTGGTTCTATTTGTGGCGCTTGATGCGCTACAAGTCCCGGAGCATATACCCATGTGGGTGATTGAAAGATGAACTGAGGTCCACACTCCAATCTAGTTGGTGGTGGTAATGCACCTTAAAGTGGGTTGCCAACAGCCATATAAAGTCCAAATAAGAAGCCAGAAGGAGGAGAGATTACTAGAAACTAATTTGGTTTACACTTTTATCTGTTTAATAATTGTCGGAGTAGAGGACCATGTGCATTTCAGGTAAAATAACAACCCAATGTTTATATCCCAGGACAAATTAGCTAGCAGCAGCAAGCTTGCTAGCTAAATTGCCATAAATGTTTAATGCTTTTCAACCTGTCACCAAATTAATATAGTTGGTTTAGAGTTAATTTTGATATTTCAACCTGTGTGTCCTGATCGCGTCTGGTTTGGGTGGACAAAATCAACATGTGCGCGATGGTGCACACGGACGCACTCGCATGCCCGGTCTAGTCAGCATCTAAGAGGAGTAGGGATGACAGAGAACAGTGATAAAGGGATCAAGGAGATGAGATGGACAGAAAGAGGGGGATCAGGGAGAAAGAGGAAGTGGTGGAGAAGGATAAGTCAAGGAGCACAGTGAGAGAGGGATCAGGAAGTGAAAGAACACTATAACAATCAGAAATACCCTTTGTGATTTTTTCAACAACTACAGTAATCCTATGTTGTCATGAACACACAGTTAGCTAGGCTGATGTTGGTAAGGGGACCTGTTTGTGTGTGTTCTCCCAGCAGGTTCTAACAGCAGGGAAGATATGAAATGTCCTAACCCACAGCTGCTCCCACTGTGCTGATAAATTGCTGTGGACTTGACTCAGCCACACACACACACACACACACACACACACACACACACACACACACACACACACACACACACACACACACACACACACACACACACACACACACACACACAGACAGACAGGAACACTAACCTGCCAGCCTCCTCTCTCTTATCTCTCAGACAGATCAGAGACATGGCACAGAGCATCTGGACTGGAGAGAGAGGAAGAGAGAGAAGAATACAGAGAGAAGAGGAGACAGATAGAAAGAAAGGGAGGGACAGAAAGAGAGAGATGTGGGGAGTGAGAACATGAGAAAGAGAGACAGAGAGAAAGATGGAGGTAGAGAGGAAGGGAGAGAGTGTATGCCGGTGTCAGTGTGTGAGAAGAGAATTAGAGTCATGCAACAGCAGAGAATACCAGTTCATTTGAAACTCAGAGAACAGCAGAGCAGAGTTTCTATTCTATTCATTGTTCCATTCTATCTTTAGAAAGCCTGTTTGAGTGGAGTGGGAGAACTGAGACATGAAGCACACACACAAACCTCTCACGCATTTCTGCATGCACACGCGCACATACACGCACTATCCCTTGGACATAGTGGCTTCTGGTACCTCCAGCTTACTTCTTATGATTGTTGAACAAACCCTGAATATACTTGTATCTTTTTAGTCTCTCGCAACAGACTGCAGATGAGATTTGGTTCTGGGTTCCTAGAATATCTATTCTCTGTGGTGCTGTAAGAAATGCATAAAAATATATATTGTATACACATCCGGACAAGTCTTTTTATAGTATTTATGGTAGTTCCAACGGTTTAGCTGCTAGCTGGGGCATTATCAGGCTGGCTGGCAGATTAGTGCCTGTGTGTGTGTGTGGCTCTTTGAATGATGAGCATTGACAAGATCAGAGAGATCAAAGGGCACCAGACTACAAAGTCACAATTTACATTTTATGATCACAGAGTGTTGAGTGAGGGGGGTCCAGACAACTTGACACACACACACACACGCCCACGCATCTACTCACACACGCCTGCACATACGCCTGCACATAAGTATCTCTCCTTCACTGCAGCCGAGGTGAGTAAAACATTTAAACGTGTTAACCCTCGCAAGGCTGCAGGCCCAGACGGCATTCCCAGCCGCGTCCTCAGAGCATGCGCAGACCAGCTGGCTGGTGTGTTTAAGGACATATTCAATCAATCCTTATCCCAGTCTGCTGTTCCCACATGCTTCAAGAGGGCCACCATTGTTCCTGTTCCCAAGAAAGCTAAGGTAACTGAGCTAAATGACTACCGGCCCGTAGCACTCACTTCCGTCATCATGAAGTGCTTTGAGAGACTAGTCAAGGACCATATCACCTCCACCCTACCTGACACCCTAGACCCACTCCAATTTGCCTACCGACCCAATAGGTCCACAGACGACGCAATCGCAACCACACTGCACACTGCCCTAACCCATCTGGACAAGAGGAATACCTATGTGAGAATGCTGTTCATCGACTACAGCTCAGCATTTAACACTATAGTACCCTCCAAACTCATCATCAAGCTCGAGACCCTGGGTCTCGACCCCGCCCTGTGCAACTGGGTCCTGGACTTCCTGACGGGCCGCCCCCAGGTGGTGAGGGTAGGTAACAACATCTCCACCCCGCTGATCCTCAACACTGGGGCCCCACAAGGGTGCGTTCTGAGCCCTCTCCTGTACTCCCTATTCACCTACGACTGCGTGGCCATGCACGCCTCCAACTCAATCATCAAGTTTGCGGACGACACTACAGTGGTAGGCTTGATTACCAACAACGACGAGACGGCCTACAGGGAGGAGGTGAGGGCCCTCGGAGTGTGGTGTCAGGAAAATAACCTCACACTCAACGTCAACAAAACAAAGGAGATGATTGTGGACATCAGGAAACAGCAGAGGGAGCACCCCCCTATCCACATCGACGGGGCAGTAGTGGAGAAGGTGGAAAGTTTTAAGTTCCTCGGTATACATCACGGACAAACTGAATTGGTCCACCCACACAGACGGCATTGTGAAGAAGGCGCAGCAGCGCCTCTTCAACCTCAGGAGGCTGAAGAAATTCGGCTTGTCACCAAAAGCACTCACAAACTTCTACAGGTGCACAATCGAGAGCATCCTGTCGGGCTGTATCACCGCCTGGTACGGCAACTGCTCCGCCCACAACCGTAAGGCTCTCCAGAGGGTAGTGAGGTCTGCACAACGCATCACCGGGGGCAAACTACCTGCCCTCCAGGACACCTACACCACCCGATGTCACAGGAAGGCCATAAAGATCATCAAGGACAACAACCACCCGAGCCACTGCCTGTTCACCCCTCTATCATCCAGAAGGCGAGGTCAGTACAGGTGCATCAAAGCAGGGACCGAGAGACTGAAAAACAGCTTCTATCTCAAGGCCATCAGACTGTTAAACAGCCACCACTAACATTTAGTGGCCGCTGCCAACATACTGACTCAACTCCAGCCACTTTAATAATGGGAATTGATAGAAATTATGTAAATATGTATCACTAGCCACTTTAAACAATGCCACTTAATATAATGTTTACATACCCTACATTACTCATCTCATATGTATATGTATATACTGTACTGTATATCATCCACTGCATCTTGCCATCTTTATGTAATACATGTATCACTAGCCACTTTAAACTATGCCACTTTATGTTTACATACCCTACATTACTCATCTCATATGTGTAGACTGTACACTATACCATCTACTGCATCTTGCCTATGCCGTTCTGTACCATCACTCATTCATATATCTTTATGTACATATTCTTTATCCCTTTACACTTGTGTGTATAAGGTAGTAGTTGTGGAATTGTTAGGTTAGATTACTTGTTGGTTATTACTGCATTGTCGGAACTAGAAGCACAAGCATTTCGCTACACTCGCATTAACATTTGCTAACCATGTGTATGTGACAAATACAATTTGATTTGATTTGATGCACACACGCCACACGAGGCTGCTGAGGGGAGGATGGCTCATAATAATGGCTGGAATGGAGTGAATGGAATGGTATCAAACACATGGAAACACATGATGTGTTAGATACCATTTATGCCTTTTCAGACATTACTACGAGCCTGTCCTCCCCAATCAAGGTGCCACCGGCCTCCTGTGACACACGCACACCCTCTCTTACTGGGCACGGTTACATTGTGGATAGTCAATTTAATATAATAGTTTGTTTAAAACGTTATCATGCTTTTTAAGAACAACAATTTCCCTAATAATCCTGTTTACATGAACACCTCTGAAATCAGGCTACCTGATGGGACTTTTGTTAATGCAGAAAATTCTATCACAGGGACCATGTTATTTTTGTGAAGCCCATTTGATTCGGACATACAGTATAAAGTTTCTATGTGAAAACTATTTGTAAGTTGCATACTTTCAGTTTTTCTGAACTCACGTCAGTCATGAAAAAGAGGGAGGTTTGTGCTACCAGTGCTGACACATGCGCAGAACAAATACACCACTGGAATGCCGAATAAGCTGTTTACTTGTCCTAATAATTTAAAAAATTGCTCAGAAAACCAGGTGTTTTAATCGGCGTATGCTTACTTTGATTTTGACCTTCCACTGATTAAGATAAGCAGAGAAAGGTGTTTACATGACTATTTCCATACTCGGCCTACTGCCATAATCCGTTTAATATTAGTGTGCATGTAAACATACTCTCTCCCTCATGCACTACCACCCTCAACTGAGTATATGTCCAATTCAAACCATAAACAGACTTCTAGTCTAATGCAGTGTTCATATAAGCAAATGTCTCCTCTCCTTTTAAAAGTCATTTGCTCATTGGAAAGTGAGGAAGCAACAGTATCCTTATTTCCCTTTTCTGTTCTAACTTATAAACAACAAAAAGTTGCATGTCCTAGTGTCACCTACAGTTGAAGTTGGAAGTTTACATACACTTAGGATGGAGTCATTAAAACTCATTTTTCAACCACTCCACAAATTTCTTGTTAACAAACTATAGTTTTGGCAAGTCGGACAAATCAGGACAAACTAGGTGTAACGAGTGTGCTGAGAGTCGGGAAGAAAGTTCAGGGAGTGAGTGTATTAATAAATAAAATAACTAATGAACACGAAACAGAAACAACGCACCGACATGAAAACAGAGTCAATAACACCTGAGGAAAGAACCAAGGGGAGTGACAGATATAGGGAAGATAATCAAGGAGGTGATGGAGACTATGGTGACAGGTGTGCGGGATAATCACCAGCCTGATGACCTAGAAGCCAGAAAGGGAGTATACAGTTGAAGTTGGAAGTTTACATACACCTTAGCCAAATACATTTAAACTCAGTTTTTCACAATTCCTGACATTTAATCCTAGTAAAAAGTCCCTGTCTTAGGTCAGTTAGGATCACCACTTTATTTTAAGAATGTGAAATGTCAGAATAATAGTAGAGAGAATTATTTATTTAAGCTTTTATTTCTTGCATCACGTTCCCAGTGGGTCAGAGGTTTACATACACTCAATTAGTATTTGGTAGAATTGCCTTCAAATTGTTTAACTAGGGTCAAACGTTTTGGGTAGCCTTCCACAAGCTTCCACAATAAGTTGGGTGAATTTTGACCCATTTCTCCTGACAGAGCTGGCGTAACAGTCAGGTTTGTATGCCTCCTTGGTCAAACACGCTTTTTCAGTTCTGCCCACACATGTTGTATAGGATTGAGGTCAGGGCTTTCTGATGGCCACTCCAATACCTTGACTTTGTTGTCCTTAAGCCATTTTGCCACAACTTTGGAAGTATGCTTGGGGTCATTGTCCATTTGGAAGACCCATTTGCGACCAAGCTTTAACTTCCTGACTGATGGCTTGAGATGTTGCTTCAATATATCCACATAATTTTCCTCCCTCATGATGCTATCTATTTTGTGAAGTGCACAAGTCCCTCCTGCAGCAAAGCAACCCCACAACATGATGCTGCCACCCTCGTGCTTCATAGTTGGGATGGTGTTCTTCGGCTTGCAAGCCTCCCCATTTTTCCTCCAAACATAACGATGGTCATTATGGCCAAACAGTTCTATTTTTGTTTCATCAGACCAGAGGACATTTCTTCAAAAAGTACAATCTTTGTCCACATGTGCTGTTGCAAACCGTAGTCGATCTTTTTTATGGCGGTTTTGGAGCAGTGGCTTCAACCTTGCTGAGCGGCCTTTCAGGTTATGTTGATATAGGACTCGTTTTACTGTGGATATAGATACCTTTGTGCCGGTTTCCTCCAGCATCTTCACAAGGTCCTTTGCTGTTGTTCTGGGATTGATTTGCACCTTTTGCACCAAAGTACGTTCATCTCTAGGAGACAGAACGCGTCTCCTTCCTGAGCGATATGACGGCTGCGTGGTCCCATGGTGTTTATACTTGCGTACTGTTGTTTGTATAGATGAACGTGGTACCTTCAGGTGCTTGAAAATTGCTCCCAAGGATGAACCAGACTCCAATATCTTTCTGAGGTCTTGGCTGATTTATTTTGATTTTCCCATGATGTCAAGCATAGAGGCACAGAGTTTGAAGGTAGGCCTTGAAATATATCCACAGGTACATCTCCAATTGACTCAAATTATGTCAATTAGCCTATCAGAAGCTTCTAAAGCCATTACATAATTTTATCATTTAGTCCAAGCTGTTTGCAGGCACATTCAACTTAGTGAGTGTAAACTTCTGACCCACTGGAATTGTGATACAATGAAATAATCTATCTGTAAACAATTGTTGGAAAAATGACTTGTGTCATGCACAAAGTAGATGTCCTAACCGACTTGCCAAAACTATAGTTTGTTAACTTCTTATGGCTGCAAGGCAAAGTGTTGAGTAGCCAGTGAAATCGTGCCCATTTCAAACGGCCTCCTACTCAAATCTTGCTCGTACAATATGAATATTATTATTCTTTTTGGATAGAAAACACTTTCTAGTTTCTAAAAGAGTTGGAATTATTTCTCTGAGTGAAACAGAAGTCCTTCTGCAGCACTTTTCCTGACCAGGAAGTGAAATGTCAGAAATCGATGCTCCTTTCAACCTGATGCCTATACATGGTTTTAACACTTAGGAGTCTGCTGACACTCTATACGCCTTCCTATTGGTGTAAAGAGGATGTCAGAGAAGAATTTTTTTTGCTCCTCTTGGTCTGTGGTGGAAAAAAACCTATTTCTTTGACGTGACGGTCCACTTCCGGTACTCTGAAGGAAGTGGGATTGATTTCTGTTTTGCCTTGGTAACGAACGGCTAACATCTCCGGCTCGAATTTTTTTTGATACATGTGAACATATCATCGTAATGTATGTTTTTTCAATATAGTTTAATCAGATTATTGAAATTTTTTCGGGAGTTTGACCGTGTTCCGTCGCCTGACTGTGTTTACGTCTGAGAGATTTGGGACATTCGGATACTGGAAATGGTAAATGAATAGGGATATTTCTCATTCTGAATCGAAACAACGACTCATCTGGACAGAGGACCCCCTTTTCAACATTCTGATGAAAGATCAGCCAAAGTAAGACTCATTTTATGATGTTATTTCATATATCTGTCGTGCATGTGAACGTGCCGTGGGCGCCCAAGTGTTTCCCTCTTTTGTGGCTACGCTAATATAGCGATACATTTTGTTTTCGCTGTAAAACATTTAATAAATCGGAAATATTGTTGGGAATCACAAGTTGCCTATCTTTCAATTGCTGCAAACTATATATTTTTCGGAAATGTTTTATGATGAGTAATTAGCTATTTGACGTTGGTGTCTGTAAATATTATGGCTGATTTCCGTGCACTTTCTGATTGTAGCTGAAATGTAAAATATGATTTATACCTGAAATATGCAAATTTTTCGAACAAAAATATGCTATACAATAAATATGTTATCAGACTGTCATCTGATGAATTTGTTTCTTGGTTAGTGGCTATTTATATCTTTATTTGGTCGAATTTGTGATAGCACCTGATGGAGTAAGAACTGATGGAGTTAGAAAAGTGGTGTCATTTGCTAACGTGGTTAGCTAATAGATTTACATATTTTGTCTTCCCTGTAAAACATTTTAAAAATCGGACATGTTGGTTTGATTCACAAGAAGTTTATCTTTCATCTGGTGTCTTGGACTTGTTAATGTGTGAAAGTTAAATATTTTTAAAAACTAGCTTTTGAATTTCGCGCCCTGCACTTGAGCTGGATGTTGTCATAAGTGTACCGGTGTCGGGCTGCCCCCGTAAAAGGTTAACAAGAAATTTGTGGAGTGGTTGAAAAACGAGTTTTAATGACTCCAACCTAAGTGTCTGTAAACTTCCGACTTCAACTGTAACTAAATGATAACTGTCACACCCTGATTTGTATCACCTGTCTTGTGCTTGTCTTCACCCCCCACCAGATGTGGCCTATTTTCCCCCATTATCCCATGTATTTATACCTGTGTTATCTGTTTGTCTGTTGCCAGTTCGTCTTGTCAGGTCTTACAAGCTTGTTTTCCTGTTTCTCAAGTTTTTGTTTCCTAGTTTTCCCGGTTCTGACCATTCTATCTGTCCTGACCCTGAGCTTGCCTGCCGTCTTGTACCTGCCTGACACTGACCGGATTACGAACCTCTTCCTGTCCTCGACTTGCCCTTTGCCTGCCCCGTGTTAAAAATAAATAATCTGAAAACTGTACTATCCGCCTCCTGTGTCTGCATATGGGTCATATCCTAAGTCATGATAGATAACACAGGATAAGCATACACTTAATGCATGAGAAAAGGTCCCTAGCGGACACAATATGGTGGCTTTTTACAAAGAAGATGAAGAGGGAGGGAGAGAGAGAGAAAAAGAGACGCTTATCATTGATACATTTTAGAAACTAATCTCACAGTAATCATAGACTTTGCACCCAATCTGCCGCCATTTGGAGTAAGAAATCATGAATGTATTTACGTGTGAATGCCTTCATTTGCCGTTTATCTCTGTTGGAACCAGGCCTTGTTAGGAAGGGTGTTGGGCCTTTAAACTGTGTGCTTATAAGGCTCTAATTGTCCAAAAGAGTTCCCCCCTCTCCCGTCTTCTACTATTGTTCAATCTGGAAGATGCTCCTTGGAAGATAGGTTAGCCAGATGTGTCGACGGTTCTCAGTGATGATGAGAGTAGTAGAATACGTTGGTTTGAAGAGTAGTAAAGTGGTTCCACTTAAATTTGCTGTTCTATATACTTTTCTTAGGACAGCTAATCAGCTGTACCAGTGATTGTCTGAGAGGGGAGTTTTCTTCTATACCTTGTGTTGGTATTCAGGGTTCAAATCACTTTACATGTGTAGCTGCAGCCTGGCGATGTTCTGGTCTAAATGTTCATTTCTTTACCAATCCTTTTATGCACTCTGGTCGAAAGGGACGGTTCTGTCAGGCTGACACGCTCTCTGACCTCACTCATGTCATGGCTACATACTGCAAAGTTTATCGCTCCTAAAATATATATCTTAACAACAATACTCTCATCATATTTCATATACAACGTTAAGGATGGAGACTTCGTACATGTAGTGTATATACTTTCCAAATTAGGGTATTTCCTTTATAACACTTAATGACACATCCCATATGACATTATTATTCTTTAGTTCACCACTGACCATTCCCCACGTTCTCTGTTAAGAATATTTCTACAGTCTTCACTTTAGAATATGTTAGAGTTTCGGCAGGAAAAAAGTTCTCTGGAGACAAAGGAACATTCCTGTGTTCATTTGCAGAGGGATCTTCTCTGGATTGCCCTTCCTTTAATTTACGACAGGTTGTGAGCTGTCAACCCTGTCGTAAACCCTGTCATGAGATAACATACCGATTACAGCTCCCCACTAACTACCGGATCTCACCCTCTTTTCATGTTACTCTCCTCAGGCCGGTGGTTCCTGATCCCCTGGCTGATGCCGTCCCCCTCGACACCCCTGCGCCTCCCTTGGACATTGAGGGGAGTCCCGCCTGCCTATGCCGCCAGATCACTCCTGGACTCCCGACGTTGTGTAGGTCGGCTCCAGTACCTCCAGTACCAGTGCGGTGCTGACTTCTGGTGGACAACATTCTAGATCCCAACATCATCCGAGAATTCCACCTTTGCCGTCCGGACCGGCCCGCTCCCCGGGCCCTCGTCCTTGTACTCTATGTATTCACCCCTCAGGTATTGGTTGTTTCCTTGTCAGACGTTTCTCTTATTTTGCATCGTTCTATGTTCATTAATATGAAACTCATTAACTTCTTATGGCTGCAGCCTGACGTCGGTACACTTATGACAACAGACAGCTCAAGTGGAGGGCGCGAAATTCAAAATATATTTTTAAAAAATATTTAACTTTCACACATTAACAAGTCCAATACAGCATATGAAAGGTACACATCTTGTGAATCCAGCCAACATGTCCGATTTTTAAAATGTTTTACAGCGAAAACACCACGTATATTTATGTTAGCTCACCACCAAATACAAAAGAGGACAGACATTTTTCACAGCACAGGTAGCATGCACAAAGCCAATCTAACTAACCAAGAACCAACCAAACTAACCAAGAAACAACTTCATCAGATGACAGTCTTATAACATGTTATTCAATAAATCTATGTTTTGTTCGAAAAATGTGCATATTTCAGGTATAAATCATAGTTTACATTGCAGCTACAATCAGAAGTTGCACCGAAAGCAGACAGAATAATTACAGACACCAACGTCAAATACCTAATTACTCATCATAAAACATTTCTGAAAAATACATAGTGTACAGCAATTGAAAGACAGGCATCTTGTGTTTCCAGACAATATTTCCGATTTATCAAGTGTTTTACAGCGAAAACACAATATAGCGTTATATTAGCTTAGCACAATAGCCAGAAAGACAAGCCATTTCCCAGTAGCAAAAGTAAGCGATCGTAACAAACAAGCAAAATATATATCATTTTTGACTAACCTTGATTTTCTTCCTCAGATGACAGTCCTATAACATCAGGTTATACATACACTTATGTTTTGTTCGAAAATGTGCATATTTAGAGCTGAAATCAATGGTTACACCGTGTGCTAACTTAGCTACTTTCCCCCACTACGTCCGGATTTTTCCTGACACTTTTTCTGACACACATATTCTGACCAAATAGCTATTCATAAACATAACTAAAAAATACATGTTTTATAGGAAATGATAGATCCATTAGTTCTTAATGAAATCGCAGTGTTAGAATTCTAAAAAATAACTTCATTATGATATGCAGCTTCGGTATAGCTAGAGTACCCAAACGTTGGCCGCCCACGACTAGTTCACATGCACGACAGATATATGAAATAGCATCATAAAATGTTTCTTACTTTTGCTGATCTTTCATCAGAATGTTGGACAAGGTGTCCTTTGTCCAGAACAGTCGTTGTTTGGAATTAGAACGTTCATTTTCCCTCTTCATTTAGCACGCGCGCTAGCCGGGTGGCACGAATCGCTCCATCGTCAACAAAGTCAGAGAACGGAACACGGCAAAACTCCCGAAAAATTTTCATTAATCTGATTAAACTATATTGAAAAAACATACGTTACGATGATATGGTCACATGTATCAAATAAAATCAAAGCCGGAGATATTGGTCGTCCATAACGGCAGCTAAACAGAAGGCAATCCCACTGTCCAGCGCGCGCTCCTCAGAGTACCGGAAATGAGGGACACGTCATACAAAGAGCCTGTATTCAACGTCAGACCAAGATAAACACAACATTTCTTCTCTCACCGCCTCTTGACACCCAGGGGAAGGTGTATGAAGTGTACGTAGACTCTTACGTATCATGCCCATGTATAGGCAGGGAGTAGAAGAGAGCCTCGGTTTCAGACATTCCACTTCCTGGTCAGGAAGTGTGCTGCAGAATGACTTCTGTTTCACTCAGAGAAATAATTCAAACGGTTTTAGAAACTAGAGAGTGTTTTCTATCCAATAGCAATAATAATATGCATATTGTACGAGCAAGAATTGAGTACGAGGCCGTTTGAAATGGGCACATTTTATCTGGCTACTCAATACGCCCCCTGCAGCCCAAACAGGTTAACTGCACCTGCTTCCTGACTCCCTGCGTCGACGTTACAGTAACAGAGATATGGCATGGTTGGCCCTTTTGAATTATGGCGTGTGGGGCTGTCTGTGGTGCCGTCTTTAGATTATGGAGTGTGTTACCATTTTAATAACGGTATGTTTTGCCGTATGTTTGCTGTCAGTCAAACTGCGCGAAAGTGGAACTGAAACTAACCTGGATAGTTAACCTTAGGCAATAATTCAGAGTGGGGTTAATGTTTGGGACAGGGTTAAAACAGAAAAAAATACAAATACAAAACGAGTGCCTAGCACTGGGATTGTACTCACTATCCTCTGAGCCGTCGCTTGCAGTTAAAGCCCATTCTTAACACCATCCCCAACGCCCTAGCTCGTTGCGAGCCTAGTAGATGGCAATAGGTGCTCACGTTGCCTCTAGTGGACGGTATGAAATTGCCATGAAAATATAATGCCAGTCCATGCCATGATTTCACCATTTTAAATATGTCTAAAGGCACCATAATCCACTAGACTAGCCTGCTATTTTCACCATCATCAACAGTGTCATAAAGATGGAATAAGCATCTCCGGTGGTCATAATATCATATCACAATACTATAGCTTGGAGCCCTGAATCCCTGCATGGCCTCCTTGTAATGCTTCTGTTAATGGGTCTCACCTAAGAGTGCATCGTAAAACACATACGCACACACACTCTGATGGCATCCTCTATCCATTCCTCTCCATCGACTGCCCCTTCGGTCCCCTAACGACAGCAGACCGTCCAGGCATGACAGATACCCCTGACACTATTAACTACAGACAGAGTTTAGCCTAATCACCTCACAGAGATCATCTGAGGAGGAGTGAGGGGAAGGGTCAGGGGGGGTGGGGAGCTGACTCTTTAGACAGAGTTTAATCACCAAGCAGCTCTCTTATCTAAGGGGTGAGGGGAGGAGAATGCAGTCATCAGAGCAGTCTTTCCTAAGAACAATTATACATTAAAGACAGAAGAGGAGGGGTAAGAAGGGAGGAGGTAGGGGAGGAAAGGGTGATGTGGGTGGAGGGAAGGGTGAGAAAAGGCTGTATTGGACCCTTGTCCTCCCCTGTCAAACTGTAACGAGTGTCTAATTTCTGAATAACACTGAAGAATATCAATGGGACGAGAGACAGGGACACACACACATTCACTTTTTCTCCCCCCCCCCCCACACACAAAGGCATGCACACACACACACACACACACACACACACACACACGCACACACACACACACAGACACACACACACACCACAGGAGGACTTGATTTTTCAATAATAACATCAACGTTCAAACCCAGTGAGTTACCAGTGGGTATGACTGACATAATGTGACATTATGATAAATGTAGCTGAGCCTGTCCAAACTGAAAACAATCACTGAATGTTCACAAGACACATATTCCGGCAAATAATATCACATAACATAAATATACAACTTTGATGCACAGCTCTTTAAAACAACCTACCTTTGCCTATAAGGTTGTGAAGTACGATTGTTGATTGTAAACGTTTTCTAAACGAAGAATAGTTTTCCAAAATGTCCAAAATAAGCATTGCAAGTAACAGCATCAGCAGCCAGGTATGAGACACATCCTCAAATTTCACTTCCTGGATTCACAGCGTCATTTATAATCCTTAAACTCTTTAATTACTTTCTACTAAGTATACATCCTAAATATGCATAAAGTGTTCCCTTAATGTTTCCCTATTATGTGAGAAAGAGACTGGGTGTCAATGAGGTTCCTGTTACAGAGATACTGTAAGTATAATTCAGTGGCGGTCGGTGCCGTTTAAGATGAGGGAGGACGATTCTTTTTTTTTTATGAGCATGGCCTTATTTCTATTACAGATATCGGATGACTGTTATTCATAATCCATTCACCCAGCTCAATGTAATATCGATAGATTTAGGCTACTTTCTACTTGATACTTCCCTATACTCATCGTGAGATTGCTACAACATAGCCTATGAATGAAAGTTCACAACGTAGGTGCACAGGTCGAGAGAAATTTGAGTAATCAAGGTGACAGACGTTGTCCCATTCAATACCGCCTTGCACAATCTTCCCTGCATCTAGCTGATCTAGGGTGTAATCATTAGTCCAACATTTTCAAACAAGAGTTTCTATTGGACAAATTCAGGTATGTTTCGTTCTGTTTAAGAAATGTTTTTCAACAGAATGAGTACACCCCTGATCACACGCAAACACAGTTCACTTTCATAGCAGCCAGATCGTTGTATAAATCCTTCTCGCAACTACGCGCTCTCCTCCTCTCACTTTTTCCCGTTGCATGTGGACTTCAGTGCACAACACACCAGCTGTCTGTGACCAGGCGAAAAAAACTTTCCAAGCAAACCTTATAACCGCTAAACGTTACACACAGTCTACATCGTTGTCACCATATTAGCTAACGTCAAGTTAACATCAACATAGCTACTAGAACTAACGCATTAGTAAACCCGCTACAATCATGCAGTACAGTGTACAGATAGCAAGAAGTTTAACAGTGACACCGGCGGGCCCCGGTGGCAATACATTTATAAAATAAAAAGCTTACCTTGACTTGGAAGAGTTCCAGTGTTGGATAGTCATATCCAGCTAGGTAACATAGCATCCCTCTCTGTTTGAGCTGGATGTTTGAGTAGTAAAAGTGAAAAAAATAAACAAAATATACAGTAGCTATCTCTCTCTTTCTCTCTCTGGCTTCTCCTTCATTTTTGAAGAAATTAATTTATTAAAAACTGTTCAAATAGTTTCTTTCCCTCTCTTTGAGTCAACTCCTCGCCATATTGTATACACTGCAGTGCTAGTTAGCTGTAGTTTATGCTTTCAGTACTAGATTTATTCTCTGATATTTTGATTGGGTGGACAACATATCAGTTCATGCAGCAAGAGCTCTGATAGGTTGAAGGATGTCCTCCGGAAGTTTTCATAATTACTGTGTGAGTCTATGGAAGGGGGTGAGAACCAAGAGCCTCCTAGGTTTTGTATTGAAGTCAAAGTACCAAGAGGAGGACGGAAGCTAGCTGTTCTACACCATGGTGCTACCCTAGAGTGCTGTTGAGGCTACTGTAGACCTTAATTGCAAAACAGTGTGTTTTAATCAATTATTTGGTGACATGTGAATATATTTAGTATTGTTTTATCTCAAAAGGATCACTTTTTTAATGTTTCACTATTTTTATTTTTTATAAATTCATTGAGGAGGATGGTCCTCCCCTTCCACCTCTGAGGAGCCTCCACTGGTATAATTACACTTCTGATACTTACAGGGTAGCTGAGGTGTTTATTATCCACTGTATAATGTGACACTGTGTAATGTAGAACGGGAGACTTCTACTCTGGGATTCTCAGTGAGTGTGGTTACATGCACACAATAATGTGATTATTGTGGATAGTCTGACTAATATAATAGTTTGATTAAAACGTTTACACACTATGCAAGAAAATTGATTTCCCTAATAATCCTGTTTACATGGACACATCTGAAATCAGACATTGAAAAATGACATTGAAAAATTCAGAAAATCGTCAATCAAAATAAATATTCTACCACAGCGAACATGTTACTTTTGGGGAGCATATTTGATTCTGAGTTCAGACATATACAGTTTGTATGTGAAAACCACTTCTAAGACGCATAGATTCAGTGTTCCGAACACACTTCACTCGTGCTAAAATGGAAGGCTCGCTCGGCTGGTGCTAGCACATACACAGATCAAATACACCACTGGAACAGCAATTAAGGTGTTTACCTATTAATTCAAAAGATTGCTCAGAAACCCAGGTGTTTTACTCAATGTACGCTTACTTCAATTTTACCTTATGCCGATTAAGATAAGCAGAGTAAGGTGTTTACATGGCTATTGCATAAATCGGCCTACTGCCATAATCCGTTTAATATCATATTATTAGTGTGCATCTAAACGTATTCAATGTCTTCATGTTATCTTGATAACACTATGTGATAGTGGACCTTATCACGGCTCTGGGCTGAAGTTGACCCAGGCATATATCTAGGATCAGCTTCCCTTCCCACAATCCTAACCTTAACCATTAATGGGGAAAATGCAAAACTGACCCATGACCAGTGTCGTGTCTTTGACTATGCCTGCCAGATTGATTGCTATGACATGCTATTCTATAAAATAATTTCTCCGTAATTAATATTACCTGATTGAACTAATCCTGTAAATATGAATTAACTAGAGAGGGACACCACGAAAGAATATTTATAGAGCTGTTATCTTTCGAATAAACTCTTAAAGATTTAGTAATATTTTACTAAATAGCCGTCACATTAATCGTCATTTTATTCAGTCTCATCTGAAAGTTGTAAGTCCTTGATTATCTGCAAGAATCCTGGCTAACAAGTTGAATCAGCAATACAAAATTGGGTTTAATTATTTATTTACTAAATACCTAACTAATCACACAGAATCACACATATACCATTAAATCATAACTTGATCACAAATTACGTCATACAGAAAACGTCCCTAGCGGGCGGAGTAGATATGGCAGCTTGTTACACAAAGAAAAGGGGCTGAGTCTTAGTGAAAGAGCGGGAGACTCGGAACAGGGCAAAAGCTGTGCTCTCGTAAATATAGTATCTTATGCATTCTAAATTACCGCCCATTTGAAGAAGAAAATGCAATACATATTTACTCTGAGCTGCGCTTCAGTAGGTTGGTGGTAGATGGAAGGCCGTATCGCCAACCCGAGTCCTCTGTCCTTTGGAGATGGTCTCTGGTAGTCACGGGAACACGTGTGTATTAGACGGGATACTTGGACTGTCCTTCCGAACCTGCGTTTAGCTGTTGCTAACTCCAAGGCTAGGAGATATCACTTCTGTAGTGAATACGAGTTCAAAGTTCATACCATTCACAATCAAAGTCCATGCTGATGTTGGCTTCATCTATAGTGATTATCTGAACCATTCTGACCCTGGATCGTCATCCTAGAGTACCCGGAACAGGAAGTTATATTCTTGTCTCTGGCTTTATATAGTGGAGGGAGAGGGGTGTGTCTGAAAAGTCTATTACCCAGGTCTCTTCACAGGGGCGGGCCCCTGGTTGAGCAGAAGCCAAATTTATGAAAACACAGATCTCTCATTTGGAAGGTAAAATTACATTTCACCTCTTCACAAACAATGTCATATTCAAACATTTGAATTAAACAACAATTCCATGTGAATCCGATACCTCTGACGTTTAGACTTTTCACAGTAGCGTTTATGTCATTCTATCATTGATGAGAATGTGTCAGAGGGCAACCGAACTGACATAATATACCTTAAGTACCACCGCATATGTACAGTTGGTTGGATTACCAGAATATAGTTCATTTCCCCAACTTCTGATGTTACCCAGAATCTCTATGTTAACCCATGGGTTTCCTTATGTCACATCAGTTATAGTGGGGAGAGAGAAAAAGGGGGAAAGAGGTATTTATGACTGTCGTAAACCTACCCCCAACCCAACGTCATGACAGTCCCCCCATGTTGGGTTCAATCTTGCGATTAACCTGCATGTTGCAAACCAACATACAAATGACCGTGGGTTGTCCTGGTTGTGGACCATCGTTGTGGTCCCCATCTGGTGGTCGACCCAGGTAGGGTTTCTGCGAATGAAGAAGTTTGCTCCATGGCTGGACAGCAGATGTCCAGTTGGTGATCGCTGCGGCAGTCCCCCCCTCTGGTGTGGTCGACCCGGGTAGGGTGTCTGCAAATGAAGAAGTCTGCTCCATGGCTGGACAGCAGATGTCCAGTTGGTGATCGCTGCGGCAGTCCCCCCCTCTGGTGTGGTCGACCCGGGTAGGGTGTCTGCAAATGAAGAAGTCTGCTCCATGGCTGGACAGCAGATGTCCAGTTGGTGATCACTGTTGCAGTCCCCCCTCTGGTGTGGTCGACCCGGGTAGGGTGTCTGCAAATGAAGAAGTCTGCTCCATGGCTGGGCAGCGGGGGTCCGGATTGGGATCGCCGTTCCGGACCCGTCGTCTGGTCGTCCAGACTGGAAGATCTGGGCAGTAACTTAGGCAGATGTTAACAACGCACACACACTCATGAAATATGTCATTACATTTCCTCCCAAATGAGCGGCGTTGTGGCACTAACTGATGGTTGTATGGGGAAGTTGTTTATGGCTCTATCACTTTCTACATGCCGAAGAAAATGAAACAAAATGAAATGAAAGCATAAACAAAACAAAATATAGTTATGCCACCTTAACCATCTAATTGGACTGTATTCTATCTACGTCCATGGTCTTGGCAAAATGACCCTATCATGGCATTGTCTAATGTCATATCTAGGGCTCTTCTAATTTGCGGGGTGTTGGTTAGGGTACTAACCTAAGTTGATAACTATATGATACGTCTACAGCTGTAAGGCACTAGTTTTGGGCAGTCTACAGGGATGACCTATGGACTTCTGAGAAGAAAACTGGTGAGTGCTGTAGCTGTAGAGTTAAAGGCCTCAAAATAACTGTTCAACTTTACTAAGGCTGGTATTTTGCTCGGACCCTTAAGTGATCCTAGCATAAATCCTAATTGGATGTTCCGTTGTACATGTGCGTTTATGCGTACGCAAGCACACATGTCAAGGGAAGAAAACCAAGTATCCTGGCAGATTACAACTTGTTCAGAATGAGTCTGACGTAGTCAGGTAATTTTCAGGTCAATGCCTGGAGGTCAGTCAGAATTGGTGTCGAGGGAGTCTGTAGTGGTTTTACTACCAGTCACTGTCTTCCACTATTGTAGTGGCAGTAGGTATGAGGAAGTATTCTTCATAGCTATGTTATCCACGGAGGAGCTAACCTCATGACGGAAGTACTAAGTATTAGACCAGTCGTACATGGTGTGATCGTGGTTCCTGCCTTCTAATAACTTTTCTCCTGAACGGAGGGTTCTATTTATTAGTGGCGTGTGTAACCATTGGAAGAGTGCAATGGAGATTCCCTTCCCCACGCTGCACTCTGAGTGACTCAGACTCAGTCGCTGTTATCAAAAGCAATTTAAGTGAGGTTACTAATCCTCTTACTGAGTGTTGCTGGACTGACTGTGGTATTGGTACTGGTACTCAAGGGGTCCAGTCGTCCTACCGATTTATTCTGAAATGTTATCCTACAGGAATACATGATTAGAGCATTTTACTAGTTGTCTTGTAGTGACTACTACACATGGCAAGGAATGATTATTGTTGCCATTTGTTTTGGAGGTGGGCAAGTCCACTGGACTTCCTTTACGACCAGTGTGGTACACCTCAGTAATATCTTAGGTGTGTTCTAAGATAATCCCCGTCTAGGGGCCTGTCTGCTCCTCACTGTTCTCAAATGGGAGTTTACAACTAGATTTGGTTTATGCTCTGGCGGCCTCGTACGGTGTTGTCTGTAGTCTCGACCCCCCCACCGGCCTCGATAAGGCTCATCATGGGTCTGGGCTACTATTCCCCCCCTTTGCGTCTCGGGACCCCCCCACCGGCATGTGGTGTTGGTATCCGAGGCGCAAACGAAAGGTTCGGACCCTATGTACGAGTTGTCAGTGGCCGCGTTATTATGAGAATGGCTGCAACCTTTCAACCAAATCTCCTGGTGTTTGTGCTTCAACACCCTCAGTGGCTGTCGAGGTCTGTCAGTCACCACCGCGACCGCGTGTGGCAACCTCTTCAGTACCTGCGAACTGAGACGAGGATATCGGTCTGTGATATCGCAAAGTGTTTCACCAGTGGGAATCGTCGGGTCAGTTGCTGGACTGACGCCATTAGTGTCATTGTAAGGGTTGACAGTCCCCCACAAAGCGGAAGGTGTGTCATCGGAAGCAGAGTATACTCTGCGCATCGATGTTTTTCTTGCTGAGACGGCCGCAGTGCTTGCGGAAGTGTCCGAAGGGCAAGAGTTCATCTCAACTACCGTATTGCATGACTGCAAGGAGGAGGGAAGTAGCTCATTCACAGAGACAGCTGGCTCGAAAACGTGAAAAGAATTGTCCATCAGATTGGCTGATGGAATGCGTTGAGATATCGTAATATCTCCTTGGATCGGATTCTGCCCCAAGTGTTTTTTAAACGTCTTTTTCCCAAGGGGTGCTTTCGACGGATACCCCTCGTGAATGACTGCATTGCAGCTAGCGTTAGGGAAAGACAGTGTGGTCGGTGGAGAAGGCACGGTAGCCTGTGACCATACCTGGTTGGTTTTCCAATCCATCAATGGGAGTAACCGATCCATCAAGTCTGCTCCCAGTAGCAGGGGTACAGTTTCGAGGCTAGTAACATACACAGGGTGGACGAGCGATATGTCCTTGAAGTGTAGTTTCAGCATGACGCTCAATGTGAGAGGCGAGGTAGTCTGAGTGACCCCTCGAAGTGTAGAGTCGCATCGTTCCACTTTTAACCAACGTTTAGTTGGCTTCAAAGCCCTTTTTAGATCATCAAACAATGTTTGAGAGATGAGTGATATTGTCGCACCCGAATCAATTAGCGCATGACAAGTTAAGCAGTCCTCCAGGACTGTTTCCAGGTATGGTCGTTTCGATTCGTGTTTAGTGGACATATTCCCCACAAAGTGAAGTGGTCTTTCGCAACAGCGTGATGTGTCAATTCTGTTCAAGGTGGAAGCAGATTGACTTTTACGATTTTGAGTGGGCTTGGCTTTAACGAAGCGTTTGACCTTTTTCTTCGCAACATTTGTATCAGAGTTTATAGACAAAGCCCGTGGGCTTGTTTCTTGGTCAATCGGGCCCTGGATAGGGTCTCGAGTGAAAGCAGAAGGGATTTGAATTTTAACGTCCTTGCTATGGGTGTTAATTCCTGCGGACCTGGAGTCCAGTAATTCCCTGTCTAGTCCTTGTGACTTATCTTTTACCCTTTTCTCAAATGTTTCTCGCTTTAGTTCTTCGCGTAGTGGAACTTCTGGAGAACATTGGTCTACGTTTTGATCATCCTTCAACCCTTTGTTACCCTTGTGCTCTGACACTTTGTGTGGGTTGGGTGCAGGAACGTAGTGAACAGGTCGATTGTAGCGGTAGTCGTTTTGATGGCGACGTGCTTTACAGTTATTTCGACCGCGGAGGTTATTGGAATCATGGTTTCGTGGTAGAAACTGTTGTTGTGCGTCATCTCTTAACGCTCCAATACCTGATAATGCACCCTCTGACTGGAGTGAGTGCTCCTGGTCAAACTTCAAAACCGAGTGGTCAGGGCTCTTGGCGTTGCGAGCTTTTGATGCCTCAAAAGCTGTGCTTGCAAGCTCTCTGAGTTGTAAGATAGGCAAGCCAATGTGGGCTGCAGTGCCCAAGTAGGTAATGAAGGTGGGATACATGTTCGATAGGAACATTTGTTTAAATGGTAACAGGTCTTCCATGCCTGTTTCAGTGAGTAGGCCAAAGTAAGCTGAACGAAGCCTATGATAGTAAGCTTGTGGGTGCTCATTCCGAGCTTGTTTGACCGTGTTAGCCAGTGAGCTATTGTGTTTGCGAGTTGCAGAACCACTGAATTCTAATTTCAAAGCTGTGGCAAGTTTAGCGTAGTCATTTAGCACGTGTTGCTGTTGTAGGCGAATGAACCTTGTCACGTGTCTATTCGACGTTCGCTTCAACAGGTAAACCCTGTCAGAACCCGTAGCGTTCGGGTAGCCATCCAACGCGTCGTCTATGTCAGCTAGGAACGTCTCAGTATCGTTTGGCTGACCTGGAACGGGGTCAAAGGTGGGGAAATACTTGACGAGTTTGTCAAGGTATTCCACGTCAAGCGGGCGGAGAGGGTGGGCTTTATCCTGTGGGGAAAGTGGGGCCAAAAGGCCAAGAGGAGAAGCCAAGCTTTGGCTTTGTTGGCCAAGAGGCGCCATATTACTCAGTGCCGAATGGCCAAGCGGAGAAGACTGGGGGACACCTGACGGAGGCAATGTCTGAAACCTATCGTCTTCACTCCTTTGAGTACCGGGCTCCGGTTGCTTGGATGGATAGTCACGCTGTAGAGCGTGACCCTTCTGGACTTCCTCCAGATGGTACCTAAGGGTGGTATTCTGCTGCATTGCAGAGTCCACTTGAGCGCTTAGAGTACTGATTTTGGACACGTGAGTGTCGCACTTGCTCCTTTCGGTCTCAAACTTATCTGTCATGGTTTGCAAATAGAGGTCTTGAGTACGGAGCGAGAGATTCAGTGATGAGATTTCTTCTGCTTGCTTAGAAATCAAGATTTCCATCTTCATCACCCGAGTTCTCTCATCATTCATTTGGTCAGCGACTTCAATGAGTTCTGCTGATTTGTCATCCAACTTCGTCATTGTGTTCATCAACTGATCGTCTTTGGTCTGCAGAATTTTGAGTAGCGCCGTGTTACTCTGAGTAACGTTCAACAAAACTGCCTGCATGTTATCAAATTGCGCGCTCCTATTTGTAGACAACTCAACAGATTTCTCTAGTTTGGAGTGGACCACCTCGTATTTAGTTTTGGCTAAATCGAGTTGTTCATGGAGACGACGATTTTGTTGAAGAGTTTGTGCTCGTTCATCGTCATAAGTATTTGCAATTACTTTCAATTGTTCAGATTTCAAACGCAGTTCCTCGACTAGCAGAATGTTTTCATTTCCTGCTTTTGTCAATAGTTGCTCAGTTCTCTCCACCTGTACCCTAATGCTAGCCACGACTGGCACGTGCTTCAGCTGTGCACGGTGGTATTGAACCGATGCCACATTCTTATGGCGATACATTAGTGCAAAAGTGGGGAGAACCGTCACAAAACCTGTGTTTGATGGTTGATTTTGGAGAGCGTTCGCAATTTCGGCTGTTTTTTCACTAATGGCATAATTAGGGTTGGTATCGCTGCTGAGGTCAGAGATCGATCCTTTTATGGGTGGAGGTTCACTACTTAATGGAGGAGTGGTGACCACCTCCTTTGATAGCTTGCACATTATTAGAAAAATTTAGAGGAACATTTTTCACTAAATTTATTCAAAGTTTGGATTTGGAATTAATTGGAAGCTGCAAAGACTAGTTTAATCTATTTATAGATGTTGACAACTTACCAGTACTGTACCAGTAATGTGGAAGTTGGACGTGAATGAATTTGCAAAAGCAAATTGAATCAATTAATCAATGCCAATGATTAATCCTACCTGTGTAGGCTACCTGGGTATTAAACTTTAATTAACATGAGATGTGGCTTCATCTAGGTTAATATGATAAGTTTAAAAGTGTCTCATTTGATTGGAAGAACATTAACTTATGTTCAACAATTTAACTTATTAAATTGAATGAGACGATAATCCATACAATCTCTGTTGATTGGATATCATAAGTGTGAACAGTAGACCAAATGTTTGGAACATTCAACACTGTGGCACTTCTCCCTAAGGCCGAAACCACATGGGATTCCCGCTGGGGCGGGGCTTCTGTCAATACTGGATTACTAAATGGGTTTTGAAAAACCGAAATTTTACTGATTGATCAATTTAATGATAAATCAAACCTGTATAGGCAATTTGTGAATAAAACTTTAATTAACCTGAGAAGTGCTTAATCTAGGTTAGTTTGGAAAAAGTTTGCAATGTCTTATTTAGAGAACTCAACAATTTGGATATTATTTAAAATATCCATTTCAGAATGTAAATGGCCAGATTTACACTTATTAGTTCAATTGGATAAGACATTGATATTCGTCTGGAAATCATAAGTAATGACTTGAGTGTGACCTGAATAATTCTTCATGAACGAATATTCTGGGCACACTTCAGCGGCCAATGATTTAACCCGCTGAAATCAAACGGAACTACCCGCGTGCGGGACTTCCGTTCCGCGAGGCGGAGGAATTTCAGCGTGGCACCAGAAAAACAACTATTTTCCCTTGTTAGCTTTAGCACCTCGTGCCAGCTAACCCTCCTTTGTGCCTGAAAATGTAGCACGTAGGATTCCCTTGGCAGGGAAAAGGTTTTACTAATAACGTATTATGTTCAAACCCTTTTCGGCGTTTTTTGGCGATGTTTTAACCGGAACACGCGGCAAACATGAAACGCACCGTGTTCTCTTCGCGTTGAATCGCGAGAGAGAGAGATAATTATCGCTGGTCACGCTATATCTCCTGAATTTCAATCGGCTGGTTCTTTGTCCTCGCTCGAGAAATTAATAATGACCTGCCCTACCAGCGTATGAAACGCGCCAGGCAGAAATAGCCCTGCGTTTGGCCAAACGCACTATTTCTCAGATTTCTATAATTAGCTTTCTCAGCCTCATACAAGAAATGTATTCGCTTACGTTATCCACTGACTACGTCAGAGAACAACGTGGGGCGGGGGAATCTACAGTACACACAACCGAAAATGCTTGTCTATCACTCCAAAAATGTGTATAATAAACTTGGTATATTATGTAATCTGCTTTTCAATTTAATACAGGCTGAACTCCTCTTAGACTCCTCACAGGGGGCACCAATATGTCGTGTCTTTGACTATGCCAGATTGATTGCTATGACATGCTATTCTATAAAATAATTTCTCCGTAATTAATATTACCTGATTGAACTAATCCTGTAAATATGAATTAACTAGAGAGGGACACCACGAAAGAATATTTATAGAGCTGTTATCTTTCGAATAAACTCTTAAAGATTTAGTAATATTTTACTAAATAGCCGTCACATTAATCGTCATTTTATTCAGTCTCATCTGAAAGTTGTAAGTCCTTGATTATCTGCAAGAATCCTGGCTAACAAGTTGAATCAGCAATACAAAATTGGGTTTAATTATTTATTTACTAAATACCTAACTAATCACACAGAATCACACATATACCATTAAATCATAACTTGATCACAAATTACGTCATACAGAAAACGTCCCTAGCGGGCGGAGTAGATATGGCAGCTTGTTACACAAAGAAAAGGGGCTGAGTCTTAGTGAAAGAGCGGGAGACTCGGAACAGGGCAAAAGCTGTGCTCTCGTAAATATAGTATCTTATGCATTCTAAATTACCGCCCATTTGAAGAAGAAAATGCAATACATATTTACTCTGAGCTGCGCTTCAGTAGGTTGGTGGTAGATGGAAGGCCGTATCGCCAACCCGAGTCCTCTGTCCTTTGGAGATGGTCTCTGGTAGTCACGGGAACACGTGTGTATTAGACGGGATACTTGGACTGTCCTTCCGAACCTGCGTTTAGCTGTTGCTAACTCCAAGGCTAGGAGATATCACTTCTGTAGTGAATACGAGTTCAAAGTTCATACCATTCACAATCAAAGTCCATGCTGATGTTGGCTTCATCTATAGTGATTATCTGAACCATTCTGACCCTGGATCGTCATCCTAGAGTACCCGGAACAGGAAGTTATATTCTTGTCTCTGGCTTTATATAGTGGAGGGAGAGGGGTGTGTCTGAAAAGTCTATTACCCAGGTCTCTTCACAGGGGCGGGCCCCTGGTTGAGCAGAAGCCAAATTTATGAAAACACAGATCTCTCATTTGGAAGGTAAAATTACATTTCACCTCTTCACAAACAATGTCATATTCAAACATTTGAATTAAACAACAATTCCATGTGAATCCGATACCTCTGACGTTTAGACTTTTCACAGTAGCGTTTATGTCATTCTATCATTGATGAGAATGTGTCAGAGGGCAACCGAACTGACATAATATACCTTAAGTACCACCGCATATGTACAGTTGGTTGGATTACCAGAATATAGTTCATTTCCCCCAACTTCTGATGTTACCCAGAATCTCTATGTTAACCCATGGGTTTCCTTATGTCACATCAGTTATAGTGGGGAGAGAGAAAAAGGGGGAAAGAGGTATTTATGACTGTCGTAAACCTACCCCCAACCCAACGTCATGACACCAGTGTCTAGGGGAAACTTCACCCTGCACCTTATTGACGCAATGGCCATGAGCGTTCAATATCACAACTAAGGAGGTAGCAAGCTATATTGAAGTCAATGGAAAATCGTGAAAAACTTGAATTCAGGAAGCCAGCGTATTGGGGATGTATGTGAAACCACAATAAGCAGCTCATTTTAATACACCAAAGGCAACGTCTTATTCTCTTACCAAGTTTAAAGATGCACTTTACAGAAATTGCTCCGCCATTTCCTGGTTGATAAAATTCTAATAGTTTGGCTAATTTCAGTTTATGTGAGAAAACAGGCAAGTCGTGTAGAGAATCATTGTAGCATCTAAAAAGCTGTGAAATATACACTACATGACCAAAAGTATGCAAACACCTACAAGTCAAAGATCTCATTCCAAAATCATGGGCATTAATATAAAGTTGGTCCCCCCTTTGCTGATACAACAGCCTCCACTCTTCTGGGAAGGCTTCCACTTGATGTTGGAACATTGCTGCGGGGACTTGCTTCCATTCAGCAACAAGAGCATTAGTGAGGTTGGGCACTGATGCTGGGCGATTAGGCCTGGCTCGTAGTCGGCGTTCCAAATCATCCCATTGGTGTTTGATGGGGTTGAGGTCAGGGCTCTGTGGAGGCCAGTCAAGTTCTTCCTCACCGATTTCGACCAACCATTTTCTGTATGGACCTCGCTTTGTGCACATTGACATGTTGAAACAAGAAAGGGCATTCCCCAAACTTTTGCCACAAAGTTAGAAGCACAGAACCGTCTAGAATGTCATTGTATGCTGTAGCATTAAGATGTCCCTTCATTGTAACTAAGGGGTCTAGCCAAAAGCATGAAAAACAGCCCTAGACCATTATTCCTCCTCCACCAAACTTTACAGTTGACACTACTCATTTCGGGCAGGTAGCGTTCTCCTGGCATACGCTAAACCCAGATTCGTCCATCGGACTGCCAGATAGTGAAGTGTGATTCAACACTCCAGAGAATGCGTTTCCATTGCTCCAGAGTCCAATGGCGGCGAGCTTACACCACTCCAGCCAACGATTGACATTGTGCATGGTGAATAACTTAGGGTTGTGTGCGGCTGCTCGGCCTAGGAAACCCATTTCATGAAGCTCCCGACAAACAGTTATTGTGCTGACATTGCTCCCAGAGGCAGTTTGGAACTCGGTAATGAGTGTTGCAACTGAGGACAGATGATTTTTATGTGCTATGCGCTTGCGTACCTGGCGGTCCCGTTCTGTGATTTGTGTGGCCTACCACTTCTCGGCTGAGTTGTTGTTGCTCCTAGATGTTTCGACTTCACAATAACAGCACTTAACAGTTGACGAACTGACTTGATGGAATGGTGGCATCCTATGACGGTGCCACGTTGAAAGCCACTAAGCTCTTCAGTAAGGCCATTCTACAGCCAATGTTTGTCTATGAAGATTGCATGGCTGTGTGCTCAATTGTATACACCTATCAGCAACGAGTGTGGCTGAAATAGCTAAATCCACTAATTTGAAGGGGTGTACACATTCTTTTGTATATATAGTGCATTTTCCATAACCAAAAATATTTTATTTTCACCTGTTTAAAGCTGGTGTACAAAACCAAAACTAAAAGTAGCAAAAATTCAACTTAAGAACGGGAAACATAGAAATAGCATACATGGAACAGATCTACAGCTTCTTATATTTGCTTTCAATGATAAATCTATAACACACATTTCATTGTGTGTTATATTTGGTTGGGCCGCCCAAAAAGTTACATATTGCAGCTGTAATAAGACCATTCACACTCACATATTTAATCAGTCCGTCATCATCTCCAGCTCACTGCGCACAAACAAAGTGTTTTTTTTTAATGTCCATTGCGAATGATAGTTACTCAGTATTTGAATAAATCTTTCCAACACGCACAAACACACCAGGAAGAAGGAAATTACAATCACGAGAGATCATTCAAAAACATGGCTTTTCAATTAAGAAAACGTGTCTACTGTCAGAAACAACAACTCCTCCATACCACACCCTTCTTTCCTCCCAACCACCCTCTCTACCTCTTTCCCCTTTTCACCCCATCTCACAAATCTCTCTCTCTCATTGTATGTATGATGGCATGTTGATGTTAATGTCTTTGGCTGCTGCTCTACTCCAAGTCTGGGCCGATTGCATTGCTGTCTTATCAGCCGCCTCACCAATCAATCAAGCTTCGCTGTGTGTGTGTCTGTGTATCACTAGTGTTTGTGTGTTTATTTGTGCGTCAGTGTGTTTGGAGACTCCATTAAAGCTTATCATATTCCAGCGCTGTGAACCTGGTGCCTTGGGATACCAACTCTTCGAACGGTGGAACATGGTGTGTGTAATCCATTTAACAGACCCTGGGGTTTTGGAAAAATAGGTTTCCCAGTGCCATTCCCAGAACCCAGAGCGCCGGAGCGCTGTGCCGTGCTGTTGGCTGTACACATGATTAAAGTAAAAGGATTTACAAGCTGACAAATAATTTCCCTGGGGTTTTCTTGTTTCTTTTGCCTGTTAAAAGTATTGATTTGCTTTTAGGGTTTGACTGACTGTGTTGTAGTAGAGATGGGAGTAATTTAGTATCACAGTCAAGTCAAGATTCACACATTCTAGGCAGGGCTGTGCAGATTACATTTTCTTGAAAATGCCATGGAGAAGTGTTTAACTTGTCAAGAGCCATGTCAATATCATGTAACGATCTAGCCATGTTGTACTGTGTCTCAAAGTATCCTGGTATTGTTGATTGAAGCTCTGTAATTTGTATTATGTTGCAGGATGGATGTGTAGCATTTTATCATACCTTCACATCACACAGCTAAAGTACAAAGAAAACTGCACCTTGGGTATCAGATCATAGAGCACATTATAAGCATATCATATGTGCTTATTACGAGTCATGTGCTTGAAGTAAAGTGTTACCAAGTTTTATTTCCCTCTTAACTTCTTACCATGGCTTTTGCTGACCCCAGCATTGCTCTGAAAGGGGATGAGCAGGGTGTGTATGTGTGTGCAGTGTGTGTGTGTGTGTGTGGTAACAAGCTCTCAGTCAGAACATACAGTATCTCCTATGGCAACCTGGCCTGAGGCTGACAATGGTGATTGAAGACATTTTGGAAAAGATACACACACTGTTCTGCCGCTTGGCAGTACCAGCAAGGCAGACAGAAACACAACAGAGATAGGAATGGTTGGTTGTGCCAAAATTACATTTGGTTTGCAGTTCTTTTTGAAACTTTAACTTCTCAACATTTCTTATTTTGAGGGTCACAATCGCAGGGTGTAAAGTCCACAAACTATTATCACTGAAATGGAGATTGCGGAATACTGAAAGCAACAACAGAACAGCGAGTGTTGATACATTTGTTACATTATGAGATTGTTGTGAGGATTCTAAGAACTGCATGAAACAGCTGATTCAACATTCCTTTAGCAGCAGCAAGTGTTCTCATATTTCCCACTGACACTTCTGCTCATTGATGAAACGAGTGTGTGAATTGTGTATGCGTCAGTGTGTGTAAACTCTGTGTGTACTATCTGGGTCACATTAATCTTTGACTGTCTTAGTTGTTTTAGTTTGGTGTTTGTGTATGGATGACGGTCATCATTATACTGTTTTCGGTAAAATGGGACCCAGGGTGATTTTTCCTTATCTTAAACTGGAACCTCTTTTAGAGTCCACCTTTTCAACAAAATTTAACCTATGTAGGATGTAAACCACAATCAATCATTATACAGTATCACTGAGCTATTAAGGATGAATGACCAGTGTGGCTTGGACCAGCAACCCTGCGGTTAAAGGGCAAGCTCACAACAACCTTGACATGATATGTTTGAGTGGGCTATGAACTACTTGGGGGGAAAAGTTTGTTTATTCTGTTTATAGTGACAAATGACTGAAAGACTGACAGTTTGACTAGGACCTGTCCACTTTAGTGTGTGTTTGTGTGTGTGTTTGGTTCAGATATTGATTAGAACTGTTCTCCTGTCTAAACTAACTGACTGATTGACTACCAGTCCACCCACATTGTTTCCATGTGGCACTATCTTTCAGCTTTCAACAGAACGTGTGTGTAGGTAGGGCTGTGGCGTTCATGAAATGTTGTCAGCTGGTTATTGTCATGGAAATGACTGCCGGTCTCATGGTAATTGGCCGTAATTAACATAAACATGTTTAGCATCTCTACGCCTCCACGCATACAAGCCGCTGATGCATGACTTTGGAACGGCAACATTTTCCAGATATAAGTTTATCTTTTTTATTGCAAGTTATAGCATACTGTTTGTTAGCTAGCAAACGTTAGCTTGCTGGCACGTTAACTAATGTTACATGTATGATCTGTGTAATAATATTATTCTAATCAGAAATCCATTTGCATTGCTAGTTATAGCCTAATGTTAGCTAGTTAACATTGAACCTAGTTTGTTAGCTTTACCTGCAGATTCCTCTCCTACCATTCCCTCCGTCGGAATATAATGGCACCGGTGGAGCTGGCTGCCGTATTACTGGCTCCTAACCAACTGTGCTATTTGTTTGTTTTTCCGCATCGTTTGTAACTCATTTTGTACATAATGTTGCTGCTTACGTCTCTTATGACCGAAAAGAGCGTCGGGACATCAGAACAGCAATTACTCACCTCGAACTGGACTAAGATTTTTTCTTTAATGAGTACGACGTGAAGGATATACTGCTTTGTCAAGACAAGACCCAAATCCCATCATCAGCGTGAAGAAAAGGGGGAGGAGGACGGGGTGCCTTGTAAGAACTCGCCGACGAGTAGGGAGAATAGCCACCACTTCCCTCCGCCTAATTTTCCAATGTGCAATCATTCATAAAACAACCAGGGCAATCTACGATTAAGACTATCCTACCAACAGGACATTAACAACTGTAATATCTTGTTTCACCGAGAAGTGGCTGAACGACGACACGGATCATATAGAGAAGTGGCTTCTCTGTGCATCGGCAGGACAGAGCAGCTACAGTGGGGCAAAAAAGTATTTAGTCAGCCACCAATTGTGCAAGTTCTCCCACTTAAAAAGATGAGAGAGGCCTGTAATTTTCATCATAGGTACACTTCAACTATGACAGACAAAATGAGAAAAAAAAATCCAGAAAATCACATTGTAGGATTTGTAATGAATTTATTTGCAAATTATGGTGGAAAATAAGTATTTGGTCAATAACAAAAGTTTATCTCAATACTTTGTTATATACCCTTTGTTGGCAATGACAGAGGTCAAACGTTTTCTGTAAGTCTTCACAAGGTTTTCACACACTGTTGCTGGTATTTTGGCCCATTCCTCCATGCAGATCTCCTCTAGAGCAGTGATGTTTTTGGGCTGTTGCTGGGCAACACGGACTTTTAACTCCCTCCAAAGATTTTCTATGGGGTTGAGATCTGGAGACTGGCTAGGCCACTCCAGGACCTTGAAATGCTTCTTACGAAGCCACTCCTTCGTTGCCCGGGCGGTGTGTTTGGGATCATTGTCATGCTGAAAGACCCAGCCACGTTTCATCTTCAATGCCCTTGCTGATGGAAGGAGGTTTTCACGCAAAATCTCACGATACATGGCCCCATTCATTCTTTCCTTTACACGGATCAGTCGTCCTGGTCCCTTTGCAGAAAAACAGCCCCAAAGCATGATGTTTCCACCCCCATGCTTCACAGTAGGTATGGTGTTCTTTGGATGCAACTCAGCATTCTTTGTCCTCCAAACACAACGAGTTGAGTTTTTACCAAAAAGCTATATTTTGGTTTCATCTGACCATATGACATTCTCCCAATCTTCTTCTGGATCATCCAAATGCTCTCTAGCAAACTTCAGACGGGCCTGGACATGTACTGGCTTAAGCAGGGGGACACGTCTGGTACTGCAGGATTTGAGTCCCTGGCGGCGTAGTGTGTTACTGACGGTAGGCTTTGTTACTTTGGTCCCAGCTCTCTGCAGGTCATTCACTAGGTCCCCCCGTGTGGTTCTGGGATTTTTGCTCACCGTTCTTGTGATCATTTTGACCCCACGGGGTGAGATCTTGCGTGGAGCCCGAGATCGAGGGAGATTATCAGTGGTCTTGTATGTCTTCCATTTCCTAATAATTGCTCCCACAGTTGATTTCTTCAAACCAAGCTGCTTACCTATTGCAGATTCAGTCTTCCCAGCCTGGTGCAGGTCTACAATTTTGTTTCTGGTGTCCTTTGACAGCTCTTTGGTCTTGGCCATAGTGGAGTTTGGAGTGTGACTGTTTGAGGTTGTGGACAGGTGTCTTTTATACTGATAACAAGTTCAAACAGGTGCCATAAATGCAGGTAACGAGTGGAGGACAGAGGAGCCTCTTAAAGAAGAAGTTACAGGTCTGTGAGAGCCAGAAATCTTGCTTGTTTGTAGGTGACCAAATAGTTATTTTCCACTATAATTTGCAAATAAATTCATTAAAAATCCTACAATGTGATTTTCTGGATTTTTTTTCCTCATTTTGTCTGTCATAGTTGAAGTGTACCTATGATGAAAATGACAGGCCTCTCTCATCTTTTTAAGTGGGAGAACTTGCACAATTGGTGTCTGACTAAATACTTTTTTGCCCCACTGTATATCTGGTAAGACGAGGGGCGGGGGTGTGTGTCAATTTGTCAATAACTGCTGGTGCGCGATGTCTAATATTAAAGAAGTCTCGAGGTATTGCTCGCCTGAGGTAGAACACCTCATGATAAGCTGTAGACCACACTATCTACCATGAGAGTTCTCATCTATATTATTCATAGCCATTTATATACCACCATAAACCGATACTGGCACTAAGAGTACACTCAACGAGATGTATAAGGCCATAAGCAAACAACAAAATGCTATTCCAGAAGAGGCACTCCTAGTGGCTGGGGATTTTAATGCAGGCAAACTTAAATCCGTTTGCCCTAATTTCTCCCAGCATGTTAAATGTGCAACCAGAGGAAAAAAACTTCTAGACCACGTTTACTCCACACACAGAGACACATACAAACTTCTCCCTCGCCCTCCATTTGGCAAATCTGACCATAACTCTATTCCTTCTGATTCCTGCTTACAAGCAAAAACTAAAGCACGAAGTACCAGTGACTCGCTCAATACAAAAGTTAAAGGAGTGGGACACTAATCTGAACGCTTATAAGAAATCCCGCTATGCCTTCAGATGAATCATCAAACAGGCAAAGCATCAATACAGGACTAAGATTGAATCCTACTACACCGGCTCTGATGCTCGTCGGATGTGGCAGGGCTATTACGGACTACAAAAGGAAACCCGCCCGCGAGCTACCCAGTGACACAAGCCTACCAGACAAGCTAAATGCCTTTTATGCTGGCTTCGAGGCACGCAACACTGAAGCATGCATGAGAGCACCAGCTGTTCCTGATGTCTGTGTGATCACGCTCTCCGTAGCCGATGTGAGCAAGACCTTTAAACAGATCAACATTCACAAGGCAGCAGGGCCAGATGGATTACCAGGACGTGTACTAAAAGCATGGGCGGACCAACTGGCAAGTGTCTTCACTGACATTTTAAACCTCTCCCATACTGAGTTGGTAAAACCTACATGTTTCAAACAGACCACCAGAGTCCCTGTGCCCAAGAAAGCGAAGGTAAGCTGCCTAAATTATTTCCGCCCCGTAGAACTCACATCGGTAGCCATGAAGTGCTTAAAAAAGCTGGTTCACAACAACATCCTCATGCTGGAAACCCTAGACCCACTCCAAATTGCATACCGCCCCAACAGATCCACAGATGACGCAATCTCAGTCGCATTACACACTGCCCTTTCCCACTTGGACAATAGGAACATCTATGTGAGAATGCTGTTCATTGACTATAGCTCAGCGTTCCACACCATAATGCTCACAAAGCTCCATCACTAAGCTAAGGACCCTGGGACTGAACACCTCCCTCTGCAACTGGATCCTGGACTTCCTGACGGGCCGCCCCCAGGTGGTAACGGCAGGCAACAACACATCTGCCACGCAAATCTTCAACACTGGGGCCCCTCAGGGATTCGTGCTTAGTCCCCTCCTGTACTCCTGAACAGGCCCCCATTAACATCGACATGGCTGAAGTGGGCCGGGTTGAGAATTTCAAGTTCCTTGGTGTCCACATCACCCACGAACTATTATTGTCCAAATACACCAAAAACATTTGTGAAGAGGGCACGACAACCCATTTTCCCTTTCACGAGACTGAAAAGATTTGGCATGGGTCCCCAGATCCTCAAAAAGTTCTACAGGTGCACCATCGAGAGCATCCTGACCAGTTGCATCACCGCCTGATATGGCAACTGCTCGGCATCTGACCGTAAGGGTAATCCGTACGGCCCAGTACATCACTGGTGCCAAGCTTCCTGACATCCAGGCCCAATATACTAGGCGGTGTCAGAGGAAGTTGTCAAATTGTCAAAGACACCAGTCACCCAAGTCATAGACTTTTCTCTCTGCTACCGCACAGCAAGCGGTACTGGAGTGCCAAGTCTAGGACCAAAAGGCTTTACCATCAAGCCATAAGACTGCTGAACAATTAATCAAACGGCCACCTATATGCTAGATTTAGAGTTATTTGGGAAACCTTAGAAATCAAAGCATACGGTACCTGTCAAAAGTTTGGACACACCTACTCATTCAAAGGTTTTTAGTTATTTTTACTATTTGCATTGCAGAATAATAGCGAAGACGGCGGTTAGAACCATAAATCTCAAATTTGGACTCATCAGACCAAAGGACATATTTCCACCGGTCTAATGTCCATTGCTCGTGTTTTTTTGCCCAAGCAAGTCTCTTCTTATTATTGGTGTCCTTTAGTAGTGGTTTCTTCGCAGCAATTCGACCATGAAGGCCTGATTCACGCAGTCTCCTCTGAACAGTTGATGTTGAGATGTGTCTGTTACTTGAACTCTGTGAAGCATTTATTTGGGCTGCAATCTGAGGTGCAGTTAACTCTAATGAACTTATCCTCTGCAACAGAGTTTTGCGATTATGCTGCGGGACTTAGAGCACTGATTATGCTTTTGGGTCCCAAGGCGCTTCTGTGTCTCCAACTGACAATGAATGGTTAACATAAAGCTAAATAGAAACTGATAAATTGTACACGACTTCAGTATTACTTACTAAAACTGTTATTACACTAAGGTTTTTATTCTAAGAGGAACTTAGACTACAATTAGGATGTGGAAATGTTAGGATTATTTTGTTCTTACTGTAGTACTGTAGTCTACTCCTGACCGGTCACGAGTGGAGCAGCAATCTAAGAAACTGCATCGCAGTGCCAGCTGTGTTGAAACAGATGCTAGTTCAATACGCGTGCCGGCTTCGACTGGGAGACCCATGAGGATTTTGGTTTCTCTCCCTCTCAAAACATAAATAAATTATTATAAATAACAAACTGGCTTTATTTACAAATTAGTAACAATGTTTTACCCCATATGTTCAAGAATGTCCTTTTTCTCGGTCAAATCATATCCAAAATAGTATTTTTTAAACAAAGCTATTATTATTATTATTAATTTAGAATGATATAAAAGCCCCTTGGATATTCTCACAGATATATTATTAACCCTGTTATTAGCTGGACAATATATATTGGTCATGGCTCCCGAGTGGTGCACAATGGGATTGCCTTGCAGTTCTCCAGCTGTATCCACTGAAATAGCGGTGGGAGTGTGAGGTTCAAGGCACGAGGGCCCGGGGGCATGGGATGGGCCACAGAGCCGCGCACAGAAGACATACCTAGCCCATGGGGAAGGGAGGAGGAAGGGGAAGGGGGGTGGACTCCTACCCCGCCCAACTGGGTAGCACAGAGCAACACTTTAAGGGGAATTTCTCAGGTTTTCGCCTGCCATATGAGTTCTGTTATACTCACAGACATCATTCAAACAGTTTTAGAAACTTCAGTGTTTTCTATCCAAATCTACTAATAATATGCATATAATAGCAACTGGGACTGAGTAGCAGGTAGTTTACTCTGGGCACGCTTTTCATCCAAACGTGAAAATGCTGCCCCCTATCCATAATAAGTTAAACGTGTTAACCCTCGCAAGGCTGCTGGCCCAGACGGCATCCCTAGCCGCGTCTCCAGAGCATGCGCAGACCAGCTGGCTAGTGTGTTTACGGACATATTCAATCGCTCCCTATCCCAGCCTGCTGTCCCCACATGCTTCAAGATGGCCACCATTGTTCCTGTTTCCAAGAAGGCAAAGGTAACTGAACTAAATGACTACTGCCCCGTAGCACTCACTTCTGTCATCATGAAGTGCTTTGAGAGACTAGTCAAGGATCCTATCACCTCCACCTTACCGGCCACCCTAGACCCACTTCGGTTTGCATACCGCCACAACAGGTCCACAGACGATGCAATCGCCATCACACTGCCCTCTCCCATCTGGACAAGGAATACCTATGTAAGAATGTTGTTCATTGACTACAGCTCAGCATTTAACACTATAGTACCCTCCAAACTCATCATCAAGCTGGAGGCCCTGGGTCTCAACCCCACCCTGTGCAATTGGGTCCTGGACTTTGATGGGCCGCCCCCAGATGGTGAAGGTAGGAAACAACATCTTCACACTGACCCTCAACACTGTTGCCCCACAAGGGTGCGTTCTCAGCCCCCTCCTGTACTCCCTGTTCACCCACGACTGCGTGGCCATGCACGCCTCCACCTCAATCATCAAGTTTGCAGATGACACAACAGTAGTGAGCTTGATTCCCAACAACGACGAGACGGCCTACAGGGAGGAGGTGAGGGCACTCAACGTCAACAAAACAAAGGAGATAATCGCGGACTTCATGAAACAGCAAAGGGAACACCCCCTATCCACGTTGAAGGGACAACAGTGGAGAAGGTAGATAGTTTTAAGTTCTTCGGCGTACACATCCCAGACAAACTTAAATGCTCCACCCACACAGACAGTGTGGTGAAGAAGGCGCAACAGCGCCTCTTCAACTTCAGGAGGATGAAGAAACTGTCACCCATAACCCTGACAAACTTTTACAGATCGAGAGCATCCTGTCGGGCTGTATCACAGCCTGGTACGGCAACTGCACCGCCCTCAACCGCAAGGCTCTCTAAAGGGTGTTGCAGTCTGCACAATGCATCACCGGGGGCAAACTACCTGCCCTCCATGACACCTACAGCACTCGATGTCACAAGAAAAAAGATCCTCAAGGACAACAACCACCCGAGCCACTGCCTGGGAGACCATAATTGCGTAGGTTTTAAATGACCTGTTTAACCTTCAACAAAGTACCTGTTCGTGTATCAGATATTACCTATCCTAACTGCCATTGATAATAGATCATTGACTATCTGTGTATGGGTTCACAGAAACATGTATGGAGCCAGTACATGGAGACTTGCAAGATGATGTAATGAAGTTCAGACTGACAGACAGCGTGATACTGATGTCTCTGAATGGAGAGAGACCTGGCACTCTGCATATCTTTTTAAAAATTGTATCAATCAAGCACGGAGTGTCTTGCCTCCAAGTGGTGTTTGTGCTATTCAACGCAAATATCCCTTGCCGACAGGAGTCTACGTGGGATTCAAAGAGGCAGATGATGTGATTGGCCTATAGTAATTACACTACGATGACTCAGCTTCTCAGCCAGACATTGCCTAAACAACCAATTTTGTTAAATCACTCTAATAAACCAGTACATTCTATTTTGTTACAATCACAGTAATAAATGACATTAATTGAACCAGTAACACCTGTTTTGTTACTATCTACTATTAGTGATTTATTACAGTATGCCACATGATAGTATTGTGTATGTAATAAAGCAGTCAGATCAATGTATCAGTAACATTTGAATACTGAAGTTATATTGGTAAAACCCCAAACATCAGAGTATACCTATGTAATGACAACAATCGATGAACTGGCAAAGACCGCTATAGATTTTTTACAACACAGACTTGGGGTCTGTATACTAAACAATACACAGTGTAGACAAGGCATTCTCAAAATTCAAATCAATAAAAGCTCAAATATACAATAAAATAGACATTATAAAGTAGGTATTATTTTATGTACAATACTTTATACTACATTGAATCGATTTTTATCAAAATCTACAGATGCAGAGTGATAAGGACCAGAGGCTAACAAATTATGTTACAATAGAATGTGTTTGTATTAGGTTGTAGTGCAAGGAGGACCATGTTGGGATGGGGGCCCTGTTGTCAACCAGACCACAGCCTCTTCCACAGGATTTTGTCTCCTAGTATTTAAATTATTTGTCCATGCGTCTCTGCAAGACACGCTCCATCAGGTCATTCCTGAATTTTTGAGTGATGGGCGATATATTGGCCAGGCAATCCACTGTTTTGATTGTTTAGGGTAAACAATGCATCTTGGAGTGCCTGAAATTAGGAAAGCAAGGCACATAAACCAGTGAATACAATATAAACACAAGGACACTTCTTGGTTTCCTACATTGCACTCAGGCTGGATGCAAATGATCAGAGAAGTGTAGTGATTAGTGTAGTGGAGATAGTCAGGCCCCCGTATCCCCCACAGAGGAAAAAAGGGTGTCTCTGAGCACAATTGAAAGGGAGCACTATCCCCCAAGGAAATCTCCCACTTTGCCCAAGCCAACCAAACTATCCTGGAGGGGGAATTACCTATCCTTTTGTTAGACTAGATCTGTCTGGACAGGCCAATGATTGAATTGCCATGCCAATATGACTGGTGCCAAACATACATTAAGTATTTTGCTTTTGAACACACACAAATCAGAGCACAATAATAATAGGATTCTAAGAAAGCATTTCTCATCAGTGAAAAGGAAAGGTTATATGTGTGTTTCATTTGATATACATGCTAATTCAATGAGGAACACACATGTGTGCTTGAACAGTGCCATCTGATCAAGATCCTTCTGCAGGTGTTTGTCCATGACCAGAGAGTATAGTGCTTTGTAGGTTGGTGAATCTTCCTGTAGCCACCTCTTCTTCCTCTGCTGGTCCTCTGTTAGCACTCCCTGGTAACAGTGGCATTCCACTCCGTCCTCTTACCAGCGATGGACCCAACAGGTCTGATGGAGCATTGACTTGAACTCCAGAAAATTACATTCGATCACAAACAGGCATGAGTTCAACAGACAAGCATTGCTGATATCTGCACACTGTTCTGGGAAATTAAGTGGTGAAAGAGTGGGGATTCTCAGGGTGAGTCGGTTGTTGGCTCCTGATAGACAGGGCAGATTTATGTCCCTAGACCTGTCACAAACACTTCAACGTGGTCTGAGACCAACTGAGGGGAGTGAGACATGGGTGGGGTTGTTTTTCTACAGTTACACTATAGATTTATGTATTTACTTCCATCTCCTCCACATGAGCTACAACTCCACCACAGATGAATGCATATACTCTTCACTCAAGGCATAAGGTCTTTGTGTTTGGCCAGAGCCACCAATTTCCTCTTCAGTCCTATTTTTCAACAGAGGTAAATGGCATGGCAGAGTAAATTGAGACTAATCAACTAATTCAATACAGTCTAGCTGGAAGACAAAGGTTGTATGTTGAAAAAACATAAGAAATTGACAGCATCGACTATTAACCTTTATGTGAACAAGCTTGAAGGCCATACAGTGCATTCTGAAAGTATTCAGACACTTTGACTTTTCCCACATTTTGTTACGTTACAGCCTTACTCTAAAATTCATTACATTGTTTTCCCCCCTAATCAATCTACACACAATATCCCATAATGACAAAGCAAAAACAGGTATTTAGAAATGTAAAAAACGGAAATATCACATTTATATAAGTATTCAGAACCTTTACTCAGCACTTTTTTGAATCACCTTTGGCAGCAATTACAGCCTCGAGTCTTCTAGGGTATGACGCTACAAGCCTGGCACACCTGTATTTGGTCAGTTTCTCCCATTCTTCTCTGCAGATCCTCTCAAGCTCTGTCTGGTTGGATGGGGAGCGTCAGCTCCAGAGATGTTGTATCGGGTTCAAGTCTGGGCTCTGGCTGGGCCACTCAAGGACATTCAGAGACTTGTCCTGAAGCAACTCCTTCGTTGTCTTGGCTGTGTGCTTAGGGTTGTTGTCCTGTTGGAAGGTGAATCTTTGCACCAGTCTGAGGTCTTGAGCACTCTGGAACAGGTTTTCATCAAGGATCTCTCTGTACTTTGCTTCGTTCATCTTTCCCTTGATCCTGAGTAGTCTCCCAGTCCCTGCCACTGAAAAACATCCCCACAGCATGATGCTGCCACCACCATTCTTCACCGTAGGGATGGTGCCAGGTTTCATCCAGACATAACGCTTGGCATTCAGGCCAAAGAGTTCAATCTTGGTTTCATTAGACCAGAGAAAATATTGTTTCTTATGGTAGGAGAGTCCTTTAGGTGCCTTTTGGCAAACTCCAAGCGGGCTGTCATGTGCCTTTTACCGAGGAGTGGCTTCCGTCTGGTCACTCTACCATAAAGGCCTGATTTATGGAGTGCTGCAGAGATGGTTGTCCTTCTGGAAGGTTCTCCCATCTCCACAGAGGAACTCCGGAGCTCTGTCAGAATGACCATTGGGTTCTTGGTCACCGCCCACACCAAGGACCTTCTCCCATGATTGCTCAGTTTGGCCAGGTGGCCAGCTCCAGGAAGTGTCTTGGTGGTTCCAAACTGGTTCCATTTAACCTGTTATGGCTGCAAGGGGCAGTATTGAGTAGCCAGTTAAATCGTGCCCATTTCAAACGGCCTCGTACTCAATTCTTGCTCGTACAATATGCATATTATTATTACTATTGGATAGAAAACACTCTCTAGTTTCTAAAACCGTTTGAATTATTTCTCTGAGTGAAACAGAACTCATTCTGCAGCACATTTCCTGACCAGGAAGTGGAATGTCAGAAATCGATGCTCTGTTCAACTTCCTGCCTATACATGGGCATGATACGTAAGAGTCTACGTACACTTCATACACCTTCCCCTGGTTGTCAAGAGGCGGTGAGAGAAGAAATTTCGTGTTTATCTTGGTCTGAGGTGGAATTAAAGCTCTTTGTATGACGTGACCGTCCATTTCCTGTTTCTGGAGCGCGCGAAAGGGGACATGGATTTGCCTTCTGTTTAGCTGTCGTTATGGACGACTACTATCTCCGGTTTAGATTTTATTTGATACATGTGACCATATCATCGTAAAGTATGTTTTTTCAATATAGTTTAATCAGATTATTGAAATTTTTTCGGGAGTTTTGCCGTGTTCCGTTCTCTGACTTTGTTGACGTTGGAGAGATCCGTGCCACTTGGCAAGTGCCCATGCTAAATGATGAGGGAAATTTGCCGTTCCAGATCCAAACAACGACTGTTCTGGACAAAGGACACCTTGTCCAACATTCTGACGGAAGATCACCAAAAGTAAGAAACATTTTATGATGCTATTTCTAATATCTGTCGTGCATGTGAACTGGTCGTCGGCGCCCAAGTGTTTCTGGCTATTGTGGCTACGCTAATATAACGCTACATTTTGTTTTCGCTGTAAAACATTTAATAAATCGGAAATATTGTCTGGAATCACAAGATGCCTGTCTTTCAATTGCTGTACACTATGTATTTTTCAGAAATGTTTTATGATGAGTAATTAGGTATTTGACGTTGGTGTCTGTAAATATTATGGCTGCTTTCGGTGCAATTTCTGATTGTAGCTGAAATGTAAACTATGATTTATACCTGAAATATGCAAATTTTTCGAACAAAACATATGCTATACAATAAATATGTTATCAGACTGTCATCTGATGAAGTTGTTTCTTGGTTAGTGGCTATTTATATCTTTATTTGGTCGAATTTGTGATAGCTACTGATGGAGTAAAAAACTGATGGAGTAAGAAAAGTGGTGTCTTTTGCTAACGTGGTTAGCTAATAGATTTACATATTGTGTCTTCCCTGTAAAACATTTTAAAAATCGGACATGTTGGCTGGATTCACAAGATGTGTACCTTTCATGACTTGTTAATGTGTGAAAGTTAAATATTTAAAAAAAATATCTTTTGAATTTCGCGCCCTGCACTTGAGCTGGATGTTGTCATAAGTGTACCGGATAAGTGTACCGGTGTCGGGCTGCACCCCAAACAGGTTAAGAATGATGGATGCCACTGTTTTCTTGCAGAAATGTTTTAGTACCCTTCCCCAGATCTGTGCCTCGACACAATCCTGTCTTGGAACTCTACGGACAATTCCTTCGACCTCCTGGCTTGATTTTTGCTCTGACATGCACTGTCAACTGTGACACCTTATATAGACAGATTTGTGCCATTAGATAAAATAACAATTTATGAACCAAGATGTGTTGTATGACAGGATTGGATGCTGCAAGCAATTCCAATTGCGTTTGAGTTGCTTCTTTTATCAGCAAATTTGCATGAGATGGTGTAATTTACAACTTGAATCTGCAACGGAAACTGTATCCAAATAGTTTTGTGTGACACACACTACATGACATGGACAGCCTATCCACAAGAAAATTGACAGTCCTATCACATTTTATCATGAGAACAGCTGCTATTCAATCAATTAATCAATCAATCAATCAGATAATGTTAGATCATCTTCACACTTATTCCCAGTCTTTGTTCTGACGTGTATAGAATGCCCACTGCTTTTGGACAACACTGTGTATTGGTTGGACTTGTGCATTGATCTGGTGGGTGGCGACAGAAAATAACCATACCACAATATAGCAGGCTTCACCCCCCAACACTTTCCTGTCCACAAAGGCATATTCATAATCTCTAGGAACTGTACTTACCAGACATGATGTGAAATGTGTCCCTCGCTATCAAATAAACATCTGAATCCAACTTTTGTCCAAACCGCACCATATTCCCGCTGTGTATACAGTGGTAGATTTCGTGGTAGGAACTCTCGCGTGAAGTGCGTGGTCGACAGCCCGCTGTCTAACTCTGTCCAACTACGTGAGCTAGCTAGCTACTTTCTAACATAAGCTAACTAATAGCTTGAAAATACTTCCAGCAGTGACAACAATCTTCAGTAACGGTTGCAAGGTAAAAATATTGCTTTGGATGAGCAATGGCAGTCTATTGATGTACTCTTCCCACACTTTGCTTACTTGATATCTAGTGAACTCGGTCAAAACTGTCTCAGCTGGCCAACTATGTTTACACTCCAGCACAGCCTAACCTTGTGCCCACTGTCTCAGCGAATGAATAAAGTGTGTAGTTCAGATTAAAAAATGTCAAAATGCTTTCAAAATAACCATAATCAAAACATTCTAATTTTAGATATACTTGTAAATAATACTTAGTGTACAAAGTGCTAGCCACAAAGCTTTGGAGTAGTTAGAAGGTTTATTGCTCTTCTTTTGAGAGGAGGTGGCAAGTACACACCAATTAACTTTCAGCAATTACACTAAGCTAACAATATGTTACATTCAACTTCCTTCAAACTGCATGCAAGGACATACGAATGGTGTCCATGACTTTGTCTGACTCTGGGTAAGTAGCAAATTACCCAAAATCACCAAATCATCCCTTTGAATCAAATCAAATTTGAATGGTCACACACATTTTGAACAGATATTATCTTCAGAAATGACTGTCAAAGCAACAACATAACTAGGGCTTTATAGGGCTTGGCGGTATACAATATTTTACAATATACCGGTATTGATGCACAGACTTTGGGTTTTTACTTTACATTGTATAACGGTATTTCAATGTTTGGTTTGTTAACCCATTAAGGGTCTATCAGAGTACCAAACGTGTACACGTACGCACAGCAGTGTTCTAGAATATTGGACCGTTGACTTACATACTTTTCGAATTCTCAGCGCAGCTCAAGCAATTGCTCCAACTGTCAACACATTCAAATTAATAGAGGACGCATTGGTTGTGAATTGTGGGGAAGTGCACGTTCGGGCTGTGCCCCCCCCCCCGCAGATGGTAGTCTCAGAGGCGCGTAGCTATGTCACAATGGGACGCCTTACTATCGGGTCTCAGCAACTGTGGACTATGATTGAAGTATTTCTAATAGAAGAACTATAGGTGGAATCATATAACATAGGTTCTGATGCCCGCCGCATGTGGCAGGGGCTACAGTTCATTACGGATTACAAAGGAAGACCCAGCCGCGATCTGCCCAACGATGCCGCTCTACCAGACAAACTCACTGCATTTTATACACGCTTCGACAATAACAACATTGTGCCAGGTGTGAGGGGCCGCCACCAACCCAGAGGAATGGGTGTTCTCGCTCTCCAAGGCCACGGGGCCTGACGGTATTCCAGGGTGCGGTAATTTTCAACCTCTCCTTGTGCCAGTCTGTAATCCCCATGTTTTAAGACCTTTCCAGTTCCCAAGAAAACAAAGGTTTCATTACACAAAGCATACCGCCCTGTAGCAATCACATCTGTAATCTTGAAGTGCTTGAGATGCTGGTTATGGCACACATCAACTCCATCATCCCAGACACCCTAGAACCACTCTAATTTGCATATCGCCCCAACAGATCCATAGACAACGCAATCTCAAATGCACTCTACACTTCCCTCACCCACCTAGATAAGAGGAATACCTATGTGAGAATGCTGTTCATTGACTAGAGCTCAACACCATTGTCCCTACAGTTCAACACCATTGTCCCCTCCAAGCTTGTCACCAAGCTTAGGACCCTGGGACTGAACACCTCCCTCTGCAACTAGATCCTGGACTTCCTGACGGGGCAACAGCTCCTCCGCCATGCTGACCCTCAACACGGGGGGCCCACAAGTGTGTGTGCTTAGTCCCCTCCTGTTCTCCCTGTTCATGCACGACTCCAACACCATCATCAAGTTTGCTGACGACACGACGTGGTAGGCCTGATCACCGGCAACGATGAGACAGCCTACAGGGAGGTGACAGTGTGGTGCTGGAACAACAGCCTCTCCCTCAACGTCAGTAAGACCAAGGAACTGATAGTGGACTACAGGAAATGGGGGGCTGCAGTGAAGCGAGTCGAGAGCTTCATGTTCCTCGGTGTTCAAATAAGGTCCACAAAAGAGGTTAACACGGGAGTGTATATTTTAGTTAAATACACTGACTGTAGGCCTCTGGATAAGAGCGTATTCTAAATGACCTAAATGTAGATCGATTAAGGCTGTAGATTCGAGGACAGAGACCCCAGCAGGATGGTATGCTCAGCACAGCACCGGCATAAATCTGTAGCCTACAGCTGAGCACAGCGCACAAATGAACATTTACAACACATAAAAATGTACAACATGAACAGAAAAGAAAAAATCTGAGCGGCAGTACTGCATAAGTCAATCAATTTTTATTTCACTCTTCACCTCAGATTGCATGGTTTAGTTAAATACACAAACAATCGGGCTTGTGGGTAAAGTTGTTAGGAGTAGAGCACCTATGCTGCTTCAGGCCTCCTTGTCCCACTCTCAGGTAGGTAGCCTATTTGATTCAATTGCAGCATTTTTTTTTTTACAAGTGCACTCTGTTCCTTCCTTGTCAAAGAGAACTCCATCAATCCATCAAATTTAGCTAAAACATTGCTCTTTCCTTGGCTCTAATGTTAATGTTTGTTATGCGTCCTTGGCTGCAACAAGACACTGCAATTCCTTGAAGGCGTCATCATTTAGCCTACTGACATAGGTTGGCATCAGCCTAATGACCGGCAACAACTGGAGCAAGGCGCGAGTGAGCCAACAGGAGGGGGGAAATGTCCTTTTTATTTTTTTATGATATTAGGCCTAGCCTACACATTGTTTTTTTTAATACTCCACACATGACATATTTCCAGCAAAATAACTATTCCTATACTGCCCATTCCTGTAGACTGTTGATCCTGTCCCGGAGTTGACTCCAGAACTTCACTCATGTCAACCTCTACTCCACACACACGCGCCCTGCCATGAAGAAGCCGCGACAGAGGTTGAAAAGCTTTGGCACGGGCCCTCAAATCCTCAAAAAGTTCTACAGCTGTACCAATGAGAGCATCTTGACCGGCAGCATCAATGCTTGGTATGGCAATAGCACCGCCCTCAATCGCATTGTCGACTACAGAAAAAGGAGGATCGAACACGCCCCCATTCTCATCGACGGGGCTGTAGTGGAACAAGTTGAGAGCTTCAAGTTCCTTGGTGTCCACATCACCAACAAACTATCATGGTCCAAACACACCAAGAAAGTGTTGAAGAGACAATGCCTATTCCCCCTCAGGAGACTGAAAAGATTTGGCATGGGTCCTCAGATACTCAAAAAGTTCTACAGCTGCACCATCGAGAGCATCCTGACTGGGTGCATCACTGCCTGGTATGACAACTGCTCGGCCTCTGACCGCAATGCGCTGCAGAAGGTAGTGCGTACGTCTCAGTACATCACTGGGGCTGAGCTCCCCGGAAAGTCATTAAATACTCCAGCTACCCAAGCCATAGACTGTTCCCTCTGCTTCCGCACGGCAAGCGGTACCGGTTCATCAAGTCTAACACCAACACGGTCCTGAACAGCTTCTATCCCCAAGACATAAGACTGCTAAATAGCTAACAAAATGGCTACACAGACTATCTGAGTTGACCCTTGTATTTTATTTTTGCACCATCTCTATGCACACTCACAGGGCCCTACACACTCAGACACTTCAACACACACACACAAACATGACTGAAACAGGAACCAATTTGTACTGATTGATGTGTACAGTGGATATCTAAAAATAAATATGATATTTGAGGCACTCACTAATTGATTGTACAATATGTACACATATTATATTATGATTTCAGTTTGTGAGTGTGTGATATCAGAGTTACTGTTACGACCCACAAAATAGAGTCCTGAACCGGTTCGACCCCCCAAAAAAGTAGTGGTTTAAATTGTTCCTTTTTGTTCCTTTTTAAACTTCTGGGAGTCAACATTTACATTTACTTAGAGCAAACGTAGCTAGCTAATTCAGCATGATACTAGTACTGGTGTAAGCTTAGATCGGCATGTTGTTTACGCAACGGTATATACTAAATCAGAGAGGAATAGGCGAAGCGTGAATATTTTAGCTACATCAAAGCTACATTAGTGTCACGGCCGTTAAAGGAAGAGGACCAAGGTGCAGCGTGGTGAGTGTACATTTTCTTTTATTTAATAACAATGACGCCGAACAAAACAAAAAACACTACAAAAACAAACCGTGAAGCTAAAGGCTATGTGCCCTAAACAAAGTCAACTTCCCACAAAGACAGGTGGAGAAAAGGGATACCTAAGTATGGTTCTCAATCAGAGACAACGATAGACACCTGCCTCTGATTGAGAACCACACCCGGCCAAACACAAAGAAATAGAAAACATAGAAATAAAGAAACTAGAATGCCCACCCTAGTCACACCATGGCCTAACCAAAATAGAGAATAAAAGCCTCTCTATGGCCAGGGCGTGACAATTAGGTAAGATAAAACATTTAATATAACATCTAATTAGGGTCCACTTGGAAACACTGACCAACACTTTGGTACCTAGCCTGTCATAATAATCTTACATGTCAAACAAACAACACTGTATTCAACGCGCCCACTATATTCCAACTTTTGGTTGAAGTTCAAATGAACAGTATAAATGACTGAACAATATTAAACAATCAGAATTGAGAAAGACCCATTAAAAACACTTAGAATATACAGTGCCTTCAGGAAGTATTCACACCCTTGAGTTATTCCAGATTTCTTTTTCCACTGAATCTCCTTTTTGATATTTGGTAACAATTAGGATGGGAAAATGTTAGCTAAGTTGAAGTGAGTGCTCATGATCATCTTTATGCTAGTTTGTTCATACAGTGCCATTTTGTTTTATGTTTGGGGTTAATCCAAATCTCACTAGAGCTCAACACAGACAAAATCCTAGAGGAAAACATAGTTCAGTCTGCTTTCCAACACTGTATTCAAAGTGCCCACTATATTCACCTTTCAACATGACAATATCCTAAAACACAAGGCCAAATATACACTGGAGTTGCTTACCAAGATGACATTGATTGTTCCTGAGTGGCCGAGTTACAGTTTTGACTTGAAAATCGGCTTGAAAATCTAGGGAAAAACTTGAAAATGGCTGTCTAGCAATGATCAACAACCAACTTGACAGAGCTTGAAGATTTTTTTAAACAATAATGTGTAATTATTGTACAATCCAGGTGTGCAAAGCTCATAGAAACCCCACAGAAAACCTCACTGCCAATGGTGATTCTAACATGTATTGACTCAGTGGTGTGCAACTTATGTAAATTAGATATATTTCTGTATTTCATTTTCAAATCTCTAAAAACGTGTTTTCACTTTGTCATTTATGGGGTATTGTGTGTAGATGGCTGAGAATTTTTGTTTTCAGGCTGTAACACAACAAAATGTGGAATAAGTCTAGGGTTTTGAATACTTTCTGAAGGCACTGTATGTGTTGCTACCCTAGTGTCATGCACTGCTCATAAAGCACATTTAGAACCATGTCGCCCAGCCCTAGGGCTTTACAATGATGGTGACATTTTGAAACATTTGGGGATTAAGAGGGTTAAAATCTTCCTAGAAGTGACACAGGTTTGGAGGGACATGTCAAAATATTGAATTTTGGCACTTTAGCGAGCCTTTATTCATATACAAAAAGCGTATTTCTTGAATTCTCCATGTGGTATATATTAAAATGGTAATTCATGTATTATGACAGGCTTTAAAATTCAATATTGGTACACAATTTTCTACTTAAAATATCAAAAAGGCACTATTTTTGTGGAACAACCTAGAAGGTAACACTGGACCAAAGTCTCTATTATAGTTATTGCTGTACTGTAGGGCCTTCTCTATTATGTGGGAGACTCCTGTCTTCTGTTTCTAAGGCTGTCCCAGACAATAATTGTGCGACCGAAAGCTGTCTGTTCTTTTGAGCCATCAATTGGTCAACATTTTTAAACATGTATTTTTCCTTATATAGACACACCCTATGTGTTTGAATAAAATCAACTATATGCACTGAGTTTGTTGGATGCTTTAAGCACACTGTTTGGTCAAATAAGACATACAAATGACTCAAGAGGGAGACTGAGATCAAGATAATGAAATACATTTTTTTAAAGTATTATTATTTAATGCTCCATTCTCTTCTCTGTGCTGGAGTTCTTTTACAAATTGTTGCTTACTGGAACACCCAAAGTAATCCATTTGTTATAATAGGATTTGAAGCAATAGCCTACCCGCGTGTGGTCAACTATTTCAGCACCATTCGTGCTGCTCTGAGACAAGCAATGGGGACTGGTCTTGATAAATCAATGAGATTTTTTATTTTCACTGAATCTCCATATTGGTTAGCCTACAATTAGGGTGTGGAAATGTTAGGATTATTTTGCTCTTCACTCGCAGTCACTTAGTAGCCTACTCCCGACCGGTCACGTTGTACAGTGCCAGGAAACCCTGAGGGTTTAGTTTTTCGTTTTTCTTGGAATAGAAACACCATAATATTAATCAAATTAATTAAGGTACATTTCTTAAAATTAATCCCATATACTATGTTCTTACAAAAAAGTTTTAAAAATTCTCTGGTACAACCAATATTAAAAACAGTTAAATGCTTCTCAAAGATATCCTCTGGTGGTAAAACTAGCACTAACTAGCATTAATGGCAACAATGGCTGACACTTAAATAACGTGCCATATAATTATGTGGCAGCCCGCAAGCTGTGCTGCAGTACAAAGCAACTTTGAAAGGAAGAACAACTGTATGTGTTTGATTCAAAGTGAGCTACCACCGTAATTTAAGGCTATGTATGATGATTTCATGTTTTCATGCCTGCCTTGGTAGGCCAGGTTTATGTTTGCTGATTCAAGTGAGCTATTGTATTCATACTCGCTGTGGTATTATGTGTAATGATTTCATGCCTGGATATACAGTAGCGTTTGCTTATTCAAAGTGAGATATTAATTTCATACCCACCATACAGTTCAAGATATAGGCCTAAAATGTTTGTATTGTATTGGGTGTGGCTGTTTTCATATGGCAAAAAGTGTGCTCTTCTGGACTTAATGAAAACATTTACAGGGCTTTCTATTCTTCTTTGCTTCTTTGTGCAATAGTGCGATAAGCTGTTTGCACAAATTCCAATCCAGTGCTGAGCTGGTGTCCGGCCGATGCGCTTACCATGGTCCTGAATACACCTGCTGTGCCTGTACTGTAGATCACTCATTTGAGTGATAGATCTGATCTGATAATATGATGATTATTTCATGAGCTCGCAGCATGACGGACTGGATACTTCATCCATTTGTGACAGTACAATTGTATCACTGCACTTGTCTGCTGCTGAATAATCTCTCTCTCTCTTTCTCTTTGAATATGTAGGTGATACACATGTTGTGTATTTCATTGTTTGTTTACTGTCTGACTTGGACTGTCGGCCTGTTTTGTCAGCGGAGTTGTTGTAAGCGGTTGTCTAGTTGCACACTTCCGCTGCCTACTTAATAATAATGGGAAAATTGGTAGTTTTTTGGTCATATTTATCTTGTGTTATGTGTTAAATGATGCAAATTTTGATGATGATGCAAATGTTCACTTAAATATGTCAGGCAGTGGTGTATATACTCACTTCTTAATACCCACTGATGCATAACAAGGTAGTTTAGTGGAAGTATATGACATATCAATTATGCAATACAATAGAAAAATCATGCACAAAGTAGCCTACACAAACACAAATCACGTGAAATATTTAAGCAATAAGGCCCGAGCGGGTGTGGTATATGGCCAATATACCCTTGGCCGTGGTATATTGGCCATATATCACAAACCCCTGAGGTGCCTTATTGCTATTATAAACTGGTTACCAATGTAGTTATGTTTTGTCATACCCATTGTATACGGTCTGATATACCACGTCTTTCAGCCAATCAGGATTCAGGGCTCGAACCACCCAGTTTATAATTGGCATATGCCTATATTATTCTGTACCAGGGGCAGGTAATGCGGCTTGGCAGGCGCTGGCTGAGCCCGTGAATATCATATCAAAGATTTCAGCAATGGACAGCTCCACACTCCGCTCTATACTCTGACTCCTGATATTCACAGTCACAATGAGAATTGTGTATTTATTCCCATGTCGTCTCATGAGTTCTACAGTTTAGCCTCTTTATTTTGCTTCTCGGACAGGCTATGAGGTTTATGCCAGGGCGCTGACTCGATCTGGTAGCGATCACTATTTCCCCTATAGACGATATAGCCTCGGCCTACAGAAATCAGACTACAGCCTAGAAAAGTTAGGGTAGAAATATGTGGAAACCATGGAGTATGGAAGTGAATGTAGCCTAGGCCTTTTTTTGTAACCCATAAATCTCCTGTAGCAAAACACACAATACAGAGATAAATCAGCAGCAACTGGCATCCAAGCCTTCAGCTGCTGGGAAAGTGTAGGAACCCCTTGAGTATCCCGTTCTCATGTAACGCACCACCACGGAAATCTGTTCAATTTCTTACGTCCGTGTTAATCTGGTCCCTTAGTCTAACATATCAGCCATAAGGGCTAGGCCTATTATTTAATTCTGAATATAATGGTGGATGTATTTCTCATTGCCATGATTTTAGGTTATTCAAAGTAGCCTACATCTGTTTCTCATAGAATTTTTCACACAAGTCACCTTTCATTCGCCAGGCAGGCAGTTTGGAAAATGTTTGGCAAAATACAGTGTACCCACTTCTCCATGCACCATGACTACACCACTGATGTCTGGGTATTTTTGCTGGAAAATGTTGGCACAGTCACTTTTACTCAGCCCCAGCCACACGGCTATGTCTGCCTACACCTCTGACTCAAAGGGCAAACAATTCACATAATGAAATATAAGAAAGTGGCATTTAGCTCAACAGACCACTGCTGAGGGGCTGCCACACACACACACACACACACACACACACACACACACACAAACAAAGTGTGAGGAAGGAGATTAAGAGAATCAAGAGACTAACAGTCTGTGTTTGAGCATGTGTGTGCGTGCATGCATGTGTGTGTGTTGGTGGGTTGAAGGGTCAAGTCCAGCTCTCAAATTAATTGGATATTCGTGTCTGGCAGAGAAAGCAAACTGCCCACCATCCACTGTAGTCAGCAACATCCTACTTATGCTCTCACACAACTAATGTGCGTAAAGAACACTCACTTAACTTACACACACCCACTCACTCACTCAAACAAGATAACTCATACAGAGGTACACACTACATGACTAACAAGTTTCCCCACACACACTGTCTTTTTCCCCAAACCCCTTCCTTTCTCACATATAAAATGAAGTACACACTTTTCCTAAAACAATGCATAAACACATGCTATACAAAGAAGGTGGTATATACTACCAGCTTGCACCTTTTTTAGTCTTTCCACAAGGCATGTCTCTTCGTTAGCCTTTAGGGTGTGATGGGCCTATGTGTTATAGGCACAGGGAGTGTGTAATGGGCTTGAAACGCATTAAGATAGGAGAGTGTGAGTACTGGTTTAAGCTCTAATACACCATGGAGAGGAAAAAGGAGGGCAATGGGGTGCACGTGACATTTGCAGGTTATCCAGTAATTTAATAGAGGTAGATGGACACAAGGAAGAGTGGAACCCCCTTCCTATAGAAACATTTGTCACACAGTTGTGAACTGATTTTCTCGTTGTTGTCATGGTCTCTATAACAACAAGATAAAGAAGTCATGGGAAAGTCACATTCCGGGTGTTATCTGGTCAGATTACCAAAGGCATAATCAACAAAGGGCTATGCATTCCATGGAAGAAAAAAAAATGGCGTGAAAGGTGTGTTCCACGATGCGCTAGAGCGGTGGTTCCCGTACGCCTTCAAACATTCAACCTCCAGCTGCGTACCCCCTCTAGCACCAGGGTCAGCGCACTCTCAAATGTTGTTTTTTGCCATCATTGTAAGCCTGCCACACACACACTATACGATACATTTATTTAACATAAAAATTAGTGTGAGTTTTGTCACAACCCGGCTCATGGGAAGTGACAAAGAGCTCATATAAGACCAGGGCACAAATAATAATATAATAATAATCAATTTTGCTCAGGAGCAACTGCTTGCACGTGCATTATCCCTCCACTGTGTCTCCCTGTCATGGCTTTTGTGCCATCAGTACAGATACAAACGCATCTTGACCACCAAAGCCCATTTGATGGCACAAAGCTGTCCAGTACGTAAAAAATATACTCGTGTTGTCCTGGTTTCCAGTGCTTTGCAGAAGAGGTTGTCTTCCTTAATTGACCCCCCATAAACATAACGGACATAAACCAGGCCCACCACGTCCGTTGACTCATCCAGCTGTATAATTCAGCTGTATAATTCACTGGCTTGTATGTGAAGCAGTAATTGTTTCAAAACATCTCCTGCCATGTCACTGATGCGTCGTGAAACAATGTTGTTTGATGAAGACATTGTCTGTGTAGTTTTTTTGGCGTTATCCCCCAGCATTGCCCCAGCCATATTCGCGGCAGCAGGAAGAATTAAGTCCTCCACAATAGTATGGGTCTTGCCAGTCCTAGCCACTTCGTTAGCTCACCATATAAGATGCTTCTAGCCCCTTTTTATTAATGGTATCTGTTGCTTTCATACATGTCTTACTACTCGAAAGTCGTCTATATTCTCGCTCAAAAAACTCCCGTGGCTTATTTTTCAAATTGTCACGTTTCGTTTTTAAATGTCTGTGCAAGAGTGAAGGTTTCCCGCAAGAGAGTAACGTTTAATGTGATTGGATGTTAATTATTTGACTAGGCTACCTGTATTTGACATTGTGTTGTTATTTCGCTAAAGACTAGATGGTTAAAAAAAAATGTGGGCAGTGAAACGAGGCTACTCAGGTGAGAAAAAAGACTCTGTACCCCCGACGGCATTGCTCGTACCCCCGCAATTTGGGAATACCGGCGCTAGAGGAACTGACCTTCCACGGAGTTGCATTATTTTCCAGAGAACGCATAGAGCCCGAGTTGGTTATCCCTTTTATACCATGGCTATAATTTAACACATTTGCCATAAAAATGTGTTCAACAAGTAGTAGCTTGCTAGTTTAACCTGTTGAGGACAGAGGGCGCTGTTTTCACTTTGGGGGAAAATCGTGCCCAAATTAAACTGCCTCGTACTCAATTCTTGCTCGTACAATATGCATATTATTATTACTATTGGATAGAAAGCACTCTCTAGTTTCTAAAACCGTTTGAATTATATCTGTGAGTAAAACAGAACTCATTTTGCAGCAAACTTCCTGACAGGAAGTGGAAAATCTGAAATCGATGCTCTGTTCTAGGGCCTGCCTATAAATGTCCTTGATATTTATTAGTATACATGCACTTCATACGTCTTCCACTAGATGTCGACAGGCAGTGAGAGAAGAAATGGAGTGTATAACTTGATCTGGGGTCTAATAAAATCTCTTGGCATGACGTGTCACCAGTTTCCTGTTTTCTGGAGCGCGCGTGAAGGGACCTGGTTTTGCCTTCTGAAAAGCTGTCGTTATAGACGACTAATATCTCCGGCTTTGATTTTATTTGATACATGTGACAATATCATCGTAAAGTATGTTTTTTCAATATAGTTTTATTAGATTATTGAAATTTATTCGGGACGTTAGGCGTGTTGCGTTGTGTGCCTTTGTTCAGGAAGGAGAGCTTCGCGCTACTTTGCTAGCTTTCCGTGCTAATTGACTGGAGAAGAGGACATTCTAAAACCAAACAACGATTGTTCTGGACAAAGGACCCCTTGTACAACATTCTGATGGAAGATCATCAAAAGTAGGACCCATTTTATGATGCTATTTCATATATCTGTCGAACATGTGAAATAGTAGTTTGCGCCCAGATTTTGGGTACTCTCTCGCTATAACTAAGCTGGATGTCGTAATGAAGTTATTTTTAGAATTCTAACACGGCAATTGCATTAAGAACTAGTGTATCATTCATTTCCTATACAACATGTATTTTCTAGTAACGTTTATGAATAGTTATTTGGTCAGAATAGTTGAGTGTCATAAAAATATCCGCACATTCTGGGAAAAAGATGCTACGTTAGCACAATGTATAACCACTGATTTCAGCTCTAAATATGCACATTTTCGAACAAAACATAAGTGTATGTATAACCTGATGTTATAGGACTGTCATCTGATGAAGGTTTATGAAGGTTAGTGAAAATTTATATCTTTTGCTGGTTTATTCGCTATCGCTAACGTGCCTATTGCTATCGCTAACGTGCCTTGATGAATGAATGCGGTAGTGTGGTAGGCTATTGTAGTAAGCTAATATAATGCTATATTGTGTTTTCGCTGTAAAACACTTAAAAAATCGGAAATATTGGCTGGATTCACAAGATGTTTGTCTTTCATTTGCTGTACACCATCGATTTTTCAGAAATGTTTTATGATGAGTATTTAGGTATTTGACGTTGGTGTCTGTAATTACTCTGGCTGCTTCGGTGCTATTTCTGACGGTAGCTGTGATGGTAGCTGCAATGTAAAACTGATTTATACCTCAAATATGCACATTTTTCGAACAAAACATAGATTTATTGTATAACATGTTATAAGACTGTCATCTGATGAAGTTGTTTCTTGGTTAGTTTGGTTGGTTCTTGGTTAGTTAGGTTGGCTTTGTGCATGCTACCTGTGCTGTGAAAAATGTCTGTCCTTTTTTTGTATTTGGTAACATAAATATATGTGGTGTTTTCGCTGTAAAACATTTTAAAAATCGGACATGTTGACTGGATTCACAAGATGTGTATCTTTCATTTGCTGTATTGGACTTGTTAATGTGTGAAAGTTAAATATTTCTGAAAAATATTTTTTGAATTTCGCGCTCTGCCTTTTCAGTGGAATGTGGGAGGAGTTCCGCTAGCGGAACCCCGGTGCCAGACAGGTTAACTAACCAAACCATCAGTCCTATCTTGCTATTATGAAAATTTTCTTCAACAATACCAATACTGTTGTTTCAATTCAGTTTTTGCTTTCAAAAGCAGCTCAAATAAAACATAGAAAAATTAACTATAGCCATTGAATTCTACTGTGTATAAATATACTGTCCTTTATAGGGAAATAATGCAATCTCTAGAAGGCCCTTCAAGCCCATCAGAAATTAGTATTCAACAATGCCATGGTATAAAGTCGCATAAAGATGTATTTTTACAATTTCCTTCTACAACCATTGTTCAATCTGACCAAGATGTTCTAAAAGACGTAATAATAGCGCCATGTACCAAATATTGCCTGCCAGGTAGACTGTTGACATGGCATAGTGGAGCACTGATGACTGTGTTTGTGTGCTTGGGTTCATTTGTGCGTGTGTGGTAGCGTTCCCCTTTGTGTTTAAGAGCACTAGCTGAGAGACGAGAGGTAATTATAGAAACATTGGCCTCCCGAGTGGAGCAGTGGTCACTGCATCGCAGTTGCTAGCTGTGCCACTAGATATCCTGGTTTGAGTCCAGGCTCTGCTGCAGCCGGCCGTGACTGGGAGACCCATGGGGTGGCGCTCAATTGGCCCTGCGTCGTCCGGGTTCGGGGAGGGTTCGGCCGGTATGTATGTCCTTGTCCTATCGCGCTCTAGCGACTCCTGTGGCGGGCCGGGCGCATGCACGCTGACACGGTCGCCAGGTGTACAGTGTTTCCTCCTACACATTGGTGTGGCTGGCTTCCAGGTTAAGCGGGCATTGTGTCAAGAAGCAGTGTGGATTGGTTGGGTCGTGTTTCAGAGGACGCGTGGCTCTCGACCATCGCCTCTCCCGAGTCCGTACGGGAGTTGCAGCAATGAGACAAGACTGTAACTATCAATTGGATACCACAAAATTGATGAGAAAAAGGGGTAAACGTAAAAAGAAAAAATCTATAATAAAAAAAATATTATAGAAACATTATATACGGTAATTCTGCTCTTCCGCCACATATACAATACTCAAGAGACATCACACACACAAACACGCACACACACAGACCACACACACACGTTAAGAGAAGGATTCACCATTCCTTCTTCCCAAAAATGCACTCTTTTTTCATTAAGAAATGATAGTGTCCATGACTGAAGGCAAACGACAGTTGTCTTGGGGGTGTAGTTTAATGTGGGTGTTTCTTGAGTGTGTTTTTGCCATTCAATCACAACAAACAAGTCCAGTAGTGAGTACAGCAAGGTAAGCTAAGCTATCTTTGCTATGAAGAGAACAAAGTTTGAAGTTGAGGACTTCTCCCCTCTTGACTGGCTATCCTATCTAGCTGATATTTCTCCGTCAAATCAGTTATGGCAAGATAGCAACAGCCAGTGTCTGGAATGTGTTTCATAAAACCTTGCTACAAAAGTAGCTTGCAACTTAGTTTCAACATTTCATCACGTCATGTAAATACATGTTACCATGGAAATTGTATCATCTGCGAGGTGAATGCCTGTTTTGAGTCAGCTCAGCTGTTCTACACCACAATATTCTATCTGTCTAGTTGTTTCATCTCAGCTCTCTTTATGTTCGCTGTTAGATCTTTCCCATGAGACAAATCCCAGAACTGCTAATATCCCTACAACAGGTGTAGGCTACATGTGAAAATTGCACAAACATCGGCCAGCTTGAGTGTAGATACATTTATCAACAACAAAAATCGATGATTGTGTTGTGTTACAAAGACAAAACATTTAATGCTGTAAATATCACATTGATGTGCTTATGAAGACAGCATGCATACACTTACCTAGCAAATAAAAAGAAGTTGTGTGTAGAGTACAAGTAGACAAGTACCATCCTTAATTTACTTTTGCCCTAGAAAATACACGTACAACTTTTATGAGAACAGGCAAGCTAGCTACCTAACTTGCAAATCTGGGTTAGATATACCTTTGTCAGAGTTTAAATCAGTTGGCTAGCTAGCTAACGTTAGCTAGCCAGTTTGCTCTAAACATTATTCAAAGCTAGCAGGCTAGTATCCAAGGGCCTGCCCTGGATTGACCCTAAATGGAAATGGGCTACAGTTAGCTAGATACCTTGCTAACAAAAGCTAACGTGAGCTATGCACATCTTCCTCCAGGGCCGGTCCTGGCCTTTGTGCCACCCTAGGCAAGACAAAAAAACTGAACCAAACATAGAAAAATACTGAACCAAACATAGACATCATGGATTGTTTCAGATTTCGTCCGAACCGGACCAAAAACCAACATCTGTGGACGTGGAAATTAAGACCGGTCCGGACAAAACCAAAAATAGATGTCCAAAAGACATCAGCGTCAGTCCATGCTTACTGAGGTATAGCCTACAGTGTCGCCTGAAATATAATTTTAGGAATTCCCATGGTAGGTCTACCATTTGTAAAACACCAGAAAAAGACTGCCAGTCCGGACATGACCAAAAAAAGACGTCCGAAAGATGTCAGCCCGTGCTTACTTGGATGTAGCCTACCATGTCGGCCAGCAATGGAATTTTATGAATGCCCATCCATGTGGTAGGCCCACTGTTTGTAAAAAAAGGCCATTCCATTCGCTTTATTAGTCCTGATTCCTGTGACTAATCAATTTGGCTATTAAAGCTCTGAATATCAGTTACCCAACATTATCAGAAGGAGTTATCCTGAGCATATTTGCAATGTGTTCACACAGTGGGAAATGCAGAAGTATTTTATTTTTCGCTGTGATCAGCTCATAAAAATTGTATGGATACAAACTTGAAATCACTGATCATGACAAATTAGCCCACGGGAATAAACTCCTGGACAGAAGCTGTGATTAGCCTGATTGTCCATTTTACTTTGGCCTGTCCTGTTTAATGATATGTGGTTTGTTAACGTGTCAGCACATTTTTTTATTTGATTGGGCACCAATTAGGTTAGGCCATTTGATCTGAGAAACCTGATGTAAAAGGTTTCTGTCTCATTATATTGTCATACATTTTATCTCCAGCCTGTAGGCTATAGAAAAGGCCACATATGCTACTCTTTCTACCATATGCTTTTTCTGCTACATGATTTTTTGACGTTGGTGGAGCGCTGCAGCGATACATTTCTCCAACAGCACCCTGGAGAGGCGCGCTTGGAATGGACAAGATAAATATTTGGCGTCCCTGCCTTTGACAAAGTGGGCCTCGCTTATCACAGGGCGGAAACAGCGCTCACCTAAAAAGCCCATATGCCACTGATGAGAGAAATTGGCATTGTTTTAGGGCAGAATTACATGTATGTGAGGTTTTCAGTGTTGTTGGAGGTGCGTCTTGATGCATTAAGCTAGCTACAGTATCATCCCCCTTTCATCTGTGGTATCATATAGTTAGCCTGGCTCACTAGCATTATCAAATAATGTTGTATAACCAAAAATAGTACCAGCTATCTACTTAGCTAACGTACTCACCAACACCAGTGGTTTGACAGTTGACAGGCAGCAGAAGTGATCATGTCGGATGTAATCCATTCCTGGCCATCTGGCAATATTGTTGAAATGCATTGGAAGTTTGCACCGACTTTATGGAATCCCATTTTCACTCCTATTTGCAGAGGGAAACGTGTGTACGTTGCACCCATATGCAGACTGGACAACAAATGCCCACATGGCAGCTGGGGTGTACCACAATATGTTGTCTCTGAGCAATTGAGCATCATTGGCAAAAGTGGGTAAGTAATCCATAGCAAACCCTTCAGTAAGTAGTGACGAACTCACTTACAAAGCTCAGTTTAAACCAGACTGACTTTATGGCAAAAATTATCCTATTTACACTTTGATGTCAATTTTGACACAATAATTAATGTTTCTGGTTTATTTCGATGCCGTTTAAAACCAGAGAAGTTGGTTCTAAGAGGCAGTTGACCTTTAAAGGCAAATAATACAGGCACGCACACACAAACATACACACAGTGTGTTTGTTTCTTTAATAGACTCAGGTATGGAGACCAGTAGCTAATCTGCATCTATTGCTTTACCACAGAAAGCTGATATACATAAAACATGTCTCAACACATACCATTAAAACACACCACATTACTGTCTACCAGCACTGTCCTTATAGGCTTTAGCTCAGCAGGCTAGCACAGTTGTGTGGCATGCGGAGGCCACAGGTTCCATTTTTCAGTTACTAATTCCTAAAAGCCCATCAAGGGACTGGTGTTAAACATGTGCATAGACCCTGTGTTGCAGTGCATTATGATAGGCCTAGTTGTGTTGTCAATACATCAATGTACTGTATATGCAATATGTCAATGTAGATGTCACATGTGCAATATGTCACATCATGTTCACAATACAGCCCAGTCAACAATAATAGCTCTCATGCATCGAGGAAAAATCATATTAATCATGCCAAGAGCTTGGCTGGAAGAATGAAAGCTCATACTCTACAAAGATAACTTATGTGTGTGCAGGTGTGCGTGCGTCAGGCAGCCAGTGCAAGGCTTGCCTCTTGTAGAGTAACAGTGTGTTTGGGCACAATGCTATCGTTTTACTCTGTCAACTAGCACTAAACAGACAAATGGTGTTTCATGGTACTCTGTCAAACGTCACATAAACCGCATCTAATTACATATCTTAATAACAATATCTAGTAACAACACTGACCTAATGGAACTAAGGAAGACAGCGTTTGGAAAGGTCGCTATGCACACACAGACTTACAAATAGGCATGTGCGCACGCACACACACACTTTCACATATAGTCCATTAATTATGGACCAATAATATTATTGTCTGCAGTTCCTCTGCTGTGCTCCGGTATATTATTTATATTTGGTTTTACTGACATTCTGCACACACACACACACACACACACCAAATTCGGTATTTGTTTTTCATTGAAAATGTCTTGACATTTAGCTCCATCTGCATGACATTCTAAAATCCTGATGGACACACACATTAGCAAAGGCACGTGGCAAAAACCAATCGCACTAGAAACTCAAAAAGATTAGTGCAGCACACTAAATGTAGAATCCAAGATAATTCAGTCCAAAACTATTTAGCAAAACAGTTCTATAAAGGAGAAAGCACATACATGTTGGATCGTGTGATTCGAAAACGCACACTTTCACCAATATGGCTCGTTTAATTTTAGGCTATATCACCAGGACTTCAGGCCAGCACCAACGTTTCTAATCCAGATGTGCTTTGGGCATCTCAACATGACAGCCAATGGACTCCTTTAGAAAAGCCAAGTCAGCAAAACTGCGCGCCTCGCACACATTCCATCGCCATGCAATCATAGGTGGCTGAGCAGCTTCAGCTCCGAGCATCACGAGTTCGCACCCAGTGTGGGGCAAGCATTTTTTATAAAAATAATTGTGAGCACTGAGGAAGGCAAATGTCAACCTTCTAATGACCTTTTCAAACATCCTAAATCGAAGTCTGTTTCCAGTGATCAGGCTGCAGACGTCACACATCAACATGCACGCAAATACTAGCAATAAAATATGCAATGTGACATATATAAATTCATACATTGTGTGATAAGACATGGTTACTATAGGCTGCTCGCTTTTTAAAACGATATAGCCTACATGATCTAATGTAAGACTATTTACAACAGGTCTTGCATGACTTGGGAATTGTGATGCATCTTAACCTTCACAAACAATTTTATAGGCAACAGTTTTAAGCTGTATTGGCTAACCAACTATTTAAGTTTTTCTAGTCATACGGCATCTTTAACCGGTCTAATAAAGCCGGGGCTGCGAAAGCCCATCACTCACCACCAGTCAGCTGGTCATACGATCCATCCAATTCTCTGGAATCAGACAAGCTTTGCTCCAGGTTTTTAGTCTTCATCTTTCCACGCGCTGGAACGGAAAACTATGGATAATAAATCAATCTCTGTTGTGTTTTTCGTTTTGCCTCCTTTAACGATGTGTCATTAACGTTTGATAGGATGTTATGAAATGACAATCCCTTTGGTAGTTAATTCGTTATTTCCGTTTTAGTCTCGACTGCGCTAGTGGTGTGCGCTCTCCGCTATCCAAGCTGGCTCCCGGATCTCTCCACCCGCCTGTTGCCTGCTAACACACACATTTACACACAGTCACTCACACTAGGATTGTCGAGCGATTGGGAACCAGACTGATTCAAGCAAGCGCACTAAAGCTATTCTCTCTCGTGTCAGTTCGGAATGTTGGTGTATTCTTGAGCTGAGGGAGTGAGTGGCTCGAGCGCGTGGTTACTGTGGCGGCTGAATCTTCTCGATGTGAGAATGCGCGGTGCACGTGGTGGTGACCTCACTACCTAAGGTGTGTTTGATGAAGTCGGCAACACCTCCGATCACCTCCAATTTAATAACAACAACAATCCGATTCTGAAATACTTAGCCTCTGATCTGTATTGACTTTGTCAGTAGAGCAAAATATCCGATTGTGTTTAAGGAAACAAATCAGCTGTAATAGCGGCGATTGGAGATTCAGCACCACTGAAGCAGACAGCAACAGAATCATATTTTTGAAGTTCACCACCACAGGGCAATGGACCACGAGCATCTCAGGCGCAGCGCACAGAGAATCCCAGGGCATAAACCAATTTCAGATTTGAACCTTATTATAGGGAATAATGAAAATAATTTAAATAGACCTTATTCTTTGAAAATGGATTTCCATTACCCCATGTATCCCACTCAACAATATTTCAAATGAGGATTAATGCAACAGTGAAACATTGTACAAGACAATTAAAGAGAAGAAAATGGGAGGTCATGTAAATGGTAATAATCACCACTAGTGATAGTAGTGGACACATAAGGCAGAAACGCAGTGGAGGCAGAGACTCTGTCTGATCTATAAATTCCTTGCGGCTGCTGCAGCATTCTGTGGCAAGTTATCTAATTGTCAGCCATTTTTTCTGTTAATGCAAGTTAGTGCTAGTTTGACCACCAGAGGGCATCTTTGAAAAGCATTTGATAGTCTTCCATATTGGCATTTCCAGAGAATTTAAAACCTTTTTTGTAGTAACACAGTATATGGGATTGATTTGAAGAAATTTGGATTCATTAATTTGATTCATATTATGGTGCTTCTATTCCAAGAAAAATGAACAACGAAACCCTCAGGGTTACCATTAGGATGGAATGGAAAATATGGCGCTCTACAAAGTGACGGTCGGGAGTAGGCTACAGCATAAGAGGATTGGAGGATTCGAAATTGTTTGCCTTCATTTGACAACTTTGTTCCAATATTTCTGTAAATCAGTGATATTTATTTCCATAGTAATTTGTTGTGGATCCATAACTAAGTCAACATCTGCATTTTGAAAGAGTATTTTTATCATTATTTTATTAACTAAAGCATAAAGATGCTGATGAAGAAATACAGTACTGCAAAGTATATGCTTATACATTTGGTTATAAAGAATTTAACCTTTTCACATGTACCATCACACAGGTGCAATCATTCTACAGTGGGACCTGTAGCTTACGATCAAACCGGTGTGATTAGAATGCTTATTTAGAACGGCCAGTTCCGAATGACGCATCAATCAGCATTTGAGCTGGCCACACTGTTTTTTCAGAAACATTTTGCACAAACACAGTCCTTACCAAGTTATGTCCAGAATGTGAGCAGTTTATTTTTGGATGCAATGTTCAGACATTCACAGAAGTATCTACAGCATACACAATCATCCAAACCGGAAAAATGTGGGCTACATTTGTCCTAGCGCAAACTGAGGAAAGATTGACATAACACAAGCGGTCATATTTGTATAACTCTCAGCTGACAAACTACAAAATGATTAGCTAATAGAAATTACTATTTATAATTAATGACATCACGGGTGAGCTCACCATTGTTCGAAATAATTGAGTAAAACACTCTCTAGAAATCTAAAGTAATCCGACGATGGGTAGTTTCTGCGCGCTGCCATGCTTTTTAACTCTCACAGAAACCAAAGATGATAAGAGAAGACAAGATGAGTTTGATCTGTTCATAGTATACATGTTGAAGGGTGTGTGTCATCTACCATCGTTCACATCCCACCATTAATTTCCGGAAGTTCTCAAAAAAAATTGTGAACCCTTACTCACCTCATTTTGTTATTGCGTGAAACCCAAAATGCATTGTATGTCAACAAACATGGCTCTACACACAGCTGGAATTAGCTTAGCTCATCATAATCAATACAACCTTCAAAAAAGTATTTTACACACATAATATGTGCCCATTACAATCTATGCAAGAATCGGAATGCATGATTTGTCACCGGAAATTGAAAACGTGAATAAAACAGTAAATATATAAATAATTACCACACAAAACATTTGATAGGGATTTATTGATACAAGTGGTGCGTGCCGGCAGTCAATCACGTAACCTCTCACTCCCATTCCGAGCCAATCAGTGTTGTTGTTTATGTATGTAGCTAGTGAGCTAAGCTGTAGCATTAGCAATGTCTTTCAAAAAGAGACAACTCACAAATGCAGAAATTCTTGAGATTTTTTAAATATTCTGACAATGACTGAGTATGAAAGTTAGGAATCAGATTCTGACAGTAAGGAGCTGCCCCCCAACCTTGTAGCCATTGATAACCCTGAATCTGAGGACTCCTTGTCCACTGACGAAGTCCCAGGTCCCTTTGAAGATGTTGGTGGTGATGGAGGCAGACCTACAGTGGATGAAGTACAGGAGTTCTGTGGTAACTGGAAGGCCGACAGCAATTTCACCTCTCCTGGCCCTGCTGTTTGCTTTGATGAGTCCCAGTCTGGAGTGCAACGCCCCTTGCCATTTCCACCTGAGGCAGAGTGCTTCAAGTTGTTTCTGACAGAGGAGCTGGTGGGAGACATAGTAGAGGAGACCAATCGCTATGCCTTGGAGCTACAACAGAAGAGAGAGCCAGGAGTGAGGGAGAAACTTGCTAAATGGGTGATTAGTTAGTGAAATGTATACCTTCCTGGTGACAGTCCTTCTCATGGGGATAGTAAAGAAGAACTCCCTAAGAGAATACTGGAGCACAGATCCTATGTTTGCAACTCCCTTCTTTGCCACCCTCTTTTCCCAAGACCGCTTCCTAGTTCTGCTGCGATGTCTGCATTTCGTCAACAATGCTACTGCCATCCTAAATGACCCGTTATACAAAATAAGAAATGTTCTTACCAGCCTGACATCAGCATTTGGTCAGGTCTTTGTGCCATACAAGGACCTATGCATTGAGGAGTACCTGATGTTAGGGAAAGGTAGGCTAGCGTTCCGTCAATATATTCCCTCCAAAAGGCAAAGGTTTGGGGTCAAGTTCTTTGTCATGTGTGACGTGAAGACAGGATTTGTCCAGGACATTATAGTTTACACAGGGTCCACCACTGACATCCAACATTATGAGGGGCTTGTGGTGTCCGGGTCCGTGATGATGACCATGGTGGCTCCTCATCTCAGCAAGCGACACACTTTGTATGTGGACAATTGTTACAGCAGTCCCACACTCTTCCAGCATCTGCTCTCCAACAGCACAAGGACCTGTGGCACAGTCAGGTTGAACAGGAAGGGGATGCCGGCACTCGGATGCAGGAAGATGCAGAGAGGGGAGGTTTAAGGAGAACGGTCAACAGCTGGAAGTAAAGAGGCATGACAAATGAGACGTCCATGTCCTCTCCACTGTCCATACACCAACCATGTTGGCCACAGGGAAGGTGGACCACCTGACGGGAGAGAAAAATCAAACCAGACTGTGTGCATGACTTAACCTCAAAATGGGGGCAGTGGATAAGGCGGACATGATAAACAGCTTTGTGGAATGCAGTGGTATAAGTGTATAAGAAGATATTTTCTCATCTGATCGACGCTGCCCTCAATGGCCGCATAGTTCACCACCAACTAACAGGTGAGATGATTACTGAACAAGGTATTTTTCGTAATTGGATGTACAGTTCACATTCAAATCACATACAGAAACTATTCATGTAATAAGGCACATTTGAACCAGGGTGTCTGTAGTGGCGCTTCTAGCACTGAGATGCTGTGCTTTAGACTCTTGGGAGTCAAAAGGTCAGAGTAGCTCCAAAATACAACACAAGCTAATACTTAGCATTGTTTTACAGAGCTAATAGAGGAATGTAGCTAGCTACATAAGCACGATTGAAAATAACACCATAAAGGTTATGAAATGAGTAACTTTACCTTGCTTGTCAACAGTTATAAGGAATATACACAAATATATTCTGCTCCATACGCATAGTGAGCTGCAGTAGACACGGCATAACACGACATACAGAAACTATTATAACGTAATAACGCACTTACTTTGATAGAAAAGCACACATTTCCAAAGTTATTATTGGTAACAAAAACAACAATGACTGCGATGCGGGCAACAGACGGAAAATGTGAACACGTGTGTGTAGATCCTGTTCTGACGGGACATGCGCAAATGTCTGCAGACTTGAACTGCACAAACAATTGCGAAGTGCTTGGGGAATTTTGTCCGGGTCAGAAATGTTAAAAAAAAATGTATTGTCCGCAAAAGTAAAAATGACTACTTTTATGTGAATGGATGAGGAGGCAGAACACACCTCAGTTCAAACTGTTCTTAGAAAACAAAAACTTGTTAGAAAATCATGTGAAATTGACAAGTTGAAAACAGCCTATAAATTAAAACAGGCTTGGTTTGAGGGCAGCGCGGATTAAATGTATTGTTGCGTAACAATCACATTTTGGAATGGAGAGAAAGTTCTAACATCACGTGCATAAAAAAGTGCATAAAAAAACTCACACTGGGGTGACCGTTAGAGATATTTGGAACTCATGCATGAAAAGGTTCAATCATTTTGAAGATATAAGCCACCTGCATTTGTTAATTATGCTACAGTGCAGTCTGACAAGTAAACATAGCCTACAATACATACTGTAGTAAACATGGGAAAGTGCCTAATTCCTTACGTAAGGGAGAGCAGGCCATGTCTATACTACAGAATGCGGGGTTCAATTCACTGACGGGGAGGCTGTCCTTGTAAATAATAATTCATTCTTAACTGATTCTATATGTGTTATTTCATAGTTGTGGTGTCTTCACTATTATTCTACAATGTAGAAAATAGTAAAAATAAAGAAAAATCCTGGAATGAGTAGTATAGTACAATTCAAATCTGGTATCAGGACAAAATGTGATTCAGAGTCACCAAATATACTTTAAGTATTTTTATTAAACTCAAGCGATAAATGGTAAATGCAATTTTCGTATATACGGGTTCACTGTAACACCTCGCAGGGTAGAACAGGGAACAGATAAAATGTGTACAAACAACAGTTATTATACTGTGACAGAAGTAGTTCCAACCCGTCTGTTGGCCTATCACAGTAGAGGCTGAGCGTGGTTTAAACTTGCTCAGCCTATCGCCGGCGCTCAGGCTGGTTCCAGCCTCTTGGCGCTCCTTGGTGTCCGGCGCTGTTGCTGTGTAGATTACGCTCCCACACCCCAGAGACTTAGGTCAGACAGTTCTGTAACATTGTTTGAGCTATTTGCACCTGCGTAGAAAGCATACTGTTCTCGCTCAAGGTTAACCACAGCTTCTCAGCACACTTATCTGGGGCAAAATGTTACTTCCAGCACAAACACAGGAACCCAGACCAACAGTTGCTAATATTCAATTATAGCGCAATAAACACAGATCCTCACAGTAGGTGTATCCAAACGTTTGACTGGTACTTGCTTAATTCATTTTATTAATATTATGGTGTTTCTATTCCAAGAAAAACAAACATTTCTGGCTTTCCGTTAGGATGGAATGGAAAATATGGCGCTGTACAATGTGACAGTCGGCAGTACAGCACTGGGCTATTTAGCTAAAGAATCCCTGTGTTGTGCAGGCAGGGCATGCGGGAGACCGGGATTCAAGGAGTAGGCTGTCCTTGTACATAAGAACTTGTTCTTAAGTTCTTAACCTCTCTTGGGTACGTGAGACGTTAGCGTCCCACCTCTTCAAAAGCCAGTGAAACTGTGGGGCGCCAAATTCAAATACAGAAATACTCATTATAAAAATTCAGAAAACAAAACATATTTTACATAGGTTTAAAGATGAACTTCTTGTGAATCCAACCACAGTGTCAGATTTAAAAAATGCTTTACGGCGAAAGCATACCTTACGATTATTTGAGAACATAGCCCACTAGACAAATCATTACAAACAGTAACCAGCCAAGTTAGAAATAGAGATAAAATTAATCCCTTACCTTTGATGATCTTCATATGGTTGCACTCAGCAGACATTCATTTACTCAATAAATGTTCCTTTTTTTCGATAAAGTCTCTTTATATCCAAAAACCTTAGTTTTGTTCACGTGTTTTCTTCAATAATCTACAGGCTCAAACGCAGTCAAAACAGGAAGACAAAAAAATCAAAATTGTATCCGTAAAGTTCATAGAAACATGTCAAACGATGTTTATATTCAATCCTCAGGTTGTTTTTAGCCTAAATAAATGATAATATTTCAACCGGACAATAACGTTGTCAATTTAAAAGGTAAACAAGAAACGCAATCTCTCGGTCTCGCGCATGAAAAAGCTCTGTGACACTTTAGGGTCCACTCATTCAGACTGCTCTTACTTCTTCATTTTTCAGAATATAAGCCTGAAACAATTTCTAAAGACTGTTGACATCTAGTGGAAGGCATAGAAACTGCAATTTGAGTCCTAAGTCAATGGATACTGTAATGGCATTGAATAGAAAACAACAAAACCAAAAAATAAACTACTAAATCAGTTCTGTTATACTCACAGACACTATTTTAACAGTTTTGGAAACTTTAGAGTGTTTTCTATCCAAATCTACCAGTTATATGCATATCATACCTTCTGGGCCCGAGAAGCAGGCAGTTTAATTTGGGCATGCATTTCATCCAAAATTCCAAATGCTTCCCCCTACCCTAGAGAAGTTAACTGACTTGCCTAGTTAAATAAAGTTTACACTAGGAGCATAACATCTCTGCTCTCTAATTCTAGTGTAACCAAACTTTCAGTTGAGCGTACTTGCTCTTTGTCTTCTCTACCGGAAGTTAATGCTGTTGCTATGTAACCTCTTGCTAGCTAGTTAGCATAACAAATTACTAATTAGACATTTTTCGACTTTGGGTGTGTTCTAAAATTCAATCTGGAGTGACTGCGCTCAAATTCATTGCATTGTCAGATTGTCAGTTTGTAAATTCAGACCGTTTCGCTCTCGGAGCGCACACTGGACGTTTGGGCCGAGGAGTAGGGTTGATTTGAGCATTCTGGCCTTACAACGACAGTCAAGCAACCAAGCTAACGTTTGCTAACTTGCTAGCTACTTCCAGACACAAATGAGACCACTCTGACCATTTTACTCGCCCTAGCAGAGCTGGTTAGGCAGTTTTCGTGTTAACCAGAGCGTAGGTGACTGTAACTGTGCTGCTGGAAACAATTTAATTACGCTTTTTTCCCGAAGTTTACTGACACTAGCCATATTCAACGGTCTGAAATCCGAGTAGATAGCCAGAGCTATTTTAAAGGAAGGTATGTATATTATTTCGTATGCAAATTGCATATTTCCCATCACCTAATGAACAACCACAATACGAGTCTGGTGTTAAGCGTAGGTTACCTCTTGTAATGTTCTATCTGGACACTGCGGCCAATAACAAAGCAGCAACTGCTTTTGGATACTTTATGGATGGAGTCGGCAGAAATGGATGGCCTTCAAGGTAAATATTGATATAGTAGAATGAAAAAAATAATGACTTGTATTATGCATATTCATCCTAACCACTAATGTATTATTACATTTTGTGAGGAGTTACTTTCTGTATAAAAACCCATGACATCTTCCTCATCAAACCTACTAAGATTGCTTTCTGTGCTGTATTAACGTATCCTGAAAATTACATCTGTTGCTTTAGATTGAATGATCATATCTCAGTTATTGTTTTCATAACTACAAAAAATAAGCTATTTTATTTACTTTCAGAGTGAGAGCTGATCAACGGGTGGAAAATTTTGATATTACCAAATGTATGTTCGCTGTCCGAGGAACAGGCCGTGGAAGCTTTATTGCTGGCAAAAGTGTCCATAACCAGAGGTAATTAAAATGTTCTGTGTTCTTTTTCTCTCTTCCTCTCTGCCTGTCTTGTTGTACATGGAACGTGTCTCACATGCATGAATTAAAAAACCCTTAAGATGTCAGCTGTTAATTTTAAGATTTACACCACATTAACTTCTTTGATATAGGGGGCAGCATTTTCACTTTTGGATGAATTGCATGCCCATAGTGAACTGCCTCCTACTCTGTCCCAGATACTAATATATGCATAAATTATTACTATTGGATATAAAACACTCTGAAGTTTCTAAAACTGTTTGAATGATGTCTGTGAGTATAACAGAACTCATATGGCAGGCAAAAACCTGAGAAAAAATCCAAACAGGAAGTGAGAATTCTGAGACTGGTCATTGTTAAACTCATCGCCTATTCAAATCCCTGTAATATATGGATCTGTTTGCACTTCCTATGCCTTCCACTAGATGTCAACAGTCTGTAGAACGCTGAATGAAGCCTATACTGTGATGTGGGACCAGATGGGAGGTGTTTGAGTCAGTGGTCTGGCAGATTGCCAGTTCTTTGTCACGCGCATTCCTCATGATATCGCCAGGCGTTCCATTACTTATAGAGACTGAAAAGAATTCTCCGGTTGGAACCTTATTGGATATAAATGATAACAACATCCTGAAGATTGATTCTCTACTGAGTTTGACCAGTTTATTCGACTTGTAATATGTTGACATTTTGAAGTTTTCGTCCGACGTTTGCCTGCATCTGCACGAGCGTTTGGACACGTGTACTACACATGCTAGCAAAAGTAGCTAATTGGACATAAGTAATGGACATTATCGAACAAAACAACGATTTATTGTGGAACTAGGATTCCTGGCAGCGCATTCTGATGAACATAATCAAAGGTAAGGGAATATTTATGATGTAATTTTGTATTTCTGTTGACTCCAACATGAATGTTGACTCCAACAGAAATGTTGTTAAATCTGAGCGCTGTCTCAGATTATTGCATGGTGTGCTTTTTACATAAAGTTTTTTTGAAATCTGACACAGCGGTTGCATTAAGAACAGGTGTATCTTTAATTCTGTGTAAAACATGTATCTTTCATAAAAGTTTATGATGAGTATTTCTGTTATTTGACGTGGCTCTCTGCAATTTCTCCGGATATTTTGGAGGCATTTCTGAACATGGCGTCAATGTAAACCAAGATTTGTGGATATAAATATGCACATTATCGAACAAAACATAAATGTATTGTGTAACATGATGTCCTATGAGTGTCATCTGATGAAGATCATCAAAGGTTAGTGATTAATTTTATCTCTATTTCTGCTTTTTGTGTGACTATCTTTTGCTGGGAAAATGGCTGTGTTTTTCTGTGGCTATGTACTGAGTTAACATAATTGTTTGGTGTGCTTTCCTCGTAAATCCTTTTTGAAATCAGACATGTTGGCTGGATTCACAACATGTGTAGCTTTAATTTGGTGTCTTTCATGTGTGATTTCATGAAAGATTGATTTTTATAGTAATACATTTGAATTTGGCGCGCTACATTTTTTCTGGATTTTGGCCAAGTGGGACACTACCGTCCCACATATCCCAGAGAAGTTAACCATCAGCCATTTTCACTAGATTATCAAGCCCCTGTTGCTGCCAAGTCATGATTTCCCTTGTGGTTAGCCTTGCAATAACCAAGTGGTGAGACACATAGCCCTCTATATGTAAATGTTTCAGGTACAGTACACTCATATAGGTGTCTGCGTCACATACTGTCAGTAACCACTCACAGAGGCTCACACAACTTGCATTTCTATAACGTCGGACCCACCTCTGTGTTCACTATTCATGGAGGAAGACCACAGAACCACAGAGATTAGGTTCCACCCCCCACAAAACCTTTTCTTTCTCTCTGTTAGAGTGGAACGCTTATGGAGAGATGTTTGGAGTGCAATGACATGTCAGTACTACAACTTGCTGCACAGTTTGGAGGAAGAAGGCTACCTTGACCTGTGAAATTCTATCCACCTCTTCTGTGTGGGATAAGTGTTCCTACCTCGTCTGCAGGCAGATCTGCAGCATTTCATAGAGAGTTGGAATAATCACCCTTTAAGTACAGAGGCAAACCTAACACCTCGGAATGCTCCAAACACCTGTGTCTGAGCCAGACTATGCAGAGTACAGTGCCTTGCAAAATTATTCAACCCCCCTTGGTGTTTTTACTATTTTGTTGCATTACAACTTGTAATTTAAATTGATTTTTATTTGGATTTCATGTAATGGACATGCACAAAATAGTCCAAATTGGTGAAGTGAAATGAAAGAAATTACTTGTTTAACTTCTTATGGCTGAAGGGGCAGTATTGAGTAGCTTGGATGAAAGGTGCCCATTGTAAACGGCCAGCTCCTCAGTCTCAGTTGCTAATATATGCATAGTATTATTATTATTGGATAGAAAACACTCTAAAGTTTCTAAAACTGTTTGAATTAAGTCCGTGAGATTAACAGAACTCATATGGCAGGCAAAAACCTGAGAAGTTCCAATTCCTGTTTGTATTTTTTCTAGGAGTGCCATATTTTCAACCAAGGGCTGATTCAAAATACAGAGACTTGTGGATGGGTTTGCACTTCCTACGGCTTCCACTAGATGTCAGCAATCAACAGAACTAAGTCTGATGACTCTAATGTGAAGGGGGGTCGAATGAGACAGAATTTAGTATGAGGTCCCATGAGGTGACCATGCATTCAACACGTGCGTTCACGTGAGAGGCAGCTGTGTTCCATCTCTCAATTGAAGTCGTTATAGTTCCCCTGTTTGGAACGTTATTCAAGATGTATGTTAAACCTCTACCGCTTCTCTCTCCCGGATCCGGGATCCTCCTCATCAAAAAAGCTGACTAGCATAGCCTAGCCTAACGGGACAGGGATATCATATAATATAATTTTCATGAAATCACAAGTCCAATACAGCAAATGAAAGATAAACATCTTGTGAATCCAGCCATCATTTCCCGATTTTTAAAATGTTTTACAGCGAAAACACAATATGTATTTCTATTAGCTAACCACAATAGCAAAAGACTCAACCGCATATTTTCACCATTTTTCTACCGCATAGGTAGCTATCACAAAACCGACCAAATAGAGATATAATTAGTCACTAACCAAGAAACAACTTCATCAGATGACAGTCTTATAACATGTTATACAATAAATTTATGGTTTGTTCGAAAATGTGCATATTTGAGGTATAAATCATAGTTTTACATTGCAGCCACCATCAAAAATATCACCAAAGCAGCCAGAATAATTACAGAGAGCAACGTGAAATACCTAAATACTCATAAAACATTTATGAAAAATACATGGTGTACAGCAAATGAAAGATAAACATCTTGTGAATCCAGCCAATATTTCCGATTTTTTAAGTGTTTTACAGCGAAAACACAATATAGCATTATATTAGCTTACCACAATAGCCAAACACACAAATGCATTTATTAGCAGCAAAAGGTAGCGATCGCAAAAACCAGCAAAAGATATAAAATTAATCACTAACCTTGACCAACTTCATCAGATAACAGTCTTATAACATCAGGTTATACAATACACTTATGTTTTGTTCGAAAATGTGCATATTTAGAGCTGCAAACCGTGGTTATACATTGTGAATATGTAGCATCGATTCACCCGAATGTCCGGAGCTAGTTTGGACACTCACCTAATCTGACCAAAGAACTCATCATAAACTTTACTAAAAAATACATGTTGGACAGCAAATGAAAGATACACTGGTTCTTAATGCAACCGCCGTGTTAGAATTTTAAAAATAACTTTACCATAACAAACAGCTTACGTTATAGCGAGACAGCGCCCGCCAAAACGGCGGATAATAGGACTCAACATTTTACACAGAAATACGAAATAACATCATAAATTGTTCTTACTTTTGCTGAGCTTCCATCAGAATCTTGTACAAGGAGTCCTTGGTCAAGAATAAATCGTTGTTAGGTTTTAGAATGTCCTTTTCTCCTGTCGAATTCGCTCCACAAGGCCAGCCAATGTTGATGACGTTCCCAATTTCTCTCGACGCAGAGAACGGAAAACTCCAAAAGTCCCAATAAACGTTAAATAATCTGATAAAACTCAGTTGAAAAAACATTCTTTACGATGTTATTATAACATGTATCAAATAAAATCATAGCCGGAGATATTAGCCGTGTATACCGAACGCTTATCATAAGACAATATGGAGGTGCTTCTCGCGCCTAGGTAGAGGAAGGAAATTCTGGACACGTCATTCCAAAAGCTCTTGTTCGACCTCAGATCAAGCTAGACACCCCATTCCACCTTCCACTGCCTGTTGACATCTAGTGGAAGGCGTATGCAGTGCATGCATATCCATAAATATAAGGCAATTGAATAGGCAGGCCCTGAAACAGAGCCTCGTTTTCAGATTTTTCACTTCCTGTTTGGAAGTTTGCTGCCAAATGAGTTCTGTTTTACTCACAGATATAATTCAAACAGTTTTAGAAACTTGAGAGTGTTTTCTATCCAATAGTAATAATAATATGCATATTGTATGATCTAGAATAGAGTACGAGGCCGTTTAAATTGGGCACGATTTTTTCCCAAAGTGAAAATAGCGCCCCCCCTATTGACAAGAAGTTAAAGATTGCTGTACACCAGCGGAACCCATCCAATTTGAAGGAGCTGGAGCAGTTTTGCCTTGAAGAATGGGCAAAAATCAGTGGCTAAATGTGCCAAGCTTATAGAGACATACCCCAAGTGTCCTACACTGGTAATTGCTGCAAAAGGTGGCTCTACACAATATTGACCTTGAATAGTGGATAGTCATGCACGCTCAAGTTATGTTTTTTTGTCTTATTTCTTGTTTGTTACACAATAAAAAATATTTTGCATCTTCAAAGTGGTAGGCATGTTGTGTAAATCAAATGATACAAACCCCCCAAAAATGTTAATTCCAGGTTGTAAGGCAACAAAATAGGAAAAATGCCAAAGGGGGTGAATACTTTTGCAAGCCACTGTATGCGTCTTTGTGATATGTGAATGGCTTGACAGGCCTTCGTTTAACACGCATGAGATTCCTACATTGTAACCTGTAGCCTGTACATTGAATATATTCACAGATCATGTACTCTTCCTTGGCAAATAAAGTTGCGGTCCAGGTATGAATCTCAGACATTCTTTTGTCATATCAAACCACTTCAAGTGTTTACGACTCCTGCTCCTGGGATTACAATGATTACACATTGGAACTATGCAAAAGACTAGAAACATGATTGATTTGTAATTCTTATATACAGAAAAAATATGCACATCTTACTCCCTTCGTCTGCATTAATCTGAGGACACAGGATAGTATTTCAATGAGATACTTAACTTCAACCAGTGGAGAACGTGAAACGCTTTATTGAAAGAAGTTCATTATCCAGGTGTTGTGAATGCATGCATTATTTATGATAATTGTAATATTATAAGTACAAGTTCAATCTGTACGTCAATGCACATATGGTGTGCATTATAAAATACAGATTATCCTCCTGATGAATCTAGAATGCTCAAAAGAAACAAAACTGTATTAGTGCCGATAAATTTAACTTCTTGACGCTAGGGGTCAGATTTATTTTTATTTTTAAAATAACGTTCCCAAGGTAAACGGACTATTTCTCAGGTCCAGATCGTAGAATATCCATATCATTTACAGATTAGGATAGAAAACACTCAAGTTTCCAAAACTGTCAAAATATTGTCTGTGAGTTTAACAAAACTGATTCTGCAGGCGAAAACCTGAGAAAATCTAACCCGGAAGTGATATATTTTTAAAGAAAATCTGTGTTTCCTGGCCAGTCTTTCTTCCATTTAAAGGGGTATCAACCAGATTCCTTTTCCAATGGCTTCCTCAGGCTGTGAACAGGCTTTAGACATAGTTTCAGGCTTTTATTTGGAAAAATGAACGAGATTTTTCAAAAGTAGTCAGGTGTCCTCTGAATAGTTCCTGCGCGCGAGAGGGGAGCTCTCCATTTTCCTTTTCTCTCTTATTGAATAGGTTACGGTCCGGTTGAAATATTATCGATTATGTTTGTTAAAAACAACCTGAGGATTGATTATAAAAAAGCATTTGACATGTTTCTACGACCATTACGGATACGTTTTGGAATTCTCGTCGAACGGAACGAGGCTGTAGTTTTCTCAACATAACGCGCAACCCAAATGGCGTTTGTTATAAAAGTAATATTTATCGAACAAAAATAACATTTGTTATGTAACTGGGAGTCTCGTGAGTGCAAACATCCGAAGATTATCAAAGGTAAGCGATTCATTTTATTGCTTTTCTGACTTTCGTGACCAAGCTAACCAAGCTAATATAAGGCTAACTGTTCTAGCATTGATTGATACACTCACAAAAGCTTAGATTGCTTTTGTTGCAAAGCATATTTTCAAAATCTGACACGATAGGTGGATTAACAACAAGCTAAGCTGTGTTTTGGTATATTTCACTTGTGATTGCATGATTATAAATATTTTTAGTAATATTTTATGTATCTGATACATTTGGGAATTTTCTTCTGTCTTTCAGCACCGGAACGAGGCTGTAGTTCTCAACATAACGCGCAACCCAAATGGCGTTTTGTTATAAAAGTGATATTTATCGAACAAAAAGAACATTTATTGTGTAACTGGGAGTCTCGTGAGTGCAACCATCCGAAGATTATCAAAGGTAAGCGATTAATTTTATTGCTTTTCTGACTTTCGTGACCATGCTAATTTGGGGCTAGCTGTTATAGCATTGATTGATACACTCACAAAACCTTGGATTTCTTTCTCTGTAAAGCATATTTTCACAATCTGACACGATAGGTGGATTAACAACAAGCTAAGCTGTGTTTTGGTATATTTCACTTGTGATTGCATGATTATAAATATTTTTAGTAATATTTTTTAATTTGGCGCCCTGCAATTCAGCGGTTGTTTAGGAAAATGATCCCGTAATCGGGATCTGTGCGCAGAGAAGTTAAATATGATCCCCAATAAGAGACAACGATTACCAGCTGCCTCTAATTGGGAATCATACAACACACCAACATAGCAAAATTAAACTAGAACACAACATAGAAATAATAAACTAGAATACCCCCTAGTCACGCCCTGACCTACTACACCATAGAGAAACAATGGCAAACAATCTCTCTGCAACAACACACATAGGACATACTAATCATCTCTCTTCTGATCAACAGAACACTGGCTTATATAGCTTCAGAATTAGTTGGTAATTGAAGACAGCTGTTCCTGACGAGAGGGCGGGGTCAGCTCCAATCATCAATGGGGCCGACCAATCAGCTGCTTAGAGGAATCCGGGAAGCCATCCTGAAACACACACCACACATACAAACAAAACCACAACACAGAAACTGGGGAACGTAACACGCCCACCACAAAACATGCAAACATAGAGTTTGCAATAACAAAACCTAACGCATCCCCAGTTACTAATAAGGACAAATATTAGAAGATAATGTCAATAGAAAATACTGTATGTGACACAGACACCTATCGGAGTGTACCTGAAACATTTAAATATAGAGGGCTATGTGTCTCACCACTTGGTTATTGCAAGGCTAACCCCCAGGGAAATCATGACTTGGCAGCAGTAGATAGTCCAGTGAAAATGGCTGTGTTTATGTGGTGTAAATCTGAAAATTAGCAGCTGACATCTTAAGGGTTTTTAATAAATCTTCTTAGGGATAGGCGTCCCATGTGAGACAGGTTCCATGTACAACAAGACAGGCAGAGATGAAGAGAGAAAAAGAACACAGAACAGTTTAATTACCTCTGGTTATGGGCACTTTTGCCACAATAAAGCTTCCACGGCCTGTTCCTCGGACAGTGAACATCTGACAACATTTTCGACCCCTTGATCAGCTCGCTCTGAAAGTAAATAAAATAGCTTATTTTTTGTAGATATGAAAAAAATAACTGAGATATGACCGTTTAATCTAAAGCAACAGATGTCATTTTCAGGATATGTCAATACAGCACAGAAAGTTTAACACCAGACTGGTATTGTGGTTATTCATTAGGTGATGGGAAATATGCAACGATACCTGCACCATCTACAGTGGGGAGAACAAGTATTTGATACACTGCTGATTTTGCAGGTTTTCCTACTTACAAAGCATGTAGAGGTCTGTCATTTTTATCATAGGTACACTTCAACTGTGAGAGACGAAATCTAAAACAAAAATCCAGAAAACCACATTGTATGATTTTTAAGTAATTAATTAGCATTTTATTGCATGACATAAGTATTTGATCACCTACCAACCAGTAAGAATTCCGGCTCTCACAGACCTGTTAGTTTTTCTTTAAGAAGCCCTCCTGTTCTCCACTCATTACCTGTATTAACTGCACCTGTTTGAACTCGTTACCTGTATAAAAGACACCTGTCCACACACTCAATCAAACAGACTCCAACCTCTCCACAATTGCCAAGACCAGAGAGCTGTGTAAGGATATCAGGGATAGAATTGTAGACCTGCACAAGGCTGGGATGGGCTACAGGACAATAGACAAGCAGCTTGGTGAGAAGGCAACAACTGTTGGCACAATTATTAGAAAATGGAAGAAGTTCAAGATGACGGTCAATCACCCTCGGTTTGGGGCTCCATGCAAGATCTCACCTCGTGGGGCATCAATGATCATGAGGAAGGTGAGGGATCAGCCCAGAACTACACGGCAGGACCTGGTCAATGACCTGAAGAGAGCTGGGACCACAGTCTCAAAGAACCATAACCATTAGTAACACACTACGCCGTCATGAATTAAAATCCTACAGCGCACATACTGGACCCTGGAGGCGCACTGTAGGCCTGGTGCGTGGTGCCGGAACTGGTGGTACCGGGCTGGGAACACGCACCTCAGGGCGAGTGCGGGGAGGAGGAACAGGGCATACTGGACTCTGGAGACGCACAGGAAGCCTGGTGCGTGGTGTTGGCACTGGTAGTACTGGGCTGGGGAGACAAACCTCAGGGCGAGTGCGGGGAGCAGGCACAGGACGTACTGGGCTGTGGAGGCGTACTGGAGGTTTGGAGTGTAGAGCTGACACAACCCGTCCTGGCTGGATGTTTCTACTTGCCCTGCAAATGCAGGGCGCTGGCACAGGACGCACAGGGCTGTGCAGACTCACAGTACGCAGAGCCGGCGCAGGATATCCTGGTCCAAGTAGGTACACTGGAGACCTGGCTGGATGCCCGTTCTAGCCCAGCCAATGCGAGGAGCTGGAATAGAGCGCACCGGGCTAGAATAGCGCACTGGAGACACCGTGCACATCTCTGCATAACATGGTGCCTGACCAGTTACATGCTCCCCACGGTAAGCACGAGGAGTTGGCTTAGGTCTCCTACCTGACTCAGCCAATCTCCTCGTGTGGCCCCCCAAGATTTTGGGGCTGCCTCTCGGGCTTCCGTGCTAGCCGCGTACCTTTATATCGTCTCCGTTCCTCCATTCTCCTGTATCCCTCCTCGCACTGTTCCATTGAATCCCAGGCGGGCTCCGGCACTCTCCCTGGATCGATCGACCAACTCTCTATTTCCTCCCAGGTTGTTTTCCACTCATCCTTCTCCCGGGTCCATTTTTCCACCAAATGCTGTTCCTCCCTTTCACGCTGCTTGGTCCTTGTTTGGTGGGTGATTCTGTCACGATCGTTGAATGGAGGAGACCAAGGCGCAGCGTGATGTGAATTCATTCTTCTATTTATTAACGAAGAACACTGGAAAAACTTACAAAACAACAAAACGAACGTGACGCTATAGATCAACAAGTGCAGACAGAAGCAACTAACATAGACAATCACCCACAACCCACAATGACAAAACAGGCTACCTAAATATGATTCCCAATCAGAGACAACGACTAACACCTGCCTCTGATTGAGAACCATATCAGGCCAAACACAGAAACAGACAAACTAGACATACAACATAGAATGCCCACTCAGATCACACCCTGACCAAACAAAACATACAAACATACAAAGCAAACTATGGTCAGGGCGTGACAGCTTCACTCTATCCAATCAGAGCAGCAGGATCAACGTACAGCCACCCTTCTCTTTATAGACAGGCAAACTAGCCAGTTAAGTTATTTAGACCACATAGCACCTCACTTGACAGACTGACATGAGAGAGATGCGTGCTGGCACCCTCATTCTTTTTTCTTCCCATCACGGATAATTACAAAAAAATACTCTGATCATAATAGTATCCAGAAAATTGCCCATATCCATTACGATACTTGTTTTGTCCGACTCCTCGGCACACCTCTTAAGGTTGATCACTAGGTTTAAAGGGTGATGTTGAAATACTTGTGCTGAAAGGAAAGCGTTATTGAATCTGTTTAAAGGTTTAAACAGACATTTTATAATTTGTCTTATTGAGGAGAAATGTGCATTAGGTATTTAGAGGATATTCATAAATGAAAATAACCTTGATGCTTACAAGTAAACTAACCATTTTCTTCATTCTGTCAAACTTCATAATTTAAAATAAATACAGAGGTTTTATAAATAACATTGAGTTGTTAACCTGGAGTAGGAGTTTTTCACCTATTCTGTAAGGTCTAATGCGGGAGGGGTCACTAGGTAGGTGTGTCAGACCTGCTAGTACTTCAGGCTGTCACTGTGATAGCTAAAAATCATGAAGCCTTCCTCACTACATCTAAGTCACGCGTACAGAATAGAAACGGTGGTGTTGGGGCAGGGACCAAGAGCCCTTTGATATCTCAGCCATCCAGGGCAATAGACTATTGAAAGGAACTCCTAAAAGGCAAGCTAGTTTTACCACCCGCTACAATTGCAGATTGAGTAATACTGTGAAGGCTAAGAGGTACTTCAACTGTTCCAGTTGCCATTAGGCACAGGTCTTGAATCAGCTTAACCTCCAAAACTAATCTTAGATAAGTGTCTAAGTGCAACTTCATCTGATTTAGTTACAATCTCACAGCCCTAATATATAACAATATATAGTAGGATTCACAGTGAGTGAGTTAATACTCAAAGTACTACGCTGAAGACTAATAACAACCAAATATGTATCAGATTCGGCCGAGTGGATAAAGATTGGATTTCTGAGTGTGGTAAATGAGAGAGGGAGGAGAGAGGGATTTCTTAATGAAAGAAAGAGGAGAAGGAAGGGAGAGAGAATAAGAGAGACTAAAGAGAGAAAGATGAGGAATGAGAGAATAAGAAGAGATAACATAGGGATTTTAAATGATAGAGGAGAGTGGAATGAAATAACGAGCAGGAGAAAGAGAAGGTGTAATGAAAGAGAAAAGAGAGAGAGGAGTGGGATCGATGAGAGGTAAGCTTAGCTTAACTGAGTTGGTATCAGAGCAGACGGTTCAGAGAAGCCTCGGATAGGAAGGGGATTTCACACTATTACACGCACACACACACACACACACTCAGACTCATGACCCAATGTGACCTTCTCTGTCAGTCAATATGTTCACAGCAGAAGCTACACAGACAGAACATTGATCCCCACATCACCTGTATATTATCTGAGAGTAATAGACTACCACCGTGAGAGTGACAATATAACTGATTGAATGTTAGCTCTATTGAATTCAGTGATAGCCATATAGTCACAGATGGATGACATTGTTATAGTGTAGCTCTGAGATATAAAGCTGTCAGAATAATTCAAACAGACAGTTTTGACAATGTGTTACCCTGTTGGCAGTCCATTGCCAAACGACTGTAATCGTTTCTAGCAGAGTGTTATGTATAAGCAGCCCAAGCTCCAGTGGATTACGTTCTGACCAGGCGTTATTAGAATGGTGAAGTTACGGGATGGATTGTCGTTTAATTTCTATTGAAATTTCCAACCGTCCATTAGGGCGTTGCAGATGGAGGTGAGGATGGGCTAAAACTGCGAGCTACAGCTCTGAATATCACAGGTTCAATTGCAGTGCTATGCACTCCTTTTTGTGTGTGAAGTTTTCTGTTTTAACCATAACCCTAACCTTAACCAGTTGGAATGAATGTATAAACTTAATCCTAACGTCTAAACTTAACCTAAACCTTAAAGCATGCTACAGAGGATTGAAAACGCACTCGTTATTTTTTAAACCACCCATTTTGGACTCTTTATTTATTTTACCTTTATTTAACCAGGTAGGCCAGTTGAGAACAATTTCTCATTTACAACTGCGACCTGGCCAAGATAAAGCAAAGCAGTGCGACAAACAACACAGAGTTACACATGGAATAAACAAACGCACAGTCAATAACACAATAGAAAAAAGTTGATATACAGTGTGTGCAAATGGAGTGAGGTAAAGCAATAAATAGGCCATAGTAGTAATTACAAATTGTAAGTAATTACAATTTAGCAAATTAACACTGGAGTGATAGATGTGCAGATGATGATGTGCAAGTAGAAATACTGGTGTGCAAAAGAGCAAAAAAGTAAATAAAAACAATATGGGGGTGAGGTAGGTAGATTGGATGGGCTATTTACAGCTGCAGCGATCGGTAAGCTGCTCAGATAGCTGATTTTTAAAGTTAGTCAGGGAAATATAAGTCTCTAACTTCAGCGATTTTTGCAATTTGTTCCAGTCATTTGCAGCAGAGAACTGGAAGGAAAGATGACCAAAGTAGGTGTTGGCTTTGGGGATGACCAGTGAGATATACCTGCTGGAGCACGTGCTACGGGTGGGTGTTGTTGTCGTGACCAGTGAGCTGAGATAAGGCGGAGCTTTACCTAGCAAAGACTTATAGATGACCTGGAGCCAGTGGGTTTGGCAAAGAATATGTAGTGAGGGCCAGCAGACATACAGGTCACTGTGGTGGGTGGTATATGGGGCTTTTTTGACAAAACAGATGGCATTGTGATAGACTGCATCCAGTTTGCTGAGCAGAGTGTTGGATGCTATTTTGTAAATGACATCGCCAAAGTCGAGGATCAGTAGGATAGTCAGTTTTACGAGGGTATGTTTGGCGGCGTGAGTGAAGGAGGCTTTGTTGCGAAATAGGAAGCCGATTCTAGATTTATTTTTGGATTGGAGATGTTTAATATGAGTCTGGAAGGAGAGTTTACAGTCTAGCCAGACACCTAGGTATTTGTAGTTGTCCACATATTCTAAGTCAGAACCGTCCATAGTAGTGATGCTAGTCGTGCGGGCAGGTGCTGACAACAATCGGTTGAAAAGCATGCATTTAGTTTTATTAGCGTTTAAGAGCATTTGGAGGCCACGGAAGGAGTGTTGTATGGCATTGAAGCTTGTTTGGAGATTTGTTAACACAGTGTCAAAAGAAGGGCCAGATGTATACAGAATTGTGTTGTCTGCGTAGAGGTGGATCGGGGAATTACCCGCAGCAAGAGCGACATCGTTGATATATTCAGAGAAAAGAGTCGCCCCAAGAATTGAACCCTGTGGTACCCCCATAGAGACTGCCAGAGGTCCGGGAAACAGGCCCTCCGATTTGACACACTGATCTCGGTCTAAGAAGTAGTTGGTGAACCAGGTGAGGCAGTCATTAGAGAAACCGAGGCTGTTGAGTCTGCCGATAAGAATACTGTGATTGACAGAGTCAAAAGCCTTGGCCAGGTCGATGAAGACGGCTGCACAGTACAGTCTTTTTTCGATGGCGATTATGATATCGTTTAATACCTTGAGCGTGGCTGAGGTGCACCTGTGACCAGCTTGGAAACCAGATTGCACAAGAAGGTATGGTGGGATTCGAAGTGGTCAGTGATCTGTTTATTAACTTGGCTTCCGAAGACTTTAGAAAGGCAAGGCAGGATAGATATAGGGCTGTAACAGTTTGGGTCTAGAGTGTCACCCCCTTTGAAGAGGGGGATGACCGCGGCAGCTTTCCAATCTTTAGGGATCTCGGACAATACGAAAGAGAGGTTGAACAGACTGGTAATAGGGGTTGCAACAGTGGCGATGGATAATTTTAGAACGAGAGGTTCTAGATTGTCTAGCCCAGCTGATTTGTATGGGTCCAGGTTTTGCAGCTCTATCAGAACATCTGCTATCTGGATATGGGTGAAGGAGAAGCTGGGGAGGCTTGGGCAAGTAGCTGCGGAGGTGCGAAGCTGTTGGCCGGGGTTGGGGTATCCAGGAGGAAAGCATGGCCAGCCGTAGAGAAATGCTTATTGAAATTCTCGATTATTTTGGATTTATCGGTGGGGACAGTGTTTCCTAGCCTCAGTGCAGTGTGCAGCTGGGAAGAGGTGCTGTTATTCTCCATGGACTTTACAGTGTCCCAAAACTTTTTGGAGTTAGAGCTACAGGATGCAAATTTCTGTTTCAAAAAAATAGCCTTTGCTTTACTGACTGACTGCGTGTATTGTTTCCTGACTTCCCTGAAAAGTTGCATATCGCGGGGACTATTCGATGCTAGTGCAGTCCGCCACAGGATGTTTTTGTGCAGGTCGAGGGCCGTCAGGTCTGGAGTGAAGGAAGGGCTATATCTGTTCTTAGTTCTACATTTTTTGAAAGGGGCATGCTTACTTGAGATGGTGAGGAAATTACTTTTAAAGAACAACCAGGCATCCTCTACCAACGGGATGAGGTCAATATCCTTCCAGGTTACCCGGGCCAGGTCAATTAGAAAGGCCTGCTCGCAGAAGTGTTTTAGGGAGCGTTTGACAGTAATGAGGGGTGGTCGTTTGACCGCGGACCCATAGCGGATGCAGGCAATGAGGCAGTGATCGCTGAGATCCTGATTGAAAACAGCAGAGGTGTATTTGGAGGGCAAGTTGGTTAGGATAATATCAATGAGGGTGCCCATGTTAACGGATTTAGGGTTGTACCTGGTGGGTTCCTTGATCATTTGTGTGAGATTGAGGGCATCTATCTTAGATTGTAGGACTGCCGGGATGTTAAGCATATCCCAGTTCAGGTCACCTAACAGAACAAAATCTGAAGATAGATGGGGGGCAATCAATTCACATATGATGTCTAGGGCACAGCTGGGAGCTGAGGGGGGTCTATAACAGGCGGCAAAATTGAGAGACTTATTTCTGGAGAGACTGGTTGGGCATAGACCTGGAAAATATGACAGAACTTTCTAGGCTATCTCTGCAGTAGATTGCAACTCCCCCCCCTTTGGCAGTTCTATCTTGATGGAAAATGTTGTAGTTGGGGATGGACATTTCAGAATTTTTTGTAGCCTTCCTAAGCCAGGATTCAGACACAGCAAGGACAGCAGGGTTGGTGGAGTGTGCTAAAGCAGTGAGTAAAACAAACTTAGGGAGGAGGCTTCTGATGTTAACATGCATGAAACCAAGGCTTTAACGGTTACAGCGCCTGGGGACACGCAGGGCCTGGATTAACCTCCACATCACCCAAGGAACAGAGGAGAAGTAGGATGAGGGTATGGCTATCAAAACTGGTCTTCTAGAGTGTTGGGGACAGAGAATAATAGAAGCAGACTTCTGGGCGTGGTAGGTTAGATTCAGGGCATAATGTACAGACAGGGGTATGGTAGGGTGCGGGTACAGTGGAGGTAAACCTAGGCATTGAGTGACGATAAGAGAGGTTGCATCTCTGGATGCACTAGTTATCCTGGGTGAGGTCCCCACATGTGTGGGAGGTGGGACAAAAGAGGTATCTGAGGCATGTTGAGTGGGGCTAGGGGTTCTGCAGTAAATTAAAACAATGATAACTATCCTAAACAACAGTATGCAAGGCATATTGACATTAGAGTGAGACGTAAAGCGAGGCATAAAGCAATCACAGGTGTTGATTGCGAGAGCTAGCTAAGACAACAACGGGTAAGACAACAACAGCTAATCAGCTAAGACAACAACAACAAGTAAAATGGCAGTGAATGGGAAGAGAGGGTCAGTTAACTACACATGGCCTGAGTTCGAGGCTGGGGCCAACAGAAATAGAGGCTGGGGCCAACAGAAATAAACTAAATGGAGTACCGTGATTAATGAACAGTCCAGCAGGCATCAGCTATGTAGCCAAGTGATCATAGGGTCCAGTGAACAGCAATAGATGAAACAAGGAAGCTGCTGGGTAGTCGTTACTACGCTAGCAAGCGGGAGACACGGCATTTAAAAAAAGAGTTAGCAGGCCGGGGCTAATAGAAGCGTATGCTCCGATGTCCAGCAAAGGCCGGTTGAGGGCACAATGGATGGAATTACATCGGCAGACCAGTCGTGATGGAACGGCAAGGCTCCGTGTCGACAAAGGGTCCAGGCCAGTTGGCAAAATAGTTATTGTAGCTGGAATAATTTAGTTTGCTCGCCGGGAAATGCGCCTGGCTCGCGGCTAACTGGTGCTAGCTTCGGGACAAGGGCGTTAGCCACTTGGTAGCAGCGATGATCCAATGCCAAGGTCCAGAGCTTACGGCAGGAATCCGGTGTTGTAGTGGAGAAAACAGTCCGATACTGACAGGCTTGCAAGTATTATCCAGCGGCTGGTGTCTGTGCAAAAGTAAAGGCCGCTAGCAGTGGCAAACAATGACTAAATAGCTAGTAGCTAATTAGCTGCTTAGCTTCTCATGGCTAGCCTCTGGTCTAAAAGGTCTAAAAATAGCAGATCCGTATCACATTGGGTAAGGCGGGTTGCCGGAAGGTATATTTAATAAAAAAAATGGAAAAAGAGATTGAAAATAAATAGAAATATATACAAAAAAGACAAAATGTACATGGGAGAACGACAAACAACGTATGCACTGCTACGCCATCTTGGTTTAGTGTTCTTCGGCTTGCAAGCCTCCCCCTTTTTCCTCCAGACATAACAATGGTCATTATGGCCAAACAGTTCTATTTCTATTTTTATTTCTCCAAAAAGTACTATCTTTGTCCCCATGTGCAGTTGCAAACCGTAGTCTGGCTTTTTTATGGCGGTTTTGGAGCAGTGGCTTCTTCCTTGCTGAGCGGCCTTTCAGGTTATGTCGATATTGGACTCATTTTACTGTGGATATAGACACTTTTGTACCCGTTTCCTCCAGCATCTTCACAAGGTCATTTGCTATTGTTCTGAGATTGATTTGCACTTTTCGCACCAACGTACGTTCATCTCTAGGAGACAGAACGCGTCTCCTTCCTAAGCGGTATGACGGCTGCGTGGTCCCATGGTGTTTATACTTGCGTACTATTGTTTGTACAGATGAAAGTGGTACCTTCAGGCGTTTGGAAATTGCTCCCAAGGATGAACCAGACTTGTGGAGGTCTTAACATTTTTTTTCTGAGGTCTTGACTGATTTTCCCATGATGTCAAGCAAAGAGGCACTGAGTTTGAAGGTAGGCCTTGAAATACATCCACAGGTACACCTCCAATTGACTCAAATGATATCAATTAGCCTATCAGAAGCTTCTAAAGCCATGACATCATTTTATCATTTAGTCCAAGCTGTTTGAAGGCACAGTCACCTTAGTGTATGTAAACTTCTGACCCACTGGAATTGTGATACAATGAAATAATCTGTCTTAACATCTGCTTTATCAGACCACTTCCGTATTGAGTGCTTCACTGGTACTTCCTGTTTGAGTTTTTGCTTGTAAGCAGGATTCAGGAGAATAGAGTTATGGTCAGAATTTCCAAATGAAGGGCGAGGGAGAGCTATGTATGTGCGTGTCTGTGTGTGGAGTAATGGTGATCAATATTTTTTTGCCATTAGTTTCACAGGTGACATGCTGCTAGAAATGAGGTAAGACAGATTTCAGTTTTCCTGCATTTAAATCACCGCCCACTAGGAGCACTGAGTGAGCATGGCCTAGTCTCGCAGTGCCATACCTCCAAAATCACGTTGTGAAATCTGTGCATCGAGCAGGAGCAGAGGACACAGGGGAAAACATGCTTTTCGACATGTACCACTCCGAGACACCGGGGCACATAAAACTGCACATCACTGCACTTCAACTGTATATCAACGACGTCGTCCCCACAGTGACTGTACGTACATATCCCAACTAAAAGCCATGGATTACAGGCAACATCCTCACTGAGCTAAAGGCTAGAGCTTCAGCTTTTAAACAGTGGGGCACTTACCCAGACGCTTATAAAAAATCCCGCTGCATCCTCTGACGAACCATCAAACAGGCAAAGGGTCAATACAGGACTAAGATCAAATCCTACTATACTGGCTCTGATGCTCGTCGGATGTGGCAGGGCTTGCAAACTATCACAGGTTGCCCAGTGACACGAGCATACCAGACGAGCTAAATGCCTTCTATGCTCAATTCAAGGCTAGCAACAATGAACCATGCATGAGAGCACCAGCTGTCCCAGCCGATGAGTAAGACCTTTAACCTGTTTGGGCTGCAGGGGCAGTATTGAGTAGCCGGATAAAAGGTGCCCATTTCAAACGGCCTCGTACTCAATTCTTGCTCGTACAATATGCATATTATTATTACTATTGGATAGAAAACACTCTCTAGTTTCTAAAACCGTTTGAATTATATCTGTGAGTAAAACAGAACTCATTTTGCAGCAAACTTCCTGACAGGAAGTGGAAAATCTGAAATCGATGCTCTGTTCTAGGGCCTGCCTATAAATGTCCTTGATATATATCAGTATACATGCACTTCATACGTCTTCCACTAGATGTCGACAGGCAGTGAGATAAGAAATGGAGTGTATAACTTGATCTGGGGTCGAATAAAAGCTCTTTGTATGACGTGTCACCAGTTTCCTGTTTTCTGGAGAGCGCGTGAAGGGACCTGGTTTTGCCTTCTGTACAGCTGTCGTTATAGACGACTAATATCTCCGGCTTTGATTTTATTTGATACATGTGACAATATCATCGTAAAGTATGTTTTTTCAATATAGTTTTATTCGATTGTTGAAATTTTTTCGGGACGTTAGGCGTGTTGCTTTGTCTGCGTATGTTCAGGAAGGAGAGCTTCGCGCCACTTTGCTAGCTTTCCGTGCTAATTGACTGGAGAAGAGGACATTCTAAATCCAAACAACGATTGTTCTGGACAAAGGACCCCTTGTACAACATTCTGATGGAAGATCAGCAAAAGTAGGACTCATTTTATGATGTTATTTCATATATCTGTCGTACATGTGAACTAGTAGTTTGCGGCCAGGTTTTGGGCACGCTCTTGCCATAACGTAAACTGCATATCGTAATGAAGTTATTTTTAGAATTCTAACACGGCGATTGCATTAAGAACTAGTGTATCTATCATTTCCTATACAACATGTATTTTTTAGTTATGTTTATGAATAGTTATTTGGTCAGAATATGTGAGTGTCAGAAAAATATCCGGACGTTGTGGGAAAAAGATGCTACGTTAGCACAATGTATAACCACTGATTTCAGCTCTAAATATGCACATTTTCGAACAAAACATAAGTGTATGTATAACCTGATGTTATAGGACTGTCATCTGATGAAGCTTATCAAGGTTAGTCAAAAATGATATATCTTTTGCTGGTTTGTTACGATCGCTAACTTTTGCTGCTGGGGAATGGCTTGTGTTTCTGGCTATTGTGGTAAGCTAATATAATGCTATATTGTGTTTTCGCTGTACAACACTTAAGAAATCGGAAATATTGGCTGGAATCACAAGATGCCTGTCTTTCATTTGCTGTACACCATGTATTTTTCAGAAATGTTTTCTGATGAGTATTTAGGTATTTGACGTTGGTGTCTGTAATTACTCTGGCTGCTTCGGTGCCATTTCTGACGGTAGCTGTGATGGTAGCTGCAATGTAAAACTGATTTATAGCTCAAATATGCACATTTTTCGAACAAAACAGATTTATTGAATAACATGTTATAAGACTGTCATCTGATGAAGTTGTTTCTTGGTTAGTTTGGTTGGTTCTTGGTTAGTTAGGTTGGTTTTGTGCATGCTACCTGTGCTGTGAAAAATGTCTGTCCTTTTTTGTATTTGGTGGTGAGCTAACATAAATATACGTGGTGTTTTCGCTGTAAAACATTTTAAAAATCGGACATGTTGGCTGGATTCACAAGATGTTTATCTTTCAAATGCTGTATTGGACTTGTTAATGTGTGAAAGTTAAATATTTCTAAAAAATATATTTTGAATTTCGCGCCCTGCACTTGAGCTGGCTGTTGTCATAAGAAGTTAAACAGGTTAACATTCACAAGGCCGCAGGGATTACAAGGATGTGTGCTCAGAGCATGCGCTGACCCGCTGGAAAGTGTCTTCACTGACATCATACCTAATGTTATTTTTAGTATTACATTGTTATTGATTACTGCATTGTTGGGTTTAGAGCTTACAAGAAAGGCATTTCACTGTACTTGTGCATGTGACATAAAAAAACTAGAAAATGGACTTGAAACAGACAGCTTCTGACAAAGCACACAAAATGCTAATATAGGTATTATTGACTTGCATTGGAGCCAAAAATTCTAAAAGTTTGCATTTGAAACAGGCCAGGTAAACAAAACCAAAGCATGGACAGCTGTCATAACGTAGTCTGCTTACAGGGTAAGGAAATGTGGGTGAGCTTTCCCATGAATTACCGTTTCCTTTTCCCATGGGAAGCCCACTGGTGTTGATAGGGTTATTGTTTTCTGTATTGGATTTTTGCACTGTTGTGTTGTATTAACTATTTGTGAGCTCGAGACATTTTTGATCCTTCGACGGCAGAACGCCTTCTTCGATCACCTATTCTGCAGCATTCTGCCATGAGGCGTAGGATGAGTGTTTGCTATTCCAGGATCTTTTCTTGCTTGGTGAGCATTTCCCAATTTAGTGCTGAAATACATTTTAAGTGGCATTTCACTTTAACACAACGAGGTGGACTAGAGCGAGGTAAGTGTATATTGCTGCCCACCAGGAGAATCAGAGACAGAGAAGATGTGTCTTTCCTGTGCAATGGATGGACACATCCTCCCCATCTATTCATCCACCAGATGGTATTGAAACATGAGTGAGTGAGGTATTGTTGCCCACCAGGAGAAAAAGGAGAGACAGGGAAGATGTGTCTGTCCTCAGAGTCTGATGGACACATTTTTCCCTTTCTCCCTTGTGCGTCTGATGAATCCTTGTGGTGATTTCTGCTTGGGCCCAGGTCTTGCATGGACTTGAGGAATCTGGTGGTCTAGAGGTGGACAAGAGCAAAGGGACTCTTAGATTAAGTAGAGGGTAGACTTTCAAAAATGAATGGGAGCTAGGAAATTATGTTAGGAAAGGACAAAAGGAAAGGAAGCAAGGGAAGGAGATAGAGAACTGAGAAAGAAAGTAAGAATATAAGATGTTTCTGAACACGTCTACGTTAATGTGGATACTACCATGATTATAGATAATTATGAATAAATTGTGAATGATACAAAGTGAGAAAGTTACAGAGGGACAAAGATCATACCCCCCAAGAAATGTGAATCTCCCCTGTTATTGGTAATGGTGAGAGGTTAGCATGTTTTGTTTTAGCCTCTGTAACTTTATCACTCATCATTATTCATGATTCATTCATGATTTAAAAAAATTGTGTGTTCAGAAAACATCTTACTGTATCTACTCACTTAGAAAGAATATTACTCCAATCACCATTCAACATTCAGTTTATATTTGTTACGGCAGATTTCGTTAAAGCCTTGGTTTCATATTTATTATAAATAAACTGAACACTACAAGTAACAAAATAACAAAAGAGAATCTAACCGACAAACAGTCCCGTGTGGCACGAACACTGACACGAAATACGAACACTGACACGAAATACAAACACCCACAAACACACACGTGAACCCCGGCTGCCTAAGTATGATTCTCAATCAGGGACAACGATTGACAGCTGCCTCTGATTGAGATTCATACCAGGCCGAACGCACAAAACCCCAACATAGAAAACAACACATAGACAACCCACCCAACTCACGCCCTGACCATACTAAATAAATACAAAACAAGAGAAAACAGGTCAGGAACGTGACAATATTGGGCAAAACATAACCCAAAACATTGTGCACTAGGATTATGGGACCAAATACTAAACTTTTGACTACTTTCATACACTCCAAATACCTACAGTATGACTATATATACAAAATGTTTTCATTTCTAAACGGTAAAACAAATATGTATGAAAATACCCTACAATAGAATGTAACATTCGATACTGTCACCTTATGAAACATGCTGGAGTATAGAGCCAAAAAAAGAGATTAACCACATTCAATAGTATTAATGTTAGTTTTAGTAAGAGGCCAGTGTTTTCCGTGACAGGCCATGCTGTGGTATTGCAGATGGACACTGTTAGGATGAGCCACATACACGTACCACCCGCTAGTGATGCGCGGGTTGACTCATAACCCGCAGTCCCCTGCAATTATATCCGCAGGGCGGGCGGGTTTGGGGTCATGACATATTGTTGTATGTTGTTTTTGTTGGATTTTTCCAAACTTGAATAACATGTGCTTCACAAGGCGGCAGAACGGTTTGCAGCATGGAGAAAATCATTTTCACCCTGTTCAATCACAGCTAATAATTAGAACAGATGAAAGTTATTATATCATCCTACTGGTTTCATAGGCTGGCATATTATTTTCTTCTGTCACATTAATATCTAGCAACATCAATAAATTAAACTGGTTGTTCCCATTTATAGTACTGATTTCAAATTACTAGCTTGCCCTGCATGATGGCATGCTATATTATGCACAGAACTGTTGTGTTGGATGGTTTCGTGAAAACTATCCAACAGGGCACTCTACCCAAGTGTAGTAATGATGAATTGTCCCAGTGTCATTCTTACCAGAGATACATTTCCAGTTGTTCAAACAGTATCTTCTCATTTCAAACTACACACTAGTCATTATCATTTGGCCTCTCTATGGTGCCACCCCTGCCATGGGGACCTTCTTTGAAATTCAGTTTGTACCAGTGCATGCATGGTAATGCAATGCACCAGCTGAAAATATTGAACAGCACACAGTGCAGCATCTCAAATGTACTTCTGGTGTACCAAAAATGCAATGACACTGTTGGTGTGATCGAGGGGTAACTGTACGTGTGCCAAATAGCCTACACGTCAATCGCCAAATGCTTTTAGGAACCAGTAGAAAAAGTTAACGATCCACAGAGGCAAAAAGGACCATGTCTGCATTTAATTCAATAAGAGAAAAGCTGCAAAATGGAGAGTTGAAAATAAAGAGGAGGGCCAGATAATGTACGTTTGGGAAAGATTTGGTGATTTGGTGAAAGGGTAAAGGAGGATGATAGCTGTGCCGGCTATGTTGTGTGACTATTGTGAGGCGCTATATGGGGACTTCAAATAGACCTATGGCATGTCTAAGGAACTGTAGCCTATTGTTCAAATGTTTTTTTAAATGGAAACTGAAATCTGGACAGTGACTGTACGTCTATAGAGCCCCACAATGGAGGTGTCATAATACCTAGCGGTAAAACTGAAATGGTTCCAATCGTTTTTCCCATTCATTTTTCCCATAGGGAATTTTACACTGAACAAAAATATAAATGTATGGCCTCCTATTTGGTGCAGTGGTCTAAGGCCCTGCATAGCAGTGCTTGAGGCATCACTACAGACCAGGGTTCAATCCCAGGCTGTGTCACAGCTGGCTGTGACTAGGAGAACCATGAGGTGGTGCACAATTGGCCCAGCGTCATCTGGGTTAGAGGGGGTTTGGCCATCTGCGATTTCCTTGTGCATTGTGCTCTAGCAACTCCTTGTGGGGCACCTGCAAGTGATGGGATAAGACTACTAATTGGATATCACAGAAAAAGAGGTAAAGCAAAAATATAAACGCAGCATGTAAAGTGTTGGTCCCATGTTTCATGAACTGAAATAAAAGATCCCAGAAATGTTCCATTTGCACAAAAAGCTTATTTCTCTGAAATTTCTTTACATCCCTGTTAGTGAACATTTCTCCTTTGCCAAGATAATCCATTCAGCTGACAGGTGGGGCATATCAAAAAGATGATTAAACAGCATGATTATTACACAGGTGTACCTTCTGCTGGGGACAATAAAAGGTCACTCTAAAATGTGCACTCTGTTCACAACGTGTATGGCTTTGTGTGGGTGAGCGGTTTGCTGATGTTAGAGTGCACAGTATGAGTCATAATACCCATAAAATCAAGCGATCAAACAGGAAAATGGCTTCAATCGGCTGTTTCGCGTAGGCTTACGGCTGCCGGATTCGTTTCACTATGTGTGTATGTCTCGTATTGTGGATTGAGGAGTGGAGAGAACCTGAAATTAGAAAATTAGAAGGATCGTTTTTTGGGGGGGGGACTACTTTGAAAGTGGGCTTTGAAAACTTAAATCGGAGCTCCGATATCATTTGTTGATAAGCAAACAATCAAACAACAAGGGATGGAGTTAGGGTACATTGCCCGTCTACTCTCTTACACTTTAAGTACAGTGCAATTGCTGAGGTTTTAAAAAAATGTAATCCATTTTATAATAAGGCTGTAACATAACAAAATTTGGAAAAAGTCAAGGGGTCTGAATACTTTACGAAGGCACTGTATGAGTTATTATGTGAGGGCTTATGTACCTAAGCCTTTAAGACATTATAACTGCCAGAGGTTTGGGCATGTGGCAACAGCCTGTAAAGAGAAAAAGAGGTGTGCCAGGTGTGGAAGGGACCATGACTATGGGAAGTGTAGGGATGGTGCACAACCAAAGTTCTGCAGTTGTGGGGGTGCTCATAGTGTGGCATATGGTGGGTGTGAGGCAATGAAGCAGGCAGTGAGAGTGGAGAGAAGGTTGTCATACGCTAAGGCAGTGATGGTGGTCCAGGTCCACGAACACACAGGTTCAAGGGAGAGATGGGTAGGATCATCTAGACCAGGGATTACGGAGCAGGTGGGCGGCGATATGGTATACATAAATAAGAGAAAGTTGGTGACATTTATAGCAGAAGCTATCAATAGCACAGCTAAAGTAGAGTCTAAAACAGAGAGGGTTCAGCTAATAGTGAAAGCGGCTGGGAGACATCTGAGTATGACAGGGTTGACATGGGAAGAGGTTCGAGATGACCTCAATCAGCCAAGGCTGGAGTCATGTATTACTGGATCTTAGTTATGGTAGTAATACTACAATGGAAGGCTCGAAGCCTGTTGTCTAATGGGTAGGAGTTCAAGCAGTTCATTGTGGATATGCCAGCTAAGCCTGATGTGCCACCTTCATAAAGCAAGGACTTCCTTACAGGATGATAGGCAAAGGTATTGAACAGGAATATGTGGTAGTGGAGGTGTGTTTGAGAGGAGGGTTGCTAGTGGTAGTGAACTACTATAATCCTTGTCAGTTATTGGACCTGGAAGTGCTGGAGAGGGCGGAGGGCCAGGATAGAAGTACGGTAATATGGTGTGGGGATTTTAAATGCGCACAACACGCTCTGGGGGGTGAAACGGATGGATTGAAATGGCCAAGTGATGTAAAATCTGATAGAAATGAAAGATCTGGTGTGCCTGAATGATGGCAGGGGGACCAGGATTGATGTAGCCACAGGGAAAGAGTCTGCCTTGGACCTCACTCTGGTATCTAGTGTGATGGCAAGAATCTGTGAGTGGGAGGTATGGTAGAAGTCAACAGTAGGGAGTGATCATTACCCCACAGTATGCACAGTAGGCTGGAGGGAGGAGGAGGTGTCAGTGGATGGAGTAAGCAGGTGGGTGTTTAGAAGGGCAAAGTGGGATCAGTTTCAGTAGCTGAGTGAGAAGGTGATGGCTCAGGTGGATATAAGAGGGGATGTGGATAGTATGAATAACTGGCTGAGAACAGCTTTAGTGGGGGCAGCTACTGAGGCTATACCTAAGAGTTCAGGGAGGAGGAGGAGGAGGAAAGCAGTCCCATGGTGGACGGGGGAGTGTGGGGAGTAGGAACAGGGCATTTAGAGTACTGAAAAGGACGCATAACTTCCAACATCCGATTCAGTATAAGTAGGCTCAGGCACTGGTGGGGAGAACTATCCGTCAGGCAAATAGGTCATGTTGTCGTCAGTTCTGTGAAACCATTGGAAGGGCGACACCTGTGGGAGAACTGTGGGGGATGATTAACAGGATGAGTGGGGTCAGAAGGGAGTAGGATTATCCAGTGTTGACGAGCAGGGAGGATATGGCAGTAATAGATGAGGAGAAGGCAGAGGTGATGGCCAAAGCCTTTGTCCAAGTGCATGGCTCTGCAAATTTGTCAAAGGAGGGGCAGTGGGGGGGAGAGAGAGAGAACTAGAGAGGAGCACCTTGGAGTGCTGAATAGGAGGGAGGATGTAAATGATGCGTTGAATGCACAATTTACCATGGCTAAGATGAAAAGGGCAATATGTAAGGCTGGGTTAAGGTCACCTGGGAAAGATGAGGTGTGCTATGTTATGTTGGTCCATCTTAGTGATGAGTCAATGCATAAGGTATTGGTGTTGTACAACAGAGTGTGGGAGGAGGGATAACTTCCTGGCAGCTGGAAGGAGGCAGTGGTGGTAACAATACGGAAGCCAGGGAAGGACCCAACGAGGCCAACAAGCTATCGGTCAATAGCTTTAACATCACATGTATGTAAGATTATGGAACGCATGATTACGGAGATGCTAACTTACTGGAGAGCAGGGGGCAAGTATCGCCACATTAGAGTGGGTTCAGGAAGGGGAGGGGAACTATGGACCCAGTGCTCTGCTTACAAGCAGAGGTCAAGAAGGCTCAGGTGAACAAAGAGACTGTTGTAGCTGTCTTTTTTGATGAGGAGAAGGTGTATGATATGATGTGGAAGGAAGGGTTGTTAATCAAGCTTGATATTATAGGGGTAGGAGAAAGAATGTACAATTGGATAAAGGATTTCATGATTTCCAGGTGAGGGTGGGGAAGTCTCTATCAGGCAGCTACCTGGTGGACAAAGGCACACCGCAGGTGCGTGATTAGTCCCCTGTTGTTCTCGTGATTAGTCCCCAATGATGTTTACTCTCAGGCACATCCGTCATTGTAAATAAGAATTTGTTCTTAACTGACTTACCTAGTTAAATAAAGGTTAAATAAAAAATGTAATATTGGGAGGTTGTTATTTGCAGATGATGGGGCCTTATGGAAGAGGGGAAGAAATGTGCCATACATAGTCAGGAAGGTACAGGAAGCAATTGAGCAGTGGGCATTAATGTGGGGATTCAGGTTCTCTGTAGAGAGAACTCAGTGTTATTTGCCACGAGGAAGGTGGGAGAGGTACGCTTGAGGTTATATGGGAGAAACTTGGAGAGGGTGGTGGCCTTCAGGTTCATTGGCGTGTCCTTTGACACCAGGCTGACCTGGGCAGAACACATTGAGAGAGTGGTGGGAAAGTATAAGAAGGAGCTTCATGTGATGTGCTATCTGACGGGGAATGAGTGGGGGGCTGGGCGTTCCTCATTGAGGACCATGTATTTTGCAGTGATCTGTTCTGTATTAACCTATTGCAGTATAACATATGATTCGGCAGCACAGACCTCATTGGAAAGGGTAGATGTCATACAAGAGCAAGGACTATGTAGTGTAATATGTAGTGGGACATTTCGGACCTCCTCAGTGTCAGCATTGCAGGTGGAGATGGTGATGTGCCATTTCAGATTAGGAGACAGCAGCTGGCAATGAATTATTGGGTCAGCCTACAGGGACATGGGGTGTCTCATCCTGCGAAAGGGATTTTACAGGCATGCTGGGAACATGAGCGAGGACAGAACAACACAAGCTTTAGGTGGGTGGGTAATACCCAGGCGAGGGAGATGAGACTGTATGGAAGGGAGTTTAGTCCAACGGTAGCTATTCCTGTAAACCCACCATGGCTACTCCTGCCTCCAGTAGTTGATCTGGAAGTTTTGGAGACTACGGAAAGATAGGAAGGGTGTTGATCCATCTGATTTGTTTAAAAGACGTCTGGATACTGTGTATCAGGATTTTGTGGCCATTTACATAGATGGTTCAAAAGATCCAAGGACAGGACGTACTCGATCAGCATTTGTAAAGCAAGAATGTGGGGTGGCAGTCAGGGAACGTATTACAGATAATCTGGCTGTACAGTGGGGCAAAAAAGTATTTAGTCAGCCACCAATTGTGCAAGTTCTCCCACTTAAAAAGATGAGAGAGGCCTGTAATTTTCATCATAAGTACACTTCAACTATGACAAACAAAATGAGAAAAAGAAATCCAGAAAATCGCATTGTAGGATTTTTTATGAATTTCTTTGCAAAATATGGTGGAAAATAAGTATTTGGTCAATAACAAAAGTTTATCTCAATACTTTGTTATATACCCTTTGTTGGCAATGACAGAGGTCAAACGTTTTCTGTAAGTCTTCACAAGGTTTTCACACACTGTTGCTGGTATTTTGGCCCATTCCTCCATGCAGATCTCCTCTAGAGCAGTGATGTTTTGGGGCTGTTGCTGGGTAACACGGACTTTCAACTCCCTCCAAAGATTTTCTATGGGGTTGAGATCTGGAGACTGGCTAGGCTACTCCAGGACCTTGAAATGCTTCTTACAAAGCCACTCCTTCGTTGCCCGGGCGGTGTGTTTGGGATCATTGTCATGCTGAAAGACCCAGCCACGTTTCATCTTCAATGCCCTTGCTGATGGAAGGAGGTTATCACTCAAAATCTCACGCTACATGGCCCCATTCATTCTTTCCTTTACACGGATCAGTCGTCCTGGTCCCTTTGCAGAAAAACAGCCCCAAAGCATGATGTCTTCACCCCCATGCTTCACAGTAGGTATGGTGTTCTTTGGATGCAACTCAGCATTCTTTCCTGAGTCCTCCAAACACGACAAGTTGAGTTTTTACCAAAAAGTTCTATTTTGGTTTCATCTGACCATATGACATTCTCCCAATCTTCTTCTGGATCATCCAAATGCTCTCTAGCAAACTTCAGACGGGCCTGGACATGTACTGGCTTAAGCAGGGGGACACGTCTGGCACTGCAGGATTTGAGTCCCTGGCGGCGTAGTGTGTTACTGATGCTAGGCTTTGTTACTTTGGTCCCAGCTCTCTGCAGGTCATTCACTAGGTCCCCCCGTGTGGTTCTGGGATTTTTGCTCACCGTTCTTGTGATCATTTTGACCCCACGGGGTGAGATCTTGTGTGGAGCCCCAGATCGAGCGAGATTATCAGTGGTCTTGTAAGTCTTCATTTCCTAATAATTGCTCCCACAGTTGATTTCTTCAAACCAAGCTGCTTACCTATTGCAGATTCAGTCTTCCCAGCCTGGTGCAGGTCTACAATTTTGTTTCTGGTGTTCTTTGACAGCTCTTTGGTCTTGGCCATAGTGGAGTTTGGAGTGTGACTGTTTGAGGTTGTGGACAGGTGTCTTTTATACTGATAACAAGTTCAAACAGGTGCCATTAATACAGGTAACGAGTGGAGGACAGAGGAGCCTCTTAAAGAAGAAGTTACAGGTATGTGAGAGCCAGAAATCTTGCTTGTTTGTAGGTGACCAAATACTTATTTTCCACCATAATTTGCAAATAAATTCATTAAAAATCCTACAATGTGATTTTCTGGATTTTTTTCTCATTTTGTCTGTCATAGTTGAAGTGTACCTATGATGACAATTACAGGCCTCTCTCATCTTTTTAAGTGGGAGAACTTGCACAATTGGTGGCTGACTAAATACTTTTTTGCCCCACTGTATACTGTACTCGATACCATCTACTGCATCTTGCCTATGCCGTTCTGTACCATCACTCATTCATATATTTTTATGTACATATTCCTCATCCCTTTACACTTGTGTGTATAAGGTAGTTGTTGTGAAATTGTTAGGTTAGATTACTTATTGGTTATTACTGCATTGTTGGGAACTAGAAGCACAAGCATTTCGCTACACTCACATTAATATCTGCTAACCATGTGTATGTGACAAATACAATTTGATTGGATTTGGTACCAGCAGAGAACATTTGCCATACCCCGGTGAGTGTGCATATTAACTGTCTTTATCATTGGTGTCAGTGCCACTTTCATTGGTTTTTGGACACTAATTTCCTCCTCCGGGTTAGATGGACGTCATATTGCCAATTATATGGATCAGACATAGTTTTTATTGATCTGTTTGTCAGTGTCAGCGGAGTAGGCTAAACTAAATTTCACCCTTGGTTGCACCTGAAACAGCGCAGTGCATTCAGCACAAAAGCTCTAACAGGATAACTGATATGTCCTAACAGGACTTTGTCGGGTAAAGACTCTGGTGATTTCCTTATAATATCACTTTGATTTGTTATATACAGTGGAACTTCCTTTAAAAGTTTCAAGCTTATGCCGCGACCGTTAGTGGTAGATGGTGGCATTCTGTCATTGCACCACACTATCGCAAGGGGGAGTTAGAACGCTGATATATCCATAGTCTAAACTGTGGCACAAATTGAATCTCTTTTCGAAAATGAATGGAGGTGTTTCCAGTCTGAGAGTCTCTCTTCTCTTGCACTAGAGTCCTGCATCAGGCATAAAAAAAACAGTCGGTTGGTGGTCCTGGAGGAGAGAATTTGGGTAAATACAGTACAATGGGGGAATTACACTTGACATGTGGACTGACGATTTTCGGAAAATAGGCACGGTGGTCTTTTGGTTTCTCTCCCTCTAAAAACAGATATAAACCATTCTAAATAACAAACTGGCTTTATTTACCACAGTGTGAAAGAGGGATAGCCCCTCTATATAAAGTGAGTTTCTTCAACACGGAGTCTTTCTTTGCTGATGTGAAGAAGAAACGTAATGAAAGAGTCTAGCAAGGATTTGTCAGCATAAAGCTGAGTGACTCACTCATTCATGGGTTTGGATAAAAATAAGTACCAACATTCTTTCTGATAGTCTTTAAAAAAATAAATGTTTTGACTGTTTTGACCAAGTTAATCTGCTCATGTTGTGTGTGTTCAGTTATTTGTGACAGTCTGGTTACAATGAAGAAAGTAAACAAAATAAATCCTATTCATAATGAATAATCAGATGAGTGTTGCAAGCTTTATTTTTCCTTATTTTCTTGTACTCATTTTATCTACATCACTCTCCGCCTCATGACCTCAAACTGCACCATTTTGTTTCTCTCTGTTGCCCACACGCACTTTAAACATTTGGATAATAAAGCATTTAAAGGCTGACATTGGCTGATTTTAATACCACCCATAACTTTTGGACTTTTTAACATTCCCAGAAGCCATGGACTATTATAACCTACTGCAGGCCTAAAACTTATGGGTTTAACCTTCTGAATTAGTGATTATAATGAAGATAGAAGACGCCTTTTAATGGATTCTGAGAGCCGATCTGTTATCCTATTATTATTATTATTATTATTAACCCCTCATTATGGGCTCCTGAGTGGAGCAGCGGTCTAAGGCACTGCTTCTCAGTGCAAGAGGTGTCACTACAGTTCCTGGTTCGAATCTAGGCAAGTCAGTTAAGAACAAATTCTTATTTACAATGACAGCCTACACCAGGCGAATCCAGGCTCACATCTGGCCATGATCGGGAGTCCCATAGGGCGGTGTACAATTGGCCCAGCGTCGTCCGGTGTAGGCTGTCATTGTAAATAAGAATTTGTTCTTAACTGACTTGCCTAGTCAAATAAAACTTTAAAAAATATATAATTATATAAAAGCCCCTTAGATATTCTCTGTAAGGTTTTACATTTCTAACTCGGTATCACAGACCAGATTTGCCCTAACTGTAATGAGTACGATGGGAGACAGAGTGCTGGTTTCAAGCGCAGGGCACAAGCAGGTGTTTATTAGTAAAGGACCACAGGAGGAGGCAGGTAGCTGGGTCCAGGGGCAGGCAGAAGGTCATACACAGGGACTCCAAAAAGGTAACAGTACAAGCAGGGAAAAGGCTAATAACGTAGCCCGGGAGATCAGGCAAGAGATTGATGACAGGAAATCTGATAGGCAAAAGTACAGGCAGGGAATAGGCAAAAAAAAGTGTGGTTAGTGAGGATGGACAAAAACTATGATACACAAGAGGACTAACACGGAAATAAACAGCGCTCCAACTAGAATGTGTATCAAAACAAACAATACCTCACGATGATGGGGTGCAAAGAACTGAACAAAATAGTGTGTGTAAATGACATACAGGTGTGTGAACAGGTGATCATAATTCAGGTGATTGGGATCTAGAGAGTGAACTGCGTTCAGGGGATCTATGTGTTTGAGAGTGTAAGTTGGAAGCAGACGTTACACTAACGAAAAATGCCCCTTAGATATTCATTTAGAATCCTCCAATCTTCTAAATTTAATTAGATCTACAGGGTCATTTTATTGATCTGCAAATATTTTCATTTAGAAGCCGCCTATTAATGAGTTCCGAGAGCCATGTCATACCAATTATTATTGGATTACTCACTGTGGCTACCACTTGTTAGAATAACACGGAACCCAAACCGGCTGCGCGCGTGCGCCATCGTGCGCTATCGTGCATAAATTTATTTTGCCCCCCCACACCAAACGCGATCATGACACGGAGGTTAAAATATCAAAACAAACTCTGAACCAATGACATTAATTTGGGGACAAGCTTCTACAAGCTTCCACAACATGCAAATCACATCATATACAATCATAAAATTAATAATATTTGCTACGTACTAGTGAACCATAGAATACATTTTGTAATTTAATTAGTTAGCTAAATTGAATTGAATCTTTATACTACCTTGAGGCTGTTTACTTGCAAGATTTCAAGCATTGGTGCGAGCATTTAGTGCTAGCCATAGCAAGCTAGCTAATGGTCACAAATTGAATGAAGTTACAACTAAGTTACAAAAATGACTACTACACGTACTTTTCCTTTGATTAGAAATGCTTTTTTTATGCAGATGCCATATAACCCAGCCAGCAGCAAAGTATCAGTAGGCAGCAGTGCTCTTGTAAGCTCTAAATAGATGTAGATGTCATGGAAAGACATATCGGGTGGGTCTCGGACGAGATGAGTGGCCTGTACACATCAGATTTGGTGCAAAGCTTTAAAGGTCGTACCCAACAACAGAAATGTTCTCCTCATACCTTATTCTCTCCTTAGATTCTAGATGGGGGCAATTTCCCTTGCCAAAAGCAAAGAGACAGATGCGCAACTGGTGCAAGTGGTCCCCAATATGGCGACATTCAAGACAAGCGATACGTCACAATCTCCAAAATTGTGACTGCAAGGCATGAATTGGAAAACTCATAAAAGACTATAGGAAAACATATTTTTTTACACAGGGCGCCTTTCCTTCACTGGGCGAATGTTTTTAGCACTACACCATCGGTCACAACATAAATACAACCCTTTCCATGCTATGCTATGCTTATTTTCCCCATAAACTAATGACCAAAGCATTACTTGTCCCAGGAGTCCAACTGGCCACAGCTTCACCCGGAGTCGTCAGGAGAGAGGAAAAGAGAGAGTGAGAGGGACTGAGGGAGAGATGGAGAGAGACAGATGTACAAGATGTGATAACAGTGACATAGAATGAGAAGAAAAAAACTTTGTATTTCAGAAAAAAAAATCTTTCTAGAAAACATTTGATTTGTAATATTCACAGCTTCCTAGGCTTTCAGGGCTGTTTGCTTTGTTTGGAGGATTATCACACTCTGCAGAACCTTCTCACTCACGGTGAGGGGTTTGATGGTAAGCCTGGCTGAGCCGAAGCTCTATCGATTCCTACACACTTACCAGACTGACAACACAGGCACACAGGAAATAGAATGGGGAGCAGATGGCTCTGCAAATAAATCAGACCTTAATACTGGTCTCCCAGTGAATTTAGATTTGCTGGAGCATACACAAACCCTAACACATACACAGATCAGGCAGGTATTACGTCATAAAAGAGAGATTGAAGTGCCCTCCACCCCACCTTTCCATTCCGCAGATGAATGAGGAGAGGATGAATGGATGTTGGATGTAGGAGAGTGAGGATGATGAGGTGGGATAAATAATTTAATCTAATCTGACATTTCACCATGAAGGTGCTTAGATTAACACTCATCACCTCAATTTGTTTGCTTCTGAATGTGTTGTATTGGGAAAGGGTTTGACTTTAATTCAGGGACAACTGCAATACTGCAGTCCCATGTTGACTTTTTACAAATTGTGTTGTGTTACAGCTGTGCAAGGTTCTTTCGACACCTTGTAGAATCCATGCCCCACCAAATTGAGGCTGTTCTGAGGTCAAAGGGGGGGGGGGGGGGGGGGGGGTGAAACTCAATATTATGAAGGTATTCCTAATGTTTGGTATACTGAGTGTATATGCAAAATCAGTAGTTAACTTGTTCTAAAGAAAATGTCATTGTATTTGGTCAAACACAATTATCTCAATCAGTTTAGTACAGAAAACAGGGCTCCAAAAGGGTTCTTCGACTGTACCCGTAGGAGAATCATTTTTGTTTCCAGATAGAACTCTTTTGGGTTCCATATAGAACCATCTGTGTAAAGGGTTCTACATGGAACTCAAAAGGGTTCTACCTAAAACCAAAAGGGTTCTACCTGGATCCAAAAAGGGTTCTTCTATGGGGAAAGCCGAAGAACCCTTTTAGGTTCTAGATAGCACCTTTTTTTCTAAGATTGAATGATCAGGCAGCAAACTGTTTGGGTGGTACTTTACTCTTTTTTAGGCAGTAGACACACATAAGGCTGTTACGATGTAATACCGCCACACCGGCAGTCACGAGTCAAGTCCACGTGACCGTTGGGTCACGGTAACTAGGCTTCTCCAAAACTGTGCTCTGATGCCGCTGATGGTCATTAGTAGCCTACCAAACTTGCTAACGGCCAGTCGCTAATGGCCGGTACTCAGCGCTCTATTGTCCCTCTAATCCAGTGGTCGCCAACCGGTCATCACCAAATATTTCTGCATGCATATAGAGAAGGGCACTCAATTTGTACTGCACTGCGCTCCTTGATTCACTTGATTCAGAAATCCTGCGCACCAAGTAAGCAAAGTGTTTCCATTTTGAACCATTTAATTTGTCTGAAAAGACAAACTCCCCCTACCCAGCGGACCGGGAGATCTGTGGCTAAATCCAGTGGCCTATACTGCGCTGGCCAGTCAGATAGCTCAAATCACCATGCCTAGAGAGTTTCCAAGACTGTCAAAGAATACAGCAAAGCTGATTTTTTTATGAGTGAGTTCAGATTTAAGTTTTATTCAACACTGTCAACACTGTTTTTATTCAACACTATTATAAAACATAAAACATGCTTCTCCGTACTTCCACTCGCGCTTCAGCTGCAATGAATGAGTAGCCAAAGTGTATCGATAGCCCTGCGTTTTTTTAACAGTCATAACCATGTCATAATATGTCATAAGAGCTGACATAACTTGACACAACCTGTCATAATATGGTCATAACACTGTCATGACACATATATTTAGACCTGTTGTGACATATATTGCATTATTTTATGGCTGGTTAAAATACAAACATAACATGCAGTGAGAGCCTGCTCCTCATAGCTGGTTGATGCATGGAATGAAATGTGTTACCATAAGCCTATGTTGTGAAACATTTCTATAGGCTTTGCTATGAATTTGTGTGAGAAAACAGAGATACCATCAGCTTTTTATAGGCCTACTATCTTTAACTTTCCTAACATTTATCACATTGTTTCACTTTACAAATCGGAGTAGCCTACCTGGATGGCATGAAAATGAACCGGGGGAAAAGTAACCTCCATTCGCTGTTCAAGTGCATACGGATGACATGTCTTTTCTGCCCTTGTGTCACACCTACTCCTGCTCCCTCCCTCTGGCGATCGACATCGCCGGTCTATTAACCAACGGCCCTGGCAACTCCTTTGGCCGTCCTGAGACAGAGCCTGAACCCATGGAGGAAGGGTCTACACACCTCCCCGTGGCAGAGTGACACTGTCGGAGACAGCTGGAGCTCTGACCCCATTACGGTCAGGAGGGGCACCAGCTTCAACAGTGTCTGGTGCGTCCTAACCAGGGGTCCACTAGGGCAGAGGGACAACCCCGTGATCATCTGTCTCCCGGGCATGGCGTGAATATTCCCTCATCTCTTTCCGCCAAACCCTTTCTGGTTTCAATTTCACTGACTGGCTGTCCCTCATGTGTTGTCTCTACAGCTCTAATGGACTACGGTGCTGCAGGGAATTTCATCAACAAGGCCCTCGCCTCCTCCCTGAACACCTCATACCGTCTCTCCTCTCCTTTTCCGGTCCAAGCCCTGGATAAGTGACCATAGGGATCTGGCACAATCACACACAGCACCCCTCACCCTCACAGTGTGTCCCATGCACCAGGAAAGCCTTCCCTTCCTTATCACCACCGCACCCGTACACAAAGTAATCCTTCGCCTCCCGTGGCTCCAACATCACAACCCCACCATCTCCTGGTCGATGATGAAAATCACAGCCTGGGCCGCCCCCAGGTGGTAAAAGTAGGAAACATCTCCACTTTGCTGACCCTCAACACTCGGGCCCCACAAGGGTGCATGCTCAGCCCCCTCCTATACTCCCTGTTCACCCACGACTGCATGGCCATGCACGCCTCCAACTCAATCATCAAGTTTGCAGACGATGCAACAGTAGTGGGCTTGATTAACAACAATGACAAGACAGCCTACAGGGAGGAGGTGAGGGCACTTGGAGTGTGGTGTCAGGAAAACAACCTCTCACTCAACGTCATCAAAACAAAGGAGATGATCGTGGACTTCAGGAAACAGCAGAGGGAGCACCCTCCTATCCACATCAGAGGGACAGCAGTGGAGAAGGTGGAAAATGTTAAGTTCCTCGGCATACACATCACAGACAAACCAAAATGGTCCACCCACACGACAGTGTGGTGAAGAAGGCGCAGCAGCGCCTCTTCAACCTCAGGAGGCTGAAGAAATTTGGCTTGTCACCCAAAACCCTGGCAAACTTTTACAGATGCACAATCGAGAGCATCCTTACGGGCTGTATCACTGTATCACCTGCCCTCCATGACACTTACAGCACCCGATGTCACAGGAAGGCCAAAAAGATCATCAATGACAATAAAAAATAGTTAAGGAGCAACAATAAAATAACTGTAGCAAGGCTATATACAGGGGGTACCCATACAGAGTCAATGTGCGAGGGCACCGATTAGTCAAGGTAATTGTACATGTAGGTAGAGGTAAAGTGACTATGGATAATAAACAGAGAGTACTAGCAGCGTAAAAATGGGAGGGGGGGGGGGACAATGCAAATAGTCCTGGAAACCATTTGATTAGCTGTTCAGGAGTGTTATGGCTTAGGGTAGTATCTGTTAAGAAGCCTTTTGGACCTAGACTTGGCGCTCCGGTACCGCTTGATGCTTGACGTTCGGTAGCAGAGAGAACAGTCTATGACTAAGGTGGCTGGAGTCTTTGACAATTTTTTGGGCCTTCCTCTGACACCGCCTGGTATAGAGGTCCTGGATGGCAGGAAGCTTGGCCCCAGTGATGTACTAGGCCGTACGCATTACCCTCTGTAGTGCCTTGCGGTCAGAGGCCGAGCAGTTGCCATACCAGGCGGTGATGCAACCAGTCAGGATGCTCTCGATGGTGTAGCTGTAGAACTTTTTCCTGAGGGGGAATAGGCGTTGTCATGCCCTCTTCATGCCTGTCTTGGTGTGTTTGGACCTGCTCCACTACAGCCCCGTTGATGAGAATAGGTGCGTGCTCGGTCCTCCTTTTTTGTAGTCCACAATCATCTCCTTTGTCTTGAACATGTTGAGGGAGAGGTTGTTATCCTGGCACCACACTGCCAGGTCTCTGACCTCCTCCTTGTAGGCTGTCTCATTGTTGTCGGTGATCAGGCCTACCACTGTAGTGTCGTCGGCAAACTTAATGATGGTGGTGGAGTTGTGCTTGGCCATGCAGTCATGGGTGAACAGGGGGTACAAGAAGGGACTGAACACGCACCCCTGAGGGGCCCTTGTGTTGAGTTAACTACCCTTAACACCTGGGGGCAGCCCATCAGGAAGTCCAGGATCCAGTTGCAGAGGGAGGTGTTTAGTCCCAGGGTCCTTAGCTTAGTGATGAGCTTTGAGGGCACTATGTTGTTGAACGCTGAGCTGTAGTCAAGGAATAGCATTCTCACGTAGGTGTTCCTTTTGTCCAGGTGGGATTGGGCAGTGTGGAGTGCAATAGAGATTGCACCATCTGTGGATCTGTTTGGGCAGTATGCAAATTGCAGTGGGTGTATGGTTTCTGGGATAATGGTGTTGCTGTGAGCCATGACCAGCCTTTCAAAGCACTTCATGGCTACAGACTTGAGTGCTATGGGGCGGTAGTCATTTAGGCAGGCTACTTGGTGTTCTTGTGCACAGAGACTATGATGGTCTGCTTGAAACATGTTGGTATTACAGACTCGGTCAGGGACAGGTTGAAATTGTAAGTGAAGATACTAACCAGTTGGTCAGCGCATGCTTGGAGTACACGTCCTGGTAATCCATCTGGCCCTGCGGCCTTATGAATGTTGACCTGTTTAAACGTCTTTAAAGGGCTACGGAGAGCGTGATCACACAGTCGTCCAGAACAGCTGATGTTCTCATGCATTCTTCAGTGTTGCTTGCCTTGAAGCGAGCATATTTAGCTCGTCTGGTAGGCTCGTGTCACTGGGCAGCTCGTGGCTTTGCTTCCCTTTGTAGTCCGTAATAGTTTGCAAGCCCTGCCACATCCGACGAGCGTCGGAGTAGGTGTGGTACGATTCAATCTTAGTCCTGTATTGACGCTTTGCCTGTTTGATGGTTCATTGGAGGGCATAGCGGGATTTCTTATAAGCGTCCCGGTTGGAGTCCCGTGCCTTGAAAGCGGCAGCTCTACCCTATAGCTCAGTGCAGAGGTTGCCTGTAATCTATGGCTTCTGGTTGGGGTATGTACGTACTGTCAGTGTGGGGACGACGTCATCGATGCACTTATTGATGAAGCCAGTGACTGATGTGGTGTACCCCTCAATGCCATCGGAAGAATCCCGGAACATATTCCAGTCACTGCTAGATAAACAGTCCTGTAGCTTAGCATCTGCGTCATCTGACCACTTCCTTATTGAGCGAGTCACTGTAGTCCTGTAACAGTCCTGTAGCTTAGCATCTGCGTCATCTGACCACTTCCTTATTGAGCGAGTCACTTCCTGCTTTAGTTTTTGATTGTAAGCAGGAATCAGGAGGATAGAGTTATGGTCAGATTTTTCAAATGGAGGGCGAGGGATAGCTTTGTATGTGTCTCTGTGTGTGGAGTAAAGGTTGTCTAGATTTCTTTTCCTCTGGTTGCACATTTAACATGCTGGTAGAAATTAGGTCTAATGGATTTAAGTTTCCCTGCATTAAAGTCACTGGCCACTAGGAGTGTCTCCTCTGGATGACCAATTTCTTGTTTGCTTATGGCCTTATACAGCTCGTTGAGTGCCATCTTAGTGCCAGCATCGGTTTGTGGTGGTAATGCCCAGCGTGTACAGTCTAAGTCAAGAAACAGCGCATGCATTTTTTTCATAGTCACGTGCATCATGTAGCCTAGCCCATAGGCCTATTTGTTTTGATAAGGTTTGTATCACAACTAAAGTGGTAAAATAACCTATAGGCCCAAGACCCCTGGAACACAGTTGGAGCTGATAGCTTACAGAGCCTAGTGAAACATGTGTTCTTGTAAGTCCATTCACTGTGCAATCGTGTGTGAAAACTGAGTTTTGACTGGTCACTTTAAAAATAGGATCCCAGCTTTCTCTTGCTGCTATATTTATTGCTCATTTCTTAAAATGAAGTACATTAATCTGCTTTACAAACGGTGTAGACTACCTGGCATATTAAAAACACGCACATAACCTCCATTCGCTATTGAAATGCAGGCTACGGATGACGTTTTTTTCCTTTTTTTTGTGGGCCATTCTAAATAAAAAATTCTTCACACATATTTTAGTAGGCTATATGTATAGACCAGATTAAATTGAGAATAGTCAAACGGGTGAGAATATTATCAAGTGCTTGTCAAATTGTGAATGAGAGACTGATGAATTGTGTGCAGCCTGCGCAAGAAACGGAGCCTTTCATGCAACTATTTTCAAATCATCATTGGAGTCGTATTCGAAATCTAAACATATAGCCTAACGTTTGCATCACAACTAAAGATGCATAAATAACTCTAAATTAAGCATAAAGGAGGACCTGTTTCTTTGGTAACCACTCAAAACAAAATAGCTGCATGTGTGCACTCCCTCTGTAATAGTTTGGGAGAAATATCCCTTCTATTTTATTCAGCTATGTTCAATTTTATTTTTCTTACTATAAAATAATGCCATGAATTATAAGCAAATAAACTAGTGTAGCCCACAGCCATATGGCATAGCCAGATCAGGGCATAACATACAGACAACCCAGAAAATGTTATTCTGTTCTACTAAAATAGGCAACATAAAATAAAAAAGTAATTGTGATAGTGTAGGCTATATTAAATTGATTTATTAGACTTTTTTTAAATCACATTTTATTTTAACCTTTACTTCACTATGCAAGTCAGTTAAGAACAAATTCTTATTTACAATGACGGCCTACAGCAGCCAAACCTGGGCGATGCTGGGACAATTGTGCCGGTTGTGATTCAGCCAGGATTTGAACCAGGGTGTCTGTAGTGATGCCTCAAGCACTGAGATGCTTTGCCTTAGACCGCTGCGCCACTCGGGAGCCCAAAGGGCTGTATCATTGGCTTATAAGCTATGCGTGGAAGCCAGAGATGCTAAACATGTTTATGTTAATTAATGGTCAATTACCGTGAGACTGGCAGTGATTTGCATGACAACCAAATTTCATGACCGCCACAGCCCAATCACACACATCATACAGTCTGCTACAATTCTCAATAGTTTCCCATCAAGGTTGTCTATACCTGGTAGCTTATCATTATTGATGGGTAATAATAGTTATTTTACCTCTCTCACTCGAACTTGACCAAATTCAAAACAGCAATCCTTCCCTTTAATTATTAGATCATTTATTTATTTTTTATATTTTTTTTTACTAACTAACTAAATAAACACAGAAATGCATAAACAAACAAACAGTAGATATTGATTACTAACAATGATAGGGAAGTAGTGGGCTAAGCCGATATGACGGCTTGGTGGACAAAGGGAAGGGGGTATGGACTGAGAAAGGAATGAGAAAGAAAAAAGGGATCATTACACACAGTTGATAATTATATTAATTGAAATGCTAATCCTTTGCACATGAACGCTCACTCATTCGGGAAAAATTGAAATCAATATATTTACGCCCGTATGTCGTTATCACCTTCTCTGTTGGAATCGTTAGTCCGTATGCTGGAGAGTCAGTTCATCAGAGAGTGGTTATAGGTCTATCGGCGGCTCCTGAAAGTGTCTGTTGTAATGGATACGTCAGGCGTCCATTGTTTTAGAGTAGGTGTAGGTGTTTCGGCGGTTGTCGGTATTCGCATCCCAGGTTTACATCGTTTATAGCTGCAGACTAGTAATTAGTATCTAAGATTTGCTCTTATTCTGTAGGGATCGATAGTCTCAGAGTTAACTTCTTATGGCTGCAGCCCGGTGTCGGTACACTTATGACAACAGCCAGCTCAAAGTGCAGGGCGCGAAATTCAAAATATATATTTTTTCAATATTTAACTTTCACACATTAACAAGTCCAATACAGCATATGAAAGGTACACATCTTGTGAATCCAGCCAACATGTCCGATTTTTTTAATGTTTTACAGGGAAGACACAATATGTAAATCTATTAGCTAACCACGTTAGCAAAAGACACCACTTTTTTTACTCCACCAGTTTTTTACTCCATCAGTAGCTATCACAAATTCGACCAAATAAAGATATAAATAGCCACTAACCAAGAAACAACTTCATCAGATGACAGTCTGATAACATATTTATTGTATAGCATATGTTTTGTAAGACAAATGTGCATATTTCAGGTATAAATCATAGTTTACATTGCAGCTACAATCAGAAATTGCACCGAAAGTAGCCATAATATTTACAGACACCAACGTCAAATACCTAATTACTCATCATAAAACATTTCTGAAAAATACATAGTGTACAGCAATTGAAAGACAGGCATCTTGTGATTCCAGACAATATTTCCGATTTATCAAGTGTTTTACAGCGAAAACACAATAGAGCGTTATATTAGCTTACCACAATAGCCAAAAACACAAGCAATTTCCCAGTAGCAAAAGTTAGCGATCGTAACAAACAAGCAAAAGATATATAATTTTTGACTAACCTTGATTTTCTTCATCAGATGACAGTCCTATAACATCAGGTTATACATACACTTATGTTTTGTTCGAAAATGTGCATATTTAGAGCTGAAATCAGTGGTTACACATTGTGCTAACTTAGCTACTTTTTCCACAACGTCTAAACAGCAACGATATTTTTCTGACACGTTTTCTGACACACATATTCTGACCAAATAGCTATTCATAAACATAACTAAAAAATACATGTTGTATAGGAAATTATAGATCCATTAGTTCTTAATGAAATCGCAGTGTTAGAATTCTAAAAAATAACTTCATTACGACATCCAGCTTCGGTATAGCTGAGTACCCCAAAGTTGGGCGCCCACGACTAATTCACATGCACGACAGATATATGAATTAGCATCATAAAATGTTTCTTACTTTTGGTGATCTTCCATCAGAATGTTGGACAAGGTGTCCTTTGTCAAGAACAGTCGTTGTTTGGATTTAGAACCTTCATTTTCCCTCTCGATTTAGCACGCGCACTTGCCAAGTGGCACAAAGCTCTCCAACGTCAACAAACGGAAAAGAACGGAACACGGCAAAACTCCCGAAAAATTTTCAATAATCTGATGAAACTATATTGAAAAAACATACTTTACGATGATATGGTCACATGTATCAAATAAAATCAAAGACGGAGATGTTAGTCGTCCATAACGACAGCTAAACAGAAGGCAAATCCATGTCCCCTTTCGCGCGCTCCAGAAAACAGAAAATGGACGGTCACGTCATACAAAGAGCTTTTATTCCACCTCAGACCAAGATAAACACGAAATTTCTTCTCTCACCGCCTCTTGACATCCAGGGGAAGGTGTATGAAGTGCACGTAGACTCTTACGTATCATGCCCATGTATAGGCAGGAAGTAGAAGAGAGCCTCGGTTTCAGACATTCCACTTCCTGGTCAGGAAGTGTGCTGCAGAATGACTTCTGTTTCACTCAGAGAAATAATTCAAACGGTTTTAGAAACTAGAGAGTGTTTTCTATCCAATAGTAATAATAATATGCATATTGTACGAGCAAGAATTGAGTACGAGGCCGTTTGAAATGGGCACCTTTTATCTGGCTACTCAATACTGCCCCTTGCAGCCCAAACAGGTTAAACCGTTTCCAGCCGTGTAGCCAATGCTCCACGTGGTATAGTTTTCTAGTTTTGGTACTCAACTATTCGCAATCCCAGCTCCCACTGTGGGTTTGCTTAGTCTTGGTACTCAAACCTGTGCTACCTCAGCTTACACCAAGGTATGCGTGGTCTGAAGAGGATTTCCTCAGGAGGGATTTTTATTCGTAACAATAGAAAAGAGCGGGTTCCATGACGCCAAAGCATGTCTGTGGCCGCTGACTAGTTAAACTTCACAGTGAATACAATTCTCTCAAAATTAAAGGTTAACATCACATTACATCATTTCACAAATAGTTTCATCTTTACTCATTCATTTTATATAAGAATTAGATGCAAACCCCATAATTGAGAAATATACACATTCAGATATATAGTTATGTGTGTTTCCTGTCCTCCATGAGGTCACCAAATGAAATACACTTGTCATACCCGTCCCTTAAGTGTCCACGGACCCTTCCCACATTCTCACAAGTGGACATATAAGTTAAAAATCCCATTTTGGGGATTTATGAGTTCGGTCAAGTGAAATCCCTTTTTCTCTCTCTGTATTCTCTCTTTCTGCATGGCCAGGGGGAGAGAATCTCCGCTAGGAATTTATGACCTGAGATAACAGAACCTGGGTGTAGGCGAGAGTGAGAGAGGTGGAAGCCATGATCTACACCCAGAAAGGGCCACGTCATGACACGCCCTAAAAGTTACATATTGCAGCTTTAAGGTACTCCAAAGTCTTTTTCCATTGTGTTTTATGTCATTTATCTTGGTTTGGCATTGCAATTTCTTTTTTTGTGTTAAGTTTAGTCACAAAATGTCTCAATTTACAGTATATCAAACAGTTAGCTGAGCAGCCTGACCCTGACCTTTTTTGCATAATTTCTTTGAACCATACAATTTTTCAATTCATCATCGATCCAGAGGGATCTAATAGTTCTCCCAGTTATTTTCTTAACAACAATTGTCAACAATGGTCATAATTCATTTTACAAAAACTTCCGGTGCTGCCTCTGGATTCACTTCCTCATACACATCAGACCAACATACATTTTTTACATATTCAACAAAAGAGTCCTGAGAAAACATTTTGTATGATCTCTTGCCTTGTTATTGCCACAGTGTTATGGTCACTACAGCCAATGGGAACTGATATTGCTTTGGAGTAAAGCTCTGCAGCATTAGTGAAGATATGATCAATATGTCACGTTCTGACCTTAGTTCCTTTTTTATGTCTTTATTTTAGTTTGGTCAGGGCGTGAGTTGGGTTGGGCATTCTATGTTGTTTTTCTATGTTTTGTTCTGTATGTTATATTTCTATGTGTTTGGCCTAGTATGGTTCTCAATCAGAGGCAGGTGTCAGTCGTTGTCTCTGATTGGGAGCCATATTTAGGTAGCCTGTTTTGTATTGAGTTTTGTGGGTGATTGTTTCCTGTGTTAGTACCATACGGTTGTCACGCCCTGGCCTTAGTATTCTTTGTTTTCTTAATTATTTTAGTTAGGTCAGGGTGTGACATGGGGAATGTATGTGTTTTTTGTAGTGTCTAGGGTGGTTGTAAGGTTTAGGGGGTTTATTAGAGTAGTTGGGTTTATGTTTAGTATAGAAGTCTAGCTGTGTCTATGGTTGAGTGTAGGTATCTAGGAAAGTCTATGGTTGCCTGAATTGGGTCTCAATTAGAGACAGCTGGTTATTGTTGTCTCTGATTGGGAGCCATATTTAAGGCAACCATAGGCTTTAGCTGTTTGTGGGGAATTGTCTATGTCGAAGTGTTTTGTGTCAGCACTTATGTTTGTATAGCTTCACGGTCGTCTATTTTGTTGGTTTGTTTTGGTTTTTCCTTCTTTAAATAAAAAAGAAGATGTACTTTCCACGCGCTGCGCCTTGGTCCTCTCTCAGTCCCTTTGACGATCGTGACAGAATTACCCACCAATGCGGGATCAAGCAGCGTGAAAAGCGGCAACAGGAGCAGCGCAAGGAGGAATGGAAATGGGAGCATAATATGGACTACACTACGTGGGAGGAGATCGACAGGTGGGCGATCGACCCAGGGCGAGTGCCGGAGCCAGCCTGGGATTCTCTGGCGCAGTGTGAGGAGGGATACCGGCGAATGGAGGCAGCACGACGACGCGGTAGGAAGCCTGTGAGTCAGCCCAAAAAATGTATTGGGGGGGGGCTTAGAGGTAGTGGGCCGAGGGCAGGTAGGAGACCTGCGCCCACTTCACAGGCTAACCGTGGAGAGCGGGAGTACGGGCGAACACCGTGTTACGCAGTAGAGCGCACGGTGTCTCCTGTACGTGTTCATAGCCCGGTGCGGGTTATTCCACCTCCCCGCACTGGTAGGGCTAGATTGGGCATTGAGCCAGGTGCCATGATGCCGGCTCAACGCGTCTGGTCTCCAGTGCGTCTCCTCGGGCCGGCATACATGGCACCAGCCTTACGCATGGTGTCCCCGGTTCGCCTACATAGCCCGGTGCGGGTTATTCCACCTCCCCGCACTGGTCGGGCGACGGGGAGCATTCAACCAGGTAAGGTTGGGCAGGCTCGGTGTTCAAGGGAACCAGTACGCCTGCACGGTCCGGTATTTCCGGCACCACCTCCCCGCCCCAGTCCAGTTCCACCAGTGCCTACACCACGCACCAGGCTTCTAGTGTGTCTCCAGAGCCCTGTTCCTCCTCCACGCACTCGTCCTATGGTGCGTGTCTCCAGCCCGGTACCACCAATTCCGGCACCACGCACCAAGCCTCCTGTGCGTCTCCAGAGTCCTGTGCATCCTGTTGCTGCTCCCCGCATTAGCCCTGAGATGCGTGTCCCCAGCCCGGTACCACCAGTTCCGGCACCACGCACTAGGCCTAATGTGCGTTCCCAGGGTTCAGTATGCCCTGTTCCTTCTCCCCGCACTAGCCTGAAGGTGCGTGTCCTTAGCCCGGTGCCTCCAGTTCCGGCACCACGCACCAGGCCTACAGTGCGCCTATTCCGGCCAGAGCCACCCGTCTGCCCAGTGCCATCTGAGCCATCCGTCTCCCCAGCGCCATCTGAGCCATCCGTCTCCCCAGCGCCATCTGAGCCATCCGTCTCCCCAGCGCCATCTGAGCCATCCGTCTCCCCAGCGCCATCTGAGCCATCCGTCTCCCCAGCGCCATCTGAGCCATCCGTCTCCCCAGCGCCATCTGAGCCATCCGTCTCCCCAGCGCCGTCTGAGCCATCCGTCTCCCCAGCGCCGTCTGAGCCATCCGTCTCCCCAGCGCCGTCTGAGCCATCCGTCTGTCCCGAGCCATTAGAGCCGCCCGTCTGTCCCGAGCCGTCAGAGCCGTTAGTCAGTCAGGAGCCGCTAGAGCCATTCGTCAGTCAGGATCTGCCAGAGCCGCCAACCAGACAGGATCTGCCAGAGCCGCCAACCAGACAGGATCTGCCAGAGCCGCCAACCAGACAGGATCTGCCAGAGTCGCCAACCAGACATGAGCGTCCAGAGCCGTCAGCCAGCCATGAGCGTCCAGAGCCGTCAGCCAGCCATGAGCGTCCAGAGCCGTCAGCCAGCCATGAGCAGCCAGATCCGTCAGCCAGCCATGAGCAGCCAGATCCGTCAGCCAGCCATGAGCAGCCAGATCCGTCAGCCAGCCATGAGCAGCCAGATCCGTCAGCCAGCCATGAGCCGTCCAGCCAGGATCCGCCAGAGCCGTCCAGCCAAGATCCGCCAGAGCAGTCATCCAGCCAGGATCCGTCCCTCAGTCCGGAGCTGCCGTCCCTCAGTCCGGAGCTGCCGTCCCTCAGTCCGGAGCTGCCCCTTATCCTGGTGCTGCCCCTTATCCTGGTGCTGCCCCTTATCCTGGTGCTGCCCCTTATCCTGGTGCTGCCCCTTAGTCCGGTGCTGCCCCTTAGTCCGGTGCTGCCCCTTAGTCCGGTGCTGCCCCTTAGTCCGGTGCTGCCCCTTAGTCCGGTGCTGCCCCTTAGTCCGGTGCTGCCCCTTAGTCCGGTGCTGCCCCTTAATCCAGTGGGGTTAATGTGGAGGGTGGCCATTTGGAGGAGGCTACGTAAGCGGGTAGTGACTATGGTGGGGTGGGGACCACGACCAGTGCCGGAGCCGCCGCCGTGGACGGACGCCCACCCAGACCCTCCCCTAGACTATGTGCTGGTGCGCCCGGAGTTCGCACCTTAAGGGGGGGGTTATGTCACGCCCTGGCCTTAGTATTCTTTGTTTTCTTAATTATTTTAGTTAGGTCAGGGTGTGACATGGGGAATGTATGTGTTTTTTGTAGTGTCTAGGGTGGTTGTAAGGTTTAGGGGGTTTATTAGAGTAGTTGGGTTTATGTTTAGTATAGAAGTCTAGCTGTGTCTATGGTTGAGTGTAGGTATCTAGGAAAGTCTATGGTTGCCTGAATTGGGTCTCAATTAGAGACAGCTGGTTATTGTTGTCTCTGATTGGGAGCCATATTTAAGGCAACCATAGGCTTTAGCTGTTTGTGGGGAATTGTCTATGTCGAAGTGTTTTGTGTCAGCACTTATGTTTGTATAGCTTCACGGTCGTCTATTTTGTTGGTTTGTTTTGGTTTTTCCTTCTTTAAATAAAAAAGAAGATGTACTTTCCACGCGCTGCGCCTTGGTCCTCTCTCAGTCCCTTTGACGATCGTGACAACGGTACTGTTTCGGTTTTCATTTATTCTCTTGTTCTTTTGTATTTTGTATTCATTCTCTATTAAATGATATTATGGATACGTACCACGCTGCATTTTGGTCCTCCTCTCCTTCCACCAACGAAAGCCGTTACACAATACAAGTGGATGTCAGTTTAATAATGAACTGATCCAACACTATTAGTATGCACTCTAGTTGGTTAAGTGATAACCTGGGTCATATTACAGGCATTAGTCACAGTTAGAAGTTTCTTCTTGAGAGGACAGCTAGTTGCTAACCAGTTTAATGTTCAGGTTACCCAGAAAATAGACCTCTCTCACACACACTATCAAGCATTTCACACACATTATCTAGATACTGACTGTTAGCACTTGGTGGCCTATAGCAACACCCTAAAATAATAGGCTTTAGAAACACTTCAGGAACACTTGACATGAGATCTTCTCTAAGCATTACAGGGATATGGCTCTGAATATATACAGCAACACTTCCCCTATATGCATTCCTGTCTTTTCTGTAGATGGTATATCCTTGTATTGCTACTGCTGTATCGTCAAAGGAATTATCTAAGTGAGTCTCAGAAATGGCTAATATATGAATGTCATTTCATGTTAGCACGTTAATGATTTCATAAACCTTATTTCTAAGGCTACATATATTAATATGGGCAATTTGTTGCCCTTTCCTGGTTAGCTTATCAGGGATAGGCATAATATGGGAAATAACAAACAAAGCAAGAGGAGAAGAAAATACATTATTCAACAGTCCATCAACCAGTTGGGGTGTGTAAGTGTGTATGTGCTGCGGGGTTGACGCTATGAACCCACAGGCTTGGCTCTCTCATCCCTTCCAGGCTTTTGGGAGGGAGGGTGGACAATGAGCCTGTCATAGTGGATGTAAGCAATGTCCCCACGCTCTCTGGCAACCTTCATGGCTGGGATCTGGGCTCACAGCTTTAGGATAGTCCTTGTTGAGGAAGATGTACATTCCTCTCTAGTTTTTGTCTCTTTCCAGAACAGAGGTCCTTGAACCTCAGGAACTTGACCACTATCGGCCGGGGCCTGTCACCTGGGCCAATGGTGGTTTCTCCAGTCCTATGGGCGCGCTCCACCTCAATCCTTCAATAGTCCATCTTCAGTTTCTCAGTGATCTTTTCCCTCACTTTGTCCTCAGACTCCATCCAGGTCTCATGTGGTGATTCTGCAACTCTGTCCACAACAATGTCGTTCTGCCTTGATTGTCCCTCTCCATCATTCTTATCATGGATTTACATACAGAACTTATACCCTCTCTCAGTCACTTCGCTGTCATCGAGGTCATCAAGCTGACTCTGGGAGGACTACAAACTGTTCTTCAGGTCATAGACCTCTCATGTCAGATCGTCCATTCTTTTATTAGTTGACTCCACCCGTATTTGGACTCAACTCTTGAAGATATTTTTGTTGTAAAAAATGCTTCTAGAACTATTTTTGTTCGATATAAGATCCTTTACCTGGGATAGAGATACACCACTGTCCTCAATGGCACTCCCACCGGCTTTGGCCTTTGTCATGGTAGCAAAGTGAGCTAATGCTGGTAATCCACGCAATTCCAGCCAGCCCAGCTCGCAGGGCTGATGGAACCAGCAAGAAACAGCAGGGATTTAAACAACCACAAGCCCGGTACTATCTGTGGTCCCAACCACAAGGGCTAAGCACTTAGCTGACTGTGTTCAAACTGTCAAGGAAACCTGGCTAGCTTTGCCAAGCAGCAGCTCTTCAGACTTTATGGTTTGGCAGTATCCCGGGACAGATAGTAACGGTCCCAGCAACTGAGGCTAACGGGTTGCGGGATCCATATTAAACAGATTTTTTCAATAAACTTTTCAAGAACTTTCAAAAACAACAAACAGAGCTCTCTCTCATTCCGCGTTCCGCATGCGTTTCATTCTGATGACGTCACTGAGTTAGTATGACAAGCAGGAATTGACATTCCAATTTACTTCTAGATGGAGTGATTCCCAAACTTTGGAAACTTATTTGGTATTTGATAGAGTTGGATTTTAAGTTTCAAACTTGAAATTTAGCTGATGTTCCACTTTGCAATCCACACCATTTCTATCCAACCTATCTCTCTTCCTCTAATCACTTATTCTCACTCATCCCTTTTCCTTATCTCCCTCTCTATTCCCATTCTTATTTAACTCTTTCTTACACCTCTCTCTCCAATCATCTCTCTTTCCTCCTCTTCTCTCCTTCCTGTCTACCTTTCATGTTCTGTTCTGTGTCTTCTGTCCCGCTGTGAGAGTAATTAACCATTTCCCTCAGAGATCAGTGATCAGCGGTCTCACGGCTCTCCTCCTCCGTCTGCATCTCTCCCTCTCTTTCTCCCTCCCTTTTCTCTCTCATTTCCTCTCTATCAGTAGTCTGCAACACTCACAGACAAGATTGACTCATACAAAATTCATACCTGTGATCTGTGGCCATATCCAGTGATTTCCATTCGAACAGGGTTGTGTTCATTAGGCACCAAACAGAATAAAAACAAACTGAATCAGGGAAGGACCTAGTCCAATAAGAAATGTTGATTTTATTTTTTGTTGCATTTAAAAAAAAGTATATGTCCTAATGTCCTAATGAACACCACCCAGGTGTGGACAATGTAAGATAAATGGTTGAATATAAGCCCATCCAATAGAAGTGCTGGATGTCAAAGTAGAAACCAAAGGCAATGACCAAAGGCAATTAGCAGCCCAAACTACATCCCTGTACACTTTTCTTAACCATTCTGGGAAAACGAAAGTTGCGTCGTTCTTTACCCATTTTAATAACCAACCAGCTTAATTAAGATTTCATGTGATTTCAGCAATTCAGAAGCACAGTAATTGCAGCAGAAAGAGGACTTGTCACGCTGTGTCAAAAAAACTATAGGTAACGAGGAGAGCGGGGAGCTGCACAAGCACAGTCGTGCCATCCGGCTGAGGAGTTTTCCATATTGATATTTTAGACTATTGCATCATGTCGATTTCAGGGAACATTTATTCTGAATGTTTTTATAATTTTTTCCATCTTTTCGGGGCTGAGTGTATTTAATATAGCCGCCATGCTTAGCCATGTGTTGAGCTCAGAGACAAGCAGACAACATCGCCCGGAATTCTAAAGTATGTACTTTAGCACTTATCTTCGCAGAGAGAGGGAGAGAAGGGGAAAGGGAGAGGAGTAGATTAAGGTAAAAGTTCCTTTATATAACGTTATATAGGGCAAGTTTTTGTGCTCCTCTGTTATCATCAAAGATGAAGGGAAACCATTTTCACCATTACACTTCTAAGTGTTTTGTTGTCTGTTATGAGTTAACTATGATCGGGTAACCTGGCCTCATTGTAGAATGTAGGTAAAGATGAGGTTGGTGGGGATTTTAATTTCAACACATACATAAAACAATAGAAAAAGTATTATTTATTTCAAACCCATCCAGAATAATTGCCTCTTTTTAGCAAAATCGGCAGAGCTGGGATGGTTATATGGCCATACACTGAGTGTACAAAACATTCCTCTTGCTCTTTCACACATGCTCTTTCCATGAAAAAGACTGACCAGGTGAATCCATGTGAAAGCTATGATCCCTTGTTGTTTTCACTTGTTAAATCCACTTCCATCAGTGTAAATGATGGGGAGGAATGTCAAAAGATTGAAGTGCATTTGAACGGGGTATGGTAGTAGGTGCCAGGCGCACCGGTTTGTGTCAATATTAGGAAGGTGTTCTTAATGTTTTGTACAGTCAGTCAATTTTTTATCATTATTGAAATGTAATATTTTCTCAGCTATTTTGCAGCCTGTACAGTATAGCGCAACTGTCAACTTTTTGGTCCTCAAATGAAACTAGTATATTTTTATGACAAATTTTATCAGCCAATTTTAGTCTTTAATATAGGGCAGACAAACAAGTTCCCTACTTCTACCCTTTTCACTTGTCTCCTCCATTTCTGTGGTAATGCTGCAATCATTTGGTTATAACTTTGGATAAAGAAAACATTCCCATATTTATTTTTCATCAGTCAGTATATTTGAAGTTAAGCGTAATATTTGATCTGGCTTTTCAGAAAGATGAAATTGGCACTTTGTATTGGTTGTTTTAGAAAAGGTGATACTTTGAAAAAGGTTTCATTTTCAGTTAATAGGTCCCGAGCAGTGAAAATCATGTTTTTCATCAAACTGGATCATATTTTTATAAAACCACTTCATAGTAGGTTGACCCAAGTATTAAAGAAGATTGTAGCTGGTACATTGACAAAGTTGATCATAAAGTTGCTGGTCCCCTCCCCCCATGTCAAACACTTGGATTCAGGAGGCAGGCATTACTTCCGGCATTATGCAACGTCACGTAATGCCAGACATTTTATACACCAATGGTAGCATCTTATAATCTTAACTAATTTAAATACATAACGCCTTAAAACTGTCATCACGGCTTTGTTTGCAAACTGTAAGATATTGTAGCTCAAGCAGAACATGGCAGAACGATACTGGTAACTATAACCCCTTTTTATCTGTGTTGTGACTTTTAGCTAGCAAGCCACACTGAATACAAATATTCATTCATTCATTAGGCCCTAATCTATGGATTTCACATGACTGGGAATACAGATATGCATCTGTTTGTCACAGGAACCTTAAAAAAGGTATGGGCGTGGATCAGAAAATCGGTCAGTATCTGGTGTGAACACCTCATGCAGAGCAACACATTTCCTTCGCATAGAGCCGATCAGGCTGTTGATTGTGGCCTGTGGAATATTGTCCCACTCCTATTCAATGACTGTGCAAAGTTGCTGGATATTGACGAGAACTGGAAAACACTGTCATACACGTCAATCCAGAGCATCCCAAACATACTCAATGGGTGACATGACTGGTGAGTATGCAGGCCATCAAATAACTGGGACATTTTCAGCTTCCAGGAATTGTGTACAGATCCTTAAGACATGGAGCATTCTAACATGCTGAATCATGAGGTGATGGCGGAGAATGAATGGCATGACAATGGGCTTCAGGATATTTCACGGTATCTCTGTGCATTCAAATTGCCATCGATAAAATACAATTGCATTCGTTGTCCGTAGTTTATGCCTGCCCATACCATAACCCCACTGCCACCATGGGGCACTCTGTTCAAAGTTTACATCAGCAAACCGCTCACCCACACAACGTAGAGGTCCTGGGCTGGCATGGTTGCACGTGGTGTGTGGGTGTGTGGCGGCTTATGAAAAGAAATGAGAGAAAATTAAGAGAAATTAACATTCAATTCTCTGGCAACAGCTCTGGTGGACATTCCTGCAGTCAGCATGCCAATTGCACTCTCCCTCAAAACTTGAGACATCTGTGGCATTGAGTTGTGTGATAAAACTGCACATTTTAGTGTGGCCTTTTATTGTCCCCAGTACAAGGCGCAACTGTGTAATGATCATGCTGTTTAATCAGCTTCTTGATATGCCACACCTGTCAGGTGGATGGATTATCTTATTTTGGTAAAGGAGAAATTCTCAGGGATGTAAATAGGGATGTAAACAAATTTGTGCACAAAATTTGAGAGAAATACGTTTTTTGTGATTTCTGCGATCTTTTATTTCCGCTCATAAAAAATGTTGTGTTTAGATTTCAGTGTAGATCGCCAATAAGAAAATGCATGGACCAGATTTAATAGAAAACTAGAGTCATTGGCATATATTGACACTTTTGTTTTTAAGCCCTGGATTTCTAACCCCTTGATAATATTGTTGGATCTCATTTTAATAGCTAACATTTCAATGAACATAACAAATAGATATGGAGCCAGTGGACAACCATAACTCTTCTTGACAGGTCAATACTTTCTAAGAAGTAACCATTATTTACTATTTTACATTTGAGGTTGCTATAAATAACTTTAATCCATTTTATATTTGGGGTTCTACTGTTGTATAAGGGATTCACCAAAATTATTACATTATATATTATATATAATATTATATGAATTTTTTTTCAACGCCGATACCGATACCGATTATTGGAGGACCAAAAAAATCCGATACCGATAAAATCGGCTTATTTTTTTATTTTTTTACTTGTAATAATGACAATTACAACAATACTGAATGAACATTTATTTTAACTTAATATAATACATCAATAAAATCAATTTAGCCTCAAATAAATAATGAAACATTCGTTTAAATAATGCAAAAACTAAAAGTGTTGGAGAAGAAAGTAAAAGTGCAATATGTGCCATGTAAGAAAGCTAACGTTTAAGATCCTTGCTCAGAACATGAGAACATATGAAAGCTGGTGGTTCCTTTAAACATGAGTCTTCAATATTCCCATGTAAGGAGTTTTAGTTTGAAGTTATTATAGGAATTATAGGACTATTTCTCTCTATACGATTTGTATTTCATATACCTTTGACTATTGGATGTTCTTATAGGCACTTTAGCCAGTGTAACAGTATAGCTTCCGTCCCTCTCCTCGCTCCTACCTGGGCTCGAACCAGGAACACAACGACAACAGCCACCCTCGAAGCAACGTTACCCATGCAGAGCAAGGGGAACAACTACTCCAAGTCTCAGAGCGAGTGACGTTTGAAACGCTATTAGAGCGCACCCCGCTAACTAGCTAGCCATTTCACATCGGTTACACCAGTCTAATCTCGAGAGTTGATAGGCTTGAAGTCATAAACAGCGCAATGCTTGAAGCACAGCGATGAGCTGCTGGCAAAACGCACAAAAGTGCTGTTTGAATGAATGCTTACGAGCCTGCTGGTGCCTACCATCGCTCAGTCAGACTGCTCTATCAAATCATAGACTTAATTATAACATAATAACACACAGAAATGTGAGCCTTAGGTCATTAATATGGTCGAATCCGGAAACTATCATCTCGAAAACAAGACGTTTACGGAACCGTTCCGTATTTTATCTAACGGGTGGCATCCATAAGTCTAAATATTCCTGTTACATTGCACAACCTTCAATGTTATGTCATAATTACGTAAACTTCTGGCAAATTAGTTCGCAACGAGCCAGGCTGCCCAAACTGTTGCATGTACCCTGACTCTGCGTGCAATGAACGCAAGAGAAGTGACACAATTTCACCTGGTTAATATTGCCTGCTAACCTGGATTACTTTTAGCTAAATATGCAGGTTTAAATAAATATACTTCAGCTTATTGATTTTAAGAAAGGCATTGATGTTTATGGTTAGGAACAGTCGTGCAACGATTGTGCTTTTTTCGCAAATGCGCTTTTGTTAAATCATCCCCCGTTTGGCGAAGTTGGCTGTCATTGTTAGGAAGAAATAGTCTTCACAGTTTGCAATGAGCTAGGCGGCCCAAACTGCTGCATATACCCTGACTCTGTTGCAAGAGAAGTGACACCATTATCCTAGTTAAAATAAATTAATGTTAGCAGGCAATATTAACTAAATATGCAGGTTTAAAAATATATACTTGTGTATTGATTTTAAGAAAGGCATTGATGTTTATGGTTAGGTACACGTTGGAGCAACGACAGTCCTTTTTCGCGAATGCCACCGCGTCGATTATATGCAACGCAGGACACGCTAGATAAACTAGTAATATCATAAACCATGTGTAGTTAACTAGTCATTATGATTGATTGATTGTTTTTTATAAGATAAGTTTAATGCTAGCTAGCAACTTACCTTGGCTTCTTACTGCATTCGCGTAACAGGCAGGCTCCTCGTGGAGTGCAATGTAATCAGGTGGTTAGAGCGTTGGACTAGTTAACTGTAAGGTTGCAAGATTGAATCCCTGAGCTGACAAGGTAAAAATCTGTCATTCTGCCCCTGAACAAGGCAGTTAACCCACCGTTCCTAGGCCGTCGTTGAAAAAAAGAATGTGTTCTTAACCTCTTTCAGCTAGGGGGCAGAATTTTTATTTTTGGAAAAATAACGTTCCCAAGGTAAACGGACTATTTCTCAGGCCCAGATATTAGAATATGCATATAATTGACAGATTAGGATAGAAAACACTCTAAAGTTTCCAAAACTGTCAAAATATTGTCTGTGAGTATAACAGAACTGAGTTTGCAGGCGAAAACCTGCAAAATCAGAAAAAAAATCAGGAACTCCAACCCGGAAGTGCCTTTTATTTGGAAAAATCCCTATTCCATTGCTTGCCCCTCCTCCATTTAAAGGGGTATCAACCAGATTCCTTTTCCAATGGCTTCCTCAGGCTGTGACCAGGCTTTAGACATAGTTTCAAGCTTTTATTTTGAAAAATTAGCGAGATTTATCAAAACGTGTTGATTAGTTCCTGCGCAGAAGAGATGTGGCTCGACATTTTCTTTCTCTGTAGTATTGAACAGTTTACCGTCCGGTTGAAATATGATCGATTATGTATGTTAAAAACAACCTGAGGATTGATTATAAAAAACCATTGACATTTTTCTACGAACATTACGGATACTTTTTGGAATTTGTCTGCCCTTCAGGACCGGAACGAGCCTGTGGTTTTCTGAACATAACGCGCAAACCAAATGGTGGTTTTTGGTTATAAAACTAATCTTTATCGAACAAAAATAACATTTATTGTGTAACTGGGTGTCACGACTCCGACCGAGGCAGGCTCTCCTTCCCGTTCTGGTGGCGCTCGGCGGTCGTCGTCACCGGCCTATTAGCTGCCACTGATCCTTTTCTCCCCCTCCTTATGTGTTTATTGGTTACACCTGTTTTGTGTTTGTGCTTAATTAGTTGGGCTTTATCAGTCAGCCGGCCCGCCTGTTTCTTTGTGCGGGATTGTTAGTGTGTAAGCTTGGTGTTTGTTCGGACTACGTGTTTATGTATGTTCGAGTTTGTTTACTGGACTGTTTTTCGTTCCCCGTGTCTGGGGCAGTTTACGTAGAGCACCCAGTGTATGAGTGGGGTGGCCGAAGTGCCGTGTTTCATTAACCTTTCATTGCTACCCATCCCGGATCCGGGAGCATCCTCATCAAAAAAGCTGACTAGCATAACCTAGCCTAACGCGACAGGGATATCATATAATATAATTTTCATGAAATCACAAGTCCAATACAGAAAATGAAAGATAAACATCTTGTGAATCCAGCCATCATTTCCGATTTTTTAAATGTTTTACAGCGAAAACACAATATGTATTTCTATTAGCTAACCACAATAGCAAAAGACTCAACCACATATTTTCACAATTTTTCTACCGCATAGGTAGCTATCACAAAACCGACCAAATAGAGATATAATTAGTCACTAACCAAGAAACAACTTCATCAGATGACAGTCTTATAACATGTTATACAATAAATGTATGGTTTGTTCGAAAATGTGCATATTTGAGGTATAAATCATAGTTTTACATTGCAGCCACCATCAAAAATATCACCAAAGCAGCCAGAATAATTACAGAGAACAACGTGAAATACCTAAATACTCATCATAAAACATTTATGAAAAATACATGGTGTACAGCAAATGAAAGATAAACATCTTGTGAATCCTGCCAATATTTCCGATTTTTTAAGTGTTTTACAGCGAAAACACAATATAGCATTAGATTAGCTTACCACAATAACCAAACACACAAATGCATTTATTAGCAGCAAAAGGTAGCGATCGCAAAAACCAGCAAAAGATATACAATTAATCACTAACCTTGACCAACTTCATCAGATGACAGTCTTATAACATCAGGTTATATAATACACTTATGTTTTGTTCGAAAATGTGCATATTTAGAGCTGCAAACCGTGGTTATACATTGTGAATATGTAGCATCGATTCACCAAATTGTCCGGAGATATTTTGGACACTCACCTAATCTGACCAAAGAACTCATCATAAACTTTACTAAAAAATACATGTTGGACAGCAAATGAAAGATACACTAGTTCTTAATGCAACCACCGTGTTAGATTTTTAAAAATAACTTTACCATAACATACAGCTTACGTTATAACGAGACAGCGCCCGCCAAAACGCGAATAATAGGACTCAACATTTTCCACAGAAATACGAAATAACATCATAAATTGTTCTTACTTTTGCTGAGCTTCCATCAGAATCTTGTACAAGGAGTCCTTTGTCCAGAATAATTCATTGTTTGGTTTTAGAATTTCCTTCTCTCCTGTCGAATTCGCTCCACAAGGCTAGCCAATGTTGATGACGTTCCCAATTTCTCTCGACGCAGAGAACGGAAAACTCCAAAAGTCCCATTAAACGTTGAATAAACTGATGAAACTCGGTTGAAAAAACCTACTTTATGATGTTTTTCTAATATGTATCAAATAAAAACAAAGCCGGAGATATTAGCCGTGTATACCGAACGCTTATCATAAGACAATAGGGAGGTGCTTCCCGCGCCTAGGTAGAGAAAGGAAATTCTGGACACGTCATTCCAAGAGCTCTTGTTCGACCTCAGATCAAGCTAGACACCCCATTCCACCTTCCACTGCCTGTTGACATCTAGTGGAAGGCGTATGCAGTGCGTGCATATCCATAAATATAAGGCAATTCAATAGGCAGGCCCTGGAACAGAGCATCGTTTTCAGATTTTTCACTTCCTGTCTGGAAGTTTGCTGCAAAATGAGTTCTGTTTTACTCACAGATATAATTCAAACAGTTTTAGAAACTTGAGAGTGTTTTCTATCCAATAGTAATACTAATCTAGAATAGGCAGTGGAGGCAGTTTAATTTGGGCAGGATTTTTTCCAAAGTGGAAACAGCGCCCCCATATTGACAAGAAGTTTTAAAAGGAACATTGTTATTGAATCCTCTGTTTTTCCTGCGCCTGACTTCGCAGTCTCGTGAGTGCAAACATCCGAAGATTATCAAAGGTAAGCGATTAATTTTGCTTTTCTGACTTTCGTGACCAAGCTAATTGAAGGCTAGCTGTTCTTACTTTTTTGTCTAGTGATTGATACACTCACAAACGCTTGGATTGCTTTCGCTGTAAAGCATATTTTCAAAATCTGACACGATAGGTGGATTAACAACAAGCTAAGCTGTGTTTTGGTATATTTCACTTATGATTCCATGATTATAAATATTTTTAGTATTATTTTTGAATTTGGCGCGCTGCAATTCAGCGGTTGTTTACGAAAATGATCCCGTAAAAAGGATCCGTGCAGCTAGAAGTCTTAACTGACTTGCCTAGTTCAATAAAGGTGTAAAAGAAAAAAAAAAAAAGGCAAAATTGGTGTATAAAAATACCGATTTCTGAGTGTTATGAAAACTTGAAATCGGCCCCAATTAATTAATCAGCCATTCCGATTAATCAGTCGACCTCTATTATATATGATATATATATCAATTCTAGTCATACTTTTTCAACTGCCTTTTCAAATTCTGCTATGAATACGAGGCCTCGTTTCTTCCATGTTTCATAGTGTTATATTGTTTCAAGTAATTGTCTTATATTATCTCCAATGTTTCATCCAAGTAAAAAAACCTGTCTGATTATAATTAATAATATCTGGTAAAACCTTTATAATTCAATGTGCTATGCATTTTGCCAGGACTTTTGCATCACAACAGTGAAATGTAAGGGGAATCCAGTTTTTTAATTGGACTGGATTTTTATACCTACCACCTGGGTTCTGTTTCAGAAATAGGGACAGATACAGTGCCTTGCGAAACTATTCACCCCCCTTGGCATTTTTCCTATTTTGTTGCCTTACAACCTGGAATTAAAATAGATGTTTTGGGGGTTTGTATCATTTGATTTACTCAACATGCATACACTTTTGAAGATGGGTCCCAAAGATGTTCAATTGCTCTGTCATTAGTATTATTGTATGAGGTATTATTGGTGGGGTTACCCCTGTGCTGTGACGTGGGTTTTATATGGTGTGTATTCTTTTTTTCTCTCCACTGGCTATCTGATAAACAGGCTACACTCTAGGCAGTCTCTTCCACTGATGTGTGTGGGTCTGGTAGTGGTACTCTCTCTATTCTATTATTATTATATTCATTCTTTCAGCATGGTTACTACCTGCCTGGCGCCCAAACAAAATATTTATCTTTACCCCTCTCTAATAAATACCGCTACAGAATATCCACCCCCTCAAAGTCAATACTTTGCATAGCCACCTTTTGCAGCAATTACAGCTGCAAGTCTCTTGGGGTATGTCTCTATAAGCTTGGCACATCTAGCCACTGGGATCTTTGCCCATTCTTCAAGGCAAAACTGCTCCAGCTCCTTCAAGTTGGATGTGTTCCGCTGGTGTACAGCAATCTTTAAGTCATACCACAGATTCTCAATTGGATTGAGGTCTGGGCTTTGACTAGAACATTCCAAGACATTTAAATGTGTCCCCTTAAACCACTCAAGTGTTGCTTTAGCAGTATGCTTAGGGTCATTGTCCTGCTGGAAGGTGAACCTCCGTCCCAGTCCCAAATCTCTGGGAGACTGAAACAGGTTTCGCTCAATAATTTCCCTGTATTTAGCGTCATCCATCATTCCTTCAATTCTGACGTTTCCCAGTCCCTGCCGAGGACAAACATCAGCATCTCGGGGTGAGATGTCTTCCATAAAGCCCAGCTCTGTGGAGTGTGTGGCTTAAAGTGGTCCTATGGACAGATACTTCAATCTCCGCTGTGGAGCTTTGCAGCTCCTTCAGGGTTATCTTTGGTCTCTTTGTTGCCTCTGATTAATGCCCTCCTTGCCTGGTCTGGGAGTTTTGGTGGGTGGCCCTTCTCGGCAGGTTTGTTGTGGTGCCATATTCTTTAAAAAAAATTAAAATGCATTTAATGGTGCTCCGTGAGATGTTCTAAGTTTCGGATATTTTTTTATAACCCAACCCTGATCTGTACTTCTCCACAACTTTGTCCCTGACCTGTTTGGAGAGCTCCTTGGTCTTCATGGTGCCACTTGCTTGGTGATGCCCCTTGCTTAGTGGTGTTGCAGACTCTGGGGCCTTAAAGAACAGCTGTATATATACTGAGATCATGTGATTCACACAGGTGGACTTCATTTAACAAATTCTGACTTCTGAAGGTAATTGGTTGCACCAGATCTTATTTAGGGGCTTCTTAGCAAATGGGATGAATATACTGTATCCTGTTATATATATACACTGCTCAAAAAAATAAAGGGAACACTTAAACAACACAATGTAACTCCAAGTCAATCACACTTCTGTGAAATCAAACTGTCCACTTAGGAAGCAACACTGATTGACAATACATTTCACATGCTGTTGTGCAAATGGAATAGACAAAAGGTGGAAGTTATAGGCAATTAGCAAGACACCCCCAATAAAGGAGTGGTTCTGCAGGTGGTGACCACAGACCACTTCTCAGTTCCTATGCTTCCTGGCTGATGTTTTGGTCACTTTTGAATGCTGGTGGTGCTTTCACTCTAGTGGTAGCATGAGACGGAGTCTACAACCCACACAAGTGGCTCAGGTAGTGCAGCTCATCCAGGATGGCACATCAATGCGAGCTGTGGCCAGAAGGTTTGCTGTGTCTGTCAGCGTAGTGTCCAGAGCATGGAGGCGCTACCAGGAGACAGGCCAGTACATCAGGAGACGTGGAGGAGGCCGTAGGAGGGCAACAACCCAGCAGCAGGACTGCTACCTCCGCCTTTGTGCAAGGAGGAGCACTGCCAGAGCCCTGCAAAAAGACTTCCAGCAGGCCACAAATGTGCATGTGTCTGCTCAAACGGTCAGAAACAGACTCCATGAGGGTGGTATGAGGGCCCGACGTCCACAGGTGGGGGTTGTGCTTACAGCCCAACACCGTGCAGGACGTTTGGCATTTGCCAGAGAACACCAAGATTGGCAAATTCGCCACTGGCGCCCTGTGCTCTTCACAGATGAAAGCAGGTTCACACGCACATGTGACAGACGTGACAGAGTCTGGAGACGCCGTGGAGAACGTTCTGCTGCCTGCAACATCCTCCAGCATGACCAGTTTGGCGGTGGGTCAGTCATGGTGTGGGGTGGCATTTCTTTGGGGGGCCGCACAGCCCTCCGTGTGCTCGCCAGAGGTAGCCTGACTGCCATTAGGTACCGAGATGAGATCCTCAGACCCCTTGTGAGACCATATGCTGGTGCGGTTGGCCCTGGGTTCCTCCTAATGCAAGACAATGCTAGACCTCATGCGGCTGGAGTGTGTCAGCAGTTCCTGCAAGAGGAAGGCATTGATGCTATGGACTGGCCCGCGCGTTCCCCAGACCTGAATCCAATTGAGCACATTTGGGACATCATGTCTCGCTCCATCCACCAACGCCACGTTGCACCACAGACTGTCCAGGAGTTGGCGGATGCTTTAGTCCAGGTCTGGGAGGAGATCCCTCAGGAGACCATCCGCCACCTCATCAGGAGCATGCCCAGGCGTTGTAGGGAGGTCATACAGGCACGTGGAGGCCACACACACTACTGAGCCTCATTTTGACTTGTTCTAAGGACATTACATCAAAGTTGGATCAGCCTGTAGTGTGGTTTTCTACTTTAATTTTGAGTGTGACTCCAAATCCAGACCTCCATGGGTTGATAAATTTGATTTCCATTGATAATTTTTGTGTGATTTTGTTGTCAGCACATTCAACTATGTAAAGAAAAAAGTATTTAATAAGAATATTTCATTCATTCAGATCTAGGATGTGGTATTTTAGTGTTCCCTTAATTTTTTTGAGCAGTGTATATACTGTTTTTTTTTATTTTTTAGGATTTTTTTTAAACAACAATTTTTTTAAATTTCACTTCACCAATTTGGACTATTTTGTGTATGTCCATTACATGAAATCCAAATAAAAATCAATTTAAACTACAGGTTTTAATGCAACAAAATAGGAAAAACGTCAAGGGGGGATGTACACTTTTGTAAGGCACTGTACTTGATCTCATCTGCTCTGTTGGCCTCAACCTAACTCATATTCCCCACTCCCTGTTCCCACTGTCTGACCACAAGATCCTTCATTTCTCTCTTCCCTCATACTCACCCCACAACATTGACAAACGCCTCATCTCCTTCCACAATATCAAAGCTGTTGACCCCTTCCAACTCTCTGATGCCATCTGCTCTGCTCTGCTCCTTGACCATGCCCCAAACTCACCTGACAAACTAGCTTCCCAATTACACACTGCTCTGTCTCCCTCAACTCTCTGGCCCCCCTCACCATATGAAACCTGTCTCCCCCTCCGCCTCCTCCTGGTTTACCCCCGAGCGCCGCACCCTGAATCAAGCTGGCCGCTGCCTGGAGCGCCTCAGCAGGAATTCTGGGCTCACTGTCCACATTGAGGCCGTCCACCTACTTCTCAAAACAACTTGCTCTCTGGATCCTCTCCCCACTGTTCTCATCAAAGCCTGCTTGCCTGCTCTCTTTCCATATATCACACACATTGTCAACCTCTCCCTCGCCCACGGAACTGTCCCCTCCAACTACAAAACAACTGCAGTCACCCCCATCTTAAAAAGCCAGGACTAGACACCACCATCCTCAATAACTTCCACCCCATTTCCATCCTCCCTTACCTTGTCAAGACTATGGAAACAGACTGTTTCCTCCCAAATACAAACCCACCTGCTAATCAAAAACCTTTTCAAGCACCTCCAGTCTCAGTTGCAACCCGTAATTTTTTTGTTTTGCATGTTATTTTGTCATTAATACGTGTCACATATCAGTTTGCAAACAAGGTAAAAAATATATAATTGAGTTAATAAAGCTGCATACAAACATGGTTTATTTTTTTTCTTTCTTGAGTAAGACTGCACCAAAATGCAGGTGTTTCAGCCTAGCTCCGTGCTTTCTGTGGTGGTGGCCAGCATAAAATCGGAGCGTAGGGGTTGGTAATGTTTTCTGGTTGCGCCTTAATTGTCCCAGTGTTCTGTCACTCATGTGGACCCTACGTCACCTCTCTATGGGGAGAGCTCGAAAATTCAAGCCCCTTGGGTGCTGCCATTGAGTTGCATTACAAGTGTTCCTCAAAGAAGACTCAAGGTGATTGGCCACAGATAAAATTACGTCAAATCACATATCTACAGTAGCCTTGATTGGACTGATCATGTCAACATCCTACTTTCATTTTTTTTGCTAGCAAGTCATCATGAATCAAGTCGACAATCTACTGGCAAATCCTTTTCAGTCCTTCTCGTATGAAGAGAGATTATGAAGAAAAATTACAGATGAAACGTATCAGTGCTCGGACATAAACATTACACAACAAGTTGGAAATCCCAAATTCAACAATGAGTGGTTTGAAAGGAGTCAGTGGCTACAAGTGCCAGCATTGCAAAGCAATCACTAGCCTGCTATTCAGTGAAGTGGATGTGTGGTCCAAGTCTCGGTTTAAGGGTCTCTTTTCCAAACTTAAAAGGATAAACATTCAACATCGGCCAGGCTGTCAATCCAGCATGACTTCTGCTGCTTTCAAAACAATTGGAACTTGAAACTGGGAAATCAAGTTCAAGACAACTGGGAACTCCGACTGGGAAAATAAGTTTTGAACGGTCATCCAACTTGGAATTCCAACTTTCTAGAGCTCCGACCTGAAAATCACTAGCGTCATGATTCTACCTTTTTTTTTGCAGAGTTCCCAGTTGTCTAGAAAGCACCATAAATCCAGAGAATGCCAGACTTTGTTGACAAAGTTTGATGACAAAATTTGCCCGCGAAGGACCACCACGCCACCTACCTGTTCAAGTGAGCACAGCACAACAAGGTGAGTCCCAAAATGTATTGTATGCTGCTGCATAACTTATGTTGTCATGGAAATTCTACACAGGGACACACAAAGTCAATATTGAAAGAATCATTGTTTATTAACAGCATGCTGGAGAGGTCACATTCAAACATAGATGCATAAAGTACCGGTCTGAAGTGAGCTCTGCCGGAGCAGTCCCGTTAGATCTCTTCTATACTGCTTACACAGACGAGTTACATAAGGGTTGGTTCCGGCATGTGTCTGGCATCGTCTCCTATCCTAACTTATAGAACATATTCTGGGCATTCTGCCAGATGGTCCTAAGACGGAGGTCATGTCACCCCCCCTCATATTTTTACCAAGCACAAGCAGGAACCAAGGATTATTTATGACACGAAAGACAAGATTAACATTTTCAAGGCTCTCTTCACATGATAAAATGTTCCATCACAATGTAATATGCCAGGGAGATATGTATACTGTAGCTAAGAAAGTAATACTAAGTGTATGATGTGTAGTAAGCTGTTAGTAGCCCATGTGCCTCACCCTAATAATTTGGTCCCTTTTCCCCTCATAATTTAGCCTACTGTTCTGACTTGGTGGTGCACATGTAGCCTATAGCCTGTTTTACAGAAATGTCATAATCGAAAATTGTAAGAGCTTTCATTGTCTGCTTATATGCCCCTTTATTTATCCTGAGGTTCTGACTTGGTGTACAGGGGAAATACTGTAAGAACGGCCCATGTTCTGAATTCTGTCGCTGGACATTTCAAAAGTGCTGGACAAATAGTTATGTTGACTGCGTCCGTCCTAGATCGCTCATTAATGTCTTAATTGAAATTACGGATTGCCTCTTATCCGCTCATCGTCCCCTTATGCCATAGTTTGTACATCTCAATTGTCAGTAGGAACCACATTTGTTTAAGCCAGTCAGCCATGTCAGCTATGTCAGCTATGTTTATTTAACAGTGGTAAGGTGTTGGGCCTGCTGTTTGGACAGCTTTATGTAGGCCCTAACAGTTTGTGGGCACCATTTGGGGGAGTTTGCCCCACCAAGATTTACATGCTAAAATCGTCACTGTCCAGTCTGGTTTCCTCCTCACTTGTGCTGATGCTGGAGCCCTCAACAGCCTGATTCTCCTTGACCTGAGTGCCACTTTTGATAGAGTGAGCCATTAGATACTAATGACCAGGCTTGAGGGTCTGGGTGTTGAGGGTACCGCACTGTCCTGGCTACAATTATACCTCACAAACAGAAACCACTACATGTACCTCAATACCTCAACTTTAACTTTAGTTACACAGGGTGTCCCCCAGGGCTCAGTGCAGGATCCCTTTCTCTTCATCATCTACATCCTCCCCCATGGTCAGATCTTCCTTTACTTCAACCTTGACTTCCACTGCTCTGTTGATTACACCCAGATCTACCTCAGCACCAAATCCCTCCTCAACCCACCTTTCATTCCGAGTGGCGCAGCGGTCTAAGGCACTGCATCTCAGTGCAAGAGGTGTCAATACAGTCCCTGGTTCTAATCCAGGCTGTATCACATCCGGCCGTGATTGGGAGTCCCATAGGGCGGCACACAATTGTCCCAGCATCATCCGGGTTTGGATGGGGTAGGCCGTCATTGTAAATAATAATTTGTTCTTAACTGTCTTGCCTAGTTAAAAAAAAAAAAAAGCATTCACATTGATTCCTGCCGCTCTACAATAAAAACATGGATGCAACAAAATGTTCTCAAGCTCAACAGTGATAAAACAACTCCTACTCATAGGCATCAAATCCACCCTCACCAAAGCTGGAAACCTCACCATTGATGACACCACTGTCTCTCTCTCCCCCCACACAATTGGCTTTATGCTGGACTCCACCCTCTCCTTTGATCACCACATAAGACAGACTGTCAAATCCTTATTCTGCTACCTCTACAACAAGTCAGGTCCTCCCTCTCCCATCCTGCCGCTGAAAACCTCATACATGCATTAATCTCCTACCGTCTTGACTACTGCAACTCCCTATTCTCCAGCATCAACTCAAGCTCCCTCTATAAGCTCCAAATGGTTCCAAACTCTGCAGCCCGACTCCTCACCCACACCAAGTCCTGGCACCACATCAACCCTGTCATCCATGAACTCCACTGGCTCTCTGTCTCCCAACGCATTCATTACAAGATCCTCCTTCTGACCTACAAAGCCCTTCACCACCTTGCCCCCCTTACTTCTCAGACCTTCTCCCCTACCAACCCATATGCGCACTCCGTTCCACCACAGCAGGCCACCGTGTCATCCCCAGGTCCAAGTTCCAGAGCTTTGGCGACAGGGCTTCTCCAGAGTTGCTCTGGAACTCCCTCCCTCCAGCTATCTGGAACTCTGAGTCCATCCCCATCTTTAATTTTCCTCCTAAAGCCCCACCTCTTTGACAAGCCCCCCCACATAAGCAAAGCAATACATTACAAAGACACTCCTCTCTCCACCATACTGATCACCAGCTAACCGAAACCCTTACCCTACCCCTTACCAGGATTCGTATCCTAACCCCAATCTTACCCTCCCCATACAGTGACTAATCACACTGTTTTCCTTCCTTGCGCCCACCCTTCTCTTAGTTCATATTTTTGTTTATTCTGATGTTTTGTTTCATTTGTTTTGTTTCATTTCTACAATTGTAAAGTGACTTTGGATCCTTAAAGTGCTATATAATTCCCATGAATTATTAATATTATAGTAAAATCAGACCTTTGAGTATCTGATAGTCTGCAATTTTTAGTACATCAAAAACTCTACTGGTATGCCATCAAACCCTGGAGTTTTTCTGGACTGCAGGGATTTAATAGCATCAATAAGCTCCTCCTCTGTAATTAGGCCTTCACACAAATCTTTCTGTGCAGTTGTTAATTTTACACTATTATTAGGAAAAAAGTCCTTACAGTTAATATCACTCAGTGAAGATGAAAAGAGAACATACGGTGCCTTTAGAAAGCATTCATGCCCCTTGACTTATTCCACATTTTGTTGTTACAACCTGAATTAAATATTTTTTTTCCTCATAAATCTACACATAAAACCCCATAATGACAAAGGGAAAACAGGTTTTTTTAAATATTTGCAATTTTATTGAAAATGAAAATATCTCATTTAAATATAAGTATTCACACCCCTGAGTCAATACATCGCCTCTTGTAGTGATTTCTGGGTAAGTCTCTAAGAGCTGTGCACAGCTGGATTGTACAATATTTGCCCATTCTTTTTTTTAATTTTAAATTGTTCAAGCTCTGTCAAGTTGGTTGTTGATCATAGCTAGACAGCCATTTTCAAGTCTTGCCATAGAATTTCAAGCCAATTTTAGTCAAAACTGTAACTAGGTAAGCAACTCCAGTGTATATTTGGCCTTGTGTTTTATGTTATTGTCCTGCTGAAAGGTGAATTTTTCTTCCATTGTCTGTTGGAAAGAAGACTGAGCCATGTTTTACTCTATGATTTTGCCTGTGCTTAGCTGTATTGTTTCTTTTAATCCTAAAAAAACTCCCTTGTCCTTGCTGATGGCAAGCATACCCATAGCATGATGCAGCCACCACCATGCTTGAAAATATGAAGAGTGGTACTCAGTGATATGTTGTTTGATTTGCCCTAAACATAACATTTTGCCCTGAATACAAAGCATTAAGTAATACTGCAAAATGTGGCAAAGAAATTAAGTGCCTTGTTGCAATAAGAATGCATGTTTTAGTTGAATATGAGCTTGAAATCCACTACTCGATTCAGGGACCTTCTAGATAATATTATGTGTTGGGAACAGAGATGAGGTTGTCATTCAAAAAACCCGTTAACCACAGAATAAGTCCATGCAACTTATTATGTGATTTGTTAAGCTAATTTTTCCTCCTGAATTTATTTAGGCTTGACATAACAAAGGGGTTGAATTTATTTAGGCTTGACATAACAAAGGGGTTGCATACTTATTGACTCAAGACATTTCAGCTTTTAATTTTTTATTAATTTAGAAAAGATCAGTGACAAAATCTAAATGTAGAATTCCTGTTGTAATGCAAAAATATTTGGACAAAGTAAAAGGGTGTGAATACTTTCTGAAGGCACTGTATGCTTAAAATATTTAGCTTCTTCTTTCAAGATATTCAACAGTGATGTTTCTTAAGTGCATTAGGTATTAATTTCCACCTATCCTTATATAATAATTATTTATTTTATTTAACTAGGTAAGTCAGTTACAGTAAGAACATTTTACAATGACGGCCTACCCCAGCCAAACCTTCCCCTAACCCGGACGACGCTGGGCCAATTGTGATCAGGAACTCCCGATCACAGCTGGTTGTGATACAGCCCGGGATTGAACCACGGTCTGTAGTGACGCCTCTAGCACTGAGATGCAGTGCATTAGACCACTGTGCCACTCGGGAACCCTAAACCTTATAGAACAGTGTTATACACCATGCTATGTAAGATATACAGATTTTAGGTGCAATATCCCTCAAGGCAAAAACTGGTTGAAGCAACATAGTTCCCTTGTTATTTCAGTCTTCCATCAATGTAAGCTTTTGTGTCATTGATACATTTGCATGCACACTAATAATTCTATATTAAACTATGGCAGTAGTGCAAGTACGGCATTAGTCATGTACTCTGCTTATCTTAATCGGCGAGAGGTCATAATCAAAGTAAGGATATGATGATTAAAACACCTGGTTTTCTGAGTAATCTTTCAAAATGTTAGGACATATTAGTCAGAGTTACAGCGGTGTATTTGATCTGCGCATGTCCTAGCACCAGCAGCGCGAGCTTCCCACAAAAACTGTAAGTATGCATCTTAGAAATTGTTTTCACATATGAACTTTATATTTCCAAACTCAGAATCAAATTGGCTTCCTAAAAAAGAACATGGTCGCTGTGGTAGAATGTTTATTTTGATTGCTGATTTTCTGCATTTATCAAAGTTCCATCAGGTAGCCGGATTTCAGATGTGTCCATGTAAACAGAATTATTAGGGAAATCGTTCTTCTTGCAAAGCTTGTAAATATTTAAATCAAACTATTATATGAATCTGACTATCCACAATAATCTCATTATTGTGTGCATGTAACCATATGTATTTTAACTAAAATTTCAACAACAGGAGAGCCATTTTGAACGTATTTTTAATCAAAATGCGTTTTTGGGCAGAAATGCCTTCTGGAACATGTGAACTTTCATGTGCCTTAATAACAAACTTGTATGCCATTTGTAAATACGGATACAATTGTTAAATTACGAGCCTAGTTGGTTTAGCCACAAAGTCAGCATCCTTCCCGCTAGCCATGATTGGCTGAGATAATGAGTGGGCTGGACATGCCAAGAGATGAGTTCGGATTGGTCTGCCATAGATCAGGCTTCTGTTTATATGAGCTGGTCATTATGTGTAGGTAATCCTGTCTAACGTGGCTTTAAAAAAAATGTATCGCGTAGTAGAACTGCATAAGTGTTGCTCTCCACTTTCTGGAGGACCGAGTTTTGAAATCAGTGACATTAGAGTATGATAGCTAATGAGATCATCTTCAAACTAAGGGCAACCATGGCATCCATGACAGGGAAAAGCGTCCACCAATGAAGTCATAGGGTAAGATAGTCTAGCTAGCTAAACTTTCAGATATTACACGTTTCTAATTTTAACACAGTCATTTTTATTTCAAGTTAAAGTGTACTGTTAGCTACCTATCTAACGTTAGCTGGCTGGCTCGCTAGCTAACGTTATGTCTATGATCTTATTATTTGTATCTCAGAGCCATTTGCTTTGCTAATTATAGCCTAATGTTAGCTAGCTAACATTGAACCTGGTTGGTTAGCTACCTGAAAATTCATGCAGGGTAGTAACGCCATGAGTTGGGATTATGGTTCATTGTTTAGCTAACTAGCTAGCTATATGTCTTATCAAAAGATTTCAATAGAATGTCACTGCAACAACTGTTGATAGAGGTAGCTGGTAAATTCACTCTGACTATCTACTCTGATTTCAGAGCACTCTCGTCTGAGTGTGGGAGAGTGCAGAATAACTGACAAATTTACGAACCCTCAACACCCGTTGAATATGGCCGGTGTCAGTAAATGTTGGCAAAAAAACTTTAATTGTTGCCAACAGCTCAGTTGCGGTCACCCATGCTCTGGATAACATAACAGCCTAACCAGCTCTGCTAGGTTGAGTAAAATGGTCAGTGAGCTGTTCTCTCATTTGTGTCTGGAAGTATCTAGCAAGCTAGCCAATGTTAGCCAGTTAGCTCGGGTGCTTGACTGCTGCTGTTAGGACATAACTCACAAATCATCCGTTAAAGACCACTACATAAGACCGATCAGTCACAATTTTGATGTATTCTTTTTTTCTTCACTTTTATTGGTCAATTGCACACAAGGTCCAACCCGAAATCTGACTTCAGCTTTTAACCCAACCCCTCCGAAAGACACATACATACACATGGAGGTTTTTGGAGAGTTCCGGGGGGCTGCCACACTGGGCGCCCGGAATTCTTATGTGGCTACACCATTATATAATCCATTCAGACAGAGAAACCTAAAACACAACTTCAATATTCCTCCTAGTCTGCCTGGATAGGTTTACTTATCCAGATTGTTTTTTGTTTCAGACACCTACAAAGATGACCTCACTTTTTCACTCACACAGATCACATTAGGCATGTCAGAGATAAGTGTAGTTAAACCATGTGTGATCGCAGGGATTTGATTCTTGTGTGATGGGAGGGAGCTGAGTTTTGGCAACAATAATTAGAGATTATTACAGTCTGTATGTCATTCACTGTCTGGACTCTGGAGATTACCATTTGTTATTTTTAGAGACTAGAATATAACTTTATTGTCAATTGAAACTGTAACGCTCCTTTCAGAACAATAAGGGTATAAAGGCTTATTAAAGTTATTCAAGGGCAGTCTCTTTTCCCCTTAAGACAGTTGGCTGAATGAGCATCTGGCGCTGTGGACTCTTTTTCTTCTGGCATATTCCAGTGATGCTGAAGGACGTTTGTTTCAAAACACTTTCTTTTTTCTCTGTTTCCCTTCTCCTCTTGTCCCTATCCTCTACCTCTCATTGCGTTCTCCCTCTCTATTTCTCTGTATCCCATTCAGTAACTCCCTCTATTCCCCATTTCACTCTTCCCTAACCCTATGCAACTCTCTCGCTCTCCTCTCTCACTTTCCTTCTATCCACTCTTCTCTCTCTGTCTGGCATTTGCAGTCAGTTTTCACCAGAAACCATGGCATCCTTAAAACCTCTACGGACCCCCCCTCCCGGATCCGGGATCATCCTCATCAGAAAAGCTGACTAGCATAGCCTAGCCTAGCGCCACAGGGATATCATATAATATAATTTCATCACAAGTCCAATACAGCAAATGAAAGATAAACATCTTGTGGATCCAGCCAATATTTCCGATTTTTTAAGTGTTTTACAGCGAAAACACAACATATATTTATGTTAGCTCACCACAATAGCCCAAAACACAACGCAATTTTTCACCGCAAAGATAGCTTTCACAAAACCCACAAATAGAGATAAAATGAATCACTAACCTTTGAACAACTTCATCAGATGACAGTCTTATAACATCATGTTATACAATACATTTATGTTTTGTTCGAAAATGTGCATATTTATAGCTACAAATCCTGGTTTTACATTGTGAACATGGCGCAAAAATGCTCCAAATTGTCCGGAGAAATTTTGGAGAGTCACGTAATCTAACAGAAAAACTCATCATAAACTTTGCTGAAAAATACATGTTGGACAAATAATTAAAGATACACTGGTTCTTAATGCAACCGCTGTGTTAGATTTAAAAAAATAACTTTAGTAAAAAGCACAACATACAATAATCTGAGACAGCGCTCAGCCATTCTCCGCCATGTTGGAGTCCACATATTCAACAAAAATACGAAATAACATCATAAATATTCTCTTACCTTCGATGAACTTTCATCAGAATGCAGTGCCAGGAGTCCTAGTTCCACAATAAATCGTTGTTTTGTTTTAGAATGTCCATTTCTTCTGTCGAATTAGCAACTTTGGCTAGCATAATGGTGCTCACGTGTCCATGAACGTTTTGCGCATGGAACAAAAAATTCCAAAAGTCATAATAAAAGTCGAATAAACTGGTCAAACTCAGTTGAAATTCCATCTTTATGATGTTTTTCTCATATGTATCCAATAACGTCCCAGACGGAGCATTTCTTCGTGTCTACCTAACGCATTGCAGAAAATGATATGGTGCTCCCAGGTGCGCAGCAAAATACTGCCAATATGGCGTACCTGTCACTCCAAAAGCTCTCATTCGGTCCCACATCAGGCTAGACACCTCATTCAACGTTCTACTGCTTGTTGACATCTAGTGGAAGGCGTATGAAGTGCATACATATCCATAAATACAAGGCAATTGAATAGGCGAGGCCTGTCACAGAGACCCATTTCAGAATTTTCACTTCCTGTTTGGAAGTTTGGCTGCCAAATGAGTTCTGTTTTACTCACAGATATAATTCAAACAGTTTTAGAAACTTCAGAGTGTTTTCTATCCAATAGTAATAATAATATGCATATCATATGATCTAGAACAGAGTACGAGGCCGTTTAATTTGGGCACTATTTTTTCCCAAAGTGGAAATGGCGCCCCCTATTTCCAAGAGGTTAACCAGACAAGTGTGAAACAGGCGATCTGTAAATCCAGTCCTCTGTCCCTTCTCTTCGTTCCTCAATTCTCTCTCTCCCTCTTAGCCTTCAAAGAGCACTGCACACTCACCACCCCCATAGCTCCTAGCTCTGAAACACTTTCCACGAACACAAAAGAGAAAGGCTCTCGAAATCAATAGACCAATGATAAGAGAGTATTCATAAACTGAGCAAAAAAAGAATGTCCCCTTTTCAGGACCCTGTCTTTCAAAGATAATTCGTAAAAATCCAAATCATTTTACAGATTTTCATTGTAAAGGGTTTAAACACTGTTTCCCATGCTTGTCGTTAAGACACTAACAGCTTACAGACGGTAGGCAATTAAGGTCACAGTTATGAAAACTTAGGAAACTAAAGAGGCCTTTCTACTGACTCTGAAAAACACCAAAAGAAAGATGCCCATGGTCCCTGCTTATCTGCGTGAACGTTTCTTAGGCATGCTGCAAGGAGGCATGCGGACTGCAGATGTGGCCAGGTCAATAAATTGCTATGTCCATACTGTGAGATGCCTAAGACAGTGCTACAGCGAGACCGGACGTACAGCTGATCGTCCTCGCAGTGGCAGACCACATGTAACAACACCTGCACAGGATTGGTACATCCGAACATCACACCTGTGGGACAGGTACAGGATGGCAACAACTGCCCGAGTTACACCAGGAACGCACAATCCCTCCATCAGTGCACAGACTGTTCTCAATAGGCTGAGAGAGTATGGATTGCGGGCTTGTAGGCCTGTTGTAAGGCAGGCCCTCACGAGACATCACCGGCAACAACCTCGCCTATTGGCACAAACCCACCGTCGCTGGACCAGACAGGACTGGCAAAAAGTGCTCTTCTCTGACGAGTCGCGGTTTTGTATGATCCAGGGGTGATGGTCGGATTCGCGGTTATCGTCGAAGGAATGAGCATTACACCGAGGCCTGTACTCTGGAGCAGGATCGATTTGGAGGTGGAGGGTCTGTCATGGTATGGGGCGGTGTGTCACAGCATCATCGGACTGAGCTTGTTGTCATTGCAGGCAATCTCAACGCTGTGCGTTACAGGGAAGACATCCTCCTCCCTCATGTGGTGCCCTTCCTGCAGGCTCATCCTGACATGACCCGCCACCAGCCATACTGCTCGTTCTGTGCGTGATTTCCTGCAAGACAGGAATGTCAGTGTTCTGCCGTGGCCAGCGAAGATCCCGGATCTCATTGAGCACGTCTGGGAACTGTTGGATCGGAGGGTGAAGGCTAGGGCCATTCCCCCAAGAAATGTCCGGGAACTTGCAGGTGCCTTGGTGGAAGAGTGGGGTAACATCTCACAGCAAGAACTGGCAAATCTGGTGCAGTCCATGAGGAGGAGATGCACTGCAGTACTTAATGCAGCTGGTGGCCACACCAGATACTGACTTACTTTTGACCCCCCCCCCCCCCCCCCCCCCTTTGTTCAGGGACACATTATTCAATTTCTCTTTGTCACATGTCTGTGGAACTTGTTCAGTTTATGTCTGTTGAATCTTGTTGTGTTCATACAAATATTTACACATGTTAAGTTTACTGAAAATAAACTCAGTTAACAGTGAGAGGACGTCTCTTTTTTTGCTGAGTTTAGTTTGAGAGAGAATGAGAGGAGATTGAAATGGATTGTGAGAGGTTTAGGTCTTCATTTAGAGCCCATATTGGTTTATGTGAGTGGTCATACCCTCAGTCAGTGGATTTTGGAGGGCTGCTGCACATTGCTCTACATATGTGAGTACATATGGCACATGTATGACTGTGTCATCTATATGACAATTACTGACAGGCAGAGAGACAGGCGTCCGGTTGTGCAATGAATTATGTTCTATAGTAGGTGTATAATGGAGAGTCTGCTCACTTAGGAAGCCTGCGGTTTACAGACTGTACTGTTAGATTACAGTGCCTTGCCAAAGTATTCATCCCCCTTGGCCTTTTTCCAATTTTTTGCATTACAACCTGTAATTTAAATTGATTTTTATTTGGATTTCATGTAACGGACATACACAAAATAATCCAAATTGGTGAAAATAATAAAATTAAAAAATTTACTGAAAAGTGGTGCGTGCATATGTATTCACCCCCTTTGCTACGAAGCCCCTAAATAAGAGCTGGTGCAATCAATTACCTTCAGAAGTCACAGAATTAGTTAGATTGCACACAGGTGAACTTTATTTAAGTGTCACATGATCTGTCACATGATCTCAGTGTATATATACACCTGTTCTGAAAGGCCCCAGAGTCTGCAACACCACTAATTAAGGGGCACCACCAAGCAAATGGCCCCATGAAGACCAAGGAGCTCTCCAAACAGGTCAGGGACAAAGTTGTGGAGAAGTACAGATAATGGTTGGGTTATAAAAAAATATCAGAAACTTTGAACATCCCACGGAGCACAATTAAATGCATAATTAAAAAATGGAAAGAATATGGCACCACAACAAACCTGCCAAGAGGGCAGCCCACCAAAACTCAGACCAGGCAAGGAGGGCGTTAATCAGAGCGGCAACAAAGAGACCAAATATAACCGTGAAGGAGCTGCAAAGCTCCACAGCGTAGATTTGAGTATCTGTCCATAGGACCACTTTAAGCCGTACACTCCATAGAGTTGGGCTTTATGGAAGACTGGCCAGAAAAAAAGCCATTGCTTAAAGAAAAAAATGAGTTTTCATTGGGAATCCAGATTTCTAAGGGACTTTCTTGCAGTTCCTATCGCTTCCACTGGATGTCAAGTCTTTAGAAATTGGTTGAGGGTTTTCCTTTGAGAAATTAAGAAGTAGCACTGTTCAGAATGAGGGTAGAGGGAAGTGTACTCTTTGTTAGAGGCGCGTGACCTGAAAGCTCGCTACACTTTGTTTTCCTCCGGTGTTGAACACAGTATATCCCGTCTTAAATTTGATTGATTATTTATGTAAAAAAATACTTAAAGTCGTATTAGGAAAGTAGTTTGAAATGTTTGGACAAAGATTTACAGGTAGTATTTTGTAGTCATGTTGCGCGAGTTGGAACCGGTGTTTTTCTGGATCAAACGCGCCAAATAAATGGACATTTTGGATATATATCAACGGAATTAATCGAACAAAAGGACCATTTGTGATGTTTATGGGACATATTGGAGTGCCAACAGAAGAAGCTCGTCAAAGGTAAGGCATGAATTATATCTTTATAATCTTTCTTTTTTTATAATCTATATCTTTCTGCGTTTTGTGTCGCGCCTGGAGGGTTGAAATATGATTCTGTGTTTGTTTGCTGGGGTGCTGTCCTCAGACAATAGCATCGTTTGCTTTCGCCTTAAAGCCTTTTTGAAATCTGACACATTGGCTGGATTCACAACAAGTGTAGTTTTAATTTGGTGTTTTGCATGTGTGATTTCATTAAAGTTACATTTTTATAGTAATTTATTTGAATTTGGCGCTCTGCATTTTCACTGGATGTTGTCCAGTCTAGCGTCCCACATATCCCAGAGAGGATATGGGATCAGAGCACGACAATGTTGTATTTCTCACCAAGGCTTGGTGGTTATCGAGAAAGATTTTTTGCATTGAGAGAGGATCTGTTGTCATTCACAATGGATGTAAAAACTTGGTTGACTTTCTGTGTAATGAAAAGAAAATGTGTCTCCTGCCTATGTAACAGACATATTTGGGAACAAACTGAACACAAAAATGCAGGGGAAATACAAAAACTTTCTAGATGAGTGACCAAATCATTGGATTCAGAGGAGATAATTATTATTGGAGAGAATTCTTTCAAAAGCTAACCATATCCCCTTCCCTCGGCTGTGCATGTTTCTAATAGAAAACAGCATCAATGGGTGTCCCACACGAGTGATGACTCCTCACCTCCAACGCTTGGGCCTACTTCCCGAATGTTTGACTGTGATTCTGGCTCAGTTGACATGCTTGTAAGTGATCAAGCTGTCATGTGACCTACTGCATTCACGGGTCACTACGGAGGAGTTTTGGTTCCTGACTCAAAGGGAATACCATTCCGTCTCTGAGTATTAATGCCGCATTCAAAACAACTGAGAACTCTGAAGTGGAAACTCAGAAATCAACGACTTCCGACTTCAGTGAGTTCAAGACTACTGGGAGCTCGGTAAAAATCTTCTTGACCGATCATCCAACTCGGAATTCCAACTTGGGAACTCGGGCCTCTTTCTAGAGCTCCGACTTTCCAACCTTAAGATCACTGACGTCATGATTTGACCTTGTATTTTTCTGAGTTCTCAGTTGTCTTGAAAGCACCATCAAACTCATGGTACCCTTCAACCAGCTCATATTTGTGTGAAGCTGAATTCAGTGTACTCGTTTGCATTAACACCAATTATCGATCCAGGTGGGATGTGACAGCAGTGATGTCGGTGTCTCATTACTGGTGGTAAGATAATGTATCTTATGTGAGACTCATTTTCAATTGACTGTCATAGCCTCATATTAAAAGTACAGTGGGGCAAAAAAGTATTTAGTCAGCCTCCAATTGTGCAAGTTCTCCCACTTAAAAAGATGAGAGAGGCCTGTAATTGTCATCATAGGTACACTTCAACTATGACAGACAAAATGAGAAAAAAAATCCAGAAAATCACATTGTAGGATTTTTAATGAATTTATTTGCAAATTATGGTGGAAAATAAGTATTTGGTCACCTACAAACAAGCAAGATTTCTGGCTCTCACATACCTGTAACTTCTTCTTTAAGAGGCTCCTCTGTCCTCCACTCGTTACCTGTATTAATGGCACCTGTTTGAACTTGTTATCAGTATAAAAGACACCTGTCCACAACCTCAAACAGTCACACTCCAAACTCCACTATGGCCAAGACCAAAGAGCTGTCAAAGAACACCAGAAACAAAATTGTAGACCTGCACCAGGCTGGGAAGACTGAATCTGCAATAGGTAAGCAGCTTGGTTTGAAGAAATCAACTGTGGGAGCAATTATTAGGAAATGAAGACATACAAGACCACTGATAATCTCCCTCGATCTGGGGCTCCACACAAGATCTCACCCCGTGGGGTCAAAATGATCACAAGAACGGATCCCAGAACCACACGGGGGGACCTAGTGAATGACCTGCAGAGAGCTGGGACCAAAGTAACAAAGCCTACCATCAGTAACACACTACGCCGCCAGGGACTCAAATCCTGCAGTGCCAGACGTGTCCCCCTGCTTAAGCCAGTACATGTCCAGGCCCGTCTGAAGTTTGCTAGAGAGCATTTGGATGATCCAGAAGAAGATTGGGAGAATGTCATATGGTCAGATGAAACCAAAATAGAACTTTTTGGTAAAAACTCAACTTGTCGTGTTTGGAGGACAAAGAATGCTGAGTTGCATCCAAAGAACACCATACCTACTGTGAAGCATGGGGGTGAAGACATCATGCTTTGGGGCTGTTTTTCTGCAAAGGGACCAGGACGACTGATCCGTGTAAAGGAAAGAATGAATGGGGCCATGTATCGTGAGATTTTGAGTGATAACCTCCTTCCATCAGCAAGGGCATTGAAGATGAAACGTGGCTGGGTCTTTCAGCATGACAATGATCCCAAACACACCGCCCGGGCAACGAAGGAGTGGCTTTGTAAGAAGCATTTCAAGGTCCTGGAGTGGCCTAGCCAGTCACCAGATCTCAACCCCATAGAAAATCTTTGGAGGGAGTTGAAAGTCCGTGTTGCCCAGCAACAGCCCCAAAACATCACTGCTCTAGAGGAGATCTGCATGGAGGAATGGGCCAAAATACCAGCAACAGTGTGTGAAAACCTTGTGAAGACTTACAGAAAACTTTTGACCTCTGTCATTGCCAACAAAGGGTATATAACAAAGTATTGAGATAAACTTTTGTTATTGACCAAATACTTATTTTCCACCATATTTTGCAAATAAATTCATAAAAAATCCTACAATGCGATTTTCTGGATTTCTTTTTCTCATTTTGTTTGTCATAGTTGAAGTGTACTTATGATGAAAATTACAGGCCTCTCTCATCTTTTTAAGTGGGAGAACTTGCACAATTGGTGGCTGACTAAATACTTTTTTGCCCCACTGTATGTGATAGTGAGTTGACAAGACAATCAGAAATATTGAATATTTTGAATTGATTGACATATCCCCAAATAAAAAAGTAAACATTGGCTGTTAATTACAATTTTTTTTCACATGGTTGGGGTCAGGAGAATTTTCAGATATCAAAATGGGTTTGTGGGCCAAAAAAGTATGGGAACCCCTGGCATAGAGGGAAAAGAAAGACAGTGGGAGCGAGAGAGAGAGGGGTAGAGAGAAGGAGAGGGGAGAGGAGGCAGTGAACAGACCAGGGAGAAAGAGAGACCACCAATCTGTTTGAATTATCTGTTTTCAGAGACCTGTGAAGGTAATGTGAATGACCTATCCATTCTTAGATCCTTAATGGCAGCGTGTAACTGTTTTCCCAGTCCTCACAGTACAAAAGCATGCTTTGATTAATTGGTTCCTCTTTGTGAAAGGTTAGAGCTTGCCAGTCACCAGCCACAGTCCAAAGGCCACTGAGCACGTTTAGTTCAGGGATTAAATGCCACAAGGAAATGGTCCCCCTGCTCATGTCTCTGACCCTGGAATGCTATTTCTTCTTACAGGTTTTAAGGGGGAAACAAAAAAAAGCCCAAATAGTTCTGTGTGACCTCTCTTTCTTCCTTTCTCTCTGGCTAGCTGGTTTCGGTGGAAAGGGAGTGTGTGTGTGCATGTGACTCTTTATGAAGCCAACTCTTCATCCGTGCCCTCATTCTCTCCATCAGTGTAATAGCTTTCTACTGCTCTCCTCTCAATCTGTCCTCTTCTCCTGCTTTCATCATTTCTGGAATGGGAATCATCCCTCTCCTACAGGTTGTTTATCAAGAAGAGAGGGACACCCCCTACAGCAACTCCTTGAACAGACTTTCTGTCTCTCAATTTCTCCTTTTTTTTCTTCGCTCCCCCTCTCTTCTCCTCTGTCCATGTTATAGAGTCATGGGGTCTGTTCAAAGGGTGTTGCTTCCTGGCTAAAGAAGAGACAAACTCAACCTGTAGCCCCTGGCTTTTAATTCTGCATTCTCTACCTCTTTAGCCATATAACATTTACTAATCATTACTAAAGTATTTTTACAGGGCCTCATCTAAAGTGAGGTCAATTTATACTTTAGAAATACTTTAGAAATGTTTTGAGTGACCAGTGTAATGTCTCACAAAAATATGAAAATTACATTGGTAGCAGTACCTGATGCTCTTTAAGGTCTCAAAATGTCCTAGAACCTATCAACAATAAGTACACAATAGAGGATTTTTAAGGAAATATCTTTAACAATTTATTCCAAAACAGTCACACTGAAATAGAGTAAAATATGTTTTAGCTTTAGTATTGCAGAAAGATTGTGGCTTGTATCAATGTAATTGTCTTGTATCAATGTAATTTCCAATCCCCCAAATAAATGTGTGTGTGTGTGTGTGTATGTATGTGTATATATATATATATATATTTCTATTTCTACTTCCAGCTTACACATACTTTATACATTTTACGGACACATATTTTATATTAGTTAAACATGTTAATAACAGACCTTTGAGTACATCGAAAAAATATTTGATATACCTTAACTGGTATGCCAGCCAGCCCTGGAGTTTTCCCGGACTTGAATGCTTTAATTGCATTTAGAAGTTCCTCCTCTGTAATTTGGCCTTCACATGAGTCTTTCCGTAGCGCTGTTCATTTTACACTATTAATAGAAAAAAATCCTTACAATTAACTTCAGATTGTGGAGATGGCGGAGACTGAAATAAAAACATAGACTACCGTTCAAAAGTTCAGGGTCACTTAGAAATGTCCTTGTTTTTGAAAGAAAAGCAATTTTTTTTTGTCCATTAAAAAAACATCAAATTGATAAGAAATACAGTGTAGACATTGTTAATGTTGTAAATGACTATTGCAGCTGGAAACTGATTATTTTTATGGAAAATCTACATAGGCGTACAGAGGCCCATTATCAGCAACCATCACTCCTGTGTTCCAATGGCACGTTGTGTGTATGTAAACTTCCGACTTCAACTGTATATATTTACTGTTTTATTCACATGTTTTCAATTACTGGTGACAAATCATGCATTCCGATTCTTGCATAGATTGTAATGGGCACATTATGTGAGTAAAATACTTTTTTGAAGGTTGTACTGAGTGTGATGAGCTAAGCTAATTCCAGCTGTGTGTAGCCATGTTTGTTGACATACAATGCATTCTGGGTTTCACGTAATCGTCTGTTGGACCAAAGATGTTATAACAGAATGAGGTGAGTGTAACGGTAGTCTTGCTCTTCCTCCTCCTCAGACAAGGAGAGGCGAGAAGGATCGGAGGACCAATGTGCAGCGTGGTAAGTTTCCATGATTTAATAACATGAAAACTAGACAAAACACAAAACAACAAACGTACTAACCGTCACAGTCCTGTGTGGTACAAACACTGACACAGAAAACAACCACCCACAAAATCCCAACACAAAACAAGCCACCTATATATGATTCTCAATCAGGGACAACGATTGACAGCTGCCTCTGATTGAGAACCATATTAGGCTGAACACAGAAACAGACAAACTAGACACACAACATAGAATGCCCACCCAGCTCACGTTCTGACCAACACTAAAACAAGCACAACACATAAGAACTCTGGTCAGGACGTTACAGTGAGTAAGGGCTCACAATTTTTTTGAGGACTTACGTAAATGAATGGTGGGATGTGAACGATGGTAGACGACACCCCCCCCCCCCCACCCCACCCCCTGAACATGCATACTATAAACAGACCAAACTCATCTTGTCTCCTCTTATTATCCTTGGTTTCTTTGAGAGAGAAAAAAAGCATGGCAGTGAGCAGAAACTACCCATCTTCGGATTTCTAGTGTGTTTTACCCAATTATTTTGATCAATGGTGAGCTCAACCATGATGTGATTAATTATAAATAGTCATTTCTATTAGCTATTTCATATTGTAGTTTGTCAGCGATAGTTATACAAATATGACCGCTTGTGTTACGTCAATATTTCCTCAGTTAGCGCTAGGACAAATGTAGCCCACATTTTTCCGGTTTGGATGATTGTGTTATACTGTAGATACTTCTGTAAATGTCTGAACATTGCATCCAAAAATAAACTGCTCACATTCTGGACATAACTTTGTAAGGACTGTGTTTGTGCAAAATGTTTCTGAAAACAGTGTGGCCAGCTCAAATGCTGATTGATGCGTCATTCGAAACTGTCCGTTCTAAATAAGCTTCTAATCACATCGGTTTGATCGTACGCTACAGGGACCACTGTAGAATGATTGCACGTGTGTTGGTACGTGTGAAAAGGTTGAAGTACTTTGCTTCCTCTTTGAAAATATAGTTTGGTGAATCATGGATAACTCCATTTGTAACAAGTTTCTGTCAATTATTTTTGGTAGCATTTCTATGTTAATGATAAAAAATGATTAGGTGCATTTTCCCAATATTCCATCCAGTTTGCTTTATTTTTATAATATATTACACTTTATCTTTCTTGAATAATTTCGTAAATTTCTTTTTGTTTTTCCATTTCCTTTATTGCTATTTATCTGTACTGTTAGTTCCTCTATTTCCTTGGTTAAGATGAACTCTTTTGACCTAAATTGTTTTTGCTTTAAAGATGAGTATTGAATTGCATGGCCTCTAAAGGCACATTTTAAAAGTGTCCCATACAATAAGGTGATCTGCTGTACCTACAGTGTGTAATGTAGGAAAATGTCAGTTATAAATTCTTCTGTCTTGGTTAAAAACAAGTTGTCATCCAGTAGGCTTTGATAACATTTCCAATATCCTTGCCCTTGCTGAAATTCTGTAAGAGTAATGTGTATAACAACTATTTGATGGTCCGACCGCATTCTGTCCCCTATCAACACTCTTAACTTTTGGCGCCAGCGAAAATGACATAAGAAAGTAGTCACACCTTTTGAGTTTCTTTGCCCATGGGAGAAATATATTTTGTCCCCCCCGTCCTTTTTCCATACAACTTTGTCTAAAGGTGTAGAATGAGTTTCCTGTACACAATATATATTATATTCATTCTCTTTTAGCCAGGTAACGACTGTTCGTCTTGTCTCATTATCTGCTAAGCCATTACAATTATAACTAGCTATACTTATTTCACCACTTACTATGACATACATTTTTGTAAATTTACCATTAAGAACCACCATGATAATTGAGTGTCCATATACCATGATATTTGCACTGTTAAGCATACTGTAGCTGCAACAAAGTAAACCTCTTAATGTCCTCTAATATTCCACCCTCTAAAACCTCCCCCTATCCCAAGGGGTTGTCGTCCCAGTGACTGGCTGACCACCCCTGTACACATGGATCCTAGGGCCTTTAAGAGATAGGGGCCGGCCCATCATTTAAAAAGAGCACATGGTGCCACCTAACAGTACAGCACCAGATTTACAGCTGACAGCATTTTGAACACCTTGGTTGTACTGCATCTAGTTATAAAAAAAAAAGATGTATTAAAAAAAAAGTGTATTTTAATTTCTTTCACAATTGACGAATAATGTGCGTTATATATAAGCACTTCTACGAAGGATTGTTACCTATAACAAGGGCTGGCAGTAGGAATTCAACATTTTTTTTCAACAGATGTGGGTTGCATACGCTCACTCACCCCTATCACCTCTGCCCCTCTCCACTGCGTATAAAGTTTGTGTCACACCCTGATCTGTTTCACCTGTCTTTATGCTTGCCTCCACCCCCCCTCCAGGTGTCACCCATCTTCCCCATTATCCCCAGTGTATTTATACCTGTGTTCTCTGTTTGTCTTGTCTCATCAAGCCTACCAACGTTTTTCCCGTACTCCTGTCTTTTTCTAGTTCTTGTTTTCCTGGTTTTGACCATTCTGCCTGCCCTGACCCTGACTGCCGTTCTGTACCTTGTGACACTGCCTTGGATTACTGACCTCTGCCTGCCCTGACCCTGCCTGCCGTTCTGTAACTTTCGGACTCTCCTCTGGATTACTGATCTCTGCCTGACCTTGACCTATTGTTTGCCCGCCCCCTGTTTTTGTTATAAACTTTAGTTACTTCGAACTGTCTGCATCTGGGTCTTCTCCTGAGCCATGATAGTTTTGCTGTTTAAGAAGGCATACCAAATTGATCAGGAATGGGAAGACTTGATTAACCAATATCTAGTCCTAGCTGATGGCGCATGGATACCCCCTTTTCCCCCAACACCCACACACGCTTGTCCCCCGTTGTGAACCCATCTTCCCAAGCAGCTCTGTGCAGTCAGGCTATTTTGATTATTCTGTGCCTCCATGGCCACCATAATATGCCCCCTCTCTGATTGTCCGAGTGTGATTCCCTCTCCATGGATTACTGCAGCCAGCACTGCCACTACCTGGGTGGGGGTACTCCACCTGAATCCTCACTGGATAGGTACAAGGTCATCAAGGTTCTCATTAGCAGATTTGAGAAAGTCCTTGTATATTATGCTCAGCCATCCGGGGGCTATCGCTTTTGAACCTAACCTGCCAGGAAATAGGGTTGGCACCGTTCCATTATGATAGGACAAAAAAATAAATAAACTATATATTTGTAAATGTATATCCCATATCTGCGCAAAAGTAAAGACTCTCGCTCTATCACAACTCCTGCTCGCAGACATACATGGGCTCTGGCATTTGCAACAACTTTTCTTACTCACTTAAATCATCACAGTTTTCCAAACACACAGGCACCCCATCTTCAACACCCCCCCCCCCCCCCCCCCCCACATATACACCCATACATACCAACATACTGTGCCTTTCATGTCCTCTGTAGTGTTTTTATTTCTACCTTGTTGATGCCATCCTAATTTCGGGCTTTGGGTACTTTTGTGTTCTAATATTTGGATTTATTTTTCATGAATTGTCCTATCTTTTATTTATAAATACTATACATAAAAAATAGAATACAAATTAGTTTACAACGTTCTCTAACTTCAATAGTATAATGTATTTATAGTTCTTTATTAATTGTTGTATTTTATTATTTCAGTTTTTTTTATTACAATCCCTACCATTGATAGTGTTGGATGTTCCATTTTATTGAGAATAGCCATGGAGTGTTCTTGGTGTCTTGGAACAGTTGATTATCAATGTATAGCTTATCGACTACGAGAGCTCCACGTGTCCCTTTTAGTCTATTCCTTTTGAAGACTGAGTACAGTACTTTGCGTCATTCTGCGCTTTAACCATGAATTCTTTCACTACACTCTCTGGATCTTCACCTTCATCCTCTTTAATTCCGGTAAGCGCCAGATTTTTGCACATTGATCTAGTCTGTATATCAAGTAGGGATTCTCTTCACAACTTGTTCCCTTTTTTAAGTTCATCAGCTTCGATAACATTGACAGAACCCTTCAGCTTATTTGTTTCTTTTTTCAGTATCGCGGCGTTCTCACCACTCATTTCAAGGCTCTTATTCATCTCTTGTTAATCTTTACGGTCTAACTCAAGCACGCCTAATTTATCATTTATAGATTTTAGCAGTTTGGTTTCCACCCTCACTGTACAGGGTGGTGAAAATAGATCATCCAAGTCAGTCGAAGAGTCTCTTAGTTTTCTATTCGAGTTTGGTTCTCCATTCTATAGAAAAGCCAACGATAAAGGCTTGCGTTCCTTTTTTTATATTTGTGTGGAGCTGTTGGCGGTAGCTGCACTTGATTCAGAAGCCCAGCCCACCAGGGAGATCTGTGGGTAAATCGAGTGTGCCTTCTGCGCTGGCCAATTGGATAGCTCAAATCACCATGCCTAAAGCTACAACGACCCCGGCCACTACAAAGTTTGATACTAGCCTACATGCGATTTCATAACTTTTAAAACCATAACCAGAGACTGTCAAAGAATAATGCAAAGAGCTGCTCTTTTTTGAGCAAGTTAATGTTTAAGTTTTATTCAGCACTGTGAACACTGTTTTTATTCAACACTTTTACAAAACATAAAACGCGCTTCTCCCTACCTCTACTCGCGCTGCAGATGCAATGAATGAGTAGCCAAATGTATCGATGGTCCTGCGTTTTTGTTATTATTAGTAGTTAGTCATGTCTATTTTAATATTGAGGAATATCTCACTTTCTGTGGTCATAGGAAGAACATTAATTTGTGCATGAGGCAGTTGCAGAGCGACTGGAGTTTCACCATCAGGTGGAAGAGGTGTCCCCTCTCTCTGGTCAGTCTCACCAGAGGAAAGGTAGGAGAGAACATGGACTGTGAAAGGGGGACCGTCTGCTGCTCTGTCCCTCTGCTGAGACTAATGCTGTGATCAAAACAACTGGGAACTCGGACTTCAGTGCTTTCAAGACAACTGGCAGATGCAGTTGTCTATCTCTGAGAAGCTACCCAGGAAAGGGCTGAAAATATTTACAAACACTACAGAAACAAGATCATCCACATGTATTGATCACATTTATACTAATACTGTAGAACTTTGTTCTAAAGCTCTATCTGTACACATTGGATGCAGTGATCACAGTATAGCGGCTATATCCAGGAAAGCCAAAGTTCTAAAAGCTGACCCTAAAATAGCATGCAAGAGGTCATACAAAAGATTTTGCTGTTACTTACCTGGATGATAAGTATCCAGATGATGCACTTGATGAATTTATGTAATTGCTTCTTACGATTTATTGATAAACATGCATCTGTTAAGAAACTGACTGTTAGAACTGTTAAGGCTCCATGGATGGATGAGGAATTGAAAAACTGTATAGTTGAAAGAGATGGGGCAAAAGGAGTGGCTAATAACTCTGGCTACACATCTGACTGGCTGACTTACTGGAAATTAAGAAATTGTGACTAAACTCAACAAAAATAAGAACCTGTATTATGAAGCCAAGATCAATGATATAATGAATGATGGGAGAAAAAAAACTTTTGAGTACTTTAAATGAAATTATGGGCAGAAAGACAAATTCAACTGCATCTTTCATCGAATCCGATGGCTTATTTGTCACAAAACCATTTGATGTTGCCAATTATTTTAATGATTACTTCATTGGAAAAGTGGGCAAACTTAGGCAGGAAATGCCAACAACAAACAGTGAGCCATTATATTCATGCATTAAACAAATAATGAAAGAAAGGCATTGTAAGTTTGAATTTTGTCAACGTTAGTGTGGGAGAGGTGGGGAAATTATTGTTATCGATCAATAATGACAAACCTCCTGGCATTGACAACTTAGATGGAACGCTACTGAGGATGGTAGCTGACTCTATGGCCACTCCTACCAGTCATATCTTTAATCTGAGTCTAGAGGAAGGTGTTTGTCCTTAGGCCTGGAAGGAAGCCACTAGCCAAGATGGGTAAAGCGGCCATTACTGGTTCTGAGCAGCAGACCTATTTGTTTGTTGCCATCTCTTAGCAAACCATTGGAAAAATGTTTTTGACCAAATACAATGCTAAACAAATTGACAACCGATTTTCAGCATGCTTTTAGAGAAGGTCACTCAACATGTACTGCACTGACAGAAATGACGGATGATTGGTTGAAAGAAATTGATAATAATATGATTGTGGGAGATGTACTATTAGATTTCAGTGCAGACTTTGATTGTTGAGGAAAAAGTATGTTTTATGACTTTTCAACCTCTGCCATATTGTGGATTCAGAACTTTCTATCTAATAGGGTTTTCTTTAATGGAAGCCTCTCTGTGAAACGTGTAGGATGTGGTGTACCATGTCAGCATGACAGCAACCACAGCTAATGAAGTCACTGAAACCCTTAACAAGGAGATAGAATGGGTGGCCAGTAAAAAACTGGTCCTGAACATCTCATTGTATTTGGTACAAATCATTCCTTAAGCTCTAGACCTCAGCTGAATCTGGTAATGGATGGTGTGGCTGTTGAACAAGTTGAGGAGACTAAATTACTTGGTGTTACCTTTGATTCTAAACTGTCATGGTCAAAACATATACAGTTTTTGCTAATTAGGAATGAGGGGTATAAGTAGGTGGCCATGATGGAATGTGGCCAGATTGGGAATTTAGCCATGACACCCCTACTCTTACAATACGTGCTATAGGATTTCGAATGACCACCGAGAGTCAGGACACCCATTTTAACATCCCGTCCGAAAGACGGCACCCTACGTAGTGCAATGTCCCCAAATATAATCAAGGTTTGAAGTTATTGTTTTATTCAAACATATCTGTTTAGGCTTCTTGATGTCAATTTGCAATCTAAAAATATTTGTTTTACTTTCTTCCGGCCCTGACCATCCGTTCAAGAAAAAATTAGCCCGTGGCTGAATCTAGCTGATGATCCCTGCTCTATGGTGCTGGGGACAGTGGCTGTAACCACTGGACCACACAGGCGCTGAGGCCACAGGCTCGCCTACACAGGCTACTTAAACTAACGCCCAGTGGTCCTACAGTCTAAGAATCTGATGGTCTTGTCTGTTCGATCTCCTATGACACTAGCAATTCATGAGCCAATCACCACAGAGCTCTGGGGTGTTCCCAAAGCATATCATTGATCCCACTTGGGGAAAAATAGCACATCTCAGTGTGGATGGAGCGCAGTGCACAATGCATGTATCATCTCATCAGCTGGTATATTTTTTTCCTGTGACATGTACATTTTCTCAGCATAGCCTATTAACACAAGACTGATGGAACAGATCAGATCGTTTAACTTAACTAAACTAGTATTTCTTCACATTATAAGTGCAGCAATACGCATAATATTGTAATACTCATGAATGTTCCAAAAGGAAAGTAGCGGGAAAACACCGGTTTAATGTGCACCCCACATGCCAGTAGTTTCATAGGACAGAGATGGAAATACATGTCTGTAAAAAAATTCAGAAAGAGGGGAGATCTAAAATATTTTAATGTGATTGTCTGGCTCAGTTGACAGCACCATTCATCTGTTTAAGTAGGCCTAGTACACTTATTAGACTATTAAATCATTGTACTGCACAAATCAATTAACCATCATCAGCGCGTGGTTTGAAAGAGGTGCGTAATTCCAGGCCATATAATAGGCCTACAGTATGCATAGCTGAATCACGGATACCATCCTATATTTAGTCATGCCCCCCAACACTTTTTTTTGCGCAATGTCGGGACCAGTATTGGACTGGTATAAATTGCATGCATTTCTAGTTGGGGCATGGGGTGGGGTCATTCCAAATGAGTTGGGTGCGTGGCTGTTGGAACTGAATCTGTTGTATTTACAGTATACCCAGCTTAAGATACTATGTAGATACGGTACTGCACTGTATAGCCTACAAACACTGCTTCCAGCTGCCCCCTGGCAGGGATTCTAAATATTCAATAATCATCCAAATCCTTCTGCTGCAGGATTATTTTCCTCCTGTGATGAAATGGGTCAAATTAAGATCCGACATCTGTATCTTTCTCATCCTGTTATATATTTTTTTACTTTGGGTGTTAATCTAAAAGTATACAAAGAAAGAATCTGCCAGGATACATTTGGGTTCAGAGGAAAACACATTCAAGTACTATACAACTCAAATCCTAATTTCAAATATAAGGCCTATTAGTTAGACTCGTAACAATTCCACTTTGCCTTTGTTGGTTTTAATTAATGACTATCTGTCATGTTCTATCCTCATACACACTTAGCACCACTGTACATCAATGACAGTACTACAGTATAAGGCCATGAATTAAAGAAGATAGGAGATGGTTAAATGCCAAATAATTAAATGAACTTAGTTCATTGCTGAATCTCAGGGGATCTGCAGTGGATAGCTTGGAAATGTCATACGCATGCACGCGCATACACACACAACACACACTATCCATCCACGCACAGTATGGCCGAGGGCGTAGTATGAATCAGTCAGAGAGCAGTATTTCCAATGATCTTCAATTAATTCCCTATAGTTTTGCAATCCTAAAGTTAAGGCAAAAGGGAGTGGGAACAATGATGTAAATATGGCATAGTCCATAAACAGACCTGCCTGCATCCACACAGCCCAAGGTGCTTGCATTCTTTGCTCATTAAGACCACTATGCGGAGCTATCAAAGGTGCTAGTTGTGTTCCCTGTTCATGGTTCTGAAACATTTGCATGTTATAAGGGGACAGCTTGGGGTTCCCGCAGGTTAGTGAGTCGACTTTCTTCATTTTGGGACTATCAATAAAGTCTCAACAGAAATATTTATTTATTTATTTAATTGTTTTTCTATAAAGCAGTATTCACATTTTAGCTGCTATTGAATTATTCTGCATCCGTCCTTAGGGTTTGTAGCATCTGCAAATAGCTGCATTTGAGTGCACTTACATTTACAGTACATGTATGGTTCCACACACACATCGTGTGTTGCATATCATTAGATAACTGAGTCACTGACTTATTAAATCTGTGGGTGTGGGTATGTGTGTGTGTGCTGTATGTGCCTGCAAAAAGAGGCATTTGAGTGCACTTGCAGTGACACTTTTGTTTGCACACACGTGTTCAAGAGTGAGTAACTGAGTGAAGATAGTTATATAAGTGCATTGCTTGAGATGGCCCCATATAATCACATCATACATTATATACTGTATCTGTTCATTATAAATCACAGATCTTCCCACTTGTCTGCCTGCTTGCTTGCCTGACTCCGTGCCCAGATTATAATGTGAGGTCACTAGGTTACATTAGAAGTGGTCCACAGCATATAATACAACAAAATGCACACACATTGGGTATCAATAAAGTTTTTTTCAATTGCTAACAAGCATCGGTCAATACTGAAGCCACTTTTTCAAAACTCTTCACACAGTCTACATTTACAACATGGATCTTGGCCAAACAGTTAATCTCACCTCCAAAACTCAAACTCAAACTCAAACCAACAAAACACTTCATACATGTCTCAAAATAAGCTTGTTCGACCATGACATTGGCAACAATTCAAACTCAGAAAGCGTACATTGTCACTCAAAACACACTGACCTAAAAAAAAACACTAACAACAGGGAGCATTACATAAATTATTAACTTTTCTCTTTGAAGTTCGAAAGATTTTTCACATAAATCAGTATTTCATTATAGAATAAGAATAACACCTTTTCCCTTTATTAACTGTACTGAAGTATATGTAACAATGAATTAGAAATGCAGCAATTTGCTTCAATAGCCTTTATTTATTCTATATCTTTGCATATAGCAATTTACTTGTGAAAAATAAAAAGTTGAAGCAAAAACCAATTCCTGAAATTCCAGGGCTGCAATAATAATTACAAAAAAAACATCAACAACATGTATAGTATAATCACTCATACTGTACAGTACTGTGTGTAAGGACCGACGCTGGAGTCGAGAAGCAGGTACGGGGAGTCAAACATTTAATGAGGAACAGACAAGGAACAAAACAGGAACAGCGTCAGCACACGGGTAACAAAACGACAAACGAACGTTAATGCGGAAGCGGGGAACAGAGCTGGGGGACAGACTGAGTCCAGGTGAGTCTAAATTATCGCTGATGCGTGTGACGAGGAAAGAAGGTGTGCGTAATGATGGTGGCTGGAGTGCGTAATGCTGGGGACCCAGCGGCCTCGAGTGCCAGGGTTCTAGTTCTCCCTCTCTCCACCTCTACGCAGAGAAAAACTCTATGGGGTTTAGCCTCTCTGGGATTTGTGGGACGCTAGCGTCCCACCTCGCCAACAGCCAGTGAAATTGCAGGGCGCTAAAAATTCAAACAACAGAAATCTCATAATTAAAATTCCTCAAACATACAAGTATTATACACCATTTTAAAAATAAACTTCTTGTTAATCCAGCCACAGTGTCTGATTTCAAAAGGCTTTACGGTGAAAGCACACCTTGCGATTTTGTTAGGTCAGCGCCTAGCCACAGAAAACCATACAGCCATTTTCCAACCAAGGAGAGGTGTCACAAAAGTCAGAAATAGCGTTAAAATTAATCACTTACCTTTGATCTTCATCTGATGGCACTCCTAGGTCTCCATGTTAGACAATAAACATTTGTTTTGTTCGATAAAGTTCATCTTTATGTCCAAATACCTCCTTTTTGTTCACGCGTTTAGTCCAGTAATCCAAATGCACAAGGCACGTGCACTAAGTCCAGACGAAAAGTCAAAAAAGTTCCATTATAGTTCGTAGAAACATGTCAAACGATGTATATAATCAATCTTCAGGATGTTTTTATCAGGTTTTTGCCAGGTTGAATCCAGCTTCATCCACAAAGATGAATGTATGTGCAATTTGCCTGGCTTCCTTCTCCATTACCCTCTAAAATACAGTATATCCACAGTTGTACAGTACTTTACATTATGCCTAGCTGTGTATGTACCCTGTTTAGTTATTGAACAGACATCTTACCTGGACATATTGATACTGGAGTTCTTTCACACGTTCACCGGTTCTCTCAAAGGGTACAGTGTACAACGATTGTCGTTGTGCTGATCGTATTCACATTCCCAAAAGTGATATTGTCTGCCAGCACTCTGTCCCGAATTTCCCGCAGTTTTATTGCATTGTTGCCAATTACCATGTCAACAATGGCAATTTCCTGCGCATCTGATAATATTCTGCCTATCCCTCCTGTGGGAGGCAATCTTTGGATCCTACTGAAACACACAAAACAATCAATATATTTTTTAATGTCAGTACATGTAAAAATGTGAACATACTGTATTGTGCTGTAATATGTAGTTCAATTATCATTGAAGGATGCACATCTCACCTGTTGTTTTGCCGGGAAATTCGTACTGTTGATGCAACTGTTGAACGCTGCAGATTTTGTTGCACCCTTAAACCGGCCTCTCTCTAAGAGAGACCATGGTTGAGACCATGGTTTACAACATGGTCAATAATTGTGGCCCTTATCTCATCAGAGACCACCACTTTTGGTCTTCCTTTCCTTTGTCCACCACGCCTTCTCCCTCTCCCTGCCACTCTTCTTTCCCCACCAACCTGTCTTCCTGATCCATGTTTTTAGGCCGTCATTGAAAATAATATTTTGTTCTTAACTGACTTGCCTAGTTAAATAAAGGTAAAATAAAAATACAAAAATGGAAAAAAAACTGTAATCCCCTATGGGGCAATTTACAGTATAAGGCATCAAAGGTTACAATTACTGAACATATAGGTACATGCTCCATGGGTGTAGAGTACAATATTACTTTATGTATCCCCTACGGGGCAATTTACAGTTGAAAGGCATCATTGAGGAGCCCAAGAATACTATTACAGCATACAATACAATGTAATTACCTGTACATGCATCTTCCATACATATAATGGAATTGCAATCATAGATAATATCATAGCTATTGGACTGATTCATGGGTATTACAATGCATTGGATTGGAGTGTGTGTTTGAGCAGCTTTAGACTCTCAAGGTCCTAGAGACTGATGCACTCCTCCCCCAGTATTCCTCTCCTCACCCTGTCTTCCTCTCCTCCCACTGTCTGCATGATTTATGTATAATTATTATCAGGTATCAAGGTAAGACCCAGATGCAGACTGTGTCGAAGTAACAATGTTTATTACAGCAACATGGGCAAAGGTACAAGGCGGCAGGCAGGCTCAGGGTCAGGGGGTGGTCAGGCGGGTGGGTACAGAGTCAGGACAGGCATGGGTCAAAAATCAGGAGTACGAGAAAAGAGAGACTGGGGAAAAGCAGGAGCTGACACAAAAACACTGGTTGGCTTGACAAACAAGATGAACTTGTAACGGGTGTCTAGATCTTCCTCCTCCTCGGACGAGGAGAGGAGAGAAGGATTTGAGGACCAAAATGCAGCGGGTTGTGAATACATAATTAAGTTTATTAAAGTAAATACGTAAACCGACAACACTTCAACAAACTACAAAATAATAAAACGACGTAGACGAAACCTGAACATGGAACTTACATAAAGACACGAAGAACTCACGAACAGGAACAGACTACATCAAACGAACGAACAAACCGAAACAGTCCCGTGTGGTGCACAGACACAGACACGGAAGACAATCACCCACCAACAAACAGTGTGAACAGCCAACCTATATATGATTCTCAATCAGAGGAAAAGTCAAACACCTGTCTCTGATTGAGAACCATATAAGGCTAATTACCAACCACCTAAACATAGAAACACAAAACATAGAATGCCCACCCCAACTCACGCCCTGACCAACTAAACACATACAAAAATAACATAAAACAGGTCAGGAACGTGACAGAACCCCCCCCTCAAGGTGCGAACTCCGGACGCACCACCAAAAGTCTAGGGGAGCGTCTGGGTGGGCATCTGTCCACGGTGGTGGCTCAGGCTCTGGGCGTGGTTCCCATCCCACCATAATACATCCCCGCTTCTTTATCCCCCTCACAATGCCCACCCTCCAAATAACCCCACCTAAATTAAGGGGCATCACCAGGATAAGGAGCAGCACCGGAATGAGGGGCAACACCAGAATGAGGGGCAACACCAGAATGAGGGGCAACACCAGAATGAGGGGCAACACCAGAATGAGGGGCAACACCAGAATGACTGGCGGATCCTGGCTGGCTGGCTCTGGCGGATCCTGGCTGGCTGGCTCTGGCGGATCCTGGCTGGCTGGCTCTGGCGGATCCTGGCTGGATGATGGCTTAATGCTGGATGACGGCTCTGGCTGGTCATGGCTGGATGACGGCTCTGGCTGGTCATGGCTCGCTGACGGCTCTGGCTGGTCATGGCTCGCTGACGGCTCTGGCTGGTCATGGCTCGCTGACGGCTCTGGCTGGTCATGGCTCGCTGACGGCTCTGGCTGGTCATGGCTGGATGACGGCTCTGGCTGGTCATGGCTCGCTGACGGCTCTGGCTGGTCATGGCTCGCTGACGGCTCTGGCTGGTCATGGCTCGCTGACGGCTCTGGCTGGTCATGGCTCGCTGACGGCTCTGGCTGATCCTGTCTGGCGGAAGGCTCTGGCTGATCCTGTCTGGCGGAGGGCTCTGGCTGATCCTGTCTGGCGGAAGGCTCTGGCTGATCCTGTCTGGCGGAAGGCTCTAGCGGCTCCTGTCTGGCGGAAGGCTCTAGCGGCTCCTGTCTGGCGGAAGGCTCTAGCGGCTCCTGTCTGGCGGAAGGCTCTAGCGGCTCCTGTCTGGCGGAAGGCTCTAGCGGCTCCTGTCTGGCGGAAGGCTCTAGCGGCTCCTGTCTGGCGGACGGCTCTGTAGGCTCATGGCAGACGGGCGGCTTTGCAGGCTCATGGCAGACGGGCGGCTTTGAAGGCTCAGTACCGACGGGCGGCTTTGAAGGCTCAATACAGACGGGCAGTTCATGCGGCGCTTGGCAGACGGACAGTTCAGACGGCGTTGGGCAGACGGGCAGTTCAGGCGCCGTTTGGCAGACGGGCAGTTCAGGCGCCGTTGGGCAGACGGCAGACTCTGGCCGGCTGAGACGCACTGTAGGCCTGGTGCGTGGTACCGGAACTGGAGGTACCGGGCTGAAGACACGCACCTTCAGGCTAGTGCGGGGAGCAGCAACAGGGCACACTGGACTCTCAAAGCGTACTATAGGCCTGGTGCGTGGTACCGGCACTGGTGGTACCGGGCTGAGGGCACGCACATCAGGGCGAGTACGGGGAGAAGGATCAGTGCGTACAGGGCTCTGGAGACGCACAGGAGGCTTGATGCGTGGTGCCGGAACTGGAGGCACTGGGCTGGATACACACACCACAGGGAGAGTGCGTGGAGGAGGAACAGGGCTCTGGAGACGCACTGGAAACCTGGTGCGTGGTGTAGGTACTGGTGGTACTGGGTTGGGGCGGGAAAGTGGCGCCGGAAATACCGGACCGTGCAGGCGTACTGGCTCCCTTGAGCACTGAGCCTGCCCAACCTTACCTGGTTGTATGCTCCCCGTCGCCTGACCAGTGCGGGGAGGTGGAATAACCCGCACCGGGCTATGTAGGCGAACCGGGGACACCATGCGTAAGGCTGGTGCCATGTAAGCCGGCCCGAGAAGACGTACTGGTGGCCAGATATGTAGGGCCGGCTTCATGACATCCGGCTCAATACTCAATCTGGCCCGGCCGATATGAGGAGCTGGTATGTACCGCACCGGGCTGTGCACACGTACAGGAGACACCATGCGCTCTACTGCGTAACATGGTGTCTGCCCGTACTCTCGCTCTCCACGGTAAGTACAGGGAGTGGGCGCAGGTCTCCTACCTGACTTCGCCACTCTCCCTTCTAGCCCCCCCCCCAAGAAATTTTTGGGGTTTACTCACAGGCTTCCAGCCACGTCTCCTTGCTAGTCGCGTACCCTCATAACTCCGGTTCCTCTCTCCGGTAGCCTCTGCTCTCCTAATCGCCTCCAGCTGTTCCCATGGGAGGCGATCTCTTCCAGCCAGGATCTCCTCCCATGTGTAGCAACCCTTGCCGTCCAAAACATCCTCCCATTTCCACGAGTCCTGGTCTTTTTGTTGCGCTCTCCCCCGTCGCTTGGTCCTAGGTTGGTGGGTGATTCTGTAACGGATTTCCTCAAGCAAGGATTCGACCAAAATGCAGCGTTGGAATAGGACATAATGATTTATTGACAGACGAAGACGAAACACGAAGAACACTTGAAATGATTACAAAATAACAAAACGAAAACGTAGACAGACCTGAACTCTGAGAACTTACATGAAACACGAAGAACTCACGAACAGGAACAGACTACATCAAACGAACGAACAAACCGAAACAGTCCGGTGTGGTGCACAGACACAGACACGGAAGACAATCACCCACCAACAAACAGTGTGAACAGCCAACCTATATATGATTCTCAATCAGAGGAAAAGTCAAACACCTGTCTCTGATTGAGAACCATATAAGGCTAATTACCAACCACCTAAACATAGAAACACAAAACATAGAATGCCCACCCCAACTCACGCCCTGACCAACTAAACACATACAAAAATAACATAAAACAGGTCAGGAACGTGACAGAACTGGCAACAGACAAACAGAGAACACAGATATAAATACACAGGGGATACTGGGGAAGATGGGCGACACCTGGAGGGGGGTGGAGGCAACCACAAAGACAGGTGAAACAGATCAGGGTGTGACAATTATATGTGGACCAGATACAAATATCTGGAATGAGAAAGATTAGGAATGTTTCTATCAATGGGTTGAAGAATGGACAAGCACCTGTTCAATATTTTGATTGCTGTTTACTGGGGAAGACACACACACAACACATACACACACCACACACAGAGTGCAGTGGATGTCGGTTGAGCGGTGAGTCTTTGAATAGGAGGCATGGAAGCATCCACCAGAGATATTTTTAAAGGTGTGTGTCTTCTGATACTATTTCTCGGCACCTTTTATGGAATGAGCGAATGTCTGCTTTTCAGCTGTCAGAACGTTGAGCGTCTGTTCCTGTGACTCACACACATACAGGAGAAACAAACACACGACCACACAGACAGACAGACAGACACACACAGTGACACACACACAACAGTGCGCCTGTTACTGTGCATATTTAAATATTTATATGAAGTCTTGCAAAGGAAAATAGAAATGCTTTCAAACAAATATGACAGAACTTGAATTAGGCCATGTTGTCTGCTGCTTCCTCTACCTCTCCTGTATTATATTGTTTCTGGCAACAATTCTTTAAACAGGGAGAGGGCAGTTGCACCTCAGGGTGACTAGGGCTATGTGTGTATGTCTACAACACCTGTCTCATAAGGCTAGGATGAATAAAGTAATTGAACATTTATGGAAGTACTAAAGAAGAGGTTTTTCAATCAGTTTGTGTGTGTGTGTGTGTGTGTGTGTGTGTGTGTGTGTGTGTGTGTGTGTGTGTGTGTGTGTGTGTGTGTGTGTGTGTGTGTGTGTGTGTGTGTGTGTGTGTGTGAGAGAGTGTGTGTGTCATGCGTCACAGGTGCTGTGTCAGACAGGGAACACAGAGACACACTGGGAGCAAGGGATCTGGAGAGGAGAGAACATTCTGTCGCACAGCTCATTAAAACAACAGACTGGGAGAACAGGATAAAATAAAGAGAGGAGGGTAGGGAGAGAGGGGAAAGGAAGTGGAATAGTCTTAGTAGAAGAGAGGGAGAGGAACTGGGGAAATGGGGGAGAGAGTGAGTGACACATGAAGGAAAGGAGGGGAAGGGGAAAGGAAGAAGTTATGACGGAGAAAAAAGGTGGAGAGGCAGGACTACAATACATGTCTGGGGGGACAGGAGACAGACACCATCTGTTTGGTTATAAAGTGTCTCAAACATGGTTAACCCTACAGACAGAAAATGGAAGAATACAGGACTGAGAGAGAGCGGGAAAGAGAAAGATCAGGAGCGAGAAATGGAGCAAAGCAGACTAAATTAAATGACAGAATAAAGTAGAAAGAGGTGGGGGAATGTTGGTAACTTGAGAAGAGAGAGTAAGAGAAGATGTAAAAGAATAAGTAGTTCACACACTTGTTATACGCTCCGGAATTTTCCTTTCAATTGGACTACAACACAATACGCTGGGACTGCAGGGTGCTGCACAGTTGGGTCTTATCAAGGGGGTGTGACAGGGGGTTACGGTACCTTAGCTGTCAACTCAGCACAGAGAAAGAAGAGAAAAGCAAGAGGGAGAGAGAAAAAGAAAGAGGAAGTGGGTGGGAGAGGTGACACCTGTGTGACTTGCTAAAGTTACCGTGGAAATGAGCGACTCAGGGAGCGGCACTGATATGATAATGTCGAGTTATGAGTTTAACTTTTACTCTCTCTCTCACTCTTCTTTTACCTCTCTATCTATCACACACTTTCTGCCACTATTTCTTTTATACCTTTATTTTTGTCTCAGTCTTTTCACTCCACATCTCTATCCTCCTCTCCGCGCTCTCTTTCCACCCCAGCTCTGAAAACCCCATGGGCTGGGATTATTTTACAATTTCCACTGCCTCAATTTGTCAGCCTCCTAAACTTGCTCAAATTCTACTTCTCTATTTTTCACACTGGTGAGTTCGATTAATGAGGCAACATGTTTCACAGCTATTTTAGAACCTGCTGAATCAGTCCTGTTAACATAGTGACAGCATTGTTAGAAATGTGTGGGTCCATACATGGGAACATAAGCAACCACTTAAATGTGAACAGGTTCTCCAGCACAAAATGCGTTTCAGCCAAATAAAATCATTGATTTACTTGCACGTGACAGAATGTTAAATTGTAGCTGGTCCCGTCAGATTACCTGGTATACGTTTAGCCCTATGCTAACCTCACCAGGTGGCACTGATTATATCCTGGCACAAATTCTGCATCAGCCATTTAAAATCGTTGAAGTGGTTGGACTTGTTCCAACACTTGTTCATGGAAAGGTCCTGAAAATACCTCAGTCGAAAAGCATGTGCTGAACATTAAAGCAACTATCACATGTACAGTGGCTTGCAAAAGTATTCAACCCCCTTGGCATTTTTCCTATTTTGTTGCCTTACAACCTGGAATTAAAATAGATTTTTTGGGGGGTGGGTATTAGAGGTCGACCGATTAATCGGAATGGCCGATTAATTAGGGCCGATTTCAAGTTTTCATAACAATCGGAAATCGGTATTTTTGGACAACAATTATTTTATTTTTTTACACCTTTATTTAATCTTTATTTAACTAGGCAAGTCAGTTAAGAACACATTCTTATTTTCAATGACGGCCTAGGAACGGTGGGTTAACTGCCTCATTCAGGGGCAGAATGACAGATTTTTACCTTGTCAGCTCGGAGGATTCAATCTTGCAACCTTACAGTTAACTAGTCCAACGCTCTAACCACATGATTACATTGCACACCACGAGGAGCCTGCCTGTTACGCAAATGCAGATGTAGAAGCCAAGGTAAGTTGCTAGCTAGCATTAAACTTATCTTATAAAAATCAATCAATCAATCATAATCACTAGTTAACTACACATGGTTGATGATATTACTAGTTTATCTAGCGTGTCCTGCGTTGCAATCGATGCTGTGCGTATCGTTGCTCCAATGTGTACCTAACCATAAACATCAATGCCTTTCTTAAAATCAATACACAGAAGTATATATTTTTAAACCTGCATATTTAGCTAAAAGAATTCCAGGTGATCAGGCAATATTAACCAGGTGAAATTGTGTCACTTCTCTTGCGTTCATTGCACGCAGAGTCAGTGTATATGCAACAGTTTGAGCCGCCTAATTTGCCAGAATTTTACGTAATTATGACATAACATTGAAGGTTGTGCAATGTAACAGGAATATTTAGACTTATGGATGCCACCCGTTAGATAAAATACGGAACGGTTCCGTAAACGTCTTGTTTTCGAGATGATAGTTTCCGGATTCGACCATATTAATGACCTAAGGCTCGTATTTCTGTGTGTTATTATGTTATAACTAAGTCTATGATTTGATATAGCAGTCTGACTGAGCGGTGGCAGGCTCGTAAGCATTCATTCAAACAGCACTTTCCTGCATTTTGCCAGAAGCTCTTCGCTGTGCTTCAAGCCTATCAACTCCCGAGATTAGGCTGGCGTAACCGATGTGAAATGGCTAGCTAGTTAGCGGGGTGCGCTCTAATAGCGTTTCAAACGTCACTCGCTCTGAGACTTGGAGTAGTTGTTCCCCTTGCTCTGCATGGGTAACGCTGCTTCGAGGGTGGCTGTTGTCGTTGTGTTCCTGGTTCGAGCCCAGGTAGGAGCGAGGAGAGGGATGGAAGCTACAGTGGGGAGAACAAGTATTTGATACACTTGTCTTTTATAAAAGGTGTCTTTTATGCAGGTAACGAGTTCAAACAGGTGCAGTTAATACAGGTAATGAGTGGAGAACAGGAGGGCTTCTTAAAGAAAAACTAACAGGTCTGTGAGAGCCGGAATTCTTACTGGTTGGTAGGTGATCAAATACTTATATGTCATGCAATACAATGCAAATTATTTACTTAAAAATCATACAATGTGATTTTCTGGATTTTTGTTTTAGATTCCGTCTCTCACAGTTGAAGTGTACCTATGATAAAAATGACAGACCTCTACATGCTTTGTAAGTAGGAAAACCTGCAAAATCTGCTGTGTATCAAATACTTGTTCTCCCCACTGTATACTGTTACACTGGCAATACTAAAGTGCCTATAAGAACATCCAATAGTAAAAGGTATATGAAATACAAATGGTATAGAGAGAAATAGTCCTATAATTCCTATATTAACTACAACCTAAAACTTCTTACCTGGGAATATTGAAGACTCATGTTAAAAGGCACCACCAGCTTTCATATGTTCTCATGTTCTGAGCAAGGAACTTAAACGTTAGCTTTCTTACATGGCACATATTGCACTTTTACTTTCTTCTCCAACACTTTATTTTTGCATTATTTAAACCAAATTGAACATGTTTCATTATTTATTTGAGGCTAAATTGATTTTATTGATGTATTATATTAAGTTAAAATAAGTGTTCATTCAGTATTGTTGTAATTGTCATTATTACAAATAAATCGTCGGATTAATCGGTATCGACTTTTTTGGTCCTCCAATAATCGGTATCGGTATCGGCGTTGAAAAATCATAATCGGTCGACCTCCAGTTTGTATCATTTGATATACACAACATACCTACCAATTTGAAGATGCTAAATATTTTTTATTGTGAAACAAACAAGTAACATGACAAACAAACTGAAAACTTGAGCGTGCATAACTATTCACCCCCCCCCCCCCCCCGCCCAAAGTCAATACTTTGTAGAGACACATTTTGTTATGTCTCAGTTGTTGAATCTTGTTATGTTCATACAAATATTTACACATGTTAAGTTTGCTGAAAATAAACGCAGTTGACAGTGAGAGGACGTTTCTTTTTTTGCTGAGTTTAGTTCGCCTAATTTCAAGCAAGTATAGTGTAGAGAATCATTGTACCATATAAACCACTGTGAATATATATTTTACATAACCAAAAATATTGTACTTTCAGCTGTTTGAAGCTGGTTTACAAAACCGAAAGTGCCAAGGGAACTTTTTGCGTCTTTTAGCATAGAAATTGCACACATAGATCTACCGCATCTTAGACTTGCTTTCATTTAGAATGACAGATCAATAACGCATACAGTAGTTCTATGTGAATTTGGTCAGGTCGCCATAAAAGTTACATTGGCCCAATTGGATATGGATAAATATGAATGCATAAATAAAAAAATAATAGATGTGAGGCTATTGACAGAGATAATCTCCCACCAATCAACAGCCCATAACACTCCACTTACTGTATCATTTAACAGTTACAGATCTTTATTACTTAGTGTGCTCTATGCTGCCACATGCTATCGCTATAGCTAGGAGTGGGAAGCATAAACAATGGCATGGGTAGGTATAGCCTGCAGCTGCACACTCTGGATGAGATGAGAGCAAACTACTAACTGTCTGACATACACCCATGAGTGGGATTTTATATCCTGGATTTGTGTGAATGTGGGTGCAAGTGTGTGTGTGGGTGTGTGTGTGTGTGTGTGTGTGTGTGTGTGTGTGTGTGTGTGTGTGTGTGTGTGTGTGTGTGTGTGTGTGTGTGTGTGTGTGTGTGTGTGTGTGTGTGTGTGTGTGTGTGTGTGCCAAATTGGAAATCTTATTCCCTAACGCTTTTATCCAAATTTAATAAAAGTGAGCTATAAGAGATACAGTGGCTTGCGAAAGTATTCACCCCCTTAGCATTTTTCCTATTTTGTTGCCTTACAACCTGGAATTAAAATGGATGTTTTGGGGGTTTGTATCATTTGATTTACACACCATGCCTACCACTTTGAAGATGCTAAATATTTTTATTGTGAAACAAACAAGAAATAAGACAAAAAAACAGAAATCTTGAGGCAATACTTTGCAGAGCCACCCTTTGCAGCAATTACAGCTGCAAGTCTCTTGGGGTATGTCTCTATAAGCTTGGCACATCTAGCCACTGGGATTTTTGCCCATTCTTCAAGGCAAAAATGCTCCAGCTCCTTCAAGTTGGATGGGTTCCGCTGGTGTACAGCAATCTTTAAGTCATACCACATATTCTCAATTGGATTGAGGTCTGGGCTTTGACTAGTTCATACATTTGTTTGTGAAGTCAAACAACAAACACACACAGACGCAGTCGCGTGAGCACACACACAGAAGTTCTTCAAAGTTATCCACTAATGGTACTGTTGTTTAAAAAAAAATATCGCTTTGGTATTATTTTGGTACTAAGTACGTGGTGAATTTTCTAAACTCTTAGTACAAAGTTCAAAACTGGTAACACTTGACGCTGCCAGTCTTACATTGAAAACCTTTCATTGCGCATTCATTTTGTTTGTAGACATCTTTCACCACACAACCATTGATCCAAAATATAAATTTACTATGAAATATGAGTACATGGGTTTAATCACCAAAGGACAACATAATGATATCTTCTGAATTTAGTTATTTTAACCAGTTAATCCAACAGCAAAACATTTAAGGTGCGTGTTTCAAAATTCCCATTACACTGTTTTCACATTAGGCAATACACTTGTATTACCCATTAAAATTCTCTGAACATCACATTTCCATAATTTCAATCCCATGTGTGATCAAAGGTGTGATCGATGTAATAGAATAAATTAAATGAAAGAAAGAATGTTTAGCAGGCACTAGTCTGCATCAAGCCTGTCTTGAGCATTTGGCCATAGATTCCCATCGAAATCGCAGTAAATATCTTCATTGGCATGGCGAATCCAAGCCTGACAAAGGTCTGTATTGAAATCATTGCAGGCCTCATCCATGACCTGAAGGAGGGTGGTACGCTCATGGGGATGGCAATCATACATCTTCCACCTGTATAGTAATTGTATAGTATTTTACAGTATTGTACTGTACGTACAGTGCATTCGGGAAGTATTCAGACCCCTTGACTTTTTCCACATTTTGTTATGAATCAACCTTACTCTAAAATGGATTAAATATTTTTTCCCCCTCATCAATCTACACACAATACCCAATCATGACTTAGCAACACGTTTTTAGACATTTTTGCAAATGTATTACAAATAAATAACGGAACTATCACTTTTACATAAGTATTCAGACCCCTTGTTGAAACACGTTTGGCAATGATTACGGACGCTACAAGCTTGGCACATCTGTATTTGGGGAGTTACTCCGATTCTTCTCTGCAGACCCTCTCAAGCTCTGTCAGTTTGGATGGGGAGCGTCGCTGCACAGCTATTTTCAGGTCTCTCCAGAGATGTTTGATCGAGTTCAAGTCCGGGCTCTGGCTGGGCCACTCTAGGACATTCAGAGACTTGTCCCGAAGCCACTCCTGTGTTGTCTTGGCTGTGTGCTTAGGGTCGTTGTCCTGTTGGAAGGTTCATCTTTCCCTTGATCCTGACTAGTCTCCCAGTCCCTGCCAATGAAAAACATCCCCACAGCATGATGCTGCCACCACCATGCTTCACTGTAGGGATTGGTGAAGTGCTGCAGAGAAGCGTTCATCTAGAGCAGGAAGCGGTCTCCTGCCTGGCTGAGAAAGCAGTAGATGATCTGGTCCAGGGTGGCACCACATACCTATGCGAGTCAAGGTTCTCAACTATGTTATACTTAAAAAACAAGTACAGAAACAGACTCAATGCTGAACATGACCTCAGGGTTGCATTGTCAAAAACTGAGCCCAGAATAGACCTGCTCGTTGAAACTTCAACCAGCCACACACCTCTCATTAGGACTGTGTGTGTGTGTGCTGGTCTACATCTGTTATGTGAGCAATCAGTTTATTCCAGTTCAGAATACAAATTATTTATTGTATTTTATCAGCAACAGTTCCAACCTATACTTTTTTTTCAACAATAATTTCTACAGTAAGATGTACAGTAGGCCTGATTATTTTTTATATGTACTGTTACTTAGGGTTGCACTATCAAAAACTGAGCCTGTGTGTGTGTGTTCTGTTCACAGGAGGTTGGTGGCACCTTCATTGGGGAGGACAGGCTCATGATAATGGCTGGAGTGGAATTAGCGGAATGGTATCAAATACATCAAACACATGGTTTCCAAGTGTTTTATGCCATTCCATTTGCGCCGTTCTAGCCATTTTTTTGAACCTTCCTCCCATCAGCAGCCGCCTGTGGTTCTCTTTTACATCTGTGTGATGTGATCAGTCAGTTTATTCCAGTTCAGAATTAATTCATTTATTGTATTTTAACAGCTACAGTTCCAACCTAGACAGATATGAAAGAGTGTTATTAATGGGAAAAATAAACATGAATTGCTATTTATATGGGTATTTCATTATTTGTTTTTGTCTTATATTGCCTTTGTTTTAGGCATAAGGGCAATGAAATGTACCCATATTTACGTATAGTTGCATGTTTTCATAAGCTTGGGTCCCAGGAAAACACAGAATTTCTCATTTGGGTCCCAGGCTGAAAAATGTTAAGAACCCCTGGCTCTCTCGGGATATACTATCTGAGTCCGTACAGCCAGTTGTGTTCTCAGTTCATTGCGCAGACAGGAATAAATATCTCTCCGGGAAGAAGAATGGCGGGGGTGTGTGTTTCATGATTAACTACTCATGGTGTGATTGTGATAGCATACAGGAACTCAAGTCCTTTTGTTCACCCGACCTAGGATACATCACAATCAAATGCCGATCGTATTACCTCCCAAGAGAATTCTCTTCGGTTATTGTCACAGCCGTGTATATTCCCCCTCAAGCCAATACCACGACGGCCCTCAAAGAACTTCACTGGACTTTATGCAAACTGGAAACCATATATCCTGAGGCAGCATTTATTGTAGATGGGGATTTTAACAAAGCAAATTTGAGAAAAACATTATTGAAGTTCTATTAACACAGACTGTAGTACTCGCGCTGCTAAAACACTCGACCACTGCTACTCCACTGCTACTGCCTACAAGGCCCTCCCCCACCCTCCCTTTGGCAAATCTGATCATGACTCCATTTTGCTCCTCCCTTCCTATAGGCAGAAACTCAAACAGGAAGTACCTGTGGTAAGGACTCTTCAATTGTTTTGATCACGTGGACTGGGATATGTTCTGGGTAGCCTCCGAGAACAACATAGACAAATACACTGATACAGTCACTGGATGTATCAGAAAGTGTATAGGGGATGTTGTACCCACTGTGACTATTAAAACCTACCCAAATGAGAAACCGTAGATAGATATGGCAGAATACAAACAGTGTAGTTATTCCCTCCGTAAGGCAATCAAACAGGCAAACGTCAGTATGGAGACAGTGTCACACCCTGATCTGTTTCACTTGTCTTTGTGCTTGTCTCCACCCCCCTCCAGGTGTCGTCCATCTTCCCCATTATCCCCGGTGCATTTATACGGGTGTTCTCTGTTTTTCTGTTGCCAGTTCGTCTTGTCTCGTCAAGCCTACCAGTGTTTTTCCCAGACTCCTGTTTCTTGTTAGTTCCTGTTTTCTAGTTCTCACGGTTTTTGACCATTCTGCCAGCCATGACCCTGAGCCTGCCTGCTGTTCTGTGCCTCTTGACACTGCCCTGGATTACTGACCCCTGCCTGCCCTGACCCTGAGACTGCCTGCCGTTCTGTACCTCACGGACTCTGCCCTGGATTACTGACCTCTGCCTGCCCTTGACCTGTCATTTGCCTGCCCCCTGTTTCAAAAATAAACATTTGTTATTTCAAACTGGCTGAATCCTGAGGTCTGATACAAAGTGGAGTCGCAATTCAAAGGCTCAGACGAGACGTATGTGGCAGGGTCTACAGACAATCACGGACTACAAAGGGAAAACTAGCCACATCGCGGACACCGGCATCTTGCTTCCGGACAAGGTAAACACCTTCTTCGCCCGCTTTGTGGATAACACAGTGCCACCAATGTGGCCCGCTATCAAAGACACTGGGCTCTCCTTCTCTGTGGCCGACGTGAGTAGGACATTTAAGTGTGTTAACCCTCGCAAGGCTGCAGGCCCAGACGGCATCCCTAGCTGCGTCCTCAGAGCATTGGCAGACCAGCTGGCTGGAGTGTTTACTGACATATTCAATCTGTCCCTATCCCAGTCTGTTGTCCCCGCATTCTTCAAGATGTCCACCATTGTTCCTGTACCCAAGAAAGCAAAGGTAACTGAACTAAATGACTATCGCCCCTTAGCACTCACTTCTGTCATCATAAAGTGCTTTGAGATACAAGTCAAGGATCCTTTCACCTCTACCTTACCTGACAGCCTAGAACCAATTCAATTTGCTTACCGCCCCAATAGATCCACAGATGAAGCAATCATACACATCACTGGCAAACTGAAATGGTCCACCCACACAGACAGTGTGCTGAAGATGGTGCAACAGCGCCTCTTCAACCTCAGGAGGCTGAAGAAATTTGGCTTGTTCCCTAAAACCCATAACCTTTTACAGATGCACAATTGAGAGCATCCTGTCGGGCTGTATCACTGCCTGGTATGGCAACTGCACCGCCCACAACCGCAGGGCTCTCCAGAGGGTGGTGCAGTCTGCCCAACGCATCACCAGGGGCAAACTATCTGCCCTCCAGGACAACTACAGCACCCGATGTCACAGGAAGCCCAAAAAGATAGAGGAAAACAATCACCTGAGCCACTGCTTGTTCACCCCGCTATCATCCAGAATGCGAGGTCAGTACAGGTGCATCAAAGCTGGGATCGAGAGACGGAAGCTTTTTTTCAATCTCAAGGCCATCGGACTGTTAAATAGCCATCACTAGCACCTTAGAGGCTGCTGCCCTATATACACAGACTTGAAAGGACTGGCCACTTTAATAACAGAACACTAGTCACTTTAATAATGTTTACATATATTGCATTACACATCTCCTATGTATATACTGTTTTCTATCATATTTTACTGTATCCTAGTCTATGCTGCTCTGACATTGCTTGTCCAAATATTGATATATTCTTAATTCCATTCCTTGTTAGATAGGGAGCTGATGAGACCAGGTGAGAAACAAACACAGGTGAAATCAATGAACAAAAATGAAATATAGGGCTATGTTCCAGAACACAAAGAAACAGGGCTACATTCAAGAACACAGGCTCGCACCTGTGTGAGCCTCAAAACGAGGGTCCTGTGCTATTTTCTCCAACAAGCTCTCACAGTCTCATATCAGAATTACGTCAGAATTATCTCACGCCAGCGTCTAAAAAATGGCGCCGACAGAGAGGGCTGCCTCGCTTCTAGTCCTTAGGAAATTTTGCAATATTTGTTTTTTTACAAACATTTCGCTACACTCACAATAACATCTGCTAACCATGTATATGTGACCAATAAAATATGATTTCATTTCATTAAACGTTCATCCATGTTTCTCAATGTTAAATTTTTTGCAAGTGTTTGGTTACTGTATTGTTCCAAGGTTAAGTTTCTGCATTAAGTCTGAATGGTTAAGGTTTGGAATAGGCTTAAAACGAAAACAACATTCTATCGCTGTAACGGCTGTCGTCCTCTTCTTCCTCTGAAGAGGTGTAACAAGGATCGGACCAATACGCAGCGTGGTAAGTGCTCATGATAATTTATTAAAACCGAACTGAACACTGAAATACAAAAACAATAAACGATGTGCAGAAAACCGAAACAGTACCGTGTCGTGAAAAAACACTAACAAGGAAACAAACACCCACAAACCAACAGTGAAACCCAGGCTACCTAAGTATGATTCTCAATCAGAGACAACTAACGACACCTGCCTCTGATTGAGAATCATACTAGGCCGAAACAGAAACCTAAACATAGAAACACAAAACATAGACTGCCCACCCCAACTCACGCCCTGACCATACAAAATAAAGACAAAACAAAGGAAAATAAAGGTCAGAACGTGACAATCGCTGGATTTGCACATGCAACCTTTGGAACCAGAGGCAGACGCTTACGCCTGTTCGCCATCCTCTTCCACAACGCCCTAGCAAAACAAAAGCCTTCTTGAAGGTAACAGCGCTCACTGTTGCCCCTAATGTCTGCTTTCCACGTCATCTCCCAACGTCTTCAGACATGGATGGATGTTGTATAATGGCTTGTATCAGAGGTGACCTGCCTGATTTTCTCTCCCTCCCACCCTTCATCCATCCATCCCTCCTTCCTTTCCTCCTCCACTCAGTAGCAGTGATGCCTAATCAGAAAACGATCTCTCCTCTTTATGACTTTCGTCCGTTAGATTTGTCACGCCCTCATGATGGAGCAGGCCATTACCCGTGTGTGTGCATGTTTGCGTGCGTGCATGAGTCTGTGGTTGCCTGCATCTGTGTGTATGTGTGCATGCATGCCTGTGCCTGTGCGTGTGCGCGTGTGTGTGTGTGTGTGTGTGTGTGTGTGTGTGTGTGCGTGAGTGCGCGCGTGCGTGAGTCATTACCATTACAGAGGCCATAAACAAGTCCCAGCGATTGATGAGCTCTCTAAATCTACAGTGGCTTGCGAAAGTATTCTCCTCCCTTTGGCCTTTTTCCTATTTTGTTGCCTTACAACCTGGAATTAAAATTTATGTTTTGGGGTTTGCATCATTTGATTTACACAACATACCTATCACTTTGAAGATGCAAAAAAACATTTTTTTGTGATACAAACAAGAAATAAAAAAATAAAAAAACTTGAGCCAATACTTTGCAGAGCCACCCTTTGCAGCAATTACAGCTGCAAGTCTCTTGGGGTATGTCTCTATAAGCTTGGCACATCTAGCCACTGGGATTTTTGCCCATTCTTCAAGGCAAAACTGCTCCAGGTCCTTCAAGTTGGATGGGTTCTGCTGGTGTACAGCAATCTTTAAGTCATACCACATATTCTCAATTGGATTGAGGTCTGGGCTTTGACTAGGCCATTCCAAGACATTTAAATGTTTCACCTTAAACCACTCAAGTGTTGCTTTAGCAGTATGCTTAGGGTCATTGTCCTGCTGGAAGGAGGACCTCCGTCCTAGTCTCAAATCTCTGGAAGACTGAAACAGGTTTCCCTCAAGAATTTCCCTGTATTTAGCGCCATCCATCATTCCTTCAATTTTGACCAGTTTTCCAGTCCCTGCCGATGTTCTAGAGGTGATGAGAGGTGTTGGGTTTGCGCCAGACATAGCATTTTCCTTGATGGCCAAAAAGCTACATTTCAGTCTTATCTGACCAGAGTACCTTCTTCCATATGTTTGGGGAGACTCCCACATGCCGTTTGGCGAACACCAAACGTGTTTGCTTATTTTTTCTCTTTAAGCAATGGCTTTTTTCTGGCCACTCTTCCATAAAGCCCAGCTCTGTGGCGTGTACGGCTTAAAGTGGTCCTTTGGACAGATACTCCAATCTCCGCTGTGGAGCTTTGCCGCTCCTTCGGGGTTATCTTTGGTCTCTTTGTTGCCTCTCTGATTAATGCCCTCCTTGCCTGGTCTGTGAGTTTTGGTGGGAGGCCCTCTCTCGGCAGGTTTGTTGTGGTGCCATATTCTTTCCATTTTTTATAATGCATTTAATGGTGCTCAGTGGGATGTTCAAAGTGTCTGATGTTTTTTTATTATCCAACCCTGTGTCACGAATCCCGCCGAAGATGGTGCCTCTTCCCGTTCGGGCAGCGCTCGGCGGTCGTCGTCTCCGGCCTACTAGCTGCCACCGATCCCCTTTTCTGTTTCATTTAGTTTTGTCTGATTTGTTGCACCTGTTTTGTGTTTAGGTTTATTGTGGGCTATTTAAACCCAGTTGGCCCGCCGACTTTTGTGCGGGCTTGTTTTTCTGTTTGTGGTGTTTCGTTATTTCTTGTGGTGTCTGTTCCGATTAGATTTAGTCCTGTTTGTTTTGGACTGTGACTTGACGCGCCCTTGTGTGTGTGGCGTAGCCGTCTCGCTGTTATTTTTGGAATATTAAATCCCCTTCCTTCTGAACTACCCTGCTCTCTGCGCCTGACTCCTTCAATCACCACTTTTGGAACTGTGACACCCTGATCTGTACTTCTCCACAACTTTGTCCCTGACCTGTTTGGAGAGCTCCTTGGGTCTTTATGGTGCCGCTTGCTTTGTGGTGCCCCTTGCTTAGTGGTGTTGCAGACTCTGGGTGTCACGCATGACCTTAGAGAGCCTTTTTATGTCTCTATTTGGTTTGGTCAGGGTGTGATTTGGGGTGGGCATTCTATGTTTTGTTTTCTATGTTTCTTTATTTCTATGTTTTAGCCGGGTATGGTTCTCTATCAGGGACAGCTGGGAATCATACTTAGGTAGCCTTTTTGTCCCTCCTTTCAGTGTGGGTAGTTGACTTTGTTAGTGGCCTGTATAGCCCAGTTAAGCTTCACGGTCGTTTCTATGTTTATTGTTTTGTTGGCGACATCATTATAATAAAAGTATGTACGCTCACCATGCTGCGCTTTGGTCTCTTCCTTCCGACGACACCCGTGACAGAACTACCCACCACCAAAGGACCAAGCAGCGTGGCCAGGAGGGGCAGGGATCCTGGGCCCGGGAGAAGAGAGAATGGAGGACATCTTGGACATGGGAGGAGGTTATGGCAGGGGACAAGACCCTGCCATGGAAACAGGCTGAAGTAGGGAGGAACGACGTCGCTACCAGGAGTCACGGCAACGGAGCAGGGACGAGATGCAGCCCCCCCAAAAAAAAAATTGGGGGGGGGGGGGGCACACGAGGAGATTGGCACACGAGGAGATTGGCTGAGTCAGGTTGGAGACCTGAGCCAACTCCCCGTGATTAACGGAAGGAGGGTCGTACTGGTCAGACAACGTATTATGCGGTGGAGCGCACGGTGTCTCCAGTGCGCGTTCATAGCCCGGTGCGCTACATTCCAGCTCCCCGCATTGGACGGGCTAGAGTGAGCATCCAGCCTGGACGGATGGTGCCGGCTCAGCGCATCTGGCCTCCAGTGCGTCTCTACGGCCCAGGATATCCTGCGCCGGCTCTGCACACTGTGTCTCCGGTGTGTCTGCACAGCCCAGTGCGTCCTGTCCCAGCGCCCCGCATCTGCAGGGCGAAAATAACCATCCAGCCAGGACGGGTTGTGCAGGCTCTACGCTCGTGACCTCCAGTGCGCCTCCACGGCCCAGTGTATCCTGTGCCTGCCCCCAGAACCAGGCCTCCTGTATGTCTCCCCAGCCTGGTAAGCCCAGTGGCAGCTCCACGCACCAGGCTGCCAGTACGTCTCCTCAGTCCGTTGAGACCTGTTCGGGCTCCACGGAGGAAGCCTCCAGTGATAATCCATGGCACAAAGCCTCCTGTGATGATCCATGGCACGAAGCCTCCAGTGATGATCCATGGCACGAAGCCTCCAGTGATGATCCATGGCACGAAGTCTCCAGTGATGATCCATGGCACGAAGCCTCCAGTGATGATCCATGGCACGAAGCCTCCAGTGATGATCCATGGCACGAAGTCTCCAGTGATGATCCATGGCACAAAGCCTCCAGTGATGATCCATGGCACGAAGCCTGCAGTGTTGATCCATGGCACGAAGCCTCCAGCGACAGTCTCCAGTCCGGAGCCTCCAGAGACGGTCCCCAGTCCGGAGAGTCCAGAGACGGTCTCCAGTCCGGAGCCTCCAGCGACGGTCTCCAGTCCGGAGCCTCCAGCGACAGTCTCCAGTCCGGAGCCTCCAGAGACGGTCCCCAGTCCGGAGAATCCAGAGACGGTCTCCAGTCCGGAGCCTCAAGCGACGGTCTCCAGTCCGGAGCCTCCAGCGACGATCTCCAGCACGGAGCCTCCAGCGACAGTCTCCAGTCCGGAGCCTCCAGCGACGGTCCCCAGTCCGGGTCCCCAGTCCCAGTCAGAACAGGTGTATATATACTGAGATCATGTGACAATTAGATTGCACACAAGTGGACTTTATTTAACTAATTATGTGACTTCTGAAGGTAATTGGTTGCACCGGATCTTTTTTAAGGGCTTCATAGCAAATGGGGTGAATACATATACACACACCACTTTTCCGTTTTTTTTTCATTTCACTTCACCAATTTTGACTATTTTGTGTATGTCCATTACATGAAATGCAAGTAAAAATCTATTTCAATTACAGGTTGTAATGCAACAAAATAGGAAAACGCCAAGGGGCATGAATACTTTTGCAAGGAACTGTAACTGTGGTTGCAAGCAGCCATTGACACAGCCCAGGAAATTGATGAGGCTTTTAAATCTGCTATGACGTCCGGGACTTAATAGGCTGTTTTACTAATACGATAATTTCCTAAAACAAGAGTGTGTGTTTTATTCCCTGATGTAAGATTTAATGGAGGAGATAGTTTAGCATCAACTACACCCATTCCTGTACTCTATATACTCATCTAGTGAGTGTACTGCAAAGATACACACAATACACAGATTGGTACTGTTTCTTTTTACACATAATTTGAGTCCAAGTTGAAATGATAATTAGCAAATGGACCTTGAGATGAGCAGATGCCACTTTTTACAGAGGCTCAGCCTTTGGCACTTCAACAATCAGAGTCACACACCTCCAACACATACACACACTGGCCAGCCATTCTGTTGCCAATAGCAACGGGCTGTAAGAATATTTCAAAGATAAATACACAGCGCAGAGGACAACATGTCAAAAGTACTTATCAATGGAAATAGTTGGTTTTCAGTTGAACATCTGTTAGGAATGTCAGCCCTGAACTTATAGCTACGTGTGGCACGTTCTCATTGGTCCAACCTGAAATAGGATACTTGTTATTTGGCCATTGGCCCAGTTTTAGGGGGACAGGGGAGAATGATCATCTACCTCCAAGCATGATTTGTACTATTTGAATAAACCTATTTTCCTCCCCCTGATTTGCTTTGGGGTCTGTGTTACTGAAGATTAACATCAACTGCTAACAAGGCCATGGGGTCTGGATGAAGCGGTCAGTCAGTGGTTGCTGCCGATCGAGGTCACAGGAGACTTAGTAAACTATAGTGAAGCAGACTAAATACACTACCCAGTTGTATGCGTTCGTGTGTGCATACTAACCCAGGTGCACTTTAAAGAGGCTGAGTCGTGCATAAATCAACATGTGCAAAGTTGACAAGTCCTGACTGTGCCTATGATATTTCGGTCACACTGACGTGTGTATTCTCCTCCCTTCAGGCAGAAAGTCTCTCTCTCTCTCTCTCTTTCTCTCTCTCTCTCTCTCTCTCTCTCTCTCTCTCTCTCTCTCTCTCTCTCTCTCTCTCTCTCTCTCTCTCTCTCATGTATTCACCCACTCAAAGACAACCAGATTTCCAGCAACCAATTTCCAATGGAAAAACAATGTCTGATTTTTGGTTTTCTTGTCATCTTAAATGTGTTATCACTGCGTTTCAACCATTTAAAATCACAACAAAGTTCGAATGGAATATTTTTTATATTGTGTTATAACTGTGCTTCATCTAATAGCATGACCAAATGACCTGGACTGCAGTTGAGATTACATTACAAGTACAACGGTGTTCGAGATTCTGCACAGATTATTATAGCAATTGCGAAGATCTCCAAATACCTGCAACCGTTGCATGCTATCTTGAACATACACGCTTCCTATGATTACATACAAAGACATTTATAGTTACATTAGGCTAACCTCAAAAGAGATGAGAAACGTGAATCCACGTTTCTCGATTAACTCAAATGTTATTGGACATCAACCTTAGCTTGAAACCCTAGGCCTTTACTGTATGTATTTTCTATTTTGTACCATGGGTTGAATGGAAAAAAAGTTGTGACTTTGCAAATGCTATATTGGCCTAAATAGTATCATTGATGATATATGACTTAAGGTTATATTTAATTTGCTCTGTTAAACTTACCCTTCGGAATAACTTTGATAGCAACAGCTAATATAGTTAGTTATTATGAGATCCCATAAAAATCATTCTCATGATAGCACTTTGGGAGTAGTCAGTGACATATTCCAAAGCTAAGCAGGGCTGGACTTTGTTAAAACCCTGAGTGGGAGACAAAATTAATAGTTGTAGATAGATCAACTTTCCAGTAGGAGGTGCTGCCCAGCCTATTTTTTTGTGATAGTGGATATAACGTTGAAGCTCTGACGTTGTTTCAAAAGTATAAATTCAACATATTTTATACAAGGTTTGTTTATGTTGAAAATTGTTTACGACAATGACTTTTATAAAATCCAATCTATTTTCCACATAGATTCCACGTCACAATACATTGAACATTTTGTTGAAACAATGTTGATTTAACCAGTTTGTGCCCAGTGGGTTCTCACGACCCTCATCCATCTTTACCTCTCTCCCTCACTACATTCTTCTCTCCCGCTCTCCCTTATCACAACCCTTATTCATCATCTATCTCTCCATCACCTACCCCCTCCCACCTCTTTCTCTTGACCCTGATTTGCAGTGGCATTATCTCCAATGTTAATTAAGACATTAACACAGACCACATCAACTTATTCATCATTATTAGCATGCCTAACGAACAATGAGGGCTGTTTAATTGACCAATTAAGTGCTAACTGATTAGTCATTAAAATGCTTGCTGAAATTAACGTGTTTGAGTCTGTTAGACCACGACTCTGGGTAGGGGCAGGCCTGACATCCCATTGGTGGATAAGTAGATGTTAATCAAAAATCAAATCAAATCACATTTTATTGGTCACATACACGTGATTAGCAGATGTTATTGCGAGTGTAGCGAAATACTACACGAAACCAATACACACAAATCTAAGTAGGAATGAATTAAGACTATATACATATGGATGAGCGATGTCAGAGCAGAACGGACTAAGATACAGTAGAATAGTATAGAATACAGTATATACATATGAGACGAGTAATGTCAGATATGTAAACCTTATTAAAGTGACTAGTGTTCTATTCCTTAAGGTGGCCATTGATTTATAGTCTATGCCTATAGGCAGCAGCCTCTAATGTGCTAGTGATGGCTGTTTAACAGTCTGATGGCCTTGAGATAGAAGTTATTTTTCAGTCTCTCGGTCCCAGCTTTGAAACACCTGTAACTGACTGCCTTCTGTATGATAGTGGGGTGAACAGGCAGTGGCTCGGGTGGTTATTGTCCTTGATGATCTTTTTGGCATTCCTGTGACATCAGGTGCTGTAGGTGTCCTGGAGGGCACCACCCTCTGGAGAGCCTTGCGGTTGAGGGCGGTGCAGTTGCCGTATCAGGTGATGATACTACCAGACAGGATGCTTTCAATTGTGCATCTGTAAACGTTTGAGGGTTTTAGGTGACAAGCCACATTTCTTCAGCCTCCTGAGGTTGAAGAGGCTCTGTTGCGCCTTCTTCACCACACTGTCTTTGCGGGTGGTCCATTTCAGTTTGTCAGTGATGTGTACGCCCTGCAACTTCTCCACTGTGGTCCCGTCGATGTAGATAGGGGGCTGCACCCTCTGCTGTTTCCTGAAGTCCACGATCATCTCCTTTGTTTTGTTGACATTGAGTGAGAGGTTGTTTTCCTGGCACCACACTCCCAGAGCCCTCACCTCCTCCGGACGCCTCACAAGTCCTCAACTGGCAGCATCATTAAATAGTATCCGCAAAACACCATTCTCAAAGTCAACAGTGAAGAGGCAACTCTGGGATGCTTGCCTTCTAGGCAGAGTTCCTCTGTCCAGTGTCTGTGTTCTTTTGCCCATCTTAATCTTTTATTTTTATTGGCCAGTCTGAGATATGGCTTTTTCTTTGCAACTCTGCCTAGAAGGCCAGCATCCCAGAGTTGCGTCTTGACTGTTGACGTTGAGACTGGTGTTTTGCGGTTACTATTTAATGAAGCTGCCAGTTGAGGACTTGTGAGGTGTCTGTTTCTCAAACTAGACATTCTAATGTACTTGTCCTCTTGCTCAGTTGTGCACCTGGGCCTCCCACTCCTCTTTCTATTCTGGTTAGAGACAGTTTGCGCTGTTCTGTGAAGGGAGTAGTACACAGCGTTGTACGAGATCTTCAGTGTCTTGGCAATTTCTCGCATGGAATGGCCTTCATTTCTCAGAACAAGAATAAACTGATGAGTTTCAGAAGAAAGGTCTTTGTTTCTGGCCATTTTGAGCCAGAAATCAAACCCACAAATGCTGATGCTCCAGATACTCAACTAGTCTAAAGACTGCCAGTTGTATTGCTTCTTTAATCAGAACAACAGTTTTCAGCTGTGCTAACATAATTGCAAAAGGGTTTTCTAATGATCAATTAGCCTTTTAAAATTATGAACTTGGATTAGCTAACACAACGTGCCATTGGAACACAGGAGTGATGGTTGCTGATAATGGACGTCTGTACGCCTATGTAGATTTTCCATAAGAAATCTGTCGTTTCCAGCTACAATAGTCATTCACAACATTAACAATGTCTACACTGTATTTCTGATCAATTTGATGATATTTTAATCGACAAAAAAAAAGGTGCTTTTCTTTCAAAAACAAGGAAATTTCTAAGTGACCCCAAACTTTTGAACAGTAGTGTACATACATACCCTATAGTAGAAGCGACAACACAATATACAGAAAATAAGGAACTTGCTATCAAAGTACATACACAAATGCCCATAGTTACTATTTGTAAGGAAAACAACAAGGAAGGCAAAGTGAGAGCCAGCAAGAATTTTTTCCAATTCTTGCAAGACTGAGCAAATATATGCATACTTGATCTGCACAAACATGAGTGAAGTGTGGTGGACTCCCCTTGAAGAGAGAAGTTTATCCGACTCAGTAAAGCCTCAAACATAAATTGGCCGCAACGCTGAAATCGGCTACTTCTATGTGAATTAATGAGGCGGAACACACCTCAATTCAAACTGTTGTTAGAAAATACAACTTGTTAGAAAATAAGTTGAAATTGACAAGTTGAAACATAGCCTATAGATAAGTAGCAGGCAGTGCGTGTTAACTGTCCGGTTGCGTAATATTCCGATTTTAATACAGTCAGTGCATTCTGACATCACCTGCATAAAACAACTCACGCTGGGGGCGACCGTTAGAGATATTGGGAGACCGTTAGAGATATTTGGAACTCACATGTGAAAAGGTTAAGTTCAGTTACTTTTGCCTTCCTGGGTACAGGAACAATGGTGGCCATCTTGAAACATGTGGGGACAGCAGACTGGGATAGGGAGAGATTGAATATGCCGTCTGGGCTGGCAGCCTTACGAGGGTTAACACGTTTAAATGTTTTACTCACGTAGGCCATGGAAATCATCCAATCGTGACAGGGTTCAGAGGAGAGTAGGAAGTGAGGATCAAAGAATGGCATTGCAGTGTTCTGTCTGATGCCGGTTCACACAAACTCTGACCTTCTAAAAGCGGACGACATGTTAAAAATAGAACTGCTGAAAAAAGCCTGCGGGCCAAGGTGACAGAGCAGAGGAAGTTGGTTTAATCTTGATGTCTGAAGGGCACAAAACTACCATCTAACACCCAATGGCAAATGGACCGATGGGCAGACACAGGCATTTCCAGTAGATCTAAAGTCTCATCTCTCCTGTCCTCTCCTCTCCCACTGCAAAAAAATGTGGCAAAGCAATTGAGTGCTTTCTGATGCACTGTTCACCAGCTTGCCTAAGGAATAGAATAAACAATCAGAACGCTTCTCTATCAACCTAACGAATAGAACTAACGACCATATTTCTGTCCTCTGGTGGAAGGCCAAAATAGTATGAATTTACTTATCAAAGGATGACGCGCATAGAGCATTGGTGTTTATCCTGTACTTAATCTTCATCAACATCTTCATCTGGATTTTATATCGATGAGTTTGATCTTTCTCCAAATGAAAGTCTTACATGGGAGGAATGCTAGTTATTGATTCCTGTGACCGCACAGACTGTGATTTAGAGTCTGTACTATTGGGCGCACACACTCACAGAAATAAGCAAGCAAACACACACACACACCAGGGCTCATTTATCAGTTTGATAAATTAACCTATATTGATCTGTCTGTAGATTAGGCTGGCCAATTATTTCTCCCCACCCAAAGCTTATATCACTCTCTGAACCGATGGACTGTAATTACCAAACCAGGTGTTGGGTGACATTGATAGAGAACAAAAGCAATACGCTTGTATAAACGTTGATGTTTAATTAGTATAGTTCACTATTTTCTCATTTAGTGTGCTTTTGTTGTCACAGAGAAGTATCTGATATCTATAAAGCCGAATGTCACTGATTTATTAAACAACTACAGTTTGTCTTGGCTTATGGTTCTCAACACCAACCTGTTAACATATAGAGAAAGGGGGAGTGAGAAGGAGGGGAATGAGAAGAGGGTTAAGACAGAGATAGGACAGCCAGAGTACACAAACACAATTTGGTGTCAAATTTACAGCTGATAAAAACAGGATATTACTTGTGAGAGACAGAAAGAGAGAGAGTATGAGAGATGGAGATAGAGAGAGAGTGGAGGAAAAGGAGGATGTACAGTATAATGTATTGTGGTTCTATAACCCTATGCTCTACTGAAAAGGCTAATCCCCCACAACCCCCTAGCTGGATGACTGGAGGGTATTACTTTAGTTCCTTGTTACAAACAGGGTGCTTGTTTTGGAATATTTTTATTCTGTAAAGGCTTCCTTCTTTTCACTCTGTCAATTAAGTTAGTATTGTGGAGTAACTACAATGTTGTTGATCCATCCTCAGTTTTCTTCCATCACAGCCTTAAGCTCTGTAACTGTTTTAAAGTTACTATTGGCCTCATGGTGAAATCCTTCCTCTCCAGCAACTGAGTTAGGAAGGACTCCTGTATCTTTGTAGTGACACAAAGTGTAATTAATAATTAATAACTTCACCAAGCTCAAAGGGATTTTCAATGTCTTCTTCTTCCAATGTCTTCTTCTTTGCTAGGCATTGGAAAACCCTGAACTTATTTAACTGATGCCATAACAAAGAGGTTGTCACACCCTGGCCTTAGTTATCTTTGTTTTCATTATTATTTTAGTTAGGTCAGGGTGTGACATGGTGAAGTATGTATTTTTGTATTGTCTAGGGTGTTGTTTGGTTTAGGGGGTTTAGTAGAATAGATGGTTTAGTGTTCAGTGTAGGTGTCTAGGAAAGTCTATGGTTGCCTGAATTGGGTCTCAATTAGAGACAGCTGGTTATTGTTGTCTCTGATTGGGAGCCATATTTAAGGCAGCCATAGGCTTTAGCTGTTTTGTGGGTCATTGTCTATGTCTAGTCTATGTTGAACGTAAGTAGTTTGTGTGTGCACTTGCGTTTGTAGCTTCACGGGCGTTTGTTGTTTTTGTTAGTTTGTATAAGTGTTTCGTGTTACGTCTTCGTATAATAAAAAAAGAAAATGTATTCATATCATGCTGCGCCTTGGTCCTCTCTCTCTCCCTTTGACGATCGTGACAGAATGACCCACCAAACCCGGATCAAGCAGCATGACAAGCGGCAACAGGATCAAGGCATCAAGGATTCATGGACATGGGAGGAGATATTAGATGGAAAGGGACCTTGGGCACAACCGGGAGAATATCGCCTCCCTCGTGAAGAGCTGGAGGCAGCGAAAGCCGAGAGGAGGCGATATGAGGAGGCAGCACGGAGGCAAGGCTGGAAGCCCGCGAGTACTACCCAAAAATTTCTTGGGGGGGGGGGGCTAAGAGGTAGTGGGCCGAGGGCAGGTAGGAGACCTGCGCCCACTTCCCAGGCTAACCGTGGAGAGCGGGAGTACGGGCGGACACCGTGTTACGCAATAGAGTGCAAGGTGTCTCCTGTACGTGTTCATAGCCCGGTGCGGGTTATTCCACCTCCCCGCACTGGTAGGGCTAGATTGGGCATTGAGCCAGGTGCCATGATGCCGGCTCAATGCGTCTGGTCTCCAGTGCGTCTCCTCGGGCCGGCATACATGGCACCAGCCTTACGCATGGTGTCCCCGGTTCGCCTACATAGCCCGGTGCGGGTTATTCCACCTCCCCGCACTGGTCGGGCGACGGGGAGCATTCAACCAGGTAAGGTTGGGCAGGCTCGGTGTTCAAGGGAACCAGTACGCCTGCACGGTCCGGTATTTCCGGCGCCACCTCCCCGCCCCAGTCCAGTTCCACCAGTGCCTACACCACGCACCAGGCTTCCAGTGTGTCTCCAGAGCCCTGTTCCTCCTCCACGCACTCGTCCTATGGTGCGTGTCTCCAGCCCGGTACCACCAATTCCGGCACCACGCACCAAGCCTCCTGTGCGTCTCCAGAGTCCTGTGCATCCTGTTGCTGCTCCCCGCATTAGCCCTGAGATGCGTGTTCCCAGCCCGGTACCACCAGTTCCGGCACCACGCACTAGGCCTAATGTGCGTCCCCAGGGTCCAGTATGCCCTGTTCCTTCTCCCCGCACTAGCCTGAAGGTGCGTGTCCTTAGCCCGGTGCCTCCAGTTCCGGCACCACGCACCAGGCCTACAGTGCGCCTATTCCGGCCAGAGCCATCCGTCTGCCCAGTGCCATCTGAGCCATCCGTCTCCCCAGCGCCATCTGAGCCATCCATCTCCCCAGCGCCATCTGAGCCATCCGTCTCCCCAGCGCCATCTGAGCCATCCGTCTCCCCAGCGCCATCTGAGCCATCCGTCTCCCCAGCGCCATCTGAGCCATCCGTCTGCCCAGTGCCGTCTGAGCCATCCGTCTGTCCCGAGCCATTAGAGCCGCCCGTCTGTCCAGAGCCGTTAGTCAGTCAGGAGCCGCTAGAGCCATTCGTCAGTCAGGATCTGCCAGAGCCGCCAACCAGACAGGATCTGCCAGAGCCGCCAACCAGACAGGATCTGCCAGAGCCGCCAACCAGACAGGATCTGCCAGAGCCGCCAACCAGACAGGATCTGCCAGAGCCGCCAACCAGACAGGATCTGCCAGAGCCGTCAGCCAGCCATGAGTGTCCAGAGCCGTCAGCCAGCCATGAGCGTCCAGAGCCGTCAGCCAGTCATGAGCAGCCAGATCCGTCAGCCAGCCATGAGCAGCCAGATCCGTCAGCCAGCCATGAGCAGCCAGATCCGTCAGCCAGCCATGAGCAGCCAGATCCGTCAGCCAGCCATGAGCAGCCAGATCCGTCAGCCAGCCATGAGCAGCCAGATCCGTCAGCCAGTCATGAGCTGTCCAGCCAGGATCCGCCAGAGCCGTCCAGCCAAGATCCGTCCCTCAGTCCGGAGCTGCCGTCCCTCAGTCCGGAGCTACCCCTTATCCTGGTGCTGCCCCTTATCCTGGTGCTGCCCCTTATCCTGGTGCTGCCCCTTATCCTGGTGCTGCCCCTTATCCTGGTGCTGCCCCTTAGTCCGGTGCTGCCCCTTAGTCCGGTGCTGCCCCTTAGTCCGGTGCTGCCCCTTAGTCCGGTGCTGCCCCTTAGTCCGGTGCTGCCCCTTAATCCAGTGGGGTTAATGTGGAGGGTGGCCATTTGGAGGAGGCTACGTAAGCGGGTAGTGACTATGGTGGGGTGGGGACCACGACCAGTGCCAGAGCCGCCACCGTGGACAGACGCCCACCCAGACCCTCCCCTAGACTTTATGCTGGTGCGCCCGGAGTTCGCACCTTAAGGGGGGGGTTATGTCACACCCTGGCCTTAGTTATCTTTGTTTTCATTATTATTTTAGTTAGGTCAGGGTGTGACATGGTGAAGTGTGTATTTTTGTATTGTCTAGGGTGTTTGGTTTAGGGGGTTTAGTAGAATAGATGGTTTAGTGTTCAGTGTAGGTGTCTAGGAAAGTCTATGGTTGCCTGAATTGGGTCTCAATTAGAGACAGCTGGTTATTGTTGTCTCTGATTGGGAGCCATATTTAAGGCAGCCATAGGCTTTAGCTGTTTTGTGGGTCATTGTCTATGTCTAGTCTATGTTGAACGTAAGTAGTTTGTGTGTGCACTTGCGTTTGTAGCTTCACGGTCGTTTGTTGTTTTTGTTAGTTTGTATAAGTGTTTCGTGTTACGTCTTCGTATAATAAAAAAAGAAGATGTATTCATATCATGCTGCGCCTTGGTCCTCTCTCTCTCCCTTTGACGATCGTGACAGAGGTTGAATAATTATTGACTCAAGACATTTCAGCTTTTCATTTATTTATTAATTTGTCAAATAAAAAAAACTGAATTCCACTTGGACATTATGGGGTATTGTGTTTTGGCCAATGACAAAAAATCTATTCAAAATGTTTATTTTAAATTCAGGTTGTAACACAACAAAACGTGGAAAAGGTCAATGGGTGTGAATACTTTCTGAAGGCCTCATTTGGTAGAGGAGATCACATTACAAATCAAATCCTAGGCAAGAAGCTAGGTAAATATTTTGTTGCTTGCAAATCTGCCAATATGACAACCCAATTCTAATACCAGTTGCTGAAAACAGCTGGTCAAACGAGAAACATGTGGGAGTATTTGACAGCACTAGCGTCATTACTGCAACATTGTAACAGACGGATCAGAGAAATTCATGTTCATCACTCACCACCTTAAGTCGTCAGATGCTGTAAAAAAGATGTATCTTCAAAAACAAATGAATGCTAGCTAGCTAGTTAAGTTTACCTTATTGGACTTGCATTTACAATGTATCCCATTTCGGTTTGTGTGGTTGTTGTTTTAATTTCTGTCACTCACCTAGTGTGGGATGCTGCTATAACTCACATTGTGGATTAACTGTTAACAGACACAAGGCATGCTCTGGTACTACAAGGCTCCAGGTTGGCCCCTGAGGAATAACCATTAAGACTCTGGGTTCAATGGTCAGACAATGTGTTGTATTAACAGAGACTCATGCAGCCCCAATAGTGCTGTAGTGTATAGGTCAGTGGGTCTATCCAGTAATTGTGAGAAATCACGTCAGTGAATGTGACTATTGTTAAAGAAAATGGACTTATATAGTTACATAAGACTGACTGCACTCTCCAAGAAGAGTGAAAACATAAGGAACTGGAAGGGAAGTGATGATACTAGTTTTCCCTGCGATAATGAAATGCACATATTATTGTAAATACAAGCCCTGTTTATACATGGTAATTAAGTACTCAGGCAGTTAGTTACCATAATGTATTTAGCTTATACGCCTTAATATGCTTTATCTCTCTCTCTCTCTCTTTCTTCTTCTCTCTCTCTCTCTCTCTCTTTCTTCTTCTGAGAAATGAGTCATTGTGGGTCTATTTATTCCCTGTGGTTTGGTTGAATGGAGTGGGCTGGGTGCTGTCACATGCACTGACTGTACACTACACACCCTGGAGGGAGAGAGGGAGTTGACATGATTTGTCAGGCAGAAGAGAAAGTGTTTATTTGTCTGAACGCACCGTAGAGCTCTTTAGAAAACACATCCAAAGTATTCTAGAGGACAACAGTAAACACAAACACACACAGACACACTTAGTAACAACACGCACAATACATATGATTATTTACATCCCTTCCAAATGAACTTTTGGCAACAGCTGTGTCAATCATTTCAAGTAACAGTGGACCTAATTGGTTCCAGAATTTTAAATAGACCTCACGAGGATACCGCCCCAACCGGGTGACTTGCCTTTATTCATGTTATCCAATGCCCTTGAGTTCATGGAGAGAGATTTGGGCTCCCAGCAAGCCAGCTTCCTCAGCTGAGAGAAGATAAGTTCTTATATCTTTTAAAAAGGACTCAATCTGGCTTTGTGTACATTTACAATCAGACGTGTACAATTCTTTATAAAAACGGGAGAATCTTTCGTTGATTCATTTAGGTAATTCACCTGATTCAGATTCAATAGTTGCAATATCCGCTAATTGATCATTACTGCAAAGCTTGTTAACCAGTAGATGACTGGGTCGATTACCATGGAAGTAATGGTTGAGTCTATCTTGATGGATGGCAAATTCTGCTCTCTGTCTTATCAACAGATAAAGTTATGTCTTGACTTTGGAGAGAGTAGTTGCTGCCTGGTCTGAAAAAAAGTGTTTGTTGAGAATGCCCTAATGCCATAAACGACTTTTCCAATTCTGATATCTTCTTTAATTGTGATTTATTCAGCCCTGTTTTCTTGATTAAAGAAAATGAAGGAGTAGATAATAGTACAAAATCGATTCGGGAGAATGCTTTTATGCCTATTTGAATAGAAAGTGAATATTTTGATTTTGGGTTATGAGCTCTCCAGACATCAATAAGATGGTAATCAGAGAGTATATGTTGGAGAGCCTTTGTTGTCTGTGGATTGTAGTTGGTCTTATTAGATTTGTCCCAAATGTCCAAAATGGCATTCATGACTGTCCCGAAAACCAGTTGGAATTCAGTTAATTTTAACAATTTGCTGTGACTTGACTTTAACATTAATCTGTTATTTATCTAATTACCTAAATATGTTTAATTGTTACCCAATTAAATTAATCATGTAACAATTAACTCATTAAAATCTGGGGCACCACAAGAGCGGTTCTTTAAAGAGTTACCATCACCCGAATTAAACTCTAAAGGTCTTTACCTATCACATATATAAACAGTCAACTTATTAGTCATAACCTCGTATCATATCATCATTCTGAACAGTCATAACCTCCTTGCATCTGCAAAACCCCTAGCCTTACTTATGATTCAGTAATACACAAATTGGTTTAATTATTTATTAGCTAACTAAATGGTAACATAGGAAAAACATACACATTTGATACATTAAAAACAGGTCCCTAGCGGACTGACAACAATATGGCTGCTTGTTACAAACTACATGGAGAGGGCGAGAGAAAGAGGGACAGAGACACTTAACGTCGGTACATTTAGAAACTACTCTGACTTATTAGTACTCCTATACTTTGCACACGAACCGCCGCCTGCTTGGAGTAAGAAATCATTAATTTATTTACGTGAAATTCCTCTGTGAAATTCCTCAGTTCACCATGTCTCTTCTTTGGAGCTAGGCCGACTTGGAAAGGGGGGGGGGGGCCTTTTCGTGACACGCTTGTAAGGCTCTGATTGTCCAAAAGGGTTTTCTCTGCTGTTCTCCTCTGCTGTCGTTCGGTATCCGGTGACTTGTCGTGTAGTCCTGAACAGAACTACAAGTTTATTCTCCTTCCATTCGCTCTGGAAGATGCTTCTTTGAAGCTAGGCTAGCCAGCCGTGTCATGGTTCCCAGTAGGGTGATGAGAGTAGCGTACTACGGTGGTTTGATGAGGAGAGTAGTAGAATGGTCCCACTTCAATTCGCTTTCTAGATACTTTACTTGGGACAGCTAATCAGCCGTACCAGTGATTGTCCGGGAGGTGGCTTTATCGTCTCTACCTCGGGTTGAGATTCAGAGTTCGAACCACTTTAAACTTGAGCTGCAGCTCTAAGTCTCTCTGGTCTGATATGTTAATTCTTTAACCTATAATTTTATACAGTTTGTTCAAAAGGGCGGTTCCGTCAGGCTGAAACGCTGTCTGGCCTCACTCAGGGTCATGACTTGTCACTGTGCAAAGTTCTGTAAAACTGTTATCTCTTATGGCTCCTAAAATCATATCCCTCTCTTAAGCAGCATATTTTAGGTCGTAATGTATTGGAAAACAATGTAATTACAATAATATTAATAATAATAATAATAAAGTAATAATAAAGTAAAATTCAGACCTTTACAATTAAGTCAGCAGACTTGTTGAGTAAGGGTGGGTAATGAGGAAATAAGAAATAAAATAGCTGTAGAACCCATAGCACTTAATCCATTATCTTAATTTAATTATTAGCAATATGCTTTAAATGACCTTAAACATGCATTTGTCCTCCTTTACGTGCTCTATGCTATGTAAAAAAAACTACGTATGTGCAAAAAGTAAAGTATAACAATTGATATTGTCTAGTAGGGCAAGTCCTCCCTGGGAGGTAAATTCAGTAGCCTAAACAGAGGGGGAAGGAATCAACAGGAAAGAAAACCAGCAAAAGCTAAAAAGCTATTGTGTAGTAGTAGCACATATGGGACTGGTCATCTCTTCTTGCCAGTAACATAAATAAATAACATTTTAACTAAAATTAGTAGGGGTATAGTTACCAACGTACAGTATATTGCCATATTTAGCCCAAATGGATTCAATGAGCTGTAACCACACAAGAAAACAGTCCCAGTACATATGACACCTCCATATATTGTCCATTGATCATTAATTGGCGTGTTGTCATCACTCTGTAAATGTCTTGGATCATAGGCAATATAATTATCACAAGTTCAATGCTCAGCAATAATAGTAATATTGTTCCTTGTACCCAAACATGAGGGGTGTCCTAATCCGTGTCTTATGCTGAGGGCAGCATCATAGCCATAGGCTAGGCTGTGTGATTGTTCATGCATTGCATGCCTGAATCATGAGCCAGTCATGGGGTTCCATTTGTCAGCTTGTCCCCTTGTGTGTTGGGTTTGATGTGCTTCTCAAAGAAGTCTTGAGCTTTCTTGGCCGTGGAAAATGTGTGTATTGTGTTCTGGAAGGTCAAGATGAGTTTTGCCGGTTGGATGAAGCCGCATCTCAGGTTTAGCTTGTGCAGTTCGCATCTCACCATATTGTAGGTCTCCCTCTGTTTTAGAAGTTCGACACTCAGGTCTGGGTAGAAGCTGATCCTCTTCCCTGCATAGGTCAGATCCCCGGGTTCCGCTGCAAGGCGTACAATTCACCGCTTGACTTCAAAGCTTTGGATCCATACAATCATACATCGAGAGCCGTTGCGGAATTGACACGTGCGGTGCGCAAAATTAATCAGCGCCATGGGACAAAGCTTCTCCTGCCCGAACAGTTCATAGAAAAAAGGAAGTTGGGTTGCCCACTTCCACACCAGTTTTAATTCCTATGACCCACTAATTGAATTTACGGGAATGATTTTCAAGTGTTTTAGTTTTCTCTGTTAGAATTATCCCTTCCACCTTAGCTTGCGCTGTTTCCAGGTCATGGAGTCGCATTGGCTGTCTTCTCGACTTTCCAGTTTAGTTGAATAGGTATCCACTTTAGCAGTGAGCACTGATAATGATACGTTTACTGGTTTTAATTGTAAATCGAGGGCAGAGGTAATCTCATCACAAACAATCTGTCGTATAGTAACTCTTTCTGTTGGCTGGTGTTGAGAGGTGCCATGTTCCCGCAGTCGAATTGTGGAAGTACAAATTCTAGCTGCTGGGGCGTAATAGACCTGCTAGTTATTTATTTTCTCATGAATGTTCTGCACCGGAATATGATGTTTAGCATTGACAAGTTTTAGGAATTAAGTCTGTTAATTCATAGTCATTTGCAAAAGAAAGACATGAAAAGGCAACGCTTTTCAATGGATGCCACCGGAACTGGAAACACTCCCTAAAAGAAGTTTAAAAAAAGATTCTTGATGAAGATTCTTGATTGTGTGTATGTGCGAACGTGTGTATTCGTGACTTTGCCTCACATGGCCTGAATCTCTAAAACTAAAAAGGGAAGAGCTCTTACATTATTAAACACACAAACACAGTCTATCACCCCAGCCTGCCTGTAGACACGTGTGTCTGTCTCTCTTCGCCTCATTCGGTGTCTCTGTCTTTCTTCTTCTCTTTTTCTCACTATCTCTCTCTCTCACGACAAGAGTTGACTAGAGTTGATCTGTAGTTGAACTTCCTGCTAGAATGACCTGTAGTGAATAAGCCCTGACTGTTCTTAGCCCCACTACATTTTCTGTCCACTAACCAGCTGTCACAGTGAACAATATTAAAACATTTGACAGGTGTCTCTTAAAGATGATGCACTATGCAGAAATAGCTCTACCATTTCCTGGTTGCTAGAATTATAATAAACTCAGCAAAAAAAAGAAACGTCCCTTTTTCAGCACCCTGTCGTTCAAAGATAATTCGTAAAAATCCAAATAACTTCACAGATCTTCATTGTAAAGGGTTTAAACACTGTTTCCCATGCTTGTTCAATGAACCATAAACAATTAATGAACATGCACCTGTGGAACGGTCGTTAAGACACTAACAGCTTACAAACGGTAGGCAATTAAAGTTATGAAAACTTAAGACACTAAAGAGGCCTTTCTACTGACTCTGAAAAACAGATGCCCAGGGTCCCTGCTGATCTGCGTGAACGTGCCTTAGGCATGCTGCAAGGAGGCATGAGGACTGCAGATGTGGCCAGGGCAATAAATTGCAATGTCCGTACTGTGAGACGCCTAAGACAGCGCACCAGGGAGACAGAATGGACAGCTGATCGTCTTCGCAGTGGCAGACCACGTGTAACAACACCTGCACAGGATTGGTACATCCGAACATCACACCTGCGGGACAGGTACAGGATGGCAACAACAACTGCCTGAGTTACACCAGGAACGCACAATCCCTCCATCAGTGCTCAGACTGTCCGCAATAGGCTGAGAGAGGCTGGACTGAGGGCTTGTAGGCCTGTTGTAAGTCAGGTCTTCACCAGACATCACCGGCAACAACGTCGCCTATGGGCACAAACCCACCGTCGCTGGACCAGACAGGACTAGCAAAAAGTGCTCTTCACTGACGAGTCGCGGTTTTGTCTCACCAGGGGTGATGGTCGGATTTGTTTTTATCGTCGAAGGAATGAGCGTTAAACCGAGGCCTGTACTCTAGAACGGGATCAATTTGGAGGTAGAGGGTCGATCATGGTCTGGGGCGGTGTGTCACAGCATCATCGGACTGAGCTTGTTGTCATTGCAGGCAATCTCAACGCTGTACGTTACAGGGAAGACATCCTCCTCCCACATGTGGTACCCTTCCTGCAGGCTCATCCTGACATGACCCTCCAGCATGAAAATGCCACCAGCTGTACTGCTCATTCTGTGCGTGATTTCCTTCAAGACAGGAATGTCAGTGTTCTGCCATGGCCAGCTAAGAGCCTGGATCTCAATCCCATTGAGCACGTCTGGGACCTGTTGGATGGGAGGGTGAGGGCTAGGGCCATTCCCCCCAGAAATGTCCGGGAACTTGCAGGTGCCTTGGTGGAAGAGTGGGGTAACATCTCACAGCAAGAACTGGCAAATCTGGTGCAGTCCATGAGGAGATGCACTGCAGTACTTAATGCAGCTGATGGCCACACCAGATATTGACTTACTTTTGATTTTGACCCCCCCTTTGTTCAGGGACACATTATTCCATTTCTGTTAGTCACATGTCTGTGGAACTTGTTCAGTTTATGTCTCAGTTGTTGAATCTTGTTATGTTCATACAAATATTTACACATGTTAAGTTTGCTGAAAATAAACTCAGTTCACAGTGAGAGGACGTTTCTTTTTTTGCTGAGTTTAGTTCGCCTAATTTCAAGCAAGTATAGTGTAGAGAATCATTGTACCATCTAAACCACTGTGAATATATATTTTACATAACCAAACATATTGTACTTTCAGCTGTTTGAAGCTGGTTTACAAAACCGAAAGTAAAAGATGCAAAAAGGGAACTTTTTACGTCTTTTAGCATAGAAATTGCACACATAGATCTACCGCTTCTTAGACTTGCTGTCACGTTCCTGACCTGTTGTCTGTTATTTTTGTATGTGTTTAGTTGGTCAGGGCGTGAGTTGGGGTGGGCATTCTATGTTTTGTGTTTCTATGTTTAGGTCGTTGGTAATTAGCCTTATATGGTTCTCAATCAGGGACAGGTGTTTGACTTTTCCTCTGATTGAGAACCATATAAAGGTAGGCTGTTCACACTGTTTGTTTGTGGGTGGTTGTCTTCCGTGTCTGTATGTCTGTTCGTACCACACGGGACTGTAGCGTTTTGTTTGTAGTCTGTACCTGTTCGTGCGTTCTTCGTGTTATTATGTAAGTTCTCTAGTTCAGGTCTGTCTACGTTCGTTTTGTTATTTTGTAATCTTTCCAAGTGTTGTTTTCGTGTTCGTCTTCATCGTTTAATAAATCATTATGTTTTCAAAACCCGCTGCATTTTGGTCTGATCCCTACTCCTCCTCTTCAGGCGAAGAGGAGGAGAGAAACCGTTACACTTGCTTTCATTTAGAATGACAGATCAATAACGCATACAGTAGTTCTATGTGAATTTAGTCAGGTCGCCATAAGAGTTACATTGGCCCAATTGGATATGGATAAATATGAATGCATAAATAAAAAATAATAGATATGAGGCTATTGACAGAGATAATCTCCCACCAATCAACAGCCCATAACACTCCACTTACTGTATCATTTAACAGTTACAGATCTTTATTACTTAGTGTGCTCTATGCTGCCACATGCTATCGCTATAGCTAGTAGTGGGAAGCATAAACAATGGCATGGGTAGGTACAGCCTGCAGCTGCACACTCTGGATGAGATGAGATCAAACGAAATTCTTGAGGGAAACCTGTTTCAGTCGTCCAGAGATTTGAGACTAGGACGGAGGTTCACCTTCCAGCAGGACAATGACCCTAAGCATACTGCTAAAGCAACACTCGAGTGGTTTAAGGTGAAACATTTAAATGTCTTGGAATGGTCTAGTCAAAGCCCAGACCTCAATCCAATTGAGAATATGTGGTATGACTTAAAGATTGCTGTACACCAGCAGAACCCATCCAACTTGAAGGAGCTGGAGCAGTTTTGCCTTGAAGAATGGGCAAAAATCCCAGTGTCTAGATGTGCCAAGCTTATAGAGACATACCCCAAGAGACTTGCAGCTGTAATTGCTGCAAAGGGTGGCTCTGCAAAGTATTGCCTCAAGTTTTCTGTTTTTTTGTCTTATTTCGTGTTTGTTTCACAATATTTTTTTTTAGCATCTTCAAAGTGGTAGGCCTGTTGTGTAAATCAAATGATACAAACCCCCAAAACATCCATTTTAATTCCAGGTTGTAAGGCAACAAAATAGGAAAAATGCCAAGGGGGATGAATACTTTTGCAAGGCACTGTATTATTGCAGCTCCCTTTAATACTATTTACTGTGGAGCATCCGGAGAGATTTGATTTAGACTAATTACATTCATAATTACCCCGAAGAATTTTAATAATGTAGTTGATTAAGGAATATTAGAGAGCTCAATGCCGAATAGTGTTGATCCCACAGTTAAAAGGAGGAGACACACACACACACATGCACAACACGCACACACACAGTTAGAGGAGATGTGAGACACAAACACACAGAGACACAGTTACAAGAATATGTGAGACACACAAACACACTTAGAAAACAGGAGATGTGAGACACACACACAGTTAGAGAGAGATGTAAGTTACAAATTATGAAAGTCTTGTCGGCCAAAACTTTTTAAATGTAGTGTTACAGCCATTCTCTGTAAGCATTTCTTCTTTAGACCTCTCACACACACTTTCACTCAGCCTCTCTCCCTCACTCTTTCTCTCACACAAACACAGATATACAAACACACACACACTCACCCCGCCACACACCCCATCACACCACATCTCTCTAACCTCCGGCTGAGAAGTCTTTCATGCATTATTCCGTGTCGAGTCTCCATGTCTGCTCTGCTCCTTGGAACACTGAATCCGTAATGGCTGCCAGCGGCTCCATGCGCTCCACAGTCACACTCCCAGACTCACCACACTCAGCTACCTGCAGGTGACTGTCGGGACAGGCCCTGTCAGGGAAGACAGAACCACAAAATGGATTCCACAACATTACATGGATAACTGGTAACCCACTCTCCCCTGTGGACATGTGAAGCCATGGTTGGAAATGGATGCAGAGCACACAAACCAAACTAAATCAAAGAGTGAATTTCAGTTTCATTTACCAGCCTGACTGACCGGCTGAGGTCATGGATTCATTTAGAATATATTCTCTATTTGTTACATTTTTATGAAAGCAAAACTGTTTAATGCTTGAGGAGAGACCACTGTTCCTGTTCTTGCCAATGTCACACACACATGTATGCACGCTTACAAGCTCGCACGCACACACACGCTCGCACACACACACTTAAGCTCTCTGTGCGAGACAGAACGTGAGGGATGGATATGTAAATAATTCAGTGCATTTTAAAACCATCTTAACAAGGAGCATCTCTTGACTTAAATTCCAATTTTATAAATTCCAATATTATATATTCACCTCACTAGCCTTGGTTGCAATACCTTTTTAATCTGCACTATTTTATCACCACGCTTACCTTTAAGTGGATGGAGGTTTAAAAGGGCTTATAGTATCTGCTTGTTATTTAGCTATGAAGAGCCAAAACGAAGTATGTGACAAACTCTCACTAATATACTTACTCAAACTGGCACTAATAGTTACATATGCATGTGGTTATGGATGAGCTAAGCTTTCAAGGTGAACTTATTTGAGAGGGGTATTAGAGCCCTAATAGGAATCTAAATATGACTCTAGTCTAGGCGGTATGACTCTAGGATCATAATGTGAGCAGTCAGCAGCAACATAAGATCTGAACATGAATCCATATGATAACACACTATACCTGTCATCATTGTTTACAGACAACAGGTCCCATTAACGCGCATAGACACACTCCACTCACAAAAATAGACATATGCGCACACACACACTCATGCAGGCACAAACACAGACACAAATGGACACTCATTTTTATTTTGTTTTATTTTTTTCCTTTTTTTAAGCAGGGAGTCATGCTGAGACCGCACTCTCTTTGGCAGATGTACCCTGCATGAACACATCAATAAACAACAATTACACTATACATATCTATATACACTTAAATTTCAAAATACATGAAAAGCAAACACAAAACACAAAAAGCAAAACACAATTATATGAAACAAACAAATGTTTTCATAAAAAGGCCCTCTAACATCTGCTTGAATTGCCCTAGAGGCACCAACTCCACCAACTTTAAGGATTTTTGGAGATCATTCCGCATGAGACGTTAAAAGCAGATTTACCTAACACAAAATTGGAGAGATACACACTGTTCACAACGTTGACATCAGCAAACCGCTCGCCCAAACGACGCCATACACGTGGTCTGCAGTTGTGAGGCCGGTTGGATGTACTGCCAAATTATGTAAAATTATGTTGGAGGTGGCTTATGGTAGGGAACACAACATTTTCTAGCAACAGCTCTGGTGGACATTACTGCAGTCAGCATGCCAATCGCACACTCCCTCAAAACTTGAAACATCTGTGGCATTGTGTTGTGTGACAAAACTGCACATTTTAGAGTGGCCTTTTATTGTCCCCAGCACAAGGTAAACCTGTGTAATGATCATGCTGTTCAATCAGCTTCTTGATATGCCACACCTTTCAGGTGGATGGATTACCTTGGTAAAGAAGACATGCTGACTAACAGGGATGTATGTCAAATCCCCAAATTTGAGCTACACACTGAACAAAAATATAAATGCAACATGTAAAGTGTTGGTCCCATCTTTCATGAGCTGAAATAAAAGATCCCAGAAATGTTCCATATGCACAAAAAGCTTATTTCTCTAAAACAAACAATATTGACATTCTGTAACTACAGACAATGGTCGCAAAAGCTCATCTTCGATGGCCAGTGGCATGCTGGAGAAGTGTGCTCTTCATTGATGAATCCCGGTTTCAACTGTACTAGACAGATGGCAGACCGTGTATGTCGTTGTGTTGGCAAGCGGTTTGCTGATGTCAACGTTTTGAACAGCGTGGATAGGTCTTTTTCATTCAACAGCATCACCTTCAGTCTATCCTGAATGGTATTTGAGTCACATATACATGGCCAGCGCTGTTCATCCCCCGACGAAATGCTTTGACCCGGACAGTTGCTGTTCTGCGCGTTGGCTTGTTTTAGTGGAAGACACATCGAGCAAGCAAGGGATGGCTTTATTCTGCTGGACAGACACTTGTAAGGATCAATATGTGTATTGATTCTTGGTGTCATTGTTATAGCTACAATATGTAGTTAATGCTATACATGTTAGTTACGAAGTGCATTCAGGTTTCATAGTACACCATTGTAGCAGGTATAGCTTAGCCTAAAGAATGGGACGGAATGGTAACATACGACACATTATAATACAAACAAAACATTCCGATTTTAATATATTATATAACACTATGTGTCTGACATGTAGAATATGGAATCCTGTCAGCTCTGTTTATGACATTTCGGTGACATAAAATGTATAACTTTATCACAGCAGAAACTTGAATCAGAGATGCTATTCTGCCAAGAGACTCAACTAGCGACTCCATTACTTTGCGCTTGCGCAAGGAAGATTCAGGCAGAAATCAATGGAAAATTGTCACGTTTTAAGCTACACAAAGTAATCTTATTTTGAGTCAAAGTTGAGTGTCTTGAATCTTCTATCGACTATTTTCCATTCCATGTCCACTTTCATAAGTGATATAAACAACAAAGTAAATCACTAAAGAACACATTTATTTTGGCCTGTTCAACGTGAATTGTTCAATAGCATAACCAGTTTGAGTCTTTTATTGGAAACATGTTGTGAAAATGTTAAGCCTATCTGTTTTAGGGCTGGCTAAGGCTACCACACATTCATGAATGTTACCCTGCACATATTGTGTAGACATGTGCTGGATTTATGGCATTTTAAGAGCTTTTTTAATACTTGCTTTTTTATATTTTACTTCAGGAATGATGTTGAACCCCTGCTCGGATGAAACCTCTCTCCTGAATGAAACAATTGATCAGTCACGCTTACCCATCCTCACCTACAGGTACTCCTGGCTGGCTGAATTAGTGCTGTATAGCCTATTTTTAAGCCAATGCAAACACAACACTATTGAGGATATGTAGTTTATTCAAATGGTGTTTATAGTGTATGTACCTTAGGCTACCTAGGTTTTATTTTGTATCTAGACTTAACTACTAGACATTTACACAATTGAATATATTTAACTTTTCAGCAAAGATGGACTATGTGATGCAACCTCTCTCCTTGATAAAAACATCCAGAATTATCTGTACAGACCCTTTACTGTGACATGAACCCAGGCTATCTGTATTTGTTGAGTGTCTATTTTAGTAAAGCTGGAACAAATTGTCAGTGGGCCTGTGTTCAGACCTGCTACCAATACATAGATTTGATTTGTTTTTGGAGAATGGATTTGCCTGACCTGTGCATTAACACCTCTCCACTAGATGGAGTGATGAACTATAATATAGATTGATGTATTCAAAGGGTCACAGAGTGCCAAGCCTCCTCACCGCTGATTGGTCAGTTCAGTGGAGAAAGATCCTTATCTCTGCTTTTGGGCTGATGGCTGTTAAAGAGGCAGAGGGGTAGTTGAGTGAGCTGGGGCCTTTTATGGCCCTGCCTCTGGGACCCTATCAGCTTGTGCTATGATGAGAGAGAGTGAGAGAGGGCCTACCTGTAGGATATTTGTTGAATAGTGCTACAAACATACTTCTATTTGAAGAGGTTTTTGACCGTTCAGGGACCTAATCTCAAACACTCATGAAAACATGAAAAAGTATCGTCTACACTAAAGAAATAAAGATTTTTCAAAATGTGACATTTTGAGATTTTTGGACACTAGGGGACGCCTTGTTATGGATAAACATTTATAAAGATAGATTAGTACCATATATCTGCTCCATTTTTGAGGCACATGTTGACAAAATGTTGGGGAATCACTGGAGGGGAATATTTACCAACTGAGCATCTCTGAATAGTCACCTCAGTGTACAGCTCAATAAACACACTAAGCATTTTGTTATATTTCAGTGTTCTGTGGCGTATTTAAAGTGTCATATTGGGATCCAAACTCAAAATTGAATACATTTAAACTTTATATCTGACATGGTACTGTCAAGACGTCGAAATGATCTTTTTACATTAAAAAAAGCCCTTTTTACATCAGCAGATAACACAAAGTGCTAAAATGGAAACCCATCCTAAAACCCCAAACAGCAAGCAATGTAGATGTAGAAGCACGGTGGCTAGAAAAAATTTCTAGTAAGGCAGGAACCTAGGAAGAAACCTAGGAACCAGGCTTTGAGGGGTGGCCAGTCCTCTTCTGGCTTTGCCGGGTGTAGATTGTAAGAGTACATGGCCATTAAGGCCAGATTGTTCTTCAAGATGTTCAAACATTCATAGATGACCAGCAGGGTCAAATAATAATCACAGTGTTTGTAGAGGGTGCAACAGGTCAGCACCACAGGAGTAAATGTCAGTTGGCTTTTCTTAACCGAGCATTCAGAGGTCGAGACTGCAGGTGTGGTAGAGATGTAGAGAGGGAGAGAGATATGTAGAAATAGAGAGAGAGCGAGAGTGAGGGAGAGAGAGAGAGAGAGGGTGAAACAGCAGGTCCGATACAAGGTAGCACATCCGCTGAACAGGCCAGGGTTCCACAGCCGCAGACAGAACAGTTGAAACTGGAGCAGCAGCACGACAAGGTAGAATGTCTGATGAACAGGTCAGGGTTGCATAGCCACAGGCAAAACAGCAGAAACAGGATCAGCAACATGAACGGATGGACTGGTGACGGGGACAGCAAGGAGTCATCAGGCCAGGTAGTTCTGAGGCATGGTTCTAGGACTCAGGTCCTCTGGGAAGGGAGGGAGGGGAGGGAGGGGGAGAGAGAGAGAATTAGAGGTAGCATACTTAAGTTCACACAGAACACCGGATAAGACAGGATAAATACTCCAGATATAACAGACTGAACCTAGCCCCCCGACACATAAACTATTGCAGCATAAATACTGGAGGCTGAGACAGGAGGGGTCGGGAGACACAGCTCCCATACCAATAGAGGGATATTAACAGACCACCAATTTACTACTCTAAGACAAACTGAGTATAGCACATGAAGATCTCCTCCACCGCACGAGCCCGAGGGGGCGCAAAACCGGTCAGGAAGATCATGTAAGTGACACAACCCACTCAAATCTGTGATCCCCCCCCCCAAAATCTGTTTTATATTTTCCCAAATTAAGTTCTCAGTTTTATTTTTCTTTAAATTATTGTTCATAGAGAAACAACGAAATTGGATGCTGAGAAATTGGATACTCAGTAATTGAGTAATTCTTAAATCACATTAGAAGACAATTTTTCTCAGTCTGTAAGAAAACTAACACATTTAGATTTTTCAGTGTAAATACCCTTTAATTGCACATCTGGCCTTTTAATTACGCATCTATCAAGTGAGAAATGTGCTGTCTTATGTGCCGGTCTAGTGATGGTTCTGTAATGCTGCTGCTCATTTCATGGAAAAGTTTGCAAATAACAAATAATAGATACAAATTATATACTTACTGTCACGTCCCTGACCTTGTTTTCCTTTTGTATAGTTGTGTTTAGTGGGTCAGGACGTGAGCTGGGTGGGCAGTCTGTGTTGTTTGTTTTATGTTAAGTGTAGGTTTAATTGACCTTGTATGGCTCTCAATCAGAGGCAGGTGTTTTACGTTTTCCTCTGATTGAGAACCATATATAGGTAGGTTGTTTCACATTGTTTGTTGTGGGTGGTTGTATCTCGTGTCTGTATGTCTACCACACGGGACGGTTTCGTTTGTGTTTCATGTAGTCTGTTCCTGTTCGTGCGTTCTTCGTTTATTGTAAGTTCTCAAGTGCAGGTCTGTCTACATCGTTTATTTGTTTTGGTAGTTTGTTTAAGTGTTTTCATGTTTCGTCTATCATTTAAATAAATCAGTATGTCATATAACAACGCTGCGCTTTGGTCCAATCCCTACTCCTCCTCTTCGGACGAAGAGGAGGAGAACGATCGTTACAGAACCACCCACCTGAAAAGGACCAAGCAGCGTGTGAAACAGCAACAGGACCCACCTACACAGGATTTCTGGACATGGGAGGACGAATTGGATGGTAAGGGACCTTGGGCTCAACCAGGAGAATATCGCCGCCCCAAAGCTGAGCTGGAGGCAGCGAAAGCAGAGAGGCGGCATTTGAGGAGCTAGCTCGGAAGCAGGAGAAGGATCTGGGCTACACTACGTGGGAGGAGATCGACAGGTGGGCGATCGACCCAGGGCGAATGCCGGAGCCCGCCTGGGATTCTCTGGCGCAGTGCGAGGAGGGATACCGGCGAATGGAGGCAGCACGACGACGCGATAGGAAGCCTGTGAGTCAGCCCAAAAAAATTCTTGGGGGGGGGGGCTACAAGGGAGTGTGGCGAAGTCAGGTAGGAGACCTGCGCCAACTCCCCGAGCTTACCGTGGAGAGCGAGAGTACGGGCAGACACCGTGTTACGCAGTAGAGCGCATGGTGTCTCCTGTACGTGTGCATAGCCCGGTGCGGGTTATTCCACCTCCCCGCACTGGCAGGGCTAGATTGGGCATTGAGCCAGGTGCCATGAAGCCGGCTCAACGCGTCTGGTCTCCAGTGCGTCTCCTCGGGCCTGCTTACATGGCACCAGCCTTACGCTTGGTGTCCCCGGTTCGCCTACATAGCTCGGTGCGGGTTATTCCACCTCCCCGCACTGGTCGGGCGACGGGGAGCATACAACCAGGTAAGGTTGGGCAGGCTCAGTGCTCAAGGGAGCCAGTACGCCTACACGGTCCGGTATTTCCGGCGCCACCTCCTCGCTCCAGCCCAGTACCACCAGTGCCTACACCACGCACCAGGCTTCCAGTGCGTCTCCAGAGCCCTGTTCCTCCTCCACGTACTCTCCCTGTGGTGCGTGTCTCCAGCCCAGTGCCTCCAGTTCCGGCACCACGCATCAAGCCTCCTGTGCGTCTCCAGAGCCCTGTACGCACTGTTCCTTCTCCCCGTACTCGCCCTGATGTGCGTGCCCTCAGCCCGGTACCACCAGTGCCGGTACCACGCACCAGGCCTATAGTACGCCTTGAGAGTCCAGTGTGCCCTGTTGTTGTTCCCCGCACTAGCCTGATGGTGCGTGTCCTTAGCCCGGTACCTCCAGTTCCGGTACCACGCACCAGGCCTACAGTGCGTCTCAGCCGGCCAGAGTCTGCCGTCTGCCCAGCGGCGCCTGAACTGCCCGTCTGCCCAACGCCGTCTGAACTGCCCGTCTGCCCAACGGCGCCTGAACTGCCCGTCTGCCCAACGCCGTCTGAACTGTCCGTCTGCCAAGCGCCGCATGAACTGCCCGTCTGTACTGAGCCTTCAAAGCTGCCCGTCTGTACTGAGCCTTCAAAGCCGCCCGTCTGTACTGAGCCTGCAAAGCCGCCCGTCTGCCATGAGCCTTCAGAGCCGTCCGCCAGACAGGAGCCGCTAGAGCCGTCCGCCAGACAGGAGCCGCTAGAGCCTTCCGTTAGAGCCTTCCGTCAGACAGGAGCCGCTAGAGCCTTCTGTCAGACAGGAGCAGCCAGAGCCTTCCGCTAGACAGGAGCAGCCAGAGCCTTCCGCTAGCCAGGAGCAGCCAGAGCCTTCCGCTAGCCAGGATCAGCCAGAGCCGTCCGCCAGCCAGGATCAGCCAGAGCCGTCCGCCAGCCATGACCAGCCAGAGCCGTCAGCCAGCCATGACCAGCCAGAGCCGTCAGCCAGCCATGACCAGCCAGAGCCGTCAGCCAGCCATGACCAGCCAGAGCCGTCAGCCAGCCATGACCAGCCAGAGCCGTCAGCCAGCCATGACCAGCCAGAGCCGTCAGCCAGCCATGACCAGCCAGAGCCGTCAGCCAGCCATGACCAGCCAGAGCTGTCAGCCAGTCCGGAGCTGCCGTCCCTCAGTCCGGAGCTGCCGTCCCTCAGTCCGGAGCTGCCGTCCCTCAGTCCGGAGCTGCCGTCCCTCAGTCCGGTGCTGCCCCTTATCCCGGTGCTGCCCCTTATCCCGGTGATGCCCCTTAATTTAGATGGGTTTATTTGGAGGGTGGTCATTGGGAGGGGGATACGGAAGCAGGGAGTGACTATGGTGGTGTGGGGACAGCGTCCGGAGCCGCCACCGTGGACAGATGCCCACCCAAACCCTCCCCTTGAGTTTTGCGGCCGGAGTCCGCATCTTGGGGGGGGGGTGGGTAATGTCACGTTCCTGACCTTGTTTTCCTTTTGTATAGTTGTGTTTAGTGGGTCAGGACGTGAGCTGGGTGGGCAGTCTGTGTTGTTTGTTCTATGTTAAGTGTAGGTTTAATTGACCTTGTATGGCTCTCAATCAGAGGCAGGTGTTTTACGTTTTCCTCTGATTGAGAACCATATATAGGTAGGTTGTTTCACATTGTTTGTTGTGGGTGGTTGTATCTCGTGTCTGTATGTCTACCACACGGGACTGTTTCATTTGTGTTTCATGTAGTCTGTTCCTGTTCGTGCGTTCTTCGTTTATTGTAAGTTCTCAAGTCCAGGTCTGTCTACATCGTTTATTTGTTTTGGTAGTTTGTTTAAGTGTTTTCGTGTTTCGTCTATCATTTAAATAAATCAGTATGTCATATAACAACGCTGCGCTTTGGTCCAATCCCTACTCCTCCTCTTCGGACGAAGAGGAGGAGAACGATCGTTACACTTACTCATGATATACTTCTGCCAGGTAAGCCTACTTTGCAGTTAACAGTTAATTGAGAAGGTTTTTGGGAAAGTATTTCTGTCAACCCACAAGACGGTTATCACATCAACTGGCTAAACACGGAGTGCTAAACAAACGCGCACCACACAGACAGATGGGGCAATATTGCTGGAAATTAATTGGCAGGTATTGTGTTCAAATTGGCTTTTAGTCCCACATCTGGTTAGCCACTATTGACATCTGGTTAGCCACTATAATGTCAATGTTTATTTGATTAGATAGTAGCTGGGAGATTTGTTTATGACAGTTTGCGGTGGAACACGTGAAAATTGTATGCACTTTAAGAATTGTTTAGCGAGCTACTCATAGGTGGCCTGCGAGCTACTGTTGGAGACCCCTGGTCTAAGCCCTCTGTGAGATTTGAAAACAGCAGGAGTATCCATGGTGACACAGGAGTCAATAGAACTGGATGAGCAAGCCACAATAGGTTTCTTGGTTGGATTCAACGTTGCGGAGCTAATAGTAGAATTCAGGTAAATGTTCACAAGACTACTATAGACAATACCTCTGTGCTTATGAGCACATGTAGCAAAACGATAGCTTGATATCAATAGCTTGGCTCCCGAGTGGCGCAGCGGTCTAAGGCACTGCATCTCAGTGCTAGAGGCGTCACTACAGACCCTGATTTGATCCCGGGCTCTATCACAACTGGCCTTTGTTGGTCAATTTCTTCAGATGACGAGGTCTATATAATTATCAAACTTATATATATATTGGTAGTAGAAAGGAAACACAGATTATTTGTTTAAGTATTAAAATGATCCTTTAGTAATACAATTGTAGGCAGAAGTTGGTACAGAGTTGTAACGGTTTTCCTCCTCGTCTGAAGAGGAGTATGAAATGTCGGACCAATGTGCAGCGTGGTAAGTGTTCATTTTAATAATACAACTGAACACTACAAAAATACAAAAATAACAACGTGAAAGAACAAACCAAAACCAAAACAGACCACCCACCAAACACAAAGGAAAACAGGCTACCTAAATATGGCTCCCAATCAGAGACAACAACTGACACCTGCCTCTGATTGGGAACCATACTGGGCCAAACACAGAAATAGACAACCTAGACATAAAACATAGAATGCCCACCCACATCACACCCTGACCAAACAAAACATAGAAACATACAAAGCAATCTATGGTCAGGGCGTGACAGTACCCCCCCCCCCCCCCCAAAGGTGCGGACTCCGGCCGCAAAACCTGAACCTATAGGGGAGGGTCTGGGTGGGCATCTGTCCGCGGTGGCAGCTCTGGCGCGGGATGTGGACCCCACTCCACCATAGTCTTAGCCCGCTTAAGTGGCGTCTTTGGCGCGGCGACCCTCGCCGCCGACCTTGGACTGGGGACCCTAATAAAGGGCACCACTGGACTGAGGAGCGGCTCCGGACTGAGGGGCGGCTCCGGACTGAGGGGCGGCTCCGGACTGAGGGGCGGCTCCGGACTGAGGGGCGGCCCCGGACTGAAGGGCGGCTCAGGCGCCTCTGGACTGAAGGGCGGCTCAGGACAGACGGGCGGCTCAGGACAGACGGGCGGCTCAGGCGGCTCAGGACAGACGGGCGGCTCAGGCGGCTCAGGACAGACGGACCGCTCAGGTGGCTCAGGACAGACGGGAGCACCTGTAGGGAGGAGACGGAGAGACAGCCTGGTGCGTGGGGCTGCCACAGGACCCAACAGGCTGGGGAGACCTACAGGAGGCCTGGTGCTTGGAGGAGGCACCGGAAGGACCGGGCTGTGGGGGAGCACTGGAGCTCTGGTGCGCAGCCTTGGCACCACTCCCCCAGGCTGGATGACTACTCTAGCCCGGACCCTCCAGAGTGCAGGCACAGGTTGAACCGGGCTGTGGGTGAGCACTGGAGATCTGGTAAATACTACGTGCACCTCCCCCTTAGGCTCAATACCCACATTCGCCCGGCACGAGCGGAGCGCAGGCATAGGATGCACTGCACCCTCCCAGCGCCCCGGAGACACAGCACGCTGAGCCGGCGCAGGATACCCTGGACCGAAACAGCGTACCGGAGACCAGACACGCTGAGCAGGCACAATACGCCCTGGCTGGATACGCCCTGGCTGAATGCCCACACTCGCATGACACTTTTGAGGGGCTGTCCTATAGCGCACCGGCCTATGGACGCGTACTGGCGACACCGTGCGCTTAACCACATAACACGGTGCCTGACCAGTAACGCGCTGCTTATAATAAGCGCGAGGAGTGGGCTCTGGTCACCAACCTGACTCTGCCACACTCCCCGTGTGCCCCCCAAAACATTTTGGGGGGGGGGGGCTGCCTCTCGTACCTGTCGCGCTGCCGTGCTGCCTCCTCATATCGCTGCCGCTCAGCTTTCGCTGCCTCCAGCTCTGCCTTGGGGCGGCGATATTCCCCAGCCTGTGACCAGGGTCCTTTACCGTCCAAAATCTCCTCCCATGTCCAGGAGTCCAGAACTCGCTGCTGCCCGATACCACGCTGCTTGGTCCTTTTTTGGTGGGTGGTTCTGTAACGGGTTTCGTCCTCTTCGTCTGACGAGGAGTATCAAGGATCGGACCAATACGCAGCGTGGTAAGTGTCCATAATGATAATGTAATCAATCAAACAGAACACTGAACGAAATAACAAAAATACAAAACAAACAACCCGAAACAGTCCCGTATGGTGAAAACACTAACACAGGATACAACCACCCCAAACACAAAGGAAAAACAGGCTACCTAAATATGGCTCCCAATCAGAGACAACGACTGACACCTGCCTCTGATTGGGAACCATACTGGGCCAAACACATAAATAGACAACCTAGACATAAAACATAGAATGCCCACCCACATCACACCCTGACCAAACAAAACATAGAAACATACAAAGCAATCTATGGTCAGGGCGTGACAAGAGTAGAGTATATGATAGCTCTCCCCAAGTTCTGCAAAATGTCTTAATCCTTTCACCTTGATTTGGAGTTCCATAGGGCGGTGCACAATTGGTCCAATGTCGTCCGGGTTAGGGAGGGTTTAGCCGGGGTAGGCCGTCATTGTAAATAATTTGTTCTTAACTGATTTGCCTAGTTAAATAAAGGTTAAATAAATAAATAAATAAACTATTAATAACATAGGTGGAGCTAACAGAGCTATCAATGGAAATTAAATTAACAGGCACAGAATTACTATTTACAATACATCTGTCAACATGGGAAGCTGTGGCAGAATGATATCGCTGTAACGGCTTTCTTCCTGGGATGAAGGAAAGGACCAAAATGCAGCGCCGTTAGTGTTCAACATGTTTAATTAACCAATAAACAATGAACATTAACAAATAACAAAATAACAAACGTGAAAACCGAGACAGTCCTATCTGGTGCAGAACACAAACACAGAGACAGGAAACAACCACCCACAATCCCCAACACAAAACAAGCCACCTTTATATGATTCTCAATCAGGGACAACGATTGACAGCTGTCTCTGATTGAGAACCATATTAGGCTGAACACAGAAACAGACGAACTAGACACACAACATAGAATACCCACCCCAACTCACGCCCTGACCAACTAAACACATACAAAACCACAGAAAACAGGTCAGGAACGTGACAGAACCCCCCCCTCAAGGTGCGAACTCCGGGCGCACCCCTAAAACTCAAGGGGAGGGTCTGGGTGGGCATCTGTCCGCGGTGGCGGCTCCGGCGGTGGACGAGGACACCACTCCACCACTGTCTTTGTCCCCCTCCTTAGCGTCCTTTGGGTGGCGACCCTCGCCCCCGACCATGGTCCAGGAACCCTCACCAAGGCCCCTCCTAAATAGAGGAGACAACTCAGGACAGAGAGGTAGCTCAGGACAGAGAGGTAGCTCAGGACAGAGAGGTAGCTCAGGACAGAGAAATCGCTCCGGACAAATGGCAGCTCCGGACTGAATGGCAGCTCCGGACTGAACGGCAGCTCCGGACTGAACGGCAGCTCCGGACTGAACGGCAGCTCCGGACTGAACGGCAGCTCCGGACTGAACGGCAGCTCCGGACTGAACGGCAGCTCCGGACTGAACGGCAGCTCCGGACTGGAGGGCAGCTCCGGACTGGAGGGCAGCTCATGACTGGAGGGCAGCTCATGACTGGAGGGCAGCTCATGACTGGAGGGCAGCTCATGACTGGAGGGCAGCTCATGACTGGAGGGCAGCTCATGACTGGAGGGCAGCTCATGACTGTAGGGCAGCTCATGACTGTCTGGCGGCTCTGGCAGCTCCTGACTGTCTGGCGGCTCTGGCAGCTCCTGACTGGCTGGCGGCTCTGGCAGCTCCTGACTGGCTGGCGTCTCTGGCAGCTCCTGACTGGCTGGCGGCTCTGGCAGCTCCTGACTGGCTGGCGGCTCTGGCAGCTCCTGACTGGCGGACGGCTCTAGCGGCTCCTGACTGACGGACGGCTCTAATGGCTCGGGACAGACGGGCGGCTCTAATGGCTCGTGGCAGACGGATGACTCAGATGGCGCTGGGCAGACAGATGGCTCAGATGGCGCTAGGCAGACAGATGGCTCAGACGGCGCTGGGCAGACGGATGGCTCAGATGGCGCTGGGCAGACGGATGGCTCAGACGGCGCTGGGCAGACGGATGGCTCAGACGGCGCTGGGCAGACGGATGGCTCAGACGGCGCTGGGCAGACGGATGGCTCAGACGGCGCTGGGCAGGCAGGCAGTGCAGGCAGCTCAGACAGCGCTGGGCAGACGAGCAGTGCAGGCGGCGTTGAGCAGACGAGCAGCGCAGGCAGTTCAGACGGCGCTGGGCAGGCAGGCAGCTCAGACGGCGCTGGACAGACGAGCAGTGCAGGCGGCGTTGAGCAGACGAGCAGTGCAGGCAGTTCAGACGGCGCTGGGCAGGCAGGCAGTGCAGGCAGCTCAGACGGCGCTGGGCAGACGAGCAGTGCAGGCAGTTCAGACGGCGCTGGGCAGGCAGGCAGCTCAGACGGCGCTGGACAGACGAGCAGTGCAGGCGGCGTTGGGCAGACGGCCGACTCTGACCTGCTGAGGCGCACAGTAGGCCTGGTGCGTGGTGCCGGAACTGATGGTACCGGACTGGAGACACGCACCTCAAGGCTAGTGCGGGGAGCAGGAACAGGGCACACTGGACTCTCGATGCGCACTATAGGCCTGGTGCGTGGTACCGGCACTGGTGGTACCGGGCTGAGGGCACGCACCTCAGGGCGAGTGCGGGGAGAAGGCACAGTGCGTACAGGGCTCTGGAGACGCACAGGAGGCTTGGTGCGTGGTGCCGGACCTGGTGGTACTGGGCTGGAGACACGCACCACAGGGAGAGTGCGTGGAGGAGGAACAGGGCTCTGGAGACGCACTGGAAGCCTGGTGCGTGGTGTAGGCACTGGTGGTACTGGGCTGAGGCGGGAAGGTAGCGCCGGATATACCGGACCGTGCAGGCGTACTGGCTCCCTTGAGCACTGAGCCTGCCCAACCTTACCTGGTTGCATGCTCCCCGTAGCCCGTCCAGTGCGGGGAGGTGGAATAACCCGCACTGGGCTGTGTTGGCGAACCGGGGACACCATGCGTAAGGCTGGTGCCATGTACACCGGCCCGAGGAGACGTACTGGAGGCCAGATATGTAGAGCCGGCTTCATGGCACTTGGCTCAATGCTCACTCTAGCCCGCCCAGTGCGGGGAGGTGGAATAACCCGCACCGGGCTATGCACCCGTACAGGAGACACCGTGCGCTCTTCCGCATAACACGGTGTCTGCCCGTACTCCTGCTCTCCACGGTAAGCATGGGAAGTGAGCGCAGGTTTCCTACCTGCCCTCGCCACACTACCCTTTAGCCCCCCCCCAATAAATTTTTGGGGTTTCTTCACGGGCTTCCAGCCCCGCTTCCGTGCTGCCTCCTCAGACCACCGCTCCTGGGCTTTAGCTGCCTCCATCTCTTCCCGAGAGCGGCGATCTTCTCCAACCTTAGCCCAGGGTCCTTCTCCGTTAAATATTTGCTCCCATGACCATTCCTCCTGGTACCGCTGCTGCTGTCGCTGCTGCCCGTTGCCACGCTGCTTGATCCTTGTTTGGTGGGTGGTTCTGTAACGGCTTTCTTCCTGGGATGAAGGAAAGGACCAAAATGCAGCGCCGTTAGTGTTCAACATGTTTAATTAACCAATAAACAATGAACATTAACAAATAACAAAATAACAAACGTGAAAGCCGAGACAGTCCTATCTGGTGCAGAACACAAACACAGAGACAGGAAACAACCACCCACAATCCCCAACACAAAACAAGCCACCTTTATATGATTCTCAATCAGGGACAACGATTGACAGCTGTCTCTGATTGAGAACCATATTAGGCTGAACACAGAAACAGACGAACTAGACGCACAACATAGAATACCCACCCCAACTCACGCCCTGACCAACTAAACACATACAAAACCACAGAAAACAGGTCAGGAACGTGACAATCGCTGCAATTTAATGGGAGTAAATACCTTTGAGGAGCTTGATTTGATCAGTAATTGCCTCAGCGCTGCTTTGTAGTTTTTGGACACTATCCAGGCACCCAAATGATTAGGGAGCCACCCTTACTCCTTATAGAGCATCCTCTCCTTCCAAAAGGTGTCAAAGTTGTCTACAACAGTTACCCAAGGAGCTGCAGTTGTTACTTAGCCAGTTGTGAATTGCTAGTAGCATGCCAAAACTTTCACTACCCCGACCCAGTGAGGGAACAGGGTCAGAAACGTTTTTTGATAGGACCCAATCACTTCTTCAAAATCCTGTTTCAGCCGTTCCGAGCTACCATTCCTAATATTATTAAATGGATTCCCACCGCCAAGGATGCCCCAATTGCCAAAAGCCGCTGCTATCGACTTCCATGGCGAGTGACGTGCCTCCAAGGCTCGTTGACAGGGTCAAGAATATGAACATCCGCTAAGTGATCCAGAAGCTTCCTACTAACTCCATTTTCCAGGGAAGGGGTAGACCCCTTTGGGGAGGGATCACTGCATAGCACCGGCCAATTGGTTATGGAGAGACACTCCCATCAGGTCAGATCGACATCCAGCTTCTGGAGCAGAAGAGAAAGAGAAAGTAGGTGGATGTGGATTCCCCAGTAGCTTGTGTAAGTTTACAACTTGTTTGCTAAGAGTACCCACTTTGCTTCTGTAGTCCTCTGCGAGCAAACATTTGCTACATTGAAAGTTCACGTTGTCCTGGAATAGAGCAAAATAAACACAGCTTCCATTTGAAACTACAGGCTAGCTAGGGTAACAGTGCTTTGTCTCTGTTCTTGACCGGAATTTACTAAAAGTTTGCTATAAGCTACAGTTGGTTCGCAAATACAGCCTGCACCCCGCCTCCCGAAACAAGCACAGCCCATGAAATAGCAAAAACACAAGCAACACATCACACGCCAAACAGAGAGAAAGTGGAGGACTTGCTCACTGTATGGATCCTGCTTGCACAGATACTATACGAGCAGGACATGACCAATTCGCAAGTTGGGGCTGTAGAAGCAAACTGTAAATTGCGGGGCAGTGAGCCAAAAAACTGGTCAACAAGTTAAGGAGAGACAGGTAGCAAGAAGATTTGCATACCAACGAGCAGCGTGGCATGAACAAGCAGTGTGGTGTGAACGAGCATGTGTGAACGAGCTGCTTACCAAGATGAAACTGTGTGTTCATATGATACCGGAGTGAGTCAACAAAATCAATGGGTGCCCATGAGGGAAAAACAGTCAAGTCGAATGGCTAGCACCAGTTAGCAAATTTAGCTAACGCCAATTAGCAAAGTAAGCTAACAGCAGAATGCTAACACCTGGCTAGCACCAGTTAGCTAATGCCAATTAGAAAACTTAGCTAACAGCAGAATGCTAACAGAACTTTACAGTTCAAACTCCCCTTCTCTTACATGGAACAATAGCTTAGTTCTTGACTTATTTTCTTTCACGAACACATACTTGGTTGGTTTGGTATGTAGTGATGTTATGTTTGATACCAGAGCTCCGAGGCATGTGTCGAAATCGCTAAGGAGCTAACTTCGAAGCAGTGTGACGACATATGTATCACTTTATTAGAAGTACGTCATCAATGATGTCCGAAGCTATGTTTGATCATGTGCTTTTTCAAACTGTGTGTTGCAAAATGCAAGATCCCACTGATTTCGCCGTGGATCTGGTGCTTTCTTCAATTCCAAGCTGCTTTCAAACACTAACCTTTACTGGACAATGTACAGTCGTGGCCAAAAGTTTTGAGAATGACACAAATATTAATTTCCACAAAGTTTGCTGCTTCAGTGTCTTTAGATATTTTTATCAGATGTTACTATGGAATACTGAAGTATAATTACAAGCATTTCATAAGTGTCAAAGGCTTTTATTGACAATTACATGAAGTAGATGCAAAGAGTCAATATTTGCAGTGTTGACCCTTCTTTTTCAAGACCTCTGCAATCCGCCTTGGCATGCTGTCAATTAACTTCTGGGCCACATCCTGACTGATGGCAGCCCATTCTTGCATAATCAATGCTTGGAGTTTGTCAGAATTTGTGGGTTTTTGTTTGTCCACCTGCCTCTTGAGGATTGACCACAAGTTCTCAATGGGATTAAGGTCTGGGGAGATTCCTGGCCATGGACGCAAAATATCAATGTTTTGTTCCCCGAGCCACTTAGTTATCACTTTTGCCTTATGGCAAGGTGCTCCATTATGCTGGAAAGGGCATTGTTCGTCACCAAACTGTTCCTGGATGGTTGGGATAAGTTGCTCTCGGAGGATGTGTTGGTACCATTCTTTATTCATGGCTGTGTTCTTAGGCAAAATTGTGAGTGAGCCCACTCCCTTGGCTGAGAAGCAACCCCACACATGAATGGTCTCAGGATGATTTACTGTTGGCATGACACAGGACTGATGGTAGCGCTCACCTTGTCTTCTCCGGACAAGCTTTTTTCCGGATGCCCCAAACCATCGGAAAGGGGATTCATCAGAGAAAATGACTTTACCCCAGTCCTCAGCAGTCCAATCCCTGTACCTTTTGCAGAATATCAGTCTGTCCCTGATGTTTTTCCTGGAGAGAAGTGGCTTCTTTGCTGCCCTTCTTGACACCAGGCCATCCTCCGAAAGTCTTTGCCTCCCTGTGCGTGCAGATGCACTCACACCTGCCTGCTGCCATTCCTGAGCAAGCTCTGTACTGGTGGTGCCCCGATCCCGGCAGCTGAATCAACTTTAGGAGACGGTCCTGGCACTTGCTGGACTTTCTTGGGCGCCCTGAAGCCTTCTTCACAACAATTGAACCGCTCTCCTTGAAGTTCCTGATGATCCGATAAATGGTTCATTTAGGTGCAATCTTACTGGCAGCAATATCCTTGCCTGTGAAGCCCTTTTTGTGCAAAGAAATGACGACGACACGTGTTTCCTTGCAGGTAACCATGGTTGACAGAGGAAGAACAATGATTCCAAGCACCACCCTCCTTTTGAAGCTTCCAGTCTGTTATTCGAACTCAATCAGCATGACAGAGTGATCTCCAGCCTTGTCCTCGTCAACACTCACACCTGTGTTAACGAGAGAATCACTGACATGATGTCAGCTGGTCCTTTTGTGGCAGGGCTGAAATGCAGTGGAAATATGTTTTGGGGATTCAGTTCATTTGCATAGCAAAGAGGGACTTTGCAATTAATTGCAATTCATCTGATCACTCTTCATAACATTCCGAAGTATATGCAAATTGCCATCATACAAACTGAGGCAGCAGACTTTGTGAAAATGTATATTTGTGTCATTCTCAAAATTTTTGGCCACGACTGTACATACTGTTAGGTTCTGAACAAACAGAGTAAAACTCACGGACAACTAGTCAAAGCTCAAACCAAGTTTATTCACCCACTGGGTCAAACAGCTGCAGAAGACAAAGACATGTTTACACAAACATCTACATGTATACCATCCTAGGTGTCCCCTCCCTGCACCTCTAGACAGCCAATACATCTCTGTTGCTAGGCAGGAACTTAAGTGGTAACTGTTCCTTCTCACTTCATCTGACCTGACCTCAGCCCAAATTCCTCACTCCTCCATAATTCACGGCTATCCAACCTTATCAGTGACTGAAACCAAACTGTTACTCTTTGCCTCTCTCCATAGGATACATGAGATTTGACAATAACATGTTCTGACAGAATGTAAACGTTCTGCACTCCCCCTTATCCACCCGCCGTTGACCCCAATATATATATACAGTGGGGAGAACAAGTATTTGATACACTGCCGATTTTTCAGGTTTTCCTACTTACAAAGCATGTAGAGGTCTGTAATTTTTATCATAGGTACACTTCAACTGTGAGAGACGGAATCTAAAACAAGAATCCAGAAAATCACATTGTATGATTTTTAAGTAATTAATTTGCATTTTATTGCATGACATACGTATTTGATACATCAGAAAAGCAGAACTTAATATTTGGTACAGAAACCTTTGTTTGCAATTACAGAGATCATACGTTTCCTGTAGTTCTTGACCAGGTTTGCACACACTGCAGCAGGGATTTTGGCCCACTCCTCCATACAGACCTTCTCCAGATAAGTGGGGCAAAGGTTCAGGACGGCAGGCAGGCTCAGGATCAGGGCAGGCAGAAAAGGTCAAAACCCAGGAAAACTAGAGAGCAGGACAAATCAAGAAACAAGAACAGAGGGGAAAATGCTGGAACAGTGGTCATACTGCGGCACATTTTGCGTACTGCTGCAGCATTCTGTGGCACTTCATTTAATTCTCAGCCATTTTTTCTGGTACTGCAAGTTATTGCTAGTTTGACCACCAGAGGGCATCTTTGAGAAGCATTTGATAGTATTCCGTATTGGCATTACCAGAGAATATAAAACGTTTTTGTAATAATTAGTATATGGGATTGATTTGAAGAAATTTGGCTAAATTAATTTGATTAATATTATGGTGTTTCTATTCAGAGAAAAATGTAACCCTTTTCGTTAGGATGGAATGGAAAATATGGCGCTGTACAATCTGACGGTCGGCAGTACAGTACTGGGCTATTTAGCTAAAGAATCACCGCAGGGCATGAGGAAGGAATTGTAAATCAGAATTTGTTCTTAAAACCTCTTAGTGCGGAAATCCCATTACCGGGATCAAATTCGACAACATCCGGTGAAATCGGAGTGCGCCAAAATCAAAATACACAATCGTAATATTAAACATTCATGAAAATACAAGTGTCTTACATCGTTTAAAAGCTTACGCTCTTGTTAATACCGCTGCTTTGTCAGATTTCAAAAAGGCTTTACGGCGAAAGCAGACCATGCGATTATCTGAGGACAGCGCCCCTCGTACAAAAGCATTACAAACATTTTACAAACAAGCAGAGAGCAGCAGTCACAAGCAGTCACGAAAGTCATAAATAGCGATAAAATAAATCACTTACCTATGAAGATCTTCCTCTGTTTGTAATCCCAAGGGTCCCAGCTACATAACAAGTGGTCCTTTTGTTCGATAAAGTTCTTTATATCCCAAAAAAGTAAGTTTAGTCGGCGCGCTTGTTTCAGTAATCCACCGGTTTCCCTCGTTCATAATGCATACAAATGAATCCCAAAAGTTACCAATAGACTTCATCCAAACAAGTCAAACAACATTTCTAATCAATCCTCAGGTACCCTAATATGTAAATAAACTCTCAAATTTAAGACAGAGAATAGTATGTTGATTACCGGAGATAAATAACGAAGACCGCGCCCTCATCCACGTGCGCCAAAATACTACAGCCAAAATGGGAGCCACCTAGAAAAACTACAAATTCTAGCTAATTTTTCAAAAAACAAGCCTGCAACTCATTCTAAAGACTGTTGACATCTACTGGAAGCCCTAGGAACTGCAATCTGGGAGGTATTCCATTGATTTTCCCATAGACAGCCATTTCAATGAGTGGTGGGCTCAACAACAAAAAAATCCGGATGGATTCTCCTTGGGTTTTCACCTGCCATATCAGTTCTGTTATACTCACAGACATTATTTTAACGGTTTTAGAAACTTTAGAGTGTTTTCTATCCAATCTATCCAATATGCATATCCTAGCTTCTGGGCCTGAGTAACAGGCAGTTTACTTTGGGCACCTCAGTCATCCAAACGTATATATTTATATATTTTTTTTTTCCAGAACATTAACCGTGTGTAGGTAGAGACGTGTGTTGGTAGATGTGGAAAGATGGATGCAAATTATTTATTGCAAGTTGGGGAGGGGGGGATTCACACCTAGCTCGGCTATTAGACAATTCTTTAGTAAAGGTTGAATAGTCTATTGTTCAGCTAATAGCCCATCCTGCTACGCTTGTGAAAAACAAATAATAATACTTTTTCCCCTTTCCACATGTTAAAGATTCCAATTGATAGTGTTTTTAGCCACAATCGGCCCCAACCCCAATTATTACATTTGGGCGCAGTCGATAGCGTGCTGGACTTCGGGCTATAATGTTGAGGGTTCGAAACCGGCTCCCTGCTTGTTTCATTACATTATTATGCCGGTCTCAGAGCAAATAGCCTGGATTGTTACTCCCATCTCGTTACTCGCTCTCTTCCACACGTCATTCAGCACGCTTGTGAGCGTGCTGGCAGGATGTACTGTTTTTTATTCTGTATATATGAATTACAAATCAGCCTTTACTTAAATCATGTTTCTAGTCTATTGCATAGTTACAATGTGTAATCATTGATGTCCCAGGATCAGGAGTGGTAAACACTGTTGAAGTGTATAATTGTAATATATACATACAGACAAAATAGCCTCCAACACTCTACTCAGCAAACTGGATGCAGTCTATTACAGTGCCATCCGTTTTGTCACCAAAGCCCCATATACCACTCACCACTGCGACCTGTATGCTCTCGTCGGCTGGCCCTCGCTACATATTCGTCGCCAAATCCACTGGCTCCAGGTCAACTATAAGTCTTTGCTAGGTAAAGCTCCGCCTTATCTCACTGGTCATCCCCAAAGCCAACACCTACTTTGGCCGCCTTTCCTTCCAGTTCTCTGCTGCAAATGGCTGGAACGAATTGCAAAAATCGCTGAAGTTGTAGACTTAAATCTCCCTCACTAACTTTAAGCATCAGCTATCTGAGCAGCTTACCGATCGCTGCAGCTGTATATAGCCCATCTGTAAATAGCCCATCCAACTACCTACCTCATCCCCATATTTTTATTTATTTTTTATTTACTTTTTTGCTCTTTTGCACACTAGTATTTCTACTTGCACATCATCATCTGCACATCTATCACTCCAGTGTTAATTTGCTAAATTGTAATTACTTCGCTACTATGGCCTATTTATTGCCTTACCTCCTTACTCCATTTGCACACATTGTATATATATTTTTCTATTGTGTTATTGACTGTACTTTTGTTTATCTCATGTGTAACTCTGTGTTGTTATTTTTTGTTGCACTGCTTTGCTTTATCTTGTTCAGGTCGCAGTTGTAAATGAGAACTTGTTCTCAACTGGCCTACCTGGTTAAATAAAGGTGAAATATATATTATTATTTTTTTAAAGACACAGCATCATTCAAATAATGGAGTTTGATACACCTGGTATTAGATTGAAAAGAAACTGCTACATAGCGATTTTCGTAAATTAACTTTGACAAAAAAATATGCTCAGTTGTTTGTCTCTGCATTTGTACATTTTTTGCTTGACTCGTTATGACGTTATAACTACTTACATTTGCTTCCCCCGTAATGTTTTGTCAGCCATCTTTGCTGAAGATAGTCACCAGGGACGGGTGACTCGCGTCAAATTCGTCATTGGAACCACTCGATATGATTGGTCATATAAAAACCTTGGAACCCAAATGCATAATGAGTGCTATAACTCCCCCTTGTGGTGGTCTTGAGTAATGAAGCCGTGTTGTAAGCTCGCAACTTTTAAAGGAGGAACCACTGTAGGCTTGAAGAAACAAAAACAAACTGGCAACAGACAAACACAGGAACACAGGTATAAATACACAGGGGGTAATGGGGAAAATGGGTGACACCTGGAGGGGGGTGGAGACAATCACAAAGAGAGGTGAAACAGATCAGGGTGTGACAATAATTAATTTAGTGAAACTGTTAAAAGACAATAGTTTACAGCATATTGAGTATATTAGGCTATTGTTATCATTAGCATTAGCATAAGATTAACATCAACATATGTACAAATTCACCTTTCAGCAGGACAATAACCTAAAACACAGGGCCAAATATAACCTGGATGGCATTGAATGTTCCTGAGTGGCCTAGTTACCGTTTTGACTTAAATCGACTTGAAAATCTATGGCAAGACTTGAAAATGACTATTTAACAATGATCAACAACCAACTTGATAGAGCTTGAACAATTTTTTAAAGAATTATGTGCCAATATTGTACAATCTAGGTGTGCGAAGCTCTTAGAGACTTACCCAGAAAGACTCACAGCTGTACTCGCTGCCAAAGGCGATTCTAACATGTATTGACTCAGGGGTGTGAATACTTATGTAAATTAGATATTTCTGTATTTCATTTTTGATACATTTTCAAAAATGTTAATAAACATGTTTTCACTTTCACATTATGGGGTATTATATGTAGATTGTGTGAGAAAGAAACAAATCTATTTAATCTATTTTTAATTCAGTCTGTAACACAACAAAATGTGGAATATGTATGAATACTTTCTGAAGGTACTGAAATGGTGATAAACAGCACCTGAGGAACCAGAATGAACAAAATAGACTTCATCAGACCTAACAACAGTAGCGGTGTGTGTGTAAAATCACCTGAGAAGCCAAGCTTGTTAGTTAATATGGCTTGACACCATGATATATAGGCCTAAGGCTGAGATAATAAGAATAAATTCAACCACATCTTTGTTTCCATCACAAAACTGGAGAGCAACATCTGTCCAGTGAAGTCCACAAAACATATTGCATGTAACAAACAGTTACATGACCTACAGCATGTTTAAGCAAGTTAATGTTTCCGACATTTTCTGACTACTAAACTATTGATTTAGAACCACGGAGAGTTACCGCAGCTTGCAAATAAAACAGGAGCTGCCTCCACTAATCCAGCACCATTTAAACTTCAACATCATCTAATGACCTAATACAGTGACAATGAAAGATACCAACAACTATTTAGTCCAATCAACGTAAGCTAAATATGATGGGGCTGTCCATGGTACTGATTTCTGTGTGTGTGTGTGTGTGTGTGCGTGCGTGCGGGAAGAATAAAAAAGCATGTTGACTCACCCTACTTGTAGAGAAATGCTAGCAATGCCATCCTCCTCTTTCATGTTGTCTAAACGGTCTATGACTCTGTCATACAGTACACACTTTTAGTTTTTGTTGTTCTAGGCTACTTACCCGTATACATGGATGGACGCTTCTCCCTCTCTGTGAAGGATGCCATGGCTGTCCTTAGTTTGAAGATGTAATGCAGAGACAGGTGTTTTCTCCATCTCCTTAGCTATCATACTCTAATTCCACTGATTTCAAAACTCGGTTCTCCAGAAAGTGGAGAACAACACTTATCAGTTTTAGTACGTGATATCTTTAACTTTAAAAAAAGCAGCGTTAGATATGATTACCTACTACACATACTGCCCAGCTCAAATAGACAGAAGCATGCTACATGGCAGACCAATCTGAACTCATCTCTCGGCATGTCCAGCCCACTTATTATCTCAGCCAATCATGGCTAGTGGGAAGGTTGCTGACTTTTTCTGTGGCTAAACCAACTAGGCTCCTAATTTAACAATTGTATTCGTATTTACAGAGTATTTACAAGTTTGTTATTAAGGCACATGAAAGTTCACATGTTCCAGAAGGCATTTCTGCCAAAAAACACATTTTGATTAGAATTTTTTCCTGTGAAGTAGCGCGACATACGCCTAGTTTCCTGAAACGAGTCACAAATGCTTGCTCACTAGCCTAATTTCCCTTCATGGCAACGATGCAACAGGCCTACTACATCTAGCTATATGTTGAACTTCCATCCTCTCAGGCCAGAGGCACAATGTATACATTTATGGTTGTATTAGAATCGCCATTATAATCATTGGCCAGTAAGGAGAATTAAGTAAAACCACAAGTCCAAATCCCTATCTCCATCCATGGCTTATTTAAGAATGGGTCGATTTTACCTAGCTAGCTAGGTAGCCACCAGAGCACAACAGCACAACGAGATGCAACAATTCATTATTTTTCTGTCAATGAGGTTTAGATTCTGGTGATGTGATTGGTGTGAAGCCAAATCCAAACTGGCTTCCCTTAACACTTTTTTTGGTGCGCCAGGACCATTCACAGCTGAACTCACACAGTTTAGCTCAACGCTGATGGGCTATTATTTAATATTTTTTATCAAGGGTGGTCAAATGCTCGCTCACTTCTCTTGTATTCAATGCTACGGGCGGCAACAATGTCATACTCTTTTTGACCAGACAGCATCAGATAGTTGGGCTACCCATACTGAGACAGAGGGGCGTGGTTTCATTCGCTCTGGTGCTTTTTCCAGTGTGATACATTCAGCCTCTTGTGAATTGTATGAAACACAGACAGACGAAAGATACATTATTTTGTATGTTTTTTCTTTTTTCTTGGTAAATTTTTGGGAGAAGCCTGGCTTTCCTTGGCACCCATGAACAACCGTCTCAGACAGATAGCCTTCCATCTGAACATTGATACATCCATGAAATTAGCCTTCCATGCAACAAAGTTGAACAAAATGCCACAGTTTTCTTATTTAGACATCATTCCTCTCAATTTATACTGGTAGAGTTATTCTGCTACCCACGCGCACACACACACACACAAAACTATCTTCCAACACACATACACACCAGCCTCCATCCCACACCCACACACCTGTCAGTTGATCTGAACAGCCAGTGAAAGACCCCTGGGGCTTTTAAACTGTCATCCTTCAGCGGATGAGCAGCTACACTTTCTCTCTTTCTGCCACTCCAACCGTAGCCCTTAGGGAGTGTGTGTGTAAAGGGGGGGGGGTAGAGATGAGTTAAGATCGGATAATACTAAGCCTCCTCATATCCCTCCATCTCACCCTCTCACACACACACACACACACACATAGGAGTCTTCCCTCAATAGGTTGCTAGAGAGGAGGAGTATCGACTAACTATCTCACTGGCACCCTGTTCTGCCCCCTTATCAGGTCACTGTGACAGGGAGACACAGAGATACAGTGCCTTCGGAAAGTATTCAGACCCTTTGACTTTTGCCACAAATTTTTTACGTTACAGCCTTATTCTAAAAATGATTAAAAAGTTTTTTCCCCTCATCAACCTACACACAATAACCCATAACGAGAAAGCAAAAACAGGTTTTTAGAAATGTTTGCCAATTTATATCACATTTACATAAGTATTCAGACCCTTTACTCAGTACTTTGTTGAAGCACCTTTGGCGCGATTACAGCCTCGAGTCTTCTTGGGTATGATGCTACAAGCTTGGCACACCTGTATTTACGGAGATTCTCCCATTCTTCTCTGCAGATCCTCTCAAACTCTGTCAGGTTGAATGGGGAGCGTTTCTGCAAAGCTATGTTCAGGTGTCTCTCTGTACTTTGTTCCGTTCATCTTTGCCTCGATCCTGACAAACCTCCCAGTCCCTCCTGCTGAAAAACATCCCCACAGCATGATGCTGCCACCACCATGCTTCACCGTAGGTATGGTGCCAGGTTACCTCCAGACTTGACGATTGGCATTCAGGCCAAAGACTTCAATCTTGCTTTCATCAGACCAGAGAATAAGTTTCTCATGGTCTGAGAGTTTTTAGGTGCCTTTTGGCGAACTCCAAGCAGGCTGTCATGTGCCTTTTACTGAGGAGTGGCTTCTGCCTGGCCACTCTACCATAAAAGCCTTATTGGTGGAGTGCTGCAGAGATGGTTGTCCTTCTGGAACAGGCCTGGGCAACTCCAGTCCTCGTGGGCCTGATTGGTGTCACACTTTTGCCCCAGCTAACATACCTGACTCCAATATTCAACTAATCATGATCTTCAGTTAAAAATGCAATTTGTTTAAATCAGGTGTGTTTGCTAGGGATGGGGGAAAAGTGTGACACCAATCAGGCCCCCGAGGACTGGAATTGCTCAGGCCTGTTATCAGGAAGGTTCTCCCATCTCCACAGAGGAACTCTAGAGCTCTGTCAGAGTGACCATCGGGTTCTTGATCACCTCCCTGACCAAAGCCCCTCTCCCCCGATTGCTCAGTTTCTTGGTGGTTCCAAACTTCTTTTTTTAAGAATGGTAGAGGCTACTGTGTTCTTGGGGACCTTCAATACTGTTTTGGTACCCTTCCCCAGATCTGTGCCTCAACACAATCCTGTCTCGGAGCTCTACTGACAATTTCTTCGACCTCATGGCTTAGTTTTTGCTCTGACATGCACTGTTAACTGTGGGAACTTATATAGACAGGTGTGTACCTTTCCAAATCATGTCAAATCAATTGAATTTACCACAGGTGAACTAAAATCAAGTTGTAGAAACATCTCCTGTGTCACGTTCCTGACCTATTTCTGTTAGTTTGTTGTATGTGTTAGTTGGTCAGGACGTGAGTTTGGGTGGGCATTCTATGTTTTCTGTTTCTATGTTGGTTTAAGGGTTGCCTGGTATGGCTCTCAATTAGAGGCAGGTGTTTGGCGTTTCCTCTAATTGAGAGTCATATTTAGGTAGGTTGTTTCACAGTGTTCGTTGTGGGTGGTTGTCTCCTGTGTCAGTGTTTGTCGCACCATACGGGACTGTTCGGTTTGTTTGTTCATCGTTCCTTTTGTGTAGTCATTTTTCCCTGTTCGTGCGTTCTTCGTGTTATATGTAAGTTCGTATAGTTCAGGTCTGTCTACGTTTTCGTTTCGTTATTTTGTTAATTATTCAAGTGTTTTCGTTTCGTGTTTATTCCGTCTTGTTTAATTAAAATATGTCATTTCACAACACTGCGCCTTGGTTCAATCACTACTCCTCCTCTTCGGTTGAAGAGGAGGAGGAACACCGTTACAGAACCACCCACCAAATAACCAGAACCAAGCAGCGGTGTAACGGGAGGAACGGACAGCGCACGAAGCAGGATTTATGGTCTTGGGAGGAGATCATGGAAGGAAAAGGACCATGGGCTAAAGTGGAGGTGAATCGCCGCCCATGGGAACAGCTGGAGGCAGCTCGGAGAGCGGAGGAGACTGGAGAGAGGAACCGGCATTATGAGGGGACACGTCTGGCACGGAAGCCCGAAAAGCCCGTGAGTACTACCCAAAAATTTCTTGGGGGGGGGCTAAGAGGTAGTGGGCCAAGGGCAGGTAGGAGACCTGCGCCCACTTCCCAGGCTAACCGTGGAGAGCGGGAGTACGGGCAGACACCGTGTTACGCAGTAGAGCGCACGGTGTCTCCTGTACGTGTTCATAGCCCGGTGCGGGTTATTCCACCTCCCCGCACTGGTAGGGCTAGATTGGGCATTGAGCCAAATGTCATGAAGCCGGCCCTTCATATCTGGCCACCAGTACGTCTCCTCGGGCCGGCTTACATGGCACCAGCCTTACGCATGGTGTCCCCGGTTCGCCTACATAGCCCTGTGCGGGTTATTCCACCTCCCCGCACTGGTCGGGCGACGGGGAGCATTCAACCAGGTAAGGTTGGGCAGGCTCAATGCTCAAGGGAGCCAGTACGCTTGCACGGTCCGGTATTTCCGGCACTACCTCCCCGCCCCAGCCCAGTACCACCAGTGCCTACACCACGCACCAGGCTTCCAGTGCGTTTCCAGAGCCCTGTTCCTCCTCCACGCACCAGTGCGTGTCTCCAGCCCAGTGCCTCCAGTTCCGGCACCACGCACTAAGCCACCTGTGCGTCTCCAGAGCCCTGTACACACTGTTCCTTCTCCCCGTACTCGTCCTGATGTGCGTGCACTCAGCCCGGTGCCCCCAGTGCCGGTACCACGCACCAGGCAAATAGTACGCTTTGAGAGTCCAGTGTGCCCTGTCCCTGCTCCCCGCACTAGGCTTGAAGTGCGTGTCTCCAGTCCGGTGCCTCCAGTTCCGGCACCACGCACCAGGCCTACAGTGCGTCTCAGCCGGCCAGAGTCTGCCGTCTGCCCAACGGCGCCTGAACTGTCCGTCTGCCAAGCGCCGCATGAACTGCTCGTCTGTATTGAGCCTTCAAAGCCGCCCGTCTGCCATGAGCCTGCAAAGCCGCCCGTCTGCCATGAGCCTACAGAGCCTTCCGCCAGACTGGAGCCGCTAGAGCCTTCCGCCAGACAGGAGCCGCTAGAGCCTTCCACCAGACAGGAGCAGCCAAAGCCTTCCGCTAGACAGGATCAGTCTGAGCCATCCGTCTCCGCAGCGCCATCTGAGCCATCCGTCTCCGCAGCGCCATCTGAGCCATCCGTCTCCTCAGCGCCGTCTGAGCCATCCGTCTCCTCAGCGCCGTCTGAGCCATCCGTCTCCCCAGCGCCGTCTGAGCCATCCGTCTCCCCAGCGCCGTCTGAGCCATCCGTCTCCCCAGCGCCGTCTGAGCCATCCGTCTCCCCAGCGCCGTCTGAGCCATCCGTCTGTCCCGAGCCATTAGAGCCGCCCGTCTGTCCCGAGCCGTCAGAGCCGTTAGTCAGTCAGGAGCCGCTAGAGCCATTCGTCAGTCAGGATCTGCCAGAGCCGCCAACCAGACAGGATCTGCCAGAGCCGCCAACCAGACAGGATCTGCCAGAGCCGCCAACCAGACAGGATCTGCCAGAGCCGCCAACCAGACAGGATCTGCCAGAGCCGCCAACCAGACAGGATCTGCCAGAGCCGCCAGCCAGCCATGAGCGTCCAGAGCCGCCAGCCAGCCATGAGCGTCCAGAGCCGCCAGCCAGCCATGAGCGTCCAGAGCCGCCAGCCAGCCATGAGCGTCCAGAGCCGTCAGCTAGCCATGAGCGTTCAGAGCCGTCAGCCAGCCATGAGCGTCCAGAGCCGTCAGCCAGCCATGAGCGTCCAGAGCCGTCAGCCAGCCATGAGCGTCCAGAGCCGTCAGCCAGTCATGAGCTGCCCCTCAGCCCAGAGCGGCCATTAATCCAGAACTGCCCCTCAGTCCAGAGCTGTCTCTCTGTCCGGAGCTGCCTTTCAGTCCGGAGTTGCCCCTCTATTCTGAGCTACTTCTCTATCCTGAGCTACCTCTCTATCTACCTCTCTATTCTCACCTACCTCTATGTCCTGAGCTACCTTGTCCCGGAGCTGTCCCTTTATTTTGTGTTGCCTATATTAGGTGGGTGGAAGAGAGGGGTGGTCATTCTGAGGGGGATTAGCAAGCTGGGATTGACTATGGTGGGGTGGGGACCTCGTCCTGAGCCTGAGCCACCACCGTGGTCAGATGCCCACCCAGACCCTCCCCTAAACTTTGTGCTGGTGCGCCCGGAGTTCGCACCTTAAGGGGGGGGTTATGTCACGTTCCTGACCTATTTCTGTTAGTTTGTTGTATGTGTTAGTTGGTCAGGACGTGAGTTTGGGTGGGCATTCTATGTTTTCTGTTTCTATGTTGGTTTAAGGGTTGCCTGGTATGGCTCTCAATTAGAGGCAGGTGTTTGGCGTTTCCTCTAATTGAGAGTCATATTTAGGTAGGTTGTTTCACAGTGTTCGTTGTGGGTGGTTGTCTCCTGTGTCAGTGTTTGTCGCACCATACGGGACTGTTCGGTTTGTTTGTTCATCGTTCCTTTTGTGTAGTCATTTTTCCCTGTTCGTGCGTTCTTCGTGTTATATGTAAGTTCGTATAGTTCAGGTCTGTCTACGTTTTCGTTTCGTTATTTTGTTAATTATTCAAGTGTTTTCGTTTCGTGTTTATTCCGTCTTGTTTAATTAAAATATGTCATTTCACAACGCTGCGCCTTGGTTCAATCACTACTCCTCCTCTTCGGTTGAAGAGGAGGAGGAACACCGTTACATCCTGTGTGTCAAGATTTTGATTGTATGACTGAATTTGCCTTTTTTTTCCATTTTTAATTGCAACTGAGCTCAATTTCGAGTGTCATAGCAAAGGGTCTGAATACGTATGTAAATAAGGTATTTCTTAAATAAGGTATATGTTATATTAAACACCTGTTTTTGCTTTGTCATTATGGGTTATTGTGTGTAGATTGCTGAGGATTTTTTTTTTTTTTTAATCTGTTTTAGAATAAGGCAGATAAATACAGAGGCATTAGCTATATGGAAACACACACACAAAGACACACACACACACACACACACTGGTGCTGTTCATCTGCCACACACACACTTTCACACTGGAATATTCATACACAAACTTAGACCCTCACACACTTTATGCTTTGTGTCAGTATCTCACAAGCAATAATTCTAAATTGTGTAGAGAGGACACCATTCAAGGGAGGGAGTGATAGATAGAATATAGATAGAATAAAAAATAAAGGGTTACAGAGTGCTGGGGGAGCCTCCCGCTGTGCTATTAGGGGCAGAGACATCTCTCCTTCTGTCTGTCCATTTCTCTCTCTATCTCTCCCCCCCCCCCCCCCCCCCCCCCCCCCCCCCCCCCCCCCCCCATCCATTTCTCTCTCTACAGTGATCTGTTTCAACTGAGTGGTTTTCTAATGATCTCCAATAGAGAGCAGATACTCTCTCACACACACGGGGGTGCACACACACACACACACACACACACACACACACACACACACACACACACACACACACACACACACACACACACACACACACACACACACACACACACACACATGGGAGATAGGGTTCAGTCACTCGTACCGTACCACAGCACCTAAATATCATTACTGGGACTGCTGGATTCAGAGATTGCGTGTGTGTGTGCGTTTGGACGTATTTAACTATTCTTGCATAACAATAATGCAATTTATTTATGGTAACATTGCACATATTGTAACATTATAGTCCCTTGACCTACATGACTTAACTACTTTGCATAATGCTCAGTTTACCCACTCTACTAAGAAATCATTAAAAAAATTAAATATTAAAGCTACATTATGTAATACTGTGTCCAATTGATTCTGGTTGGTTGTAATGTTTTTGAAAACTGTCATGACGCAACTTTTTTTTGCTGATGGCCGATCCTGTCGGAAACTTTCATAATATATCAATCCTTTTGGGACACATCACCAATTAACATTGGCTGCATTATTCCAAACTTTACTGGGTAGTCATGCAATAAACATTTTGGATAATTCCCTTTAAATGAATTTCCTTTTTTGTTGTGGAGTCAACAAAAGTCAGAAATAGCATTATAAATATTGACTTACCTTTGATGATCTTCATCAGAATGCACTCCCAAGAATCCCAGTTCCACAATAAATGTTTGATTTGTTCGATAAAGTTCATCATTTATGTCCATATACCTCCTTTTGTTAGGGCATTTGGTAAACAAATCGAAACGCGCGTGCAACTTCCAGCGGAAAGGTCGGATGAAAATTCCAAAAAGTTATATTACTGGTCGTAGAAACATATCAAACTATGTATAGAATCAATCTTTAGGATGTTTTTAACATAAATCTAAAATAATGTTCCAACCGGAGAATTCCTTTGTCTTCAGAAATGCGATGGAACGCAGCTAACTCTCACATGAACACTCATGGTCAGCACATGGTCAGCTCGTGGCACTCTGGGAGAGACATTACCCAATCTCCTCTCATTCGCCCCCACTTCACAGTAGAGGTATCAAACAAGGTTCTATAGACTGTTGACATCTAGTGGAAGCCTTAGGAAGTGCAACATGACCCCATTTCCACTGTATCTTGGATAAGCAAAGAGTTGAAAACCTACAAACCTCAGATTTCCCACTTCCTGGTTGGATTTTTTCTCAGGTTTTTGCCTGCCATATGAGTTATGTTATACTCACAGACATAATTCAAACAGTTTTAGAAACTTCAGAGTGTTTTCCACCCAGATCTACTAATAATATGCATACTCTAGGATCTGGGCCTGAGTAGCAGGCAGTTTACTCTGGGCACGCTTTTCATCCGGACGTGAAAATACTGCCCCCTACCCCAAAGGAGTTAATCAACACTAGTGAGACTCATTTTGTCTTTGGTAGGCCTACAGTATATCAGGGAAAAAAAAGATTTCAATGACATGACTCTCCGCCAATAATTACATTTAGCGGATTGGAGGACTCTAAATTAATATCTATGGGGCTTTTATATAATTCTAAATTAATTAATAATAATCGCTTTGTTAAAAAGTAACAATGTTTTGGAGATTTCGTTTTCATTTCACCTAGAGTGAGCGAGAAAAAGGCAAAAAAGCAGACATCACTTGCTTATATTCAGTCAACACTTATCTCAAGAATATAATGGCATATTTGAACAAGTAATTCGTTTTGGATCCATAACTAAATAAACATCAGCATTTTGAAAGAGTATTTTTATCATTATTTTATTAACGAAAGCATAAAGATGCTGATGAGGAAATACAGTACTGTACAGTATATGCGTTTACATATGGGTAATAAAGCATTTAAAGCATTTTGAAGATATAAGCCAACTGCATTTGTTTTTTAGTATACTCTGCAGTCTGACAAGTAAACATAGCATACTGTAGTAAACATGGGAAAGTGCCTAATTCCTTACATAAGGTAGAGCAGGCCATGTCCAGACTCTCGGTGACCTCAAGTACTCATTAACTCTGTCTTTAATGCTTTTTCGGGTTACATCAGTCATGGACAGAAACTTCTGAGACACAGTATTAATGAACCCGGAGGTTTACTGGTAAGGTTCACTAATGAGGAGTGACTCTCCGCCAATGCCGCCTGGCTCTGGACCAATGCATCAGCTGTCGCCCGCATCTCTGCCCTCAGAGAATGTTTCTCTTTCTGATGGTCTGCCTTCAATGACTCGATCTCGGTCTTCAAAGTTTGAATCTCACCCATGAGCACCTTCATCAGATGAGCAGAATGGTACCGCCCTGAGCCCCCATCGATTACAGTGGCCTATGATAGAAACGGTAGATCAATTAAGAATTAAAAGTGACTCAAACACACAAATGCTGCGTACACATTTTAATAATCTAGCTTAACTAACCGCTTTCTTGGCAACCATGCGTTTTTTTGGTGCGGCCCATTGTCCAGCCCTTTGTCCACTGATCTCCACGATGGTTGTTGGCATGGTTGTAAGCTCTGCAAAAACACATTCACGTTTTTAGTACACAATTATCGATTTTATTATACAATATGCCTACACATTGATAGGCTATATACCTTCTCTTTTTTATATAAAATGTTCTGAAACCAAAATACTTTTAGTTTTGGTGATCCTCTCAGCTCCGGCTCATTTTCAAGTCCTCTGGTGGTTATAGTCCTAACCCTGGAACAGGTAGCACCATAGAAAGAAGCTGGCTTGATGAAAACAATGTCCATTTCGTCTCTTTGGTCGCAATGGGATTTTTTTATTTATTAACAGCTCGTTTTTGAATGGTAACTGTGTTAAGGGTGGAGTTTTGGGCGGGGTGAGGAAAGGCGTGACTTTCAGGTTACAATAGGCTATAAATATACAGCAGAATGCCGATTGGCCTCACTTTGATTATACTGTAGCACCATGACCAGGATCTCTATTCATTTAAGTGAGCAGATTAGGGCTTTCAGGAGGAACGGAAAATCTACTGGAGACATTTCAAAAATACTGGTAGACTTGGGGATTTTGGTCACGGACCGTGCTATTCGCAAACACTATCATCAGATGCCTGTTTTACACCTAACTCGAAAGCCCAAGAAAATGAACAGGTACAGTAGGCTACGATACTTGAATGTAGGCCTAATAATGCTAAAAATAATGCTTAAATAAATCAACTGCTGGTTTTTACTGTATGCTGCACATTTTCACATTGTATTTAATTTCCAACGAGATTATTCAAGCCATCGACTCACTGATGAATGAAGATGACGAGCGATCGGCAAAGGCAATCTGTTATCTGCTGGCATCACGGCACGACATCAACATCGCTCTAATTACAGTAAGAAGACAGTTGAATAAACTTGCATGGACTTGCGGAAAGGCTCAATAAGAAATGTTTTACATATACACTGCTCAAAAAAATAAAGGGAACACTTAAACAACACAATGTAACTCCAAGTCAATCACACTTCTGTGAAATCAAACTGTCCACTTAGGAAGCAACACTGATTGACAATAAATTTCACATGCTGTTGTGCAAATGGAATAGACAAAAGGTGGAAATTATAGGCAATTAGCAAGACACCCCCAATAAAGGAGTGGTTCTGCAGGTGGTGACCACAGACCACTTCTCAGTTCCTATGCTTCCTGGCTGATGTTTTGGTCACTTTTGAATGCTGGCGGTGCTTTCACTCTAGTGGTAGCATGAGACGGAGTCTACAACCCACTGGCTCAGGTAGTGCAGCTCATCCAGGATGGCACATCAATGCGAGCTGTGGCAAGAAGGTTTGCTGTGTCTGTCAGCGTAGTGTCCAGAGCATGGAGGCGCTACCAGGAGACAGGCCAGTACATCAGGAGACATGGAGGAGGCCGTAGGAGGGCAACAACCCAGCAGCAGGACCGCTACCTCCGCCTTTGTGCAAGGAGGAGCACTGCCAGAGCCCTGCAAAATGACCTCCAGCAGGCCACAAATGTGCATGTGTCTGCTCAAACGGTCAGAAACAGACTCCATGAGGGTGGTATGAGGGCCCGACGTCCACAGGTGGGGGTTGTGCTTACAGCCCAACACCGTGCAGGACGTTTGGCATTTGCCAGAGAACACCAAGATTGGCAAATTCGCCACTGGTGCCCTGTGCTCTTCACAGATGAAAGCAGGTTCACACTGAGCACATGTGACAGACGTGACAGAGTCTGGAGACGCCGTGGAGAACGTTCTGCTGCCTGCAACATCCTCCAGCATGATCGGTTTGGCGGTGGGTCAGTCATGGTGTGGGGTGGCATTTCTTTGGGGGGCCGCACAGCCCTCCATGTGCTCGCCAGAGGTAGCCTGACTGCCATTAGGTACCAAGATGAGATCCTCAGACCCCTTGTGAGACCATATGCTGGTGCGGTTGGCCCTGGGTTCCTCCTAATGCAAGACAATGCTAGACCTCATGTGGCTGCAGTGTGTCAGCATTTCCTGCAAGAGGAAGGCATTGATGCTATGGACTGGCCCGCCCGTTCCCCAGACCTGAATCCAATTGAGCACATCTGGGACATCATGTCTCGCTCCATCCACCAACGCCACGTTGCACCACAGACTGTCCAGGAGTTGGCGGATGCTTTAGTCCAGGTCTGGGAGGAGATCCCTCAGGAGACCATCCGCCACCTCATCAGGAGCATGCCCAGGCGTTGTAGGGAGGTCATACAGGCACGTGGAGGCCACACACACTACTGAGCCTCATTTTGACTTGTTTTAAGGACATTACATCAAAGTTGGATCAGCCTGTAGTGTGGTTTTCCACTTTAATTTTGAGTGTGACTCCAAATCCAGACCTCCATGGGTTGATAAATTTGATTTCCATTGATAATTTTTGTGTGATTTTGTTGTCAGCACATTCAACTATGTAAAGAAAAAAGTATTTAATAAGAATATTTCATTCATTCAGATCTAGGATGTGTTATTTTAGTGTTCCCTTAATTTTTTTGAGCAGTGTATATATATATATATTTTTTTATGATCAGAACATTAACCATGTGTGATCGCTTATTTTGTACTGTTCTGTAGTTTTGAACCAACATCTCACATGTTGTTAACCACCAACATCTCAAGACATCAGTCAGGAAGTTAAAGCTTGGTTGGAAATGGGTCTTCCAAATGGACAATGACCCCAAGCATACTTCCAAAGTTGTGGCAAAATGGCTTAAGGACAACAGTCAAGGTATTGGAGTGGCCATCACAAAGTCCTTACCTCAATCCTATAGAAAATTAGTGGGCAGAACTGAAAAAGTGTGTGCGAGCAAGGAGGCCTACAGACCTGACTCAGTTACACCAGCTCTGTCAGGAGGAATGGGCCAAAATTCACCCAACTTATTGTGAGAAGCTTGTGGAAGGCTACCCAAAACGTTTGACCCAAGTTAAACAATTTAAAGGCAACGCTACCAAATACTAATTGAGTGTATGTAAACTTCTGACCCACTGGGAATGTGATGGAAGAAATAAAAGCTGAAATAGATCATTCTCTCTGCTATTATTCTGACATTTCACATTTTTTAAATAAAGTGGTGATCCTAACTGACCTAAGACAGGGAATTTTTTACTTGGATTAAATGTCAGGAATTGTGAAAAACTGAGTTTAAATGTATTTGGCTAAGGTGTATGTGAACTTCCGACTTCAACTGTATATTACTATTATTGTAACTAACTTTGGCTGTTTTGCTAAATGACAATGACCCAAAACACACTGCCGCTTGGGTTTGCATTGCAAACGAGGGCATAAACTGGGTCAAGACGCCAGCAGAGTAAGTAGACCTTTATGTAGTAAAATAAAGGTTAAAAATAAAAATAAATAAAAGACCTACAACACCCTCGGTAGGCCTACAGTATATCCAAAAAAAAAAAAACATCTCTACATGTAGGTCTCTTGATTTAAACCCGATCGAACTTGTTTGGCATCAACTGGAAAATTCATCCGTAACTCTGCCAAGCCGACAAGAAAAGATGAACTGGTCAAGGCCATCAAGATGTTTTGGCTTGAGAAATTGACGATACAATAATGCAACAAATACATCGATCATCTCAGCAAGGTTTTACCTGTGGTTGTGGAGCTGGGTGAAGTGCGACTAAAATAGAGTTTATATAAACATCTGCATTTTACTGTCTTTTTCCTTGTTATTTTATTTTATTAACAAAAGCATAAAGATGTTGCTGAATAAATACTGTACTGCTGTTTTGAGTTAGAAATGTAACACTTTAGAGTACTTAAGCATCATACATTGCAAGTTGAGGGATTTTTGCAACAGTAGCCGGGTTATAAAAAGTATATTGTCCTGCTAATAGGATACATTTGCATGATGGACTACACCTGCTACAGCTGTGAAAAACAACCTGTTTTCAAAATGCCTCCAGTTGTCCATCACTACTGTAAATAAAAACTCAGCATCTTGTTTACATTCTTTATTGTGTCACACATAATTTGTATCTACCTTTCCAATTACTTTTAGAGTTTGGTATTTACAAATGTGTGCTTTTAATTATTAGTTACATTGTTTTAGTTTGAACTTGCAGACTTTTTAAAAATGATTGTTTTATGTAGGATGCTAGGCCTAATAAAGCCTCAAAGTCTACCTCAGCCAGTTAAGTTATTTTATATAGGTCTAGGCTCCGAAGAAATTAAGCCCTCTTGTTGTATGTATATTATTGTTGAAATTAATTGCTCGACTGGTGTAGCTTTTCTCCATATGTTGGTGAGCAACACTTCCATAACAAGCTAGCTATATTTTCAGCACCAGCCTACCCTGGCAAATGAAGGCCTACCCCGGCCAAACCCGCTGGGCCAATTGTGCGCTGCCCTATGGCACTCCCAATCACGGTCGGATGTGATACAGCCTGAATTCGAACCATAGATATAAAAAAAAAAAATCTTCAGAAAATTAACTGTGTGTAGGTAGATACGTGTGTAGGTAGATGTGGAAAGATAGATATAAATGATTTGTTGCAAGTTGGGGGTGGGGGTAAACACCTAGCTCGGCTATTAGACAATTCTTGAATAGTCTATTGTTCAGCTAATAGCCCGTCCTGCTACACTTGTGAAAAACAAATAATAATACTTTTTCCCCTTTCCACATGATAAAGATTCCAATCGATAAAGTGTTTTTTAACCACAATCAGCCCCAACCCAAATGAATACATTGGGACTTCGGGCTAGAATTTTGAGGGTTCGAAACCTGCTCCCTGCTTGTTTCATTACATTATTATGCAGGTCTCAGAGAAAATAGCCTAGATTGTTACTCCCATCTCATTCCTCGCCCTCTTCCATGCGTCATCCAGCACGCTTGTGAGCGTGCTGGCAGGATGTACTGTTTTTTTATTCTGTATATATGAATTACAAAATCATGTTCTAGTCTATTGCATGGTTACAATGTGTAATCATTGATGTCCCAGGAGCAGGAGTGGTAAACACTGTTGAAATGTATAATTGTAATACATACATGCAGACACAGCATTATTCACAGAATGGAGTTTGATACACTTGGTATTGGATATGACAGAAAAAAAACTTGCAAAATAACTATTTTCGTAAATTAACTTTATGACCAAAAAATATGCACAATCGTTTGTCTCTACATTAACAAACATATTCCTTTCATTTGTACATTTTTTGCTTGACTCGTTATGACGTTATAACTACTTACATTTGCCTCCCCTTGTGAGGCGTCTGTTTCTCAAACTAGACCCTCTAATATACTTGTCCTCTTGCTCAGTTGTGCACCGGGGCCTCCCACTCCTCTTTCTATTCTGATTAGAGCCAGTTTGCGCTGTTCTGTTAAGGGAGTAGTACACAGCGTTGCACGAGATCTTCCGTTTCTTGGCAATTTCTCGCATGGAATAGCCTTCATTTCTCAGAACAAGAATAGACTGACGAGTTTCATAACAAAGTTCTTTGTTTCTGGCCATTTTGAGCCTGTAATCGAACCCACAAATGCTGATGCTACAGATACTCAACTAGTCTAAAGAGGGACAGTTTTATTGCTTCTTTAATCAGGACAACAGTTTGTTGTCAGCTGTCAACAGTTTGTTGTCAGTATGTCAGCTGTGCTAACATAATTGCAAAAGGGTTTTCTTATGATCAATTAGCCTTTTAAAATGATAAACTTGGGTTAGCTAACACAACGTGTCATTGGAATAGAGGAGTGATGGTTGCTGATAATGGGCCTATGGGCCTGTACGCCTATGTAGATATTCCATAAAGAAATTGCCGTTTCCAGCTACAATAGTCATTTACAACATTAACAATGTCTACACTGTATTTCTGATCCATTTGATGTTATTTTAATGGATGAAAAATGTGCTTTTCTTTCAAAAACAAAGACATTTTTAAGTGACCCCAAACTTTTGAACGGTAGTGTATATGGTAACTCCTTCAAAGCTGTTGGAAAAGCATTCCAGGTGAAGCTGGTTGAGACAATGCCAAGAGTGTTCAAAGCTGTCATCAAGGAAAAGTGTGGCTATTTGATTTGTTAAACACTTTTTGGTTACTACATGATTCCATATGTGCTATTTAATGTCTTCACTATTATTCTACAATGTAGTAAATAGTAAAAGTAAAGAAAGGTTATTTTTCCCTTGGCTGTAAACCTTTATGTTAAGCATCCACCATTTTGTTTACAGCTTTCAGATCTGCTATCATAAAATTAAGGCCAATGGGAAGGGAAATGGAATGAAATGAATCGGTACCTAATGTGTGTGTGTGTGTGTGTGTGCGTGCGCATGCGTGCGTGCGCATGTGTTAGCAACACACTCTAAGGCTATGGACTGATGAACACACCTCCGTGTCTGTGAGTGTGGCACTGAACCCGGTACCCATTTTACACTTACCTGAGTCTTGCTTCTTTTTTGTAGTGCTGCCACATTCCATCAACATGGCGGGAAGTATTGTCCTCACCAAAGAGCTCAACACTGGAAATCAACACAATGTTGCAATTGCAACATCAACTACGCAATTACCTAACTAACTACACTAACTACCTTTTTTTATGTAGCGGTTGTTATTGCTGTAGCCTATACATTTTAATTTTGTTCACAGCTGTCACTAATCCTGATGTCTCCCAGAAACATTGATTTTGTTGTAAAATTCAATTTGCTTACATTTCATTTGAACATGTTTGTGTTTTTTGAGCAAATTGTTGTTACTATAATGTATCTTTTTATATCTGGACGTGGTCCAATTTCTACAACTCAGAGCAGTTTATTGTCTCGTTGTCAAAATGTGGTATAAGCACATTCACACATTCTGTTTATAATACCTCAAATTAATGTCACTTTACTTAAGGTGTCTGTGCAGACTGCATATGACATGGTTTTGACGCCTATGATTTCAGTCAATGTAATAATGTGGTTGGTGACATAGAGGTTGGTAAATTAAATAACACCCTGTTATAAAATATTGTATGTAGACTTATGTAGAATGTAATAACATATGACAAAAGTTGTCATGCAGACTATGTAATAGCAGTCGTTAATAACGGTTGATATTAGAGCATATGACAACAGGACAGATCATCTATAACGCAAATGTTAACTAGTTTTATAACATCATATGGGGTTACTCATAACTAGTTATGACAACTTATGACAAGTTTTATTATGTATTATGTAGCTGTTTTAAAGCAGTTATGCGTGCATGCATAAGGACACCTACAATAAAGTATTACCGATTGTCCTTGTATGTCTGGAGCATAAGAAACTAATTTCATATTAAGTGAATCTGTTTATTAGCATTAGCTTTGTGTTTCTGCTGTTATGATTAATGAGCCTACTGGATAGAAGTTATTCAAACGTATTAAAATGCAGCCCTTTCTTGCTGATCTCAAGACTGACCTCAAGTAGTCTGAATTCAGTCGACTCAAGGAAGGCGAGGGTGCTTGCAGTAGAATAACATCACAGTCTGAGAGAACACACGCACAGTCATGCACATACACACACTTTGTGACAACCTGTAATTAATGGATCACTCTGATGTTTTGGCAGGAAACTGGTGAGACAGAAATCTGAGAGACAACAAGGAATGGTAAACAAATTAGAAAGGGAGAGAGCGATTTAGGGGGGAGACAGACAAAAAGACAAAAATCGAGAGAAAGTGAGGACAAGGTTGAGATAAAATGTAATACCATACTCAATTCTCTCTCCTTCCCACCTTGTTCCCTATCAAATTATATTGTCTGTGGGATAACAGCAGGATGTAGATACAGGCATTGATAAACACATTAAGACTACTCAATACTCTGCAACTCTATTCAGCAGCAGACAAATTATTTGTCAATGGTGGCATTTAGCAAGTTTACCATTCAGAATCATTAGTCTTTTTGTTGGTTTGGAATAAAAAAACTAGCTGGGGGTTTGAGTTTCAGGCTGCGTCCCAAATGGCACCCTATTCCCTAAAGAATGCTTCACATTAGATCAGAGTCCTATGATCAGAATCCATTTGGGATGCACCCTGAGAGTGTCTCGGTGAGTTTGAGCTGTTTCCCCTGTTTGACATTCTCTGTGAGTAGCTCCTGTTCAGCATTCAGTGGTCTGGAAAAGTTGTGTCCAGCAGCACTACAGCCCTCTGAGATTTAGATCACACACAGGCATGCATGCACGCACACACACACACACGCACATACACAAATCTAAAGGCTCTGTTTTTAATCTCTTGAATGTCCGTGTTTACCAACAAATATACATAGATATCCACATATACACGCACACACAGTGGCGACTTTTTCACAAGAGTAAAAGTTCAGTTGCTAAAGTTAACAAACAAGCTTACAGTATAGTGACAATTCAGCACCACAAATGTGAACAGCGATGGAATTGGAATTCGGAAGTATAGCACCACAGGAGAGTGGGCAGCAAACGTCTCAGACACAGCCACTCCCCACTACTCCCGTCTCCTGTCTATCGATCTATTACAGTGTCTTCAGAAAGTATTCACACCCCTTTGCTTTTCCAAATCTTGTGTTACAGCCTGAATTTAAAATGGATTCAATTGAGATTTTGAGTCACTGATCTACACACAATACCCCATACTATCAAATTAATAAAAAATGAAAAGCTGAAATTATCACATTTCAGGAGAAGACCCAGAAGCAGACAGTGTCGAAGTAACCAAACGTTTATTACTAGAACAGGGGGCAGGCAAAATGACAGGTCAAGGGTAGGCAGAGGTCAGTAATCCAGACCAGAGTCCAAAAGGTGCAGAACGACAGGCAGGCTCAGGGTCATAGCAGGCAGAATGGTCAAAACCGGGAAAACTAGAAAATAGGAACTAGAAAAAAACAGGAGCAAGGGGAAAACCGCTGGTAGGCTTGAAGAACAAAACAAACTGGCAACAGACAAACAGGTGTAAATACACTGGGGATAATGGGGAAGATGGGCGACACCTGATAGTACTGTCACTATGTACTGTACATTGTGACAGTACGACTAATACTAAAGTTTTTTACCACCTTAGAACAGGTAAAGAATATATAATCCAAAGCTTCATTAATTGTAGCACCAAAAATGTAATAATATACAGTACGTGCTCAAATGCATCTGCGGGGCTGCTAAACGAGCATTGAAACTTTGCATCGCAGAACATAAGGCTGCTATTTAAAATAAAAACACAGACTATGCTATTGCTCTCCACTGCATCGAAGGCAAACATGGCTCACCTTCCTCCCTGCGCTTTGTAGCCATAGAACACATCCAAATTTCACCAAGAGGAGGTGACATCAAATGTAAACTAAAACAGAGAAAGGCATTCTGGAAGTACACCTTACCCACTGTGGATCCAAAGTGGCTAAACGATGATTTTTTACTGTCCTCGTCGTTGCCTTGATCTTTTGGTCTCTCTGTGTCTCCGAATCCACAGACACCCAAATATCACATATGGATATTTTGACATGGCCTATTGATTAACGAGACACACTATCTTATTATTTTGTAATTTACCTTGTGTCTCAATGGGCGAGTAGGCTATAAATAGGAGGTAGGTGCAATGTGTAACGTCTGCTTCCAACTCACTCTCAAACACGTAGATCCCCTGAACGCAGCTCACACTCTCAAACACATAGATCCCCTGAACGCAGCTCACTCTCCAGATCCCAATCACCTGAATTCTGATCACCTGTTCACACACCTGTATGTCATTATCACACACTATTTAGTTCAGTTCTTTGCACCCCGTCACTTCTATTCTGAGTTTTGTTTCTCCCGCAATTTAATCCTCCCGTGTATGATAGTTTTGCCTATTCCCTGCCTGTACTTTAGCCTTTCAGATTTCCTGTTATCAACCTATTGCCTGATCTCCTGGACAACATTACTAGCCTTTTCCCTGCCTGTACTGTTACCTTTTTGGATCCCTTGTGTATGACCTTCTGCCTGCTCCTGGACCCAGCTACCGGCCTCCTCCTGTGGTCCTTTACAAATAAGAACTTTTTTTTGTTGAGTGCTGCAACTAGTTTACCTCGAATTAGTCCTTTTGGAAGTTTTTGGGGGACAGCCACTCTCAAGTACTCAACCCCTGACGAGGAAAGCCTAAATAAGTAAAGGAGTAAAAATTTGCTTAACAACTCACATAAAAAGTTGCATGGACTAACACTGTGTGCAATAATAGTGGTTAACATGATTTTTTAATGACTACCCCCACACATACAGTTATCTGTAAGGTCACTCAGTCGAGAAGTGAATTTCAAGCACAGATTCAACCATAAAGACCAGCAAGGTTTTCCAGTGCCTCGCTATGAAGGGCACCTTTAGGTAGATGGATGAAAAAAATCTGATACTGAATATCCCTTTGAGCATGGTGGAGTTATCAGTTATGCTTTGGATGGTGTGTCAATACACCCAGTCACTACAAAGATACAGGCATCCATCCTAACTTGATTGCCGGATAGGAAGGAAACCGCTCACGGATTTTACAATAAGGCCAATAGTGGTTTTAAAACAGTTACATAGTTTAATAACTTCTTATGGCTGCATCCTGCTACCGGGATCGATATGACAACAGCCAGTGAACGTGCAGGGCGCCAAATTCAAACAACAGAAAGCTCATAATTAAAATTCCTCAAACATACATGTGTTTTATATAATTTTAAAGGTAATCTTGTTGTTAATCCCACCAAAGTGTCCAATTTCAAATATGCTTTTCAGCGAAAGCACTACAAACGATTATGTTAGGTCACCACAAAACCACAATAAGCACAGCCATTTTTCCAGCGAAAGATAGCATTCAGAAAAAGCAGTAATAGAGAAAAAATTAATCACTAACCTTTGATTATCTTCATCAGATGACACTCATAGGACTTCATGTTACACAATACATGCATGTTTTGTTTGATAAAGTTCATATTTATATTAAAAAATCTGAGTTTACATTGGCGCGTTACATTCACTAGTTCCAAAAACATCAAGTGATTTTGCATAGCCACATCGTTTCAACAGAAATACTCATCATAAATGTAGATGATAATACAAGTTATACACATGGAATTATAGATATACCTCTCCTTAATGCAACCGCTGTGTCAGATTTAAAAAAACTTTACGGAAAAAGCAAATCATGCAATAATCTGAGACGGAGCTCAGAACAATAGCCAAATTAGCCGCCATGTTGAGGTCAACAAAAACCAGAAAATACATGATAAATGTTTCCTTACCTTTGATGAACTTCATCAGAATGCAGTCCTAGGAATCCCAGGTCCACAATAAATGCTTGATTTGTTCGATAATGTCCGTTATTTATGTACAATTAGCTACTTTGGTTAGCGCCTTTGGTAAACAATTCCAAAGTCACAAAGCGCCTCCACTATAATGTGACGAAATGTCCAAAAGTTCCATAACAGTCAGTAGAAACATGTCAAACAATGTACTGAATCAATCTTTAGAATGTTGTTAACATACATCTTGAATAACGTTCCAACCGGAGAATATGATTGACTTCAGAAGAGCGGTGGAACGGAGGTCCTCCTCATGTGAAAGCGCATGGTGAAAGCATGCTCAGCTCGTGGCAGTGATTGCTCATTCCTGTCTCCTTCGGCCCCCCTTCACATTAGAGTCATCAGACAAAGTTCTATTGACTGTTGACATCTAGTGGAAGCCGTAGGAGGTGAAAACTCATCCATATCTCGCTGTAATTTCATTGAGAGCGTGGTTGAAAATCTGCCACCAAAAATTCAAACAGGAAGTGGAACTTCTCAGGTTTTTGCCTGCCATATGAGTTCTGTTATACTCAGACATAATTCAAACAGTTTTAGAAACTTCAGTGTGTTTTCTATCCAATACGAATAATAATATGCATATATTAGCAACTGGGACTGAGGAGCAGGCAGTTTACTATGGGCACCTCTGTGCACCTTTCATCCAAGCTACTCAATACTGCCCCTGCAGCCATAAGAAGTTAATCGCTGTGATAGGAGAAAACTGAGGATGCATCAACAACATTGTAGTTACTCCACAATACTAACCTAAATGACACAGTGAAAAGGAAGGCTGTACCGAAAACAAATATTCCAAAACATGCATCCTGTACACTAAAGTAAAACTGCAAATAATGTGGCAAAGAAAATAACTTTGTCCTGAATACAAAATGTTATGTACGGGGCAAATCCAACACAAAACATGACTTAGTACCACTCTTTATATTTTCAAGTATGCTGGTGGCTGCATCATGTTATGGGTATGCTTTTCATCGGCAAGGAATGGGGAGTTTTTTAGGATAAAAAGAAACTGAATCGAACTAAGCACAAGCAAAATCCTAGAGGAAAACCTGGTTCAGTCTGCTTTCCGACAGACACGGGGAGACAAATTCCCCTTTCAGCAGGACAATAACCTAAAACACAAAGCCAAATATACACTGAGTATAGGAAACATTAATAACACCTGCTCTTTCCATGACATAGACTGACTAGCTGAATCCAGGTGAAAGCTATGATCCTGTAACGCAGATGCTGGGAGTCGGGAAGTAAGTACAGGGGGTGAATTTAATAATACAAAAAACATGTAGCAATACGTAACAAGAGTAGCATCTGGACATGAGAAACATACAGTAACTAATACTGCCTGAGGAAAGAACCAAAGGGAGTGACAGATATAGGGGAGGTAATCATAGAAGTGATGGAGTCCAGGTGAGTCTCATGAGGCGCAAGTGTGCGTAACTATGGTGGCAGGTGTGCGTAATAATAAGTAAACTGGCGACAATGAGCGCCAAACAGGAGGAGCGAGAGTAGACGTGACAGTACCCCCTCGGCTTCAACTACAGGACGCCGACCAGAGGAACGGTCCCGAGGACCAGGCAGGTAGCCTCTGATGAGGCGCGGGAACCTGAAGAGCCAACTGAGGGGCGGGAACCAGTCGAACCGGCTGAGGCGTGGGAGCCTGACGAGCCGGCTGAGACGAGCCGTCTGAGGAGCGGGAGCCTGACTAGCCGGCTGAGGCGGGGGAGCCTGACGGGCCGGCTGAGGCGGGGGAGCCTGACGGGCCGGCTGAGGCGGGGGAGCCTGACGGGCCGGCTGAGGCGGGGGAGCCTGACGGGCCGGCTGAGGCGGGGGAGCCTGACGGGCCGGGCTGAGGCGGGGGAGCCTGAAGGGCCGGCTGAGGCGCGGGAGCCTGAAGGGCCGGCTGAGGCATGGGATCCTGATGAGCCAACCAAGTCTTGAAAGCCTGTCGAACCAGCTGAGGCTTGGAAGCCTGACGGGTTGGCTGAGGAATCCCCGATAGCTTCCACAATGGAATCCTGACAAGCGAACCGAGGCTTGAGAACCTGACGAGCCAGCTGAGGCATGGAAGCCTGACATGCCAGCTGTGGCATCCCCGGTTGGTTTGACAGTGTCCCTTGGACCTAAACGTCACCAGCAAAAATAAAAAATAAATTTAAAAAAATAAATCCCTGTTGCTTCCATTTGTTGAGACAGTATTCTGTAACACAGATGCTGGGAGTCGGGTAGCAAGTACAGGGGGTGAATTTAATAATACAAAAAACATGGAATAATACAAAACAAGAGTAGCATCTGGACAAGAGAAACATAACTAATACTGCCTGGGGAAAGAACCAAAGGGAGTGACAGATATAGGGGAGGTAATCATAGAAGTGATGGAGTCCAGGTGAATCTCATGAGGCTCAGGTGTGAGTAACTATGGTGGCAGGTGTGCGTATTAATAAGTAAACTGGCGACAATGAGCGCCAGAGACGAGGAGCGGGAGTAGATGTGACAGATCCGTTATTGATGTCACTTGTTAAATCCTCTTCAATCGGTGTAGATGAAGGGAAGGAGACAGGTTAAAGAATGATTTTTTATGCCTTGAGACAATTGAGACATGGATTGTGCATCTATGTCATTCAGAGCGTGAATGGGCAAGACAAAAGATTTAAGTGCCTTTGAACCTGGTATGGTAAAAGGTGCCAGGCGCACCGGTTTGTGTCAAGAACTGCAACACAGCTGGGTTTTTCAGGTTTGACACAACTGTGGGAAGCATTGGAGTCAACATGGGCCAGCATCCCTGTGGAACGCTTTGTACACCTTGTAGAGTCCCTACCCCGACATTGAGGCTGTTCTGAGGGCAAAAGTGGCAGACAAGTGGCAGTGTGCACTACTGCATGCGTCTTGCTAGAACGGAGGAGAGACCAGCTCTCAGACTCTCCAGGAAAAGGTTGTTGCCCTCATCCGTGAGATGCATGCCTACCCCATGGTGCTGCCTAGGGACACATTGCTTTATGGCAGTGTGGCAGATTGTGGGAATGCGCATGTCACGGAGAAATGCAAGCTGGCCCATGTGGAACTGACAAACGACTTATTACAATTCAAATGCACGCAGTAAACATGGTACTTCGCACACTATCAATACCTAAAATGTATGTTCTTTTCCAAATCTGTGAGTTGTCCCACCTGTTTTCTAATTTATACTGCCATTTAAAAATGAGGGCATGTGTGCTCTTTTACTGGAGTTGGAAAGTTGTGTACAGCATTACTTAGGACATTTGTAGCTGAAGTTTTGTATTCAAGGGTTTAGAGCTATCAGGACTCAGGATAAGACCCAGATGCAGACAGTTCGAATCACAGATGTGTATTTACAAAACAGGGGGGCAGGCAAACGACAGTTCAAGGGCAGGCAGAGCTCAGTAATACAGAACGGAAGGAAGGCTCAGGGTCAGGGCAGGCAGAGGTCTGTAATCCAGGGTAGTGTCAGTAATCCAGGGCAGTGTCAAAAAGGTATAGAACGGCAGGCAGGGTCAGTGTAGGCAGAAAGGTCAAAACCGGGAGGATTAGAAAACAGCAACTATAGAAACTCGAAAACACGCTGGTAGTACTTGATGGGACTGGACGAACTGCCAACAGTCAAACAGAAAAACAGGTATAAATGCACAGGAGATAATGGGAACAAATGGGAGACACCTAGTGGGGGGTGAAGACAAGCACAAGACAGGTGAAACAGATCAGGGTGACAAGAGCATCTATACAATTTTGTAAATATGTCATAATTTCTCTTACGAGTTTTGTACTTGTCTCATGACTTTTTGTAGGTGTTTCTCAGCAGTTTGTCATTTGTTAACAGTGTTTGTATCAGGAGTTATCAAAATTGCTCTTGACGATTCACAGGGTTATGCAGGCTTTTTTGTTCAAGCCCAGTGCTACCACACCTGATTCTACTACTCAGCTGTTCATCAAGACCTCAGCTGTTCCTCGAGACCATGAATAGTAGAATCGGGTGTGGTAGAACTGGACTTGAACAAAAAAGCCTGAATAAACCTGTAGCTTGTCAAGAGCAATTGTGGCCATCCCTAAATTGTATTTACAGTTGATGAATGTAAATTTGGTTGTAAATTTGATATTTAATGATAACTCACCTTTGTTTACAAGTAATGTAGTACTAGGCCTTTTTTCAGTAAATTTTAAGCTACATTTTGATGTACACTGAACAAAAATATAAATGTTTCATGATCTGAAATAAAATATACACAGGCGATAATGGGGACAATTGGGAGACACCTGGTGGGGGGTGGTAACAAGCACAAGACAGGTGAAACAGATCAGGGTGGGACAGTTACATACCTGGTTGACCAGGTTGCCAGCGTCGGAACTCAACGATGAGGACTGGGTCCAGGATGATCCTAGCGGGGACCCAGCACCTCTCCTCCGGGCCATAACCCTCCCAGTCAACCATGTACTGGAATCCCCTGCCTCGAGGTCGAACACTCAGGAGGCGCCTCACCGTGTATGCAGGATGGCTGTTGATGAGATGGGGAGAGGGGTGGGACAGGGGTTTAATTCTAGATACATGGAAAGTGGGATGTATACAGAGAGTGTGGGGCAACAGAAGGCGAACAGCAGAGGGGCTCAAACGGCGAGATACCAGTGGCCGAGCAGGGAAGGGTGTTGCAGGCATATTCCATCCACACGAGTTGCTGGCTCCAGGTGGTGGGGTTGGCGGAGACGAGGCAATGAAGAGTCGTCTCCAGGTCCTGATTGGCTCGCTCCGACTGGCAGTGAGGGTGAAAACCAGAGGACAGGCTGGCCAATGCCCCAATGAGGGTGCAGAACGCCTTCCAGAACCAGGACGAGAACTGAGGACGGAGACCATGTCCACCGGAAGTCCATGAATCTGGAAGTCAAGAGGTGGGAATACTTTCTGAAGGCACTGTATCTCTGATTTGATGTTTTCTTTACACAATACAGTATCTGTCGTAGCGGGAGTAAAACCATGAAGGTTGCTTATTGTATAATGTCCCTGTTTGAAGGACAGTGTTGTTTGGAGTATTTCACAGCAAGTTATGGGTGTTCCATCTCTCTCTCCTTTTGTCTCTGTCTTTCGCACTCTCCCTCTGTACCCATGAAAAGTCAACAAAAACACAGGCTTGGTCTATAAAAGAGAGAGAGTGTGGTGTCTGTGCGTGCATGGGTGTGTCACTTGGGAGAATAGAGCAGAGCACCATAATAAATAGCAGCATTAAATGAACAACGTCAACACCTCTTTTTCTCACGCTCACCCTCTCTCCCCATCCATCTCTCTCTCACTCCCCTCCCTCTCTTTCTCTCTCATCTCTCTCCCCATACCTATCTATTCCTCTCCATTTCACCCTCCCTCCATCGGTTTTATGGTGGCAATGCCAGAGGGCACTGGATATTGATTGTGTTCTGAGGACTGATGGGCAAAGACTAAGCAGAGGGAGAGAGAAGGTGGAAGGGAAGAGGGAATGAATGAGGGGAATACTTCAATGTGGGGCCAGCATCTTCTTGGTGCAGTGGATAGCTGCCATCTTTTTTGTACATAATATTTGAGCCATCATTTTCTATGACCAAAAACAGCTTCTGGACATCAGAACAGCAATCACTAACCTTGATTTGGATGACGTTTTTTCTTCAACAAGTTGGCAGCTGTGGACACACTGCTTATTCCGGACCAGGCCCTAATCCCCGGGAATCGAAAGAGGAAGAGACAGCGCAAGAGAGGTAAACGAACGGGCTACCTGACGAGACTATGTCGGGGAATAAATAAACCCCCTCTACCCTCCTTTCTATTGGCGAACATACAATAACTAGAGAATAACCTGAAGAACGGTAATATCGCTATGTAACCTAGAATAACCTCAAGAACTGTAATATCTCTATGTTTCTTGGAGTCGTGACTGAACATGGACATGGATAATGTACTTATCTAGCTGTTTTTTCTATGCATCGTCAAGACCGAACGGCAGCTTCGGGTAAGGTTAAGGGGGAGGTGTGTGTCTCTTTGTTAACAACAGCTGGTACACTATCTCTAATGATAATGAAGTCTTGAGTATTTTGCTCACCTGAGTTAGAATACCACATGATAAGCTGTAGACCATACTATTGCAATACCAAGAGAGTTTTCATCTATCCTTTTTGTAACTGTCTATTTACCATCAAGAACCGATGCTGGCACCAAGACCGCACTCAACAAGCTGTGTAGGTCCATAAGCAAACAAGATATGCAAATCTAGAGGCGGTGCTCCTAGTGGCCAGTGACTTTCATGCAGGGAAACTGAAATCTGTCTTACCTCATTTTTACCAGCATGTCACCTGTGTACCTAGAGGCGACAAAACTCTACATCACCTGTACTCCACACACAGAAACGCATGCAAAGCTCTCCTTCGCCCACCATTTAGCAAATCTGACCATGACTCCATCCTTCTGATTCCTGCTTACAAGCAAAAACTCAAACAGGACGTATTAGTGACACGCTCAATACGAAATGGTCCGATGAAACAGATGCAAAGCTACAGGACTGTTTCGCTAGCACAGACTAGAATATGTTCCGGGATTCATCCGATAACATTGAGGAGTTTACCACATCAGTCACCGGCTTCATTAATAAGTGCATTGACGACGTCGTCCCCACAGTGACCGTACGTGTATATATCCCAACCAGAAGCCATGGACTACAGGCAACAACGAGCTAAAGGCTAGAACTGTCGCTTTCAAGGAGTGGGACACTAATCCAGAGGCTTGCAAGAAATCCCACTAAGACCTCCGACGAGCATTTAAACAGTCAAAATGTCAACACAGGACTAAGACTGAATCTAACTACGCCAGCTCTGATGCTCATTGGATGTGGCAGGGCATGCAAACTATCACGGATTACAAAGGGAAACCCAGTTCCTTCTATGCTCGCTTCGAGTCAAGCAACACTGTACCATGCATGAGAGCACCATCTGTTCCAGACAACTGTGTGATCTCGCTCTCTTTGCTCTGTTCATCTTTCCCTTGATCCTGACTAGTTTCCCAGTCCCTGCCCCTGAAAAACATCCCCACAGCATGATGCTGCCACCACCATGCTTCGCCGTAGGGATGGTGACAGGTTTCCTCCAGACATGACGCTTGGCATTCAGGTCAAAGAGTTCTTGGTTTCATCAGACCAGAGAATCTTGTTTCTCATGGTCTGAGAGACCTTTAGGTGCCTTTTGGCAAACTCCAAGCTGGCTGTCATGTGCCTTTTACTGAGGAGTGGCTTCCGTCTGGCCACTCTACCATAAAGGTCTGATTGATGGAGTGCTACAGAGATCGTTGTCCTTCTGGAAGCTTCTCCCATCTCCACAGAGGAACTCTGGAGCTCTGTCAGAGTGACCATCGGGTTCTTGCTCACCTCCCTGACCAAGGCCCTTCTCCCCCGATTGCTAAGTTTGGCCGGGCGGACAGTCTTGGTGGCTCCAACTTCTTCCATTTAAGAATGATGGATGCATCTGTCTCGGAGCTCTAAGGACAATTCCTTCAACCTCATGGCTTGTTTTTTGCTCTGACATGCACTGTCAACAGTGGGACCTTATCTAGACAGGTGTGTGCCTTTCCAAATCATGTCCAATCAATTGAACTTCAATTGAACTTCAATTGAACTTGAGTCAATTGGACTCCAGGTGGACTCAAAGTAGTAGAAACATCTCAAGGATGATCAATGGAAACAGGATGTACAAGAGCTCTATTTCAAGTCTCATAGCAAAGGGTCTGAATATTTCTTTAAATAAGGTAATACTGTTTTTATTTGTAATAAATTGGCTAAAATGTCTAAACCTGTTTTCGCATTGTCATCATGGGATATTGTGTGTAGATCAATGAGAATGATTTTTTTTTTTTATAGAGTAAGGCTGTAACGTAACAAAATGTGGAAAAAGTCAACGGGTCTGAATACTTTCCAAATGCACCGTAAATGTAAGAATTCTAAACTTCTTTAATAAGCACAATGTCTTGAGTAAAAGCCTAATTGGATTTATACCAACACATCGCACAACCGATGTACACCCTCACCACCCTGATAGATAAACATATCCACCAAAATAAGACTTGCTTTACTGACTTCCAAAAAGCATTTGATTGTATTTGGCATACAGGACCTTAGACCGCTGCGCCACTCGGGAGCCCTACCAGGTCAAAGAGTTCAAGACTGCCAGACCTGGGCCCTGACAGTAAACCTCAAAAATACAAAACTAATGATTTTCCAGAGGAGATACAGATCTCAGGGAAGTAGACCAAAGTTCTCAATTGGTACAAATTATACAATTGAAGTCGGAAGTTTACATACACCTAGGTTGGAGTCATTAAAACTCGTTTTCAACCACTCCACAAATATCTTGTTAATTGGCAAGTCGGTTAGGACATCTACTTTGTGCATGACACAAGTCCTTTTTCCAACGATTGTTTACGGACATATTATTTATAATTCACTGTATCACAATTCCAGTGGGTCAGAAGGTTACATACACTAAGTTGACTGAGCCTTTAAACAGCTTGGAAAATTCCAGAAAATGATGTCATGGCTTTAGAAGCTTCTGATAGGCTAATTGACGTCAATTGGAGGTGTACCTGTGGATGTATTTCAAGGCCTACCTTCAAACTCAGTGCCTCTTTGCAAAAGAAATTAGCCAAGACCTCAGAAAAAAACTGTAGACCTCCACAAGTCTGGTTCATCCTTGGGAGCAATTTCCAAATGCCTGAAGGTACCACGTTCATCTGTACAAACAATAGTACGCAAGTATAAACACCATGGGACCACGCAGCCGTCATACCGCTCAGGAAGGAGACACGTTCTGTTTCCTAGAGATGAACGTACTTTTGTGCGAAAAGTGCAAATCAATCCCAGAACAACAGCAAAGGACCTAGTGAAGATGCTGGAGGAAACAGGTACAAAAGTATCTATATCCACAGTAAAACGAGTCCTATATCGACATAACCTGAAAGGCCGCTCAGCAAGGAAGAAGCCACTGCTCCAAAACTGCAATAAAAAAAAGCCAGACTACGGTTTGCAACTGCACATGGGGCCAAAGATCGTACTTTTTGGAGAAATGTCCTCTGGTCTGCTGTAACAAAAATAAAACTGTTTGGCCATAATGACCATCGTTATGTTTGGAGGAAAAAGGGGGAGGTTTGCAAGTCGAAGAACAACATCCCAACCATGAAGCACAGGGGTGGCAGCATCATGTTGTGGGGGTGCTTTGCTGCAGCACTGACTGGTGCACTTCACAAAATAGATGGCATCATGAGAGAGGAAAATTATGTGAATATATTGAAGCAACATCTCAAGATATCAGTCAGGAAGTTAAAGCTTGGTCGCAAATGGGTCTTCCAAATGGACAATGACTCCAAGCATACTTCCAAAGTTGTGGCAGAATGGCTTAAAGACAACAAAGTCAAGGTATTGGAGTGGCCATCACAAAGCCCTGACCTCCATCCTATAGATAATTTGTGGGCAGAACTGAAAAAGCGTGTGCGAGTAAGGAGGCCTACAAACCTAACTCAGTTACACCGGCTGTCAGGAGGAATGGGCCAAAATTCACCCAACTTATTGTGGGAAGCTTGTGGAAGGCTACCCGACACGTTTGACCTAAGTTAAACAATTTAAAGGCAATGCTACCAAATACTAATTGAGTGTATGTAAACTTCTGACCCACTGGGAATGTGATGAAAGAAATAAAAGCTGAAATAAATCATTCTCTCTACTATTATTCTGACATTTCACATTCTTAAAATAAAGTGGTGATCTTAACTGACCTAAAACAGGCAATTTTTTACTTGGATTAAATGTCAGGAGTTGTGAAAAACTGAGTTTAAATGTATTTGGCTAAGGTGTGTGTAAACTTCCGACTTCAACTGTATATAGAGTACTGCACACATTACAATTACTTAGGTTTAAAAAATAAGCTAAACTGGACACCTAAATTAATCAGTGAATGAACTGGGAGAGAAAGCAAGCAGGGCATTCTAAGCCAGTAAAAAACTATTTCAAATTAAAATACCTGTTCAAATGTGTGCATAACTAATTGAATGTGTCATTGAACCAATTGCACTTCATGGCAGCGAGGTGTGTGGTCCACTTGCAAAAAAGATTTCACCAAATGGGACAAACACCCCATTAATACCCTGCCAATAAAGCCATTTTAATTGAATTGAATTGAGAGAGAGAAAGAGATTAGATCTGGTTCAGCCCAAGGGGAATCATCACGCCTCCAGTCAAACTCTTAACCAATACCTGAGCTCCACCTCCAACCAATTAGGTGTGGAGTTCTCCCACATTGCTGAGCTCACTGGATTCAACCCACTTCTCTGTCTTATTGGATTCACTGACTCACACACACAGACACAAACAGTCTCACAAACACACACCCTCAAACACACACACACACACACACAGACAAAGACACACACATATACACACACACAAACACACATACACACACACGATACACATGCACGGACACACATTAACCCCCTCCAGAGATTTTGTGATGTAAATTAATTCTTGAGTCCAGGGCATTCTACAATTCATATGAGGGGAAATCAATCCGTTATCTCGTACAGTTAATCAATTATATTCCAGACCAGCTTTCCCTAACTTTCACATCTACATACGATGGTGGACACTGGATGGTATAGGCCTGTTGTGTAAGTGAATAACGCCCAAAGGCTTGGCTCAGCAGGCAGGCCTACAATATTAGATATGAGAGGCTCATATCAAAGTGGAAGCTTCTTCCAAACACTGGAGGAAGGTTGACAGCTTGTTTTGCTTCTGATAATATAGAATTGCTTATACAGGAATGTACAGACCTACACAATATACAGTACACTCGTGGCCAAAAGTTTTGAGAATTATACAAATATACATTTTCACAAAGTCTGCTGCCTCAGTTTGTATGATGGCAATTTGCATATACTCCAGAATGTTATGAAGAGTGATCAGATGAATTGCAATAAAATTGCAAAGTCCCTCTTTGCCATGCAAATGAACTGAATCCCCAAAAAACATTTCCACTGCATTTCATCCCTGCCACAAAAGGACCAGCTGACATCATGTCAGTGATTCACTCGTTAACACAGGTGTGAGTGTTGACGAGGACAAGGCTGGAGATCACTCTGTCATGCTGATTGAGTTCGAATAACAGACTGGAAGCTTCAAAAGGAGGGTGGTGCTTCAAATCATTGTTCTTCCTCTTTCAACCATGGTTACCTGCAAGGAAACACGTGTCATCATCATTGCTTTGCACAAAAAGGGCTTCACAGGCAAGGATATTGCTGCCAGTAAGATTGCACCTAAATCAACCATTTATCGGATCATCAAGAACTTCAAGGAGAGCGGTTCAATTGTTGTGAAGAAGGCTTCAGGGCGCCCAAGAAAGTCCAGCAAGTGCCAGGACCGTCTCCTAAAGTTGACTCAGCTGCGGGATCGGGGCACCACCAGTACAGAGCTTGCTCAGGAATGGCAGCAGGCAGGTGTGAGTGCATCTGCACGCACAGTGAGGCGAAGACTTTTGGAGGATGGCCTGGTGTCAAGAAGGGCAGCAAAGAAGCCACTTCTAGGGGCCTCCCGGGTGGCGCAGTGGTCTAGGGCACTGCATCATCGCGCTCCAGCGACTCCTGTGGCGGGCCGGGCGCAGTGCGCGCTAACCAAGGGGGCCAGGTACACGGTGTTTCCTCCGACACATTGGTGCGGCTGGCTTCCGGGTTGGAGGCGCGCTGTGTTAAGAAGCAGTGCGGCTTGGTTGGGTTGTGCTTCGGAGGACGCATGGCTTTCGACCTTCGTCTCTCCCGAGCCCGTACGGGAGTTGTAGCGATGAGACAAGATAGTAATTACTAGCGATTGGATACCACGAAAATTGGGGAGAAAATGGGATAAAATAAAAAAATAAATTTAAAAAAAGCCACTTCTCTCCAGGAAAAACATCAGGGACAGACTGATATTCTGCAAAAGGTACAGGGATTGGCCTGCTGAGGACTGGGGTAAAGTCATTTTCTCTGATGAATCCCCTTTCCAGATTGTTTGGGGCATCCGGAAAAAAGCTTGTCCGGAGAAGACAAGGTGAGCGCTACCATCAGTCCTGTATCATGCCAACAGTAAAGCATCCTGAGACCATTCATGTGTGGGGTTGCTTCTCAGCCAAGGGAATGGGCTCACTCACAATTTTGCCTAAGAACACAGCCATGAGTAAAGAATGGTACCAACACATCCTCCGAGAGCAACTTCACCCAACCATCCAGGAACAGTTTGGTGACGAACAATGCCTTTTCCAGCATGATGGAGCACCTTGCCATAAGGCAAAAGTGATAACTAAGTTGCTCGGGGAACGAAACATTTATATTTTGAGTCCATGGCCAGGAAACTCCCCAGACCTTAATTCCATTGAGAATTTGTGGTCAATCCTCAAGAGGCGGGTGGACAAACAAAAACCCACAAATTCTCACAAACTCCAAGCATTGATTATGCAAGAATGGGCTGCCATCAGCCAGGATGCGGCCCAGAAGTTAATTGACAACATGCCAGGGCAAATTGCAGAGGTCTTGAAAAAGAAGGGTCAACAAGGCAAATATTGACTCTTTGCTTCTACTTCATGTAATTGTCAATAAAAGCCTTTGACACTTATGAAATGCTTGTAATTATACTTCAGTATTCCATAGTAACATCTGACATCTGTGTCATTCTCAAAACTTTTGGCCACGACTGTATTTACAGTTGAAGTCGGAAGTTTACATACACCTTAGCCAAATACATTTAAACTTAGTTTTTCACAATTCCTGACATTTAATCCAAGTAAGAAATTCCCTGTTTTTGGTCAGTTAGGATCACCACTTTATTTTAAGAATGTGAGATGTCAGAACAATAGTAGAGAGAATGGCTTATTACAGCTTTTAGTTCTTTCATCACATTCCCAGTGGTCAGAACTTTACATACACTCAATTAGTTTTTGCTATCATTGCCTTTAGACTGTTTAACCTTTTTTGGGCTAGGGGGCAGTATTCGGAATTTCGGATGACTGATGTGCCCAGAGTAAACTGCCTGTTACTCAGGCCCAGAAGCTAGGATATGCATATAATAAGCATTGTATAGAAAACACTCTGAAGTTTCTTAAACTGTTAAAATAATATCTGTGAGTATAACAGAACTGATATGGCAGGCGAAAACCCGAGGACAATCCATCCAGATTTTTTTTTTCAGCTCACTTCTGATTACAATGGCTGGGAATAGGAATATAAAAGGAAGTCCTCCCCGATTGCAGTTCATAGGGCTTCCACTAGATGTCAACAGTCTTTAGAAAGAGTTTTGCTAGAATTTGCTAGAATTTGTAGTTTTTCTAAGTGGCTCCCATTTTGGCTGTAGTGTTCCGGTGAGTGCTCGTACTTCGTTATTTATCTCCGGTACTGGTCTCCAGTATTCTCCGTCTTAAATTTTATTGTTTATATACATAATAGAGTACCTGAGAATTGATTAGTAACGTTGTTTGATATGTTTGGAAGAAGTTTATTGGTAACTTACGGGATTCATTTGTTTGCATTTTGAACGAGGGAAACCGGTGGATTACTGAGTCTAGCGCGCCAATGAAACAGACTTTTTGGGGATATAATTATCAAACAAAAGGACCATTTGTTATGTAGTTAGGACCCTTGTGGATTTGTGGAGTGGTTGAAAAACTAGTTTTAATGACTCCAACCTACGTGTATGTAAACTTCCGACTTCAACTGTATATCCATATATAAAGACATATACGGTGACAAACAGATTTTTCAGCAGGGAACTTGTGGTTAGCTAATAATGAATGTGTAATGTAATGTATAATGTCTAACAACAAATGTATCAAATGTATCATGCAAAGGTCACACACACACACTCGCAAAAGATCAATAGAGCCAAAGTCGTTTCCTCAGGAGATGCAGCCACACGTTACACAGCCAAACACTCACAGCTTCTGCAGAAACGTTTAAACCTGCTCCCTGAAACCTTCTGTTCCTCTCTGTGAGGTCATACAGTATGAAGAGAACAGACATGGCAGACCTGGAGGGAGGGTAATGTAACATGGCAGCTCTTCTAATCTGATTTATGTTTATTTAATAGGATGTGAATATTTTATGTCTGTGAAGGAGTAATCTTGATCTGAGATTGAGTGTGTGTACGTGTGTGTGTGTGTGTGTGTGTGTGTGTGTGTGTGTGTGTGTGTGTGTGTGTGTGTGTGTGTGTGTGCGTGTGTGTGTGTGTGTGTGTGTGTGTGTGTGTGTGTGTGTGTGTGTGTGTGTGTGTGTGTGTGTGTGTGTGTGTGTGTGTGTGTGTGTGTGTGTGTGTGAGAGGGGGGGGTCTGTGTGTGTGCGTGCGCATGCGTGTGTGGTGGGATCAGAGGCATTAGTCATTAGTGCTTGACCAGAGAACTACTGGGGCAGTCTCTGCCAGAAAACAGAATATTTGCTGACTACTTCACCAATCAGTCCTTGATTGTTATTGCAGTTAATTGAACATTTTCTGAGAAATTAAACTTTAAAGGGTCCTATGCAATGGTGCTTTCCTATATTTTAAGTCCGAAAAACATAGCATTTTCGCTTGTTACATACAGGACGTATTGGTTTATATTGCTTCGAATTACAGAGCTTGTGGTTGAAAATGAAGTTGTCATCTACTTCCCTACTGAGTGCTAAGAAGTCTCTCTCTCCCTCACCCGTGTTATTTCATCATCTCTCCTTCCCTTCTACCTTTCCCCCTCTTCACCCTCTCCCTCTCTCCCTTCACGATTGGCCTCTCTCTTCCTCTTGCCTCCCTCCCTCTATCCATCTCTCACTCTCTATCAGGCAGTTTCCAGCTGAACTGGGGCTTGGCAGTGCGAGCTATATCAGTCTATATATAGTCTCGGCGGAGAAGGAGAAGAGAGTGTGAGGAGAGGAGAGTGTGAGGAGAGGAGAGAAGGGGAGAGTGAGGAGAGAAGAGGATAATGTGAGGAGCGGAGAGTGTGAAGAGAGGAGCGTGTGAGGAGAGGAGCGTGTGAGGAGAGGAGCGTGTGAGGAGAGGAGCATGTGAGGAGAGGAGCGTGTGAGGAGAGGAGAGAAGAGAAGAGGAGAGGGAGAGGAGAGAAACGAAGGGAAGAGGAGAGTGTGAGGAGAAAAGAGGAGAATGTGAGGAGCGGAGAGTGTGAGGAGAGAAGAGAGTGAGGAAAGGAGAATGAGAGGAGAGGAGACGAGAGGAGAGGAAAATGTGAGGAGAGAAGAGGGGAGGCAGTGTCAGTCTTTGAGCCAAATTAAAAACAGCAGCAGACAGCAAATACAGGACGGATGGACAGATCTCTCTAATTTTCTCCTTCTCTCTTTCTTTCTCTCGGAGGACCTGGGCCCTAGGACCATGCGTCGGGACTGCCGCCCGTGGTGACTCCTTGCTGTCCCCAGTCCGCCTGGCCTTGCTGCTATTCCAGTTTCAGCTGTTCTGCCTGCGGTTATGGAACCGCCACCTGTCCCAGACCTGTTGTTTTTCAACTCTTAATGATCAGCTATGAAAAGCCAACTGAAAATTATTCATGATTATTATTTGACCATGCTTGTCACTTATGAACATTTTTGAACATCTTGGCATAGTTCTGTTATAATCTCCACCCGGCACAGCCAGAAGAGGACTGGCCACCCCTCATAGCCTGGTTCCTCTCTAGGTTTCTTCCTAGGTTTTGGCCTTTCTAGGGAGTTTTTCCTAGCCACCGTGCTTCTACACCTGCATTACTAGCTGTTTGGGGTTTTAGGCTGGGTTTCTGTACAGCACTTCGAGATATTAGCTGATGTACGAAGGGCTATATAAAATAAAATTGATTGATTGATTGACAAGGAGCACGGGTTACAACAGCAATCTGTGGAGGAGAAAATTGGACTGGCATCATTCTAAATGTCCTCAACAGGCCTTGACTTAGAGGTCAACAGAGGTCAGGGGTCGGAGGGTACAGTCTCTGACCATCTCTGACCCAAAATGAATATTCAAACTTCACAACCGTGGAGATGTGGATGCCGGGTCGTGTTCATTATAGGTACCAGTGGTGGTCGGTGCCGTTTAAGATGAGGGAGGACGATACATTTTTTTCATGAGCATTGGCCTTATTTTCATTACAGCATATTGGATGACTGTCATTCATATTCCATTCACCCAGTTCAATGCAACTGTAACGAGGTGCATAACTAGCGGCAGAGAAGTCAGGCGCAGGAGAGCGAAAACTGATTTACAACGGTGTCGTTTAATCAACATAAACCACCGTCAACAGAACAATACATGAAATGGGTCAAACAAAACCCGGTAATCACCAGCATATCGTGCACAAGCACTACAGGAAACAATTACGGACAAGGATATGGGGGGAACAAAGGGTTAAATACACAACATGTAATTGATGGAATAAGAACCAGGTGTGATGTAAGACAAGACAAAACCAATGGAAAATGAAAAGTGGATCGGCGATGGCTAGAAGATTGGTGACATCGACCACCGAACGCCGCCCGAACAAGTAGAGGGACCATCTTCAGCAACAGTGATAGGTTTAGGCTACTACATGATAATCAAATTTTCCCTATACTTATTATGAGGTTGCTACAACCTAGCCTATGAGACTGAAAGTCGAGAGAAAAATTTGAGGTGACAGACAGGGACACATGGACAGACAGTGACACATTCAATACCACCTTGCACACTCTTACACACTCTTAAAAAGTTAAAATCATTAGTCCAACAGTTGCAAACGAGAGTTTCTACTAGACAAATTCAGGTATGTTTATCCCTGTTCCATTTAAGAAATGTTTTTCAACAGAATCCGCAGAATGAATGTGATTCCTGATCACACATAAACACAGTTAACTTTCATAGCAGCCCCGTTGTATTCCTTCTCGTATCCTTCTCGTATCTAAGCGCTTTCCTCCTCTCACCTTTTCCCTTCGCTTGTGTACTTCAAGGCACAACACATCAGCTGTATGTGACCAGGTGGGAAAAAAACATATCATAAGCGCTACACACAGCCTACATCATTGTCACCGTATTAGCTAAAGTAGCGTCATAGTCAACATAGCTAATAGAACTAACAAGTTAGTTAACCCACTACAATCAGGCAGTAACGTTACAGTGTACAGCCAGTAAACAGTTTAGCACTTACACCAGTGGGCCCTGGTGGCAATAAATTAGTAAAACCAAAAGCTTACCTTGACTTCAAAGAGTTCCAGCGTTATGTTGGATAGGCAGCTAGCTAACATAGCATTACTCTGTTTCGGCAGGGTGTTTGAGTAGGCTAAACTAGCTAGCTGTATTTGCTAGCTAAGTAAGTGAAACTGAAAGAAAAATGACAATCTATCTCTCTCTCTTGAATCTCCTTCATTTTGGAAGAAATTAATTTGTTCAAAATTGTTCAACTATTGTCTTTCTCTCTCTTTGAGTCAACTACTCACCACATTTTAAGCACTAGAGTGCTAGCTAGCTGTAGCTTATGCTTTCAGTACTAGTTTCATTATCTGATCATTTGATTGGGTGGACAACATGTCAGTTCATGCTGCAAGAGCTCTGATAGGTTGGAGGACGTCTTCCAGAAGTTGTCATAATTACAGTGTAAGTCTATGGAAGGGGGTGAGAACCATGACCCTCCTAGGTTTAGTATTGAAGTCAATGTACCCAGAGGAGGACGGACGCTAACTGTCCTCCGGCTCCACCATGGTGCTACCCTACAGAGTGCTGTTGAGGCTACTGTAGTCCTTTATTGCAATACATTGTGTTTTAATCAATTATTTGGTGACGTGAATATATTTAGTATAGTTTTATCTAAAAAGGATAGCTTTTTAAATGTTTTACAATTTTTATTTTTATGAAATTCACTGAGGAGGATTATCCTCCCCTTCCTCCTCTGAGGAACCTCCACTGATAGGCAACAAACGGAAGAGTGGACTGAAACAGGGAGAGACTATCTAGACTTGTCCAATAAGAAACGTTCCCTTTCACTTCCCATTCCAAAATGTTTTAAAGCGCTTTCCATTTCGGCCTTAACAAACATGACCCTGCTGTTCTCCTGTCCAGTTCCTTTTCAGTGCAGATGGAGGAAAGAAGACGAAGAGAGGAAGGCACTTCAGACTACTGACTAGTAGTCAAAAACTCTTGCTAAGAAGACTTCACTCCCAGGGAAGATCTCAAATGCATACTCCTCTCCTCTCTCCTCTCTCCTTGTCTCCTTCTCAAAACCCATTGCAGGAGAAGGTCCCGCCCCTCTGACCTTCTCCTGCAATGGGTTTTGAGAAGGAGACAAGGAAAGAGGAGAGAGTATGCTAGGTGTATACAATTGAGATCTTCCCCCAGACTAGGCAACAGCTAGACACTTATCCTTCTCAAGGTCTTCTCTTGTGAGAGTAATGAGAGAGGTATCTAAAGACAGGAGATGGGCTGCATAAATTTACTTCAGCTAAGAAGGAAAAATACACTAGCTTCGTTAGTGTATATATTCTTCACCGTGGCTGTTCATTCTGATGAGTCACAACGGCTGGTGGGCTCTAATAAGCTGTCACTACTTCTGCGTTTAGGAAAACACGCACACGCACGAACACACACACATACACTCTCTAAGTAGATGTGTTACGATAAAGGCAGATGATGCTCTTCAAGGTAATAATTAATTAAATAATGTAGAGGAATCAGACAGGATGGTGAGTTTGTTTATCATCTACACACTTACTGTCTATACATCAGCAGATCTAGTCAATTAAAAAAACTTAGTTTATCTTCTAAACAGAAGGAAAGGATAATGATCAGGTTTCTGTTTAAATATAGGCATGGACTGTGTGTGTGTGCATGTATTCGTGCATGTGAGCAGTTACCTTCCAGGTGCCTCACAAGTGGAATCTGGGCCAGACATGACAAGTAACCATGACTACCATGAACAAACACACACGCACGCATGCACACACATCTCCTCTGAGTTTCTGTCAAACCTGAGTCAGAATTCCACATCGACACGGGGGGAGGGGGTTAAGTGACAATATCAACGTGTTTCTGGGTAATGGAACGCAAAATTACGAAAAGGGAAGGAAGAGGAGACAAGAAGGAGATCTGTCTCTATTGGTGAATATTCTCTATGATCAAAGGAGGCCCTGGTTACAGCTATGACTGTTCACTGGTAGGAGGGGAGAACAGATGTGATTTCAGAAGAGAAAATGAGAAATCGCTTCGGAGGATTTAGGTTCAGAAAGCGAGAGAGAGAGAAGATATTTGTAAAGGTGAGAGAGAAGAGAGCAGCTCTGTAGGTAGATTCTAGGGCTGAGTAATACAGAGAGGTTGTTTTAACAGGAGATGGGGAAGACACACTCAGACAGGGCTAAATCCTGTCCTTTGATCTCTGCTAAGGCCTCACAAGGCAGTCTGCTATTAGCTAACAACCTCAGGTGCAGCACACACACACAGTGACCTGAACTAACATCACCTCATCCTCATCTGTAATGAATATACTGCCCACCTGTGGTTGTTCAATGTACCACAGGTCAGAGGAGAGAGAGAGTTTTGAGTTTTTATAAGACCTTTATTTTATACTTACTTATTAAAACTTCTTATGGCTGCAATCCCGGTAACGGGATCGATATGACAACAGCCAGTGAAAGTGCAGGGCGCCAAATTCAAACAACAGAAATCTCATAATTAAAATTCCTCAAACATACATGTGTCTTATACCATTTTAAAGGTAATCTTGTTGTTAATCCCACCAAAGTGTCCGATTTCAAATAGGATTTTCAGCGAAAGCACCACAAACGATTATGTTAGGTCACCGCCAAATCACAGACAAACACAGTCATTTTTCCAGCCAAAGATAGGAGTCACAAAAAGCACAAATGTTGGAAACCAGAAATGACATGATAAATATTCCATTACCTTTGATGATCTTCATCAGAATGCACTCCCAGGAATCCCAGGTCCACAATAAATGCTTGATTTGTTCGATAATGTCTGTTATTTATGTCCAATTAGCTACTTTTGTTAGCGCGTTTGGTAAACAATTCCAAAGTTATGAAGCGCATTCCCTAAAAGCTGACGAAATGTCCAAAGGTTCAGTAACAGTCAGTAGAAACATGTCAAACAATGTATTGAATCAATCTTTAGAATGTTGTTAACATAAATCTTGAATAACGTTCCAACCGGAGAATTACATTGACTTCAGATGAGCGATGGAACAGAGCTCCCTCTTATGTGAACGCGCATGGTCAAAGAATGGTCAGGTCATGGCAGACATGACTAATTCTCCTCTCATTCGGCCCCCCTTCACATTAGAGGCATCAGACAAAGTTCTACAGACTGTTGACATCTAGGGGAAGCCATAGGAAGTGCAAACATTCATATCTCGCTGTGATTTCAATGGGATCTTGGTTGAAAATCGACCAGCCTCAGAATTTCCACTTCCTGTTTGGATTTTTTCTCAGGTTTTTGCCTGCATATGAGTTCTGTTATACTCACAGACATAATTCAAACAGTTTTAGAAACTTCAGAGTGTTTTCTATCCAATACGAATAATAATATGCATATATTAGCAACTATGACTGAGGAGCAGGCCGTTTACTCTGGGCACCTCTGTGCACCTTTCATCCAAGCTACTCAATACTGCCCCTGCAGCCACAAGAAGTTAACACAAATAATGCCACACTGTGCCTTTTAAGAAATTAAACAACAAATTTGTAATTCTTAAATAAAAATACATTCAATAAAATAATATTTTATTTCCTACTCAGAAAAATTGACATCTTAGCTTAATAAAATTGAACAGTTGACATTTTCTTTTCTGTTGCTTACTGTATTAAAACCCCAAAATACAGCTGTAAACAAAGACTCCAGCATTTCAAAGAGAGGCTTTATCCTCTCACACTCCATAACACAGTGAAAATGGTTTCTCTTATATTACAAAAAAGGACATCCATCTCCATCATCTGAGTTAATAACAGATACAAAAGCATTAACTGCAATGATACCATGCAAAACCCTCAATTGCATGTCACCAGTGCCCTTTTGTAACAGTGGCTTGTACAGTGCTCTCTATGCTCTCCATGTCACCAATACCCAGTTTTACCCTCCAAGGAGTGTCTTTTCTAATCTTCAATTTATCTTTATTCAAAACCTTGACACACCCCTATATAAGTCCCATTCACCTCATCCAAACCCAACTCTTCCAACCCTCTCAAATCCAGTAATAACGCCTTTCTTTCTGACTCTGGGATATTAGGTGTAATCCCAAGTCTTGGAAATGGGACATTTTCATCTTGAACCTTCTTCTTGTGATTATTAAGCATAAACCACTCTTCTACTGACAGAGCCTTCCTGCAGCTTCCCAGCAGTTGTCCAACAATCCTTTCTGACCTCACCCACAAATGTTCAGCCACCCGTCCTCCATCCATTAAGGTGGGCCCAGCCATGGCCATTAACTGCTTTAGGGTGATGATTTTGCCCTTCACTAGAATCTTGGACAAATGTGGAACAGCTCTAGTTGTACAATACAGTCTTTCCCCATACACCAGAGGTTCCTCCAGCAGCCAATGCACTGACTCAGCTGGACACCTTCATTATGCTCCAAACCCTAAGAAGGCCTCTGTAAAATGGATGTACTCCCTCCCTAGAAATATGTCCACTGTCAACCAAAAATAAAGCCTTCTTAAACCTAATCCCCCGACCTTCTGTAATACAAGACCTGCCACCCCTCTCCAAACCACATTTTCCGGTCCATAAAGCAACCTTTGAATAAACGGAAACCAGAAAGCAGCAGCCTTACTAGCAAGATGTACAATACCTTGCCCCCCTCCTCTTTTGACAAATACAAAACACTTTGTGGAACCCAATGATATTTATCCCAAAATAAATCTACAATAATCCCCTGTATTTTAGCCAGAAGGCCAGAAGGTGGCTCTAAACATGAAAACCGATGCCAATGTGCAGAGGTAACCACATTGTTAACAATAATAGTACGCCCCCTGTATGACATATGAGATAACAACCAACGCCATCTCCTCATCCTCCCTTCCACCATTTCAAGCACCCCATTACAATTTTTTTCCCATTGTCCCCTTATCCCCTAGGTACACTCCAAGATACTTAAAACCTCCCTTACACTATTCCAGCCACCCTGGCAAAACCATGATCCCTCCAGACCATTTTCCAATCTGTAAAGCACAACTTTTTTCCCAATTTACCTTTGCAGAGGATATTCTCCTAAACCGATCAACCATGAGACTCAAACGATCGACCTCTGTTTGATTTTTCACAAAAATAACTATATCATCAGCATAGGCTGAGAGACGAATAGGAGGAATATCCTCTGAAAGGTGCACCCCTTCAATGTGACTTCTAATGTTATTTAGTAGTGGCTCTATAGCGATGGCATATAACATTCCTGACAAAGAACACCCCTGCCTAATTCCTCTACACACTTTAAAAGGAGCACCGTTAACTTTCTGTACACTTTCAATGTCACCACATATCACACTGATCATGAAAATAAAACCAGAGCTGAAACAAAACGCCTCAAAAGTGTGCCATAAGTATTGATGTTCAAAATGCCAAGTGGCTCCCGAGTGGCTCCCGAGTTGCACGGTGGTCTAAGGCACTACATCTCACTGCAAGATGCATCACTATAGTACCTGGTTTGAATCCAGGCTGTATCACATCTGGCTGTGGGAGTTTGGGAGTCCCATAGGGCGGCACACAATTGGTCCAGAGTTGTCCAGGTTTGGCCGGAGTAGGCCGTCATTGTGAATAAGAATTTGCTCTTAATGTTTGTTCGGAGTAGGCCGTCATTGTAAATAAGAATTTGTTCATAACTGGCTTGCCTAGTTAACCTCTTGAGCCTATGGGGGGTGCTATTTCGATCTTGGAAAAATTGGTCTCCAAATTAAACTGCCTAGTACTCAATTCCTGCTCGTACAATATGCATATTATTATTATTATTGGATAGAAAACACTCTCTAGTTTCTAAAACCGTTGGAATTATGTCTCTGAGTGAAACAGAACTCATTCTACAGCACTTTTCCTGCCAGGGAGTGAGATTTCAGAAATCTTGGCCTCTGGTCCCAGGTCAGTTTATAAGTCCCTGTGAATGCTGTGGGGCTACAAACACTGCCTACGCCTTCCTCTAGATGTCAGTAAGTGGTGACAATTTGAATGGGGTCGATTGCGCAATCTGGGACTTTATAAAAGACCAAAATGCGGAAGTACCTTTCTTTTCTGCCCTGCGCTTGACGCAAGATGGACGTCGGACTGGCCTCCTTCCAAGCTTTGGTTTAGCCAGTAATATATCTCCGGTCATGTTTTTACTCGTTATAGGTGTTAAAGACATCATAAGGTAGTTAATTTAAACCGACTTATAGCAGTTTATAGCAGTTTATTGCGATTTTCTGGCATTTCTATGTGACGCACTTTCAAGAGTTGGGCACTTTTCCGGTACATGCCGAACGTTAGTGGCCATTTCGACAGGACAAGAGGACATCTTTCGACCAAAAGACGATTAGACCGGAGAAAGGATACATTGCCCAAGATTCTGATGGAAGCTCAGCTAATAGTAAGAACTATTTATGATGATAAATCGTTGTTCTGTTGAAAAATGTTAAACGCATGTCGCCATTTTTTTTTGGGTAGCTTCGCTTTGGCGCACCCTGTATTGCACAGTAAGGATAATTTTAGACCAGCATCCAACCCAATAGCCCGAGAGAAGTCCAAAAAATCCAGAATCAGGGAAATGTTATCCCCTATATGCCTGCCGGGAACACAGTAGGACTGGTCCGTATGTATGATTTGCCCCATCACCTCCCTCAGCCTGTTGGACAAAGCCTTGAACAGGATCTTATAATCAGTGCACAATAATGCCACTGGCCTCCAGTTCTTCACTTCACTAGGGTCACCCTTTTATGGCAGTAGGGTGAGGACACCCCTCCTGCAGCTTATCGGTAGTAACCCTCCGGTCAAACTATCGTTAACTACTGCTACCCAATCCTCTCCCAACATGGCCCAAAAATACTTTAAAAAGGCAACGGGAAGCCCATCAATGCCTGGTGCCTTTCCATTTTCCATGCAGTGTATAGCTCCTGCAAAAGACAATGGTTGCTGTAGCTCAACCAGAGTTTTTGCAGCCACCTGTGGAAGCCCATCATGGAACTGCTGTGTCACTGTTTTATCCTCTTTGTACTCAGCATAGAACTATACTGACCTCTTTCTAATTTCACTAGGCTAGTGATCTCTTGTCCAACAGCTGATTTGAGGCAATGAATAATTCATTTTTGTCCATTCGTTTTCTCTAAACCAAAGAAAAACTTGGTTGAGGCCACCATTTCACATATTCCCTGAAAATGTTTTCTCACCAATGCCTCCTGTGCTCTGATACCCAGCAGGTCTGCCAATGCAGCTTTTTTTCCTCTTGAGGGCCTGAGTATGGCCTCGATCTCCCGTGGTCTCAACCAATGTCAGGAGTTCCACTATTTCAGACTCTAGGGCATTCATTGATCTGGTGACATCTCTGGTGACATTCATCGGGTACTGATCGGGTACTGATTACATAATTGTTGAATCTGGATTTTCCCTGTATCCCACCACTGTTGAAGGGATACAAAACTCGCCTTTTAAGACCTCCACCTCTCCCAGAAAAAACTAAAACATTTCCTGAAGTAAGCATCACTCAATAAAGTTATATTAAAATGCCAGTATGTGCTTTAGGGTTTTGCAACGTTAATGAACACCACCTCTGTTATTAAACAATGATCAGAAAATCCCACTGGGGTTATCACACTTGATTTACAGACCTGAGATTGATGCTCAAAACAATAAAACCTATCTAACCTGGCAAGAGAGATGGTGTTCTCTCTCAAATGGGCCCATGTGTACTGTCTCGTGCCTCCATGTTGGCTCCGCCAAATATCACACAGTTCATGTGTTACAATAAGGCGTTGAGGCTATATGAGGTTCTTTGTGGTTTCTATTTAAATCACTGACTGTGCAGTTAAAATCCTGAGCAAGAAATAAATAATCCTCAGCATTATATGTATCAGTGGTATTTGATAATGTCTCTAAAAAGATAATGTCTCTCTCAACTGCCACCACTGGAGCATATACATTTATTTACAGCATGATTGCGATTTAAAGGCAATGTTCCCGCTTTAGCGGAGACTGCATTCATGGTAAATGCTGCATATGTCGGTTCAATCGGAAATTACCTTTACATTTCTAGAGTGGAATCTGTAACGCTTCAACATTTCTAAATAAACACTATATATACCGAAGTATGTGGACACCCCTTCAAATTAGTGGATTTGGCTATTTCAGACACACCCATTGCTGACAGGTGTATAAAATCGAGCATGCAGCCATGCAATCTCCATAGACAAACATTGGCAGTAGAATGGCCTTACTAAAGAGCTCAGTGACTTTCAACATGGCACCGTCATAAAATGCCATCTTTCCAACAAGTCAGTTCGTCAAATTTCTGCCCTGCTAGAGCATCCCCGGTCAACTGTAAGTGCTGTTATTGTGAAGTGGAAAAGTCTAGGAGCAACAACGGCTCAGCCGTAAAGTTGTAGGCCACACAAGCTCACAGAATGGGACCACCGAGTGCTGAAGTGCGTAAAAATAGGCTGTCTTCGGTTGCAACCCTCACCAGTTATAAACTTCCTTTGGAAGCAACATCAGCACAAGAACTGTTAGTCGGGAGCTTCATGAAATGGGTTTCCATGGCCAAACAGCCGCACGCAAGGCTAAGATAACCATACACAATGTCGAGTGTAGGCTGGAGTGGTGTAAAGCTCGACGAGATTGGACTCTGGAGCAGTGGAAATGCATTCTTTGTAGTGATGAATCACGCTTCACCATCTGGCAGTCCGATGGACGAATCTGGGTTGGCGGATGCCAGGACAACGCTACCTGCCTGAATGCATAGTGCCAACTGTAAAGTTTGGCGGAGGAGGAATAATGGTCTGGTGCTGTTTTTCATGGTTCGTGCTTGGCCCATTAGTTCCAGTGAAAGGAAATCTCAACGCTACAGCATACACGTACATTCTAGACGATTCTATGCTTGCAACTTTGTGGCAACAGTTTGGGGAAGGCCCTTTTCTGTTTCAGCATGACAATAGCCCTGTGCACAAAGCCATGTTCATACAGAAATGGTTTGTTGATATCGAGGGGGAAGAACTTGACTCCCTGCACAGAGCCCTGACCTCAACTCCATTGAACACCTTTGGGATGAATTGGAAGCCAGACCTAATTGTCCAACGTCAGTGCCCGACCTCACTAATGTTCTTATGGCTGAATGGAAACAAGTCCCTGCAGCATTGTTCCAACATCTAATGGAAAGCCTTCCCAGAAGAGTAGAGGTTGTTATAGCAGCAAAGGGGGGACCAACTCCATATTAATGCCCATGATTTTGGAATGAGATATTCGACAAGCAGGTGTCCACATACTTTTGGTCATGTAGTGTAGAAAGAAGAAATTGGTCATAGTTCTGAACTTTATTCCTACCTGAGAACTTTAGCCTCGTATAGATCTATCACCTTTCTTATCTCATTAAAGAGAAGTAAAACATCCCCATGGCCTGCCATTCCTTCCCTTGCCAATATGGATCGCTATTGCAAAGAGGAGACAGGGGAGGAAGGATATTACTCAATACTGCCACCTCCTAGATATTAAGTCTACCAACTCACAAACCTCCCAATACTCCTGGGGATTCTCTACAGTAACCTCCTCTTCCGTCACCTTTCCTTTTGTCTTCACTGATTTGAAATACCAGTAGATGTGAAAGCAATAGGGTCACCTTTCCAGCTCTCTTACATCAGTGCAGAATCAGATGAAGGGAGGGAAATGAGGACTACTGAGATAAAGTTATCTAAAAAGGTATCAGTATTACTACTGAGCATCAATAATTTCTTCCATCATTCCCTCATATATGAACCACAGAGAAAAATCCATACTATTATCAGGCCTTTATCTCTATGAAAAGATCCCGAGCTGGGACTAGAATAGCACTGTATCGACCTGCCTGTCCTGAAGACGTCTGTTAGGGCTATTGATAGCTGCATTGTGTGCATGAATACACCAATGCACAGTCAAAACCCAGAGTAGACAGACATGTTTGATGTGTAGATCCGCAACATGATCTCACCAACACTACTGCTGCGGTAAGCCTATCTGTGTGAGAAATCGGCAAGCCTCAATCAAACTTTGAGTTATCGCTTTAAGAACCATTACAATGGTTACAGATCATGGAGGTGATAGGAGAGTTGGACAATGTCGACTGTTGACCATAGATATACAAAGTTTACGGAAGCCCGTTTCCGTATGTCACTCTGTGGCAATCATATAGGCATTTCACAAGAGTCTGATGATAAGATAAAGAATGGTGGTGAAATCTACTATAGCTGGCCCTAAATTGTACTGTGTATTTCTGAATACTACCAGCCTCTGTCAGGCTATGAGCAAATAATTAAAAAGCATTATCTCAGCAAACATTACATTTGTGTCTTGTTGCTCTGGATTTTAACCTGGGTTTCAGGGACAAAGTCAAAAATCATCTCTACCTCTACCACCTCTCTCCCTCTCTCTCTCTGTCTCTCTATATTCTTTCTCCCTCCCCCCCTCTCTCCCCCCTCTTTCTTACTGCCTATTGTTGTGGTGCTGTGGGTTATTACATTGATCTTAAACTTAGGGAATAGTTCACAATAGCCTATGCCCAGTGGTGACCCGTCATTCAGACCAGTCATTTTGTTTGCCAGTTTTGCATGTTATTTTGACATTAATACGTGTCATATATCAGTTTGCATACTGAGTAAGGCAGCTCCAAAATGCAGGGGTTTCAGCCTAGCTCAGTCCTTTCTGTGGTGGAGAGGCAGCCAGTGGAAAATACAGAGCGTAGGGGTTGGTAATCTTCTCTAGTTGCGCTGTGATTGGTTTAGTGTTCTGTCACTCATGAAGGGTTCAATCAATCAATCAATCATTCAAATGTATTTATAAAGCCCTTTTAACATCAGCCGATGTCACAAAGTGAAACTCAGCCTAAAACCCCAAACAGCAAGCAATGCAGATGTAGAAGCACGGTGGCTAGGAAAAACTCCCAAGAAAGGCAGGAACCTAGGAAGAAACCTAGAGAGGAACCAGGCTCCGAGGGGTGGCCAGTCCTCTTCTGGCTGTGCCAGGTTGAGACTATAACAGTACATGGCCAAGATGTTCAAACGTTCATAGATGACCTGCAGGGTCAAATAATAATAATAATCACAGTGGTTGTGGAGGGTGCAACAGGTCAGCACCTCAGGAGTAAATGTCAGTTGGCTTTTCATAGCCAAGCATTCAGAGTTAGAAACAGCAGGTGTGGTAGAGAGAGAGAGTCGAAAACAGCAGGTCGAAAACAGCAAGATAGCACGTCTGGTGAACAGGTCAGGGTTCCATTGCCGCAGGCAGAACAGACGAAACTGGAGCAGCAGCACAACCAGGTGGACTGGGGACAGCAAGGAGTCATCAGGCCAGGTAGACCTGAGGCAAGGTCCCAGGGCTCAGGTTCTCCTGGAGGAGAGGGAGAGAGAGAGAGAATTAGAGGGAGCATACTTAAATTCACACAGGACACCAAATCAAATCAAATCAAATGTATTTATATAGCCCTTCGTACATCAGCTGATATCTCAAAGTGCTGTACAGAAACCCAGCCTAAAACCCCAAACAGCAAGCAATGCAGGTGTAGAAGCACGGTGGCTAGGAAAAACTCCATAGAAAGGCCAAAACCTAGGAAGAAACCTAGAGAGGAACCATTCTATGAGGGGTGGCCAGTCCTCTTCTGGCTGTGCCGGGTGGAGATTATAACAGAACATGGCCAAGATGTTCAAATGTTCATAAATGTGATTAAACACAAAAGGATGACAAAACCCAACGTTTTTGAAACCTTACTGTAGTTAGCAACCACAGGTCTGGTCAGAGATCCTGTAGAAACAGAATGTTCAGTCTAAAGCGAGGTTGAGGTGTGTGAATTCATCCCATTGCCACGCCTCTGAGCTGTGACTGTGACTGGACGTGTTATATAGATGGTTAAAAGTAGCTGGTTGGTGGTTTGAGAAAAGCTCCAAATTGGTATTTCTAGGTCATAAATGCATGGTCAAATAATAATAATCACAGTAGTTATCGAGGGTGCAGCAAGTCAGCACCTCAGGAGTAAATGTCAGTTGGCTTTTCATAGCCGATCATTAAGAGTATCTCTACCGCTCCTGCGGTCTCTAGAGAGTTGAAAACAGCAGGTCTGGGACAGGTAGCACGTCCGGTGAACAGGTCAGGTGTCACGAATCCCGCTTCCTGAGTCTGGGTTTGCCTGTGTGTCTGTCCTGGAGTGTGTTTCAGGTGTCCTGGAACGCACCCTGTCTGGTTGCCGGGCGAATTAGCTTGTTGGGAGATTGATGTTCACCCGCACCTGTGTCCCATCAGTATTCTGCACACCTGTCCTGATCATCATCTCTCCCCTTCAAAAGCTCTGACCTGACTTCCATTCCCTGCCGGATCGTTAGCCATGAACAGTATGTTGTGCCATAGTACCAGACTCAAGTTGGATAGTATTTGTTTTGTTGTTTTTGTTTACGTATTGCTTGCCTTGAACTTACCTCCGTTTGTTTTGCCTTCAGTTACTCACCCGGATCATTCACCCCATTCCCGCCTGGTTGACGGAGGATTCCGCTACTCCATTGGATTCACCTATTTCCTCTCATCAATTCACCACCGCTGCCCGCTACGCCATCTGGATATATCTACCCTTTCACATTTAATTGTAAATAAATACTCACCTTCTTCCTACGCTCCTTGTCCTGGTCTGCTTCTGGGTTCGATCTTGAAAGAACGTGACATCAGGGTTCCATAGCCGCAGGCAGAACAGTTGAAACTGGAGCAGCAGCAAGGCCAGGTGGACTGGGGACAGCAAGGAGTCATCATGCCAGGTAGTCCTGACGCATGGTCCTAGGGCTCAGGTCCTCCGAGAGAGAGAAAGAAAGAGAGAAGGAGAGAATTAGAGAGAGCATACTTCAATTCACACAGGACACCGGATAAGACAGGAGAAGTACTCCAGATATAACAAACTGACCCTAGCCCCTCGACACATAAACTACTGCAGCATAAATACTGGAGGCTGAGACAGGAGGGGTCAGGAGACACTGTGGCCCCATCCGATGATACCCCCGGACAGGGCCAAACAGGAAGGATATAACCCCACCCACTTTGCCAAAGCACAGCCCCCACACCACTAGAGGGATATCTTCAAACACCAACTTACCATCCTGAGATAAGGCCGAGTATAGCCCACAAAGATCTCCGCCACGGCACAAACCAAGGGGGGGCGCCAACCCAGACAGGAAGATCACGTCAGTGACTCAACCCACTCAAGTGACGCATCCCTCCTAGGGACGGCATGAAAGAGCACCAGTAAGCCAGTGACTCAGCCCCTGTAATAGGGTTAGAGGCAGAGAATCCCAGTGGAGAGAGGGGAACCGGCCAGGCAGAGACAGCAAGGGCGGTTCGTTGCTCCAGAGCCTTTCCGTTCACCTTCACACTCCTGGGCCAGACTACACTCAATCATATGACCTACGGAAGAGATAAGTCTTCAGTAAAGACTTAAAGGTTGAGACCGAGTCTGCGTCTCTCACATGGGTAGGCAGACCATTCCATAAAAATGGAGATCTATAGGAGAAAGCCCTGCCTCCAGCTGTTTGCTTAGAAATTCTAGGGACAATTAGGAGGCCTGCGTCTTGTGACCGTAGCGTACGTGTAGGTATGTACGGCAGGACCAACTCGGAAAGATAGGTAGGAGCAAGCCCATGTAACGCTTTGTAGGTTAACAGTAAAACCTTAAAATCAGCCCTTGCCTAAAACAGGAAGCCAGTGTAGGGAGGCTAGCACTGGAGTAATATGATAAAAATGTTGGGTTCTAGTCAGGATTCTAGCAGCCGTATTTAGCACTAACTGACGTTTATTTAGTGCTTTATCCGAGTAGCCGGAAAGTAGAGCATTGCAGTAGTCTAACCTAGAAGTAACAAAAGCATGGATACATTTTTCTGCATCATTTTTGGACAGAAAATTTCAGATTTTTGCAATGTTACGTAGATGGAAAAAAGCTGTCCTTGAAACAGTCTTGATATGTTCGTCAAAAGAGAGATCAGGGTCCAGAGTAACGCCGAGGTCCTTCACAGTTTTATTTGAGACGACTTTACAACCATCAAGATTAATTGTCAGATTCAACAGAAGATCTCTTTTTTTGGGACCTAGAACAAGCATCTCTGTTTTGTCCGAGTTTAAAAGTAGAAAGTTTTCAGCCATCCACTTCCTTATGTCTGAAACACAGGCTTCTAGCGAGGGCAATTTTGTGGCTTCACCATGTTTCATTGAAATGTCATTAAATCATTTCTAACTCCTTAACAATTTCTGCTTGTTAGTTTTTGCTACCATGTGGGTTTTAGCTTGCTTGAGCCTGCTAACTGAGGAGTGTTAATTCACCTGTTTCCATACATGTTTCATTTTAAAACAGGTATCTTACAAAAAAGTTGTTTCATCTAACTGCTTAACTTTGGGAGAGAGTGGTAATCAGCCGGGAACTCCTGAAACATGGAGCAGTAGCCATTTCACAGATTGAGGGAGACAATGCCATCCTGTCTGATGTTCAGACTCTGCTTGCAGATGTAAGAGAATAAATCCATACTGCCCTGCCCACTTCACTGTTGCTCCAAGCAGAGGAAACTGCAATTCTGAAATACATCAAAAAGCGTGAAGACTTCTGCCTGAAGCCCATACACGCCGCAGCGTACATGTTGGACCCCAAGTCTGCTAGAAAGAGCATCCTGTCTGGTGCAGAGATCAACAAGGCCTATGGTGTCATCACTACCGTGTCTCGCCACCTTGGCCTGGATGAGGGCAATGTTCTTGGCAGTCTTGCGAAGTAGACTTCCAAGCAAGGCCTTTGGGATGGAGATGCAATATGGCAGCCGTGCCAACACATCTCCTCAGCCACCTGGTGGAAGGGACTTTGTGGATCTGAGGCTCTTTCCCCTGTTGCCTCCATCATCCTCCAAATCCCACCAATATCAGCCGCCTCAGAGCACAACTGGTCCTTGTTTTTGGGAACACACACACCAAAGCACGCAACAGGCTGACCAATACAAGGGTTGAAAAATTTGTGGCCATCTGGGCAAAGTTGAGGCTCTTTGAGCCTGACAACGAGCCATCCTCAACAAGGTTGGAAAGTGACAGTAAAGATGAGGCCTCAGAGTCTGATGATCAACAGGTGGACATTGAGGAGGTCCAGGGAGAAGACATGGAAGCCTGAGAGGAAGACAACCAAAGCTTTAGTTTCTAGACTATCATTTTACAGATGTATGTTGAAAACGTTTTTGGGAGATGCAATGGATCATTGGGGATCATTCAATATTCCCTTTCTTTTGTTGTTCAGTGAAATCATCCCATGTGAAGAGTCAACTGATTTAATTCAAGTTAAATTTTTAACTAAATTGTTTTTTTATTTCTATTGGAACGATTTAATCATTTGCAATTGTCTACTTATGATAAGGTAAAAGGTTTTATGTTTCTGTCTCCATATGATATTGTAAATATATCCAATGCAAAAAAACATCTACATTTAAATGGTATTAATATTAATTTGCATATATTTCCGTTAATTCCCGTTAATTCCCACGGAAAGTTTCCATCTCTGAATATTCCCCAAATTGTGCAACCCTATTCAAATGTAGGAACTGGGTTCTACAGTTCGAACCCCTGCTGTGTCTGGCTCCACACCCACCCCGCCCGGCCATCTAGATGTGTGAAAGTTAGTGTATAAGATAATGATGCATCATGTATGACATTCCTGGGAGTGTGTAATCTAAAAATGTGTAATACCATATCATTTTTGTATGTTCTCTATAGTTATGTACTTGAAAATGTATCAATTGACCAATTCGGCCCATTTGGGCAGACTTGATACAAAATATTGTCTAGTATTGCAACGCTTCAGTGGATCAATCTGAAACTTTGCACATACACTGCTGCCATCTAGTGGCCAAAATTTAAATTGCGCCTAATCTGCAATATTACATTATGGCCTTTCTCTTGCATTTCAAAGATGATGGAACAAAATAAATAAAACAAACGCATGTTTTTTGGTGTGTATTCTCTTTTACCAGATCTAATGTGTAATATTTTCCTACATTTATTTCATATTTCCACAACCTTCAAAGTGTTTCCTTTCAAATGGTATCAAGAATATGCATACCCTTGCTTCAGGTCCTGAGCTACAGGCAGTTAGATTTGGGTATGTCATTTTAGGCGAAAATTGCAAAAAAAATGATTTTTAAGCAAGTCAGCCGTGTCAGCTATGTTTTTAAAAAGGCAGTAAATAAGGCTGAATGAACTGTTTCGCTGCCAGACAAGGCTCCGCTGATAGCCAGGTGTAGCGGTGGTAATTTTGACCCACCAAGTTTTACATGCTAAAATCGCCACTGCCTATGCCTGGTGGTGCTCCTTGTTTCAGTTACCCAAATGCAAAGCAAACAAACAATTCATATGTTGTTACTGCTGAATTATACAATGTAATGTTTTAGTAAGCTACCTGGTCATTTCTGTAGGCATGCTATGTAATATAAACAATTTAGTTTACATGTTATTGATATAGCTGACTACAAAAGTTAAATCTTGAACATTTAAAAAAAATATATATAATAATGTATCTAACCATGTGTGTAACAACTTGATTGGAAATAACTGTATCAGGCAGCAACAGTAGAATCAGCAATCCTCACCCAAAAATGTTTTATTTACAAAGCAAACTGTATTGAATGATGCTGCATTCATAACCTAGTGGGAAGGTGATATTTACCGCATACGACTGGGAAAAAACACTTAAACGCCCCTCCAACTGGTAATTACTAGTGGGTTAAATTGGTCCGGGTCCCGCCGGGTCCGTGACCTGGCACCTATGATCCAAATGAGAGCCAGGCCGAGCTGAGACCTGGTCCCTTTCGTGAGCCTATTCAAATTATCTAATGAAAAATGTTGTCCACATGTAATTTTCCACAGCCAACAACACGAGTAAGCAACAGCTACATCAGACAACCCCATAGTAGAATAGTTTACCTGTTCAATTGTTCAGCCTGTCGTATTCTATGCAAGAAAATAATATTCCTCTGGAGGAGCATTCAAATTGCTCGTGCCGCAAAGGGAGAGAAATATGCATGCCCAGTCAGTAGACTCCAAAATTGTTATTGCAGTTGCAGGAAAACATACCTTTGAAAGTAGTTTTGATGGCCATTGTTAAAAGAGGAGGATCACTTAGCTTTATACTATTACTAGGTTACACTCAGCCTATTTGTCAAACCTTAAGAATTAGTGAAATGCTAAATTTTTGAACCAGTGTTTTTAGCAGCAGCATGGTTTATGCGTGTCAGGGAGAGCCAATGGCGTTGAACGCATTGGGAAGACCAGGGCTAAATGTAAAAAGGGTCAGGTGTAACAGGTAGGCCTACATTATATGACTTGCCTAGTTAAATACAGGTTAAATATAATAATATTCACAGTACATGATCCTTGGTTTGCCAGTGGAACATTTTTTGGGGGAAATGCAAGATATTCAAATCAAATTTTATTTGTCATATTGTCACGTTCTGACCATAGTTCTTGTGTGTTTTGCTTGTTTTAGTGTTGGTCAGGACGTGAGCTGGGTGGGCATTCTATGTTGTGTGTCTAGTTTGTCTGTTTCTATGTTTGGCCTAATATGGTTCTCAATCAGAGGCAGATGTTTTGTGTTGTCTCTGATTGGGAATCATATATAGGTGGCTTGTTTTGTGTTGGGGTTTGTGGGTGGTTGTTTCCTGTCTTTGTGTTTTCTCTGCACCAGATAGGGCTGTATCGGTTTGCCACATTTTGTTATTTTGTATTTGTAAGTGTTCACTGTTTATCGTTTAATTAAACATGTTGAGCACTGGCTACGTTGCGTGTTGGTCCGATCCCTGTTACACCCTCTCTTCTCGTGAAGAGAGGGAAGGCTGCCGTTACAGAACCACCCACCAATCTCGGACCAAGCAGCGTGGCTACGGGCAGCAGCAGCAGCAGCAGCGGCCCATTACACAGGACTCCTGGACATGGGAGGAAATTCTGAAGGGTAAAGGACCCTGGGCTAAGGTTGGAGAATATCGCCGCTCTCGTGAAGAGCTGGAGGCAGCTAAAGCCGAGGAGCGGTGGTATGAGGAGGCAGCACGGAAGCGTGGCTGGAAGCCCGAGAAGAAACCCCAAAAATTTCTTGGGGGGGGCCTAAAGGGGAGTGTGGCGAAGTCAGGTAGGAGACCTGTGCCAACTTCCCGGGCTTACCGTGGAAAGCGAGAGTACGGGCAGACACCGTGTTGTGCGGAAGAGCGCACAGTGTCTCCTGTACGTATGCATAGCCTGGTGCGGTACATCCCAGCTCCACGTATCGGCCGGGCTAGATTGAGCATTGAGCCAGGTGTCATGAAGCCGGCTCAACATATCTGGTCTCCAGTATGTCTCCTCGGGCCGGTGTACATGGCACCAGGCTTACTTATGGTGTCCCCGGTTCGCCAGCACAGCCCAGTGCGGGCTATTCCTCCTCCCCGCACTGGTCGGGCTACAGGGATCATTCAACCAGGTAAGGTTGGGCAGGCTCGGTGCTCAAGGGAGCCAGTACGCCTTCCCGGTCCGGTATATCCGGCGCCACCTCCTCGCTCCAGCCCAGTAACACCAGTGCCTACACCACGCACCAGGCCTCCTGTGCGTCTCCAGAGCCCTGTACGCACTGTTCCTTCTCCCTGCACTCGCCCTGAGGTGCGTGCCCTCAGCCCGGTACCACCAGTGCCGGTACCACGCACCAGGTGTATAGTGCGCCTCGAGAGTCCAGTGTGCCCTGTTCCTTCTCCCCGCACTCGCCCTGAGGTGCGTGCCCTCAGCCCGGTACCACCAGTTCCGACAACACGCACCAGGCCTACTGTGCGCCTCAGCAGGTCTGAGCTGCCTGCCTGCCCAGCGCCGTCTGAGCTGCCTGCCTACCCAGCGCCGTCTGAGCTGCCTGCCTACCCAGCGCCGTCTGAGCTGCCTGCCTACCCAGCGCCGTCTGAGCTGCCTGCCTGCCCAGCGCCGTCAGAGCCGCCCGTCTGTCCCGAGCCGTCAGAGCCGCCCGTCTGTCCCGAGCCGTCAGAGCCGCCCGTCTGTCCCGAGCCGTCAGAGCCGCCCGTCTGTCCCGAGCCGTCAGAGCCGCCCGTCTGTCCCGAGCCGTCAGAGCCGCCCGTCTGTCCCGAGCCGTTAGAGCCGTCCGTCAGTCAGGAGCTGCCTGAGCTGCCCTCCAGTCATGAGCTGCCCTCCAGTCATGAGCTGCCCTCCAGTCATGAGCTGCCCTCCAGTCATGAGCTGCCCTCCAGTCATGAGCTGCCCTCCAGTCATGAGCTGCCTCTCTGTCCGGAGCTGCCTCTCTGTCCGGAGCTGCCTCTCTGTCCGGAGCTGCCTCTCTGTCCGGAGCTGCCTCTCTGTCCGGAGCTACCTCTCTGTCCGGAGCTACCTCTCTGTCCTGAGCTACCTCTCTGTCCTGAGCTACCTCTCTGTCCTGAGCTACCTCTCGGTTCGGAGCTGTCTCCTCAGTCTGATGGGGCCCTTTGTGAGGGTTCCTAGGCCAAGGTCGGCGGCGAGGGTCGCCACTCAAAGGACGCTAAGGAGGGGGACAAAGACAATGGTGGAGTGGGATCCTCGTCCAGCGCCGGAGCCGCCACCGCGGACAGATGCCCACCCAGACCCTCCCCTAGAGTTTTAGGGGGTGCGTTCGGAGTCCGCACCTCAGGAGGGGGGTACTGTCACGTTCTGACCATAGTTCTTGTGTGTTTTGCTTGTTTTAGTGTTGGTCAGGACGTGAGCTGGGTGGGCATTCTATGTTGTGTGTCTAGTTTGTCTGTTTCTATGTTTGGCCTAATATGGTTCTCAATCAGAGGCAGATGTTTTGTGTTGTCTCTGATTGGGAATCATATATAGGTGGCTTGTTTTGTGTTGGGGTTTGTGGGTGGTTGTTTCCTGTCTTTGTGTTTTCTCTGCACCAGATAGGGCTGTATCGGTTTGCCACATTTTGTTATTTTGTATTTGTAAGTGTTCACTGTTTATCGTTTAATTAAACATGTTGAGCACTGGCTACGCTGCGTGTTGGTCCGATCCCTGTTACACTCTCTCTTCTCGTGAAGAGAGGGAAGGCTGCCGTTACACATATGCTCCGAATACAAAAGGTGTAGACCTTACAGTGAAATGCTTACTTACAAGCCCTTAACCAACAATGCAATTTAAAGAGATAATACATAAAAATAGAAGTAACAAATAATTAAAGAGCAGCTGTAAAATAACAATAGCGAGGCTATATACCGGGGGTAACGGTACTGAGTCAATGTGCGGGGGCACCGGTTAGTTGAGGTAATTGAGGTAGTATATACATGTGGGTAGAGTTTTTAAAGTGACTTGTGCATAGATAATAACAGAGAGTAGCACCAGCGTAAAAGAGGGGTGGGGGGGCGGGTGCAAGTAGTCTGGGTAGCCATTTGATTAGATGATCAGGAGTCTTATGGCTTGGGGGTAGAAGCTGTTAAGAAGCCTCTTGGACCTAGACTTGGCACTCCGGTACCGCTTGACGTGCAGTAGCAGAGAGAACAGTCTATGACTAGGGTGGCTGGAGTCTTTGACAATTTTTAGGGTCTTACTCTGACACCGCCTGGTAAAGAGGTCCTGGATGGCAGGAAGCTTGGCCCCAGTGATGTACTGAGCCGTACGCACCACCCTCTGTGGTGCCTTGCGGTCAGAGGCAGAGCAGTTGCCATACCAGGCAGTGATGCAACCCATCAGAATGCAGCTGTTGAACCTTTTGAAGATCTGAGGACCCATGCCAAATCTTTTGAGCCTCCTGAGGGGGAATAGGTTTTGTCGTGCCCTCTTCACAACTGTCTTGGTGTGCTTGGACCATGTTAGTTTGTTGGTGATGTGGACACCAAGGAAGCTCTCAACCTGATCCACTACAGCCCCGTCGATGAGAATGGGGGCGTGCTCGGTCCTCCTTTTCCTGTAGTCCACAATCGTCTCCTCAGTCTTGATCACATTGAGGGATAGGTTGTTGTCCTGGTACCACACAGCCAGGTCTCTGACCTCCTCCCTATATGCTGTCTTGTCGTTGTTGGTGATCAGGCCTACCACTGTCATCGGCAAACTTAATGATGGTGTTGGAGTCGTGCCTGGCCGTGCAGTCATGAGTGAACAGGGAGTACTGGAGGGGACTGAGCACGTACCCCTGAGGGGCCCCTGTGTTGAGGATCAGCATGGCGGATGTGTTGTTACCTACCCTTACCACCTGGGGGCGGCCCGTCAGGAAGTCCAAGATCCAGTTGCAGAGGGAGGTGTTAAGTCCCACGGTCCTTAGCTTAGTGTTGAGCTTTGAGGGCACTATGGTGTTGAACGCTGAGCTGTAATCAATGAATAGCATTCTCACATGGGTGTTACTTTTGTCCAGGTGTGAAAGGGCAGTGTGGAGTGCAATAGAGATTGCATCATCTGTGGATCTGTTGGTGCGGTATGCAAATTGTCTAGGGTTTCTGGGATAACGGCTTAGATGTGAGCCATGGCCAGCCTTTCAAAGCATGTCATGGCTACAGACGTGAGTGCTACAGGTCGGTAGTCATTGAGGCAGGTTACCTTAGTGTTCTTGGGCACAGGGACTATGTTGGTCTGCTTGAAACATGTTGGTATTACAGACTCAGACAGGGAGAGATTGAAAATGTCAGTGAAGACACTTGCCAGTTGGTCAGTGCATTCTCGGAGCACACATCCTGGTAATCCGTCTGGCCCTGGGGCTTGGGAATGTTGACCTGTTTAAAAGTCTTACTCACATTGGCTGCGTAGAGTGTGATCACACAGTCCTTTGGGATCAGCTGGTGCTCTCATGCATGTTTTAGTGTTACTTGCCTCGAAGCGAGAATAGAAGTAATTTAGCTCATCCGGTAGGCTCGTGTCACTGGGCTGCTCTCGGCTGTGCTTCCCTTTGTAATCTGTAATAGTTTGCAAGCCCTGCCACATCCGACGAGCGTCGGAGCCGGTGTAGTACGATTCGATCTTAGTCCTGTATTGATGCTTTTCCTGTTTGATGTTTCGTCGGAGGGCATAGCGGGATTTCTTATAAGCTTCCGGGTTAGAGTCCCACTCCTTGAAAGCGGTAGCTCTACCCTTTAGCTCAGTGAGGATGTTGCCTGTAATCCATGTCTTCTGGTTGGGGTATGTACCCCCTGTGGGGACAACGTCGTCAATGCACTTATTGATGAAGCCAGCGACTGATGTGGTGTATTCCTCAATGCCATCGGAAGAATCCCAGAACATATTCCAGTCTGTGCTAGCAAAACAGTCCTGTAGCTTAGCATCTGCTTCATCTGACCACTTTTTATTGACCGAGTCACTGTCCTTCTTGCTTTAATTTTGATTGTAAGCAGGAATCAGGAGGATAGAATTATGGTCAGATTTGCCAAATGGAGGGCGAGAGAGAGCTTTGTACGTGTCTCTGTGTGTGGAGTAAATGTGGTCTAGAGTTATTTTCCCCCTGGTTGCACATTTAACATGCTGATAGAAATTAGGTAAACCGGATTTAAGTTTCCCTGCATTAAAGTCCCCGGCCACTAGGAGCACCGCCTCTGGATGAGCATTTTCCTGTTTGCTTATGGCAGTATACAGCTCATTGAGTGCAGTCTTAGTGCCAGCATCGGTCTGTGGTGGGATGTAGACAGCTACGAAAAATATAGGTGAAAACTCTCTCGGTAGATAGTGTGGTCTACAGCATATCATGACATACTCTACCTCAGGCGAGCAAAACCTCGAGACTTCCTTAGATATCGTGCACCAGCTGTTGTTTACAAATATACATAGACCGCCACCCTTTGTCTTACCAGAGGCTGCTGTTCTATCCTGCCGATACAGTGTATAATCCACCAGCTGTATGTTATTCATGTCGTTGTTCAGCCACGACTCGGTGAAACATAAGATATTACAGTTTTTAATGTCCCGTTAGTAGGATATAAGTGCTTTTAGTTCGTCCAATTTATTATCCAGCGATTGTACGTTGGCCAGTAGTATGGATGGCAAAGGCAGATTAGCCACTCTTCGGCGGATCCTCACAAGGCACCCCAAACTCTTTCCGTGATACCTCTTCCGTCTTTTTCTCCTGCGAATGACGGGAATGAGGGCCTGTTCGGGTGTCTGGAGTAAATCCCTCTCGCCCGACTCATTAAAGAGAAATTCTTCATCCAGTTCAAGGTGAGTCATCGCTGTTCTGATGTCCAGAGGCTCTTTCCGGTCATAAGAGACGGTAGCAGCAACATTATGTACAAAATAAGTTACAAACAATGCGAAAAAACAAAAACAATAGCACGGTTGGTTAAGAGCCCATGAAACGGCAGCCATCCTCTCCGGACTCATTTTATTAAGCTATATGTTGCTGTAACTAACAACAAGATAGCCTGGTGTTTAGACTTTAGAGTTTGTGATCTAGCTAATGATTAGCCCAATGTAATAATTTCAGATGGGCAACCCTCAGTCTATTTATTTATAGCCACTATGCTGCACCAGGTGGACTACGTCAGGTGATAATGCTTATAGCTAAATACCACACCTGCCTGATAATATGGACAAATATGTTATGAACACAGCATGAGAATGGAATATTGTTTACTGTCATTACAAAATTAACAGAATCTCACTGACCCACAGCTCTTTTTGGTTGTGTTCCCCTGCTCAGACTTTGCATGCATCAAGCAATGGTTGCGTGCAACGTCATCGACTGTCTCTTCAACTGATAGATTGCTATAACATAATATTTGGTAAGCTGATACTTAAAATAAATATCCAGGTGTTGTAAAAAGTCAAATTGCACTATAGTAAACAGCAGCGCAGAGAAACATCTGAAGCAATTCTTTCAATGAAAAGAAAGAGAGAGAAGAGTGGATGGGGGACCGTTGAGAGATGCGAGCATATGCGAGGGAGCTGAACAGGGCGGGACTAAAGTTGGGGAAAGCTGAACTTTATGCAAATCCTCTGCGATATCGCTACACGAGCAGAGTATGTGAGCAGAGTTGAGTGGTCGAAAATCCCAATCATCGATCATGGAGCGATGCTTTCGCACTGCTCCTGCACTGCTCATGTGCTCCACATTCAACGCTTCGCTAAAAAACGCTCCTTGCTCACAGGAAAAAAACGGACTATTCAAATTCGGTCCGTTCGTTAAAATCACCATTTAACCAACAACCATCTATTTTTGGGACTACGTGGACCTACCATTTGGTTTTTAAGTATTGAAATCAAACCATATTATTTAAATGAAAAGTATTTTAATAAACAACATGAAAAGTTTACTGTAAGAAGAGCTCATCATTTCTAATAGGCCAATAGGCTACATGTAATATTAAACAGCACATAAACACTCTAAATAGGTCAGGAGCCAGACAGGTAGCCTAAGAAGGAACGAAAATGAGTTATTTAGGCTATATTATTAGCCTATTATTTCAAGGCTATAGCCTACAAAGAAATACAATGTGAAGGATTTGAAAGTCTGTCAGGAACAGTAAGTGCTCAGCATTACATCTTAAGGATCGGACCCTTTTCTTTCAATTTTGCCTAAAATGACATACCCAAAACTAACTGCCTGTAGCTCAGGACCTGAAGCAAGGATATGTATATTATTGATACCAATAATATATTGAATAATATAATATATAGAAAATATTACACATTAGATCTGGTAAAAGAGAATACACACCAAAAAACATGCGTTTGTTTTTTTGTTTTTTTTCCATCATCTTTGAAATGCAAGAGAAAGGCCATTATCTGACTTAGGACTCTAGGCAAAATTTAGATTTTGGCCAATAGATGGCAGCAGTGTATGTGCAAAGTTTTAGACTGATCCAATGAGCCATTGTATTTCTGTTCAAAATGTTGTATCAAGTCTGCCCAAATGTGCCTAATTGGTCAATATATACATTTTCAAGTACAAGTGCACTCTCCTCAAACAATAGCATTGTATGTTTTCACTAATCACTACTGTAAATTGGAGAGTGCAGTTAGATTAACAAGAATTTAAGCTTTCTGTCCATATAAGACGTCTATGTCTTGGGAAATGTTCTTGTTACTTACAACGTCATGCTAATCATATTAGCACATGTTAGCTCAACCGTCCCGAGAGTGGGACACTGATCCTGTAGAGATCCTTACAACATTTTGTTGTATTAAATCATTATAGCCTATACATTGCGCATATAGGCTGTGACTTACTTAGAATTAAATACAAATGTAACTAAAAATGCCTTATTAGGCTCAGTCTACAGTGTCTTTGAATTCACTTTTAGAAACACGAGTTTGGCCAGAGTCTGTGGCTTCAGGCTCATGCGAAGGTGCCTGGAAAGAATGCCAGCAGCGGAGAATAGACCCTCTCCGTGCTTGCAGAGCAACTGAGGATGCTATACACCCTTCGGGACATTCTTGCCATGCTTGATGGGATGCGGAGTTGTTTTTAAACATTTTGAAGGTAGGCCTAAATGTTTTTAGGCAAAATAACCCTATCAAAACGGAAAGCTCCTTGAAAGAGGTAATATGTCAGGCCTATTGGGCCAAAACAAAATGATAGCCTATTGCATAGATAATAGAACGAAAATTAATGAAACTTTTAAGAGATCAGATTTTTGGTTTCAAAATACTTTTCTGCAATGACATACTTAGCTAGCAACCCACCTCCTTACATTCTGTATGTTCACTTACAACATCATGCTTTTGGGATATTTGTCTTTTCAGATTCCACAACGATTCTTTAATTTTGGACACTATATCACCGCACTCCCTCTTTTGCGCTTGGTCCTCCTCATCTTGTAAGTCACCTTGATTTTGCACCTGTGTGTTTTATCAGATTCTTTATAAAAAATATTTTGCGAACTCCATGACAGTAGCTACAGCAAGGGGCTATAGCAGCACACAAGTTGCATACAAATGCATACTGGGCAGGGCATGCCATGCCCTGAGCTCATGAAGTGAGCGCTACTGGAGTGGTACTGGAGAGAAACTGGAGTGGAAACTCACTCCACACTCCAGATAAATTGCTCCAGCTCCGTTCCGCTCACATACTCTGAATGCAAGTGATCAATCGAAGCTCACCATAACCTCCAACTCCTACTGGATTGGCTGACAATGGCTGTTGATGCATAGCACTACCTAGCTTGCTACCTTGTTAGCACCCACATGAAGACGAGGCTAGCGCGGTTATGCGAGTGCCGCTTGTATAGTGTAAATGGACGGTGATGCCCAATTTCCACGTAACACGATCATTTGGATAGCGCATTAGCTTCGTCCTCATGTGGGTGCTAGCAAGCAGGCTAGGTATGAACAGCCATTACAGTAGGGAGTGGAAGCTATAGTGACCTTCGATTGGTCGACAGTGCCACAATGTATTGGAGTATTACCAAAACCTACCCTGTTCACCCTCCCTCACACATGCTCACATCGCCCAACTGTCCCTCCGCCCACTTCACTGACTCCCTCAATTGAAAATGAATGGGGCTCCGTTGTTTTATCACCCCAACATGTTATGTGGAAATGCACTGTAACATCTGGCATGCGTTAGCAACGCCTGGGCAGACGAAAGCCCCCTTTGAAAGATAGCTTGCGGTTGTGCCTTGATTGACAGTTCAAAGCTTCATAAAATACTTTTTAAGAACAGAAGATAGTCAACTTCAACGATTTTGTCATTCAGTCACTTAATAATCACAATTTTGATGAACGTTTTTCGAATACACATTTTAGGAGTCATTTTAGAAGTGTTGTATGCCACCCATTTGCGTTTATTTAGTTGTACTGCTGTTAAACAATTTCACATGCGAAGTCAAGCTGAAGATGGAAAACCTGCACAGTGCAACGTTCTGTGATGCAGTCTTTGATGCTACGTCTTTTCCCTCTCCACTCCTCCCCTTTCAGGAAAAAAATCTTTGTATCCGGAAATTAATAAACTCGTGATGTCAGGAGGTAGCTAAGCATCCAGATGACTAGCTTGTTAGCTAGTTAACTACTTTTACGCATAAGATTTAAACTGTTTTGAAATGTCGACAGTTAGCTACATGGTTAGAGAGGTTTTCATCGACGGAAGTGGGATTACTAAAGCCCACGACAATCGGTTGATTTAACCGCTGACGGGTTCCAGCTAGCAACATCGGCAGTCTGAGTTGAGATTTGTGCTAGCGTTAGCGCCGCATCGAATACCTTCTCTGCTCTGTAGACATGATGCAACGAATGTTGGAACAAGTGACAGCTTTCGTGGACTTTACTAGAGGTACAGATTTAAACGAGTATCTAAAACAGACGTATTCGAATAACAGTTGCAAAAACAATCTATCAGATGTGCGCGTGAGCCCAGATGGACGCCACATTCACGTCATTCTCCGCAAACCCAAGGTTGGTCTCATGACTTTTGACAAATATCAGAGACCGCAGCAGATCCAGAGCCAAAAGCACCTAGATCTGGGGCTGACTCGGGCTGTGCCCATTGTGGATATTGTATATTTTGACGACAAAAACAGAGACGGCGGTGTTGCGCTGTTAGCTGTCATATTCGAGAATGGAAAAGCAGAGTTTTGGAAATTTCTGGAACTCAAAGGGGGATGGCATCCCCTGCACACCGCGGACCTTTGCAACAGCCCCCGGGCTAAAGTCATCTCTGTCTCGGCCAGTCAAAACTACATATTCTGGTGTGAGGAGAGGCCACCGTCGGAGAGCTCATCACCTGTCAATGAGACCCACAACTTCAGGTACTGCATCTGCAAACGAACCTATGAGGTGGAGGAAATGGCTGTCAGTTTAGGGGGCATGAAAATTGCTCTGCACAACAACCCCCGCTACAACGTCATCAGCTCAGGTGAGAATGTTTACCTACTACCTGATTTGAAAGACAAATCCACCATGTCCCTCTCCAAATTCTTTCTCATGTGGTCCCCCCAGTATGACACATTCAGAGTGAGCAGCACCAGTAAAGGTAATCTCCTCCGAAAAGACTCACCTTCTACTAAAGAATCTGACTTTAGAAGGTTGATAACAGACTGCACGGGATACCTATCAGCCCTTAGCCCCCCTGATATCTATGGCTACTCCCCTACTGGCAGTGGAGGCCTGTTACTGCTGCTCAGCACAGGTTGGGTCAGTCTACTACAGAAGGATGGGGTGTTACGACAGATCTACAAACTAGCTGACAACTGCCTGGCCAGCAGCAGTGCCCATAACAGCCTGAACGTGTACCAGGACACCCTGGCTCTGACCATCGGACGGACCCTCTACCTGATTGACACTAAGTGTGGTGTGGAGCTGGAGAAAATAGCCCTGAAGAGAGAGGGGCTACTCTACGTGAACAGGACCGAGAGGCAGGCACCACACCTGCTGTTAGAGACCGGCCTATTTGTAGTGATGCTCCGGGAGGGCGACCCCCGGGGCCACGACTCCGACCCAAAGCAGAAGACCCCGTCCCTGGGTACAGGGGAGAGCATCAGCCCTGCGGCTCTACTGGTAGAGGCTGTGTTCGAGGAAGCCTGTAAGTATTACCAACAGAGAAGTCTCAGCAGCACTCGGCTCACTGTGGAGAAGTTAAAGAGAGGAGGGATGTTCCAGGCTCCTATCACTCTGGCAAACATCGTCGGAGACTACCTCCAGAGCAGGGGGGAGAGGGTAGTGGAGTTACCCCAGGGAGGAGGCAGGAGAGGACAAGAGAAGCTGCTCGAGTCCCTGGAGGCTGAACTGAAGGGGCTGGTCTCCCTAGAGGAGGTGAAGGGGGGATTGGTGAAGGAGAGGGAGGTGGAGGATGTGTGTGAGAGTCTAGTGCAGCAGGAGGTGGGGAGACTCCTCTTGTCGTCAGAGCTCGACCGAGACTCTCTACTCTACCTCAACTCCATCTTCAGCCTGTTTCCCGGTCAGGCCTGGAGGGCCACGCAGAGCGCTCTGCAACTACGCTGCAACGGAGAGGGCTCTATCTCCTCTAAAGTGTCCCCGGAGGTCTGGAAGACTGTCCTCAGCCCTGTACAGGCCCCCACTGTCACTGCCAATCTGCCCTACACCAATGGCAACAGCCAGTCTAAGCACAAGTCACCCAAACCTTGCCCCAGCACTGGCTCTAGTTTTAAACTTAGCCCCAGCCTTAGCTCCAACTCCAGCCCCCCTGCCGCTAACTCGGCCCTGCCTGTCTTCGAGCTCCTGTGCCACTCCGTCTTCTGCTTCCAGCCCAGCTGGCTGCCCAGGTTCCTGGAGCTAGCCCAGCAGCAGCAGACCTCTGCAGGCTTGGGGATGGGTCTAGGCCTTGGTGGCTCCACCTGGAGCTACTCTGGAGGTAGGGGATTTGCGGAGAACGGAGAGAGCCTACCCCTGTATAAACGCGCCCTTTCAGCTCTGCCTCTACCTGGCCCCGGATCAGACCTGAAACAATACCCAGATTATGAACAAAACCAGGACTTGGAGGTGGATCTCCTTTTGGTGAGTGGTAGGCCAAACGCTGTCCTCCAGGCTCTGAGGATCTTGATGGGGAGACGGCAGTGGGAGAGGGTAACCCAAGTGGCCCAGAGGTTCTGCAGGCAGAGTCCCTTACTGAACAAAGAGATCTTTACTACCTTACTGTGTGAGGTGGCCCAGCATCGAGACCTGGATCCATACCTAGACCTCCTCTGGGCTCTGTGTCCTGAAGATCTCACGGTCACGGCCATACTTAACATTGTACTGAAAAATATACCATCATCTTCCTTATCTACATCCTTCTCCCCCTCCTCAAATATCCCTCCCTCCTCTCCCTTTGCTGACCCCCAGTCCAGCCAGTTGACCTTTGGGTTGTTGAAGCCGTTGCTCAGTAAGGTTCTACAGAGAGAGACCAGGCCCAACCAGCGATATGCTGACATCCTCCAGTCGCCCTCGTTCCCCCCTCCAACGCCCCCTCGTCGGGCTAAAGGACTGCCTAGGTCCACCACCGAGCCTAGCATAGGCTTAGATCAGCAGCACAATGATGTCATCGGCAACATGGCGGCCATCTTGGATCAACACGACCCATCTAAACACAGGACTGTCCCCGGGGGCAGGGTAACCTCCACTCCGAACCCCAACTGAGACGCGCACACACACACTGGACTCTCACCCCATAACCCTCTTCTGACACTCCCACAACCTGTCAATTCTACCATACTCAAAACATGCACAGTCTATTTCTGCTCTGTAGGGAAAAGTGCTCTTTGGCTGCGGTGATATCTTCATGTTACTCTACTTGATGTGCAGTGTTGGCTACGAAAACATTTTAACAGAATAAAAACAACAACAAAAAACTATTGATACCATTATTGAGATTTCAGTTGATTGGTATAGGTAGTAGTGGGTTGTTAGATTGAGATTGGTCTAATCTGCTATTGAACAGCATATCTTAAGTGCTTCCTCTACACTGGACCAGGACTGTGCCTGAACAACAAAATCAGTCAACAAAACAAAATGTCCTCCTTTAGGCAGGCTTCATTTGAGGCTCTTTTCTGTTGTCAATCATAAGCAGATGAATAACCATAGCTGACAGTTTACTTTCCGAACAAAATATTGCCTTAAAGTTATTCCAGGTTATTAAATGACTACTAAATCTTACCATTGTACATACCTCTCTTTTGATTTTCATTTTGTATGTTAAAATGTGTATATATGTGGTGTTATTTAAGTGTTATTGTGTGATCAGGAATGCACACAGAGTAGAATGCTAGCTAAGAGTTGCCTTGCATTCGATAAACTCAGCCTTAATGGAAAGAACATTAATAGACTAATATACAGTATATATTGATATTATGAACATATTATTAAGTGTGCATGTCGCAGAGCTACCATTCTTGTATGTAATATGGTAGAAATCCATTAACTGTCCTCTTTTTTTTATATTATCATCAACTTGCTCAATATTCATTCATTGTTGTGGGTCTTGTTCAGCAGGCACAAAACAGAACATGTTTTCCAACAGAAAATGTTTAAAAAGCTACAGTGAACATTCTCATTGGTCATGTTCAGGCAGTGCCTCTTGTGCTTCAAAATGTTATTTTCTAATTCGTGCCTACTGTACACAACCTGGATCTTTTTTTGCTTTCGCCAACTCTGTGTGTCATAATATCCCAGGTGGTTTACTGTACTTTAAACCTACTAAGAATCGAAAGCCCTTTGTCAGCCCATAGTGATACAGTTATCGGACCCTGACCCACGAACCTCTGTGTTGAATGTTTATTTGTTTAGAATATTTTGAACCCTTGGCTCTAGGGGGTAAAGGTTTCGTCTCTGGGACATGACTTCTGGGTTTAGTGTATGTTCCTCATAAAGTCAGTCAACCGTCACGCTCAAACATGAACTATTTTACTGAACGTGTCTGTTTGAAAATAACATTGATGTAATGACACCTTTTCCAGCAGCAGTGGAAAAGTTCTATAGTGAAACACGATATTGAAGAGATATATAGCTGCTTTTGGAGGAAAATGTTCAGTAAAAAAGTGTACATTTTCTTTCAGGGGTAGATTAATATTTATATCTTTCTACTTCTTTAAACCCTTGTTGCATTCTCTCTTTTCATAATCTTCTCAACCCTCTCTTCAGTCTCTCCCCTGTCCACTCCAGTCTCTCTTTCTCCAGTTCCACCCAGTACATTCCTACCAAACTGCCCTGTAGAGGAGAGGTGACTCACTGTCTTCGAGTTCCTGTAATTTAATTTGGGGTAACGCTGTTATGTCCTTAGTAGGGATGGGGTAGGCCAAAACCAAAGCACATCTCTCTCACACACACACACACACACGGCACTCTGCACCAGGTCACGTCTCCCTGCATGGGCCAAATGACTGTAATGTCGTTATGGATGTTAGACCCTCTGTCTGTTTCTCCTAACATTTTCTCTCTCTCTATCTACTGTTGGCATTCTCGCTTTCTCCTGTTAACATTCCCCGTCTCCATTTCACCTCTGCTCTCTTTCTCCTCTGTTTTCTGCTCCATGATTTACACACACAGAGGAGTTCATTCTCTACACGCTGTATGTGTAGCTTCCCAATTGTCAGTATTACAGAACATCCTACTATTGTTTACTTGTCATGTCTGAGTAAAAATTTTAAGTCTGGAGATCAAACCTCGTAAATTAAGCTCTATGGATAAAGATGATTGTTTTAAAGTGCCTACATTTTTATTTTATAGAAAGTGTTCTTTAGCATTTAGATTTAGAATCAAACTGATTCTTTAAATGTTTTACACAGTGCAGTAGTCTGAGTCCCAGATATGTTTGTGCTGTCTTGCCAATGACAGTACAGACAAATCTTGGACTCAGGCTAACAGCTGTGGAACCACCTCTAAAGAATATAACTTGTTTATGAAATTATTCATTTCTGTAGTCCTATCCAGATATATTCTGTGAAGTTGGTGAAGCCTAACCTGGTTAAAACCGACTGAACACTGCGCTCACAAAATACGGCCTGCTAAGGCACACAGTCAGAATGCTACTGGAATGACTGAGTTCCTTCAGGGAGCTGCTGCTCCTCATTCACAACCTAGTGTCACATATCTGCTCTAATGCAGTCACCACCGCTGTTATAGATACAGCCGTCAGGAGCATGGGATGTTGTGTGTGTGAGTGAGTGACATGGGGTAATTTGTTTAGCCTGATCATGTGACTCGGCCAGTTAAAACTGGTCGCATGCTCTGAGAGCCAAAGATGACTTACTCTATGCTGGAATTCTCCACCCATTTCCTTGAAGTGATTCAAGGAAATCCCGCACGTAGAACAAACAGAACAGAATGTCATCAAACCGAGCATGGGATCGGTGTAATAACCCATACTAACACCAGCCCTATGCTTTTAAATCTGCGGAGGAGTGCACTCCAGTGAAAAGGGTTGCTAATTGGGATGCTGTGACTTGTGATGACATTCTGTTAGTTTGATGTTTCACTGTGCATATGATAACTGACGAGACTATCCTAGTATGTCGGGTGCACAGCTACTGTCCTGGAGGGCCGCAATGGCAGTTTTTTTTATTACTTTTAATCACAGACTGTATACTCTCTCTGGCCAGTCGGTGATCAATATGTGAAACTTAAACCAGTAGGATTGCACCCATCGACTTGAGTTTGATACCCCTGCAGTATGTGGGAATGGATGGATGTATAAAGCCTTAGCATAACAAGAAAATCACATAAAACACCATTGCCAAGCATCCTCCTATTCAATCCGAACAGGTGAATGTGCTCAGAACAGGAAGTCTTTGTTAATTTGCCTTTGCTCCACTTTGACAGGTGGAGTTCCCCTTTTTTATTGCCTGTTATCAAATTGTGTCTTTTCCGGTCAGCTGTGATGACTATTCCATGTACAGTACTTCAGCCTTCTGCAGTGTTTCACTTTCAGCCACACAGATATCAAATGTTTGGATATATGATTGAATGCAAAATGCATGTGTTATTAAACCCAAGTTAAAACTTCTACATGGTCTCTGTTTGGTGGTGTTTGTTTGCTATTTTGGAATATACTGTTTGATAGTATTTTGTTGTATTTACCCAGTCTATTTCTAATTTAGCTAACTGGTCGTTGTCCTGCTAAGGCAACAATGTAGTATTGCTAACATCAGAAACAGTCAGGTACCCAGGCTAACTCGTTGAGTGTAATTGGGTGCATTCCAGATAGCCATATTATGTGCAAGACTGTACAGTTTACGAGATCATTACATCATAGTGATGTGGTAAAGAGCTGATATTCTATGCAGGTCTGAGCAGAATGTGCCCAATATGTATGTCACTGAGAAATGCCCTTGTGTTTTTACCTGTGTTTCTGTTCTGTGAATAGTTTCTCATCCTCACCATAAGGCATGGCTCCCACACGTTGTTCTGGTTTGTTAGGCCCTTGGCATTGCCAACTTACTCTTAGATACAAAAACATTGTGATTTTTGCCTTTTGTTTAAACTAGCCTGGTCCCATATGTTAGCCAGGTCTGTTTGTGCCGTCTTGCTATGTTTAAACCCATTATAGTCGAGGAAACACTACATTTACTAGTTACATTCAGGACACATGATGACCCACTGCTCCCATAGCTTTGGGATTTAAGCTCAATATGGCCATAGCCCAGCTATGACCAAGGGCTCAATTCAATCAGATCTGCTTTAGCCAACTTAGTGGATAGTGTCTGAGGTGGAGCTGTCAAATCCACAAGTGGCTCCCAGCATTATACCTAAAAAACGGACATTGCCATTAGCTGCATGCCGTAGCATTAAGATAAATCCCATGCAGCCTTGTTTAAAAGTTTGAACACTGGAATGTGTTCACACCGGCAAAACATCCGCTATGCGCATGTCTGCAATCGCCGGTTAACACTTGATCTGATTGAATCTAGGCCTAAATCTCTTTAGAGCTGCACACAGCTTAGTGTGTGCACCAGTCAAAGGATTAATGTGCATATATGCAGTGTGTGTGAAAAATGTCCTTCCTTAGCCTGTCTACTAAACAATGCCACGGAACTGTGTGCGTGCGTCTCTTTTGTTTCACAGCAGACAGGCAGGTTCCCCAGGGGTGTGTGAGAAGGATATCATCATGTAGGTTGAATTATCATTAACCATGGAGTGGGGGGGGGGGGGGGGAGAAGAGGTGGAAAAGGGTGGTGGAGGGCCCCGCTTATTGTCTTACGCTGGATTTTCATCTGCACTGTTGATCGAGGATTCTCTGGAGTGACGTCACCTAGCTGAAGACAATGGGGACTCACTATCTCTGTCTCAGATAATCCTGCTGCATAGGGAGAGAGTGGGAATGAGGCTGATCCCAGAGGCTAGAAAACTGCAGAACACTTCATATCGGTCATTGAGGTCAAATTCAACCCGATACCCACACTTCCCTCTGCTCCCCTACTTCCCCCATCGTGATGCTGAGAGGTTGTCTTCACTGAATCAGGTGGATCTGTGCTGTAAACCTAAACGCATTGATTGATTTGTACCATTTTTAGACTGCATCCTGTAAACAGCAATCAATCACATGCAGAACACGTTTCTATTGGCCACTGCTGCTAGTGCTATCCTATCAGAAACATATTATACTACAAGTACTATATCAGTAATATATTTGAGAAAGAATTAGCTAACACAAACAGTAGTCTCTATTTGTAGCAAATCTTTAATCACAGTAGTTTGCACAATGCATGTCAGAAATGTTTTTCATATATAAACAGACCTACTAAAGTGCTTCGTAACACATATCCTACTCATTGTCTGGTACAAAATTGTATCATTGCATAATCAAATATTTCAATCAATATCATTCATTAGAAGAAAATAAATATATCAAAAATAACAAAAAGTCAATGACATTGTAGACAAACAACACAATGACATGATTATAGACGTTATGTTGAAGCCGGCAACTTGTACCTACCCTATTTGATATATCACTATTCAGGTGGTACATGTAGCATTAGACCCATTCATGTCCCTCTGTCAGGGTGGGGTGGCAGAGCCCTGGTTCTATTCCCTGAGAGCAGTAACAGCCCTTGTCAGTCCTCTCTTTCCACCAGCTCAGTAGGGTTTGGCTCGGGGGGGGATGTTCATGGCTATGTGGTTTCTGTGGGGAGAGAGATGAGACAAGACAGAAAGAGAGATTGTATATTGTTCCCATACCAGCTTCATTACAACGTTTCAATCAGAGTCATAGTGTCCTGGGCACATGTTCACAAAAAGTCATAGAGTAGGAGTGCTGACATAAGATCCGTTTTGCCTTTTAGATCATAACGAATAATAAGATAATCATTTTATTATGGGCGGGCAGGGGACCTGATGCTAGATCAGCACACGAAGTCTGGTATATACAGTACCAGTCAAAAGTTTGGACACACCTACTCATTCAAGGGTTTTACTTTATTTGTAATGCTTTTTACATTGTAGAATAATAGTGAAGACATCAAAACTATGAAATAACACCTATGGAATCATGCAGTAAGCAAAAGAAGTGTTAAATCAAAATATATTTTAATATTTGAGATTCTTCAAAGTAGCCACCTTTTGCCTTTATGGCAGCTTTGCACACTCTTGGCATTCTCTCAACCAGCTTCATGAGGTAGTCACCTGGAATGCATTTCAATTAACAGGAGTGCCTTGTTAAAAGTTAATTTGTGGAATTTCTTTCCTTCTTAATGCGTTTGAGCCAATCAGTTGTGTTGTGACAAGGTAGGGGTGGTATACAGAAGATAGCCCTATTTGGTAAAAGACCAAGTCCATAGTATGGCAAGAACAGCTAAAATAAGCAAAGAGAAATGACAGTCCATCATTACTTTAGGACATGAAGGTCAGTCAATCCGGGAATATTTCAAGAACTTTGAAAGTTTCTTCAGTGCAGTCGCAAAAACCATCATGCACTATGATGAAACTGGCTCACATGAGGACCGCCACAGGTCATGAGGACTGCCTCTGCTGCAGAGGATAAGTTCATTAGAGTTACCAGCCTCAGAAATTGCAGTTCAAATAAATGCTTCACAGAGTTCAAGTAACAGACACATCTCAACATTAACTGTTCAGAGAAGACTGCGTGAATCAGGCCATCGTGGACAAATTGCTGCAAAGAAACCACTACTAAAGGTCACCAATAAGAAGAAGAGACTTGCTTGGGCCAGGAAACACAAGCAATGGACATTAGACCAGTGGAAATCTGTCCTTTGGTCTGATGATTCCAAATTTGAGATTTTTTGTTCCAACCCAGTGTATTTGTGAGACGCAGAGTAGCTGAACGGATGATCTCCACATGTGTGGTTCCCACCATGAAGCATGGAGGAGGTGGTGTGATGGTGCTTTGCTGGTGACACTGTCAGTGATTTATTTAGAATTCAAAGCACACTTAACCAGCATGGCTACCGCAGCGATACGCCATCCCATCTGGTTTGCGCTTAGTGGGACTATCATTTGTTTTTCAACAGGACAATGACTCAACACAACTCTATGCTGTGTAAGGGCTATTTGACCAAGAAGGAGAGTGATGAGTGCTGCATCAGATGACCTGGCCTCCACAATCACCCGACCTTAACCCAATTGAGATGGTTTGGGAAGAGTTTGACTGCAGAATGAAGGAAAGGCAGCCAACAAGTGCACAGCATATGTGGGAACTCCTTCAAGACTGTTGGAAAAGCATTCCAGGTGAAGCTGGTTGAGAGAATGCCAAGAGTGTGCAAAGTTGTTATCAAGGCAAAGGGTGGCTACTTTGAAGAATCTCAAATATAAAATATATTTTGATTATATATTTTGATTATTTTGATATTTAGATTTTTTGCTTACTACATGATTCCGTATGAGTTATTTCATAGTATTGATGTCTTCACTATTATTCTACAATGCAGAAAATAGTCAAACTAAAGAAAAATTATTGAGTAGGTGTGTCCAATCCTTGAGTAGGTGTGTCCAAACTTTTGACTGGTACTGTATAGCCAGGCCCTGGTCTTATTTCTGAATGAGTATTTCCCGCCCAGTACCTAAGTACAATCATCTGATGTATGTGTGTAAATATGTTTGCTACTCACTCGTAGACATCGCTGTGCTTCATCCTCCTGTAGAACTTGGCCAGTTTGATGGAGAAGATGATGCTGGGGACCAGGAAGATCATACACCAGCCCAGACTGAACCAGAACGCATTCTGGACACAAACACAGATGTAGGTTAATAAACAATATTAGATTAACGCAGTGTATCATTTTCTGTGCGTGGGTGCATGCGTGAAATCATTTTCTTACCAGAGACTCCATCATATTTGAGCAGACTACAACCTTCGCTGAGTCCACAGCTTGTGCCACTGGGCCACAGAGACCAATCTGTTGAGTGATCTACATACCCACACACACGCACGCACACACACACTCACACAATCAAATTTCATCAAATGTATTTTATAAAGCCCTTTTTACATCAACCACAACCACACATTCTTACACATAAGGCTGAGGCTAAACTACACACACAAACAAACATAGGAACCTAAAATTAAACCGCATACACAAGATACAGCAATGCAATGATACAGTAGTAGTAGAATGTTAAGTGAACCCACCGTGAGGTTAGCCCAGTCAGCATACGTCGTGAAGTACCCCATCTGACAGTCTAGGAACTCCCTACTTGCCTGAGAAAAAGAAAGAAAAACAAGTGTAAATTCCATACATTTATTGACTCAGAAGTCATGAGAATCAGTGGAGCTTTGCAGCAGAAAATCAGGTGGAATTCCCTATAACTATGTGAAGTGTGCCGTGTGACTGTGGGCTAAGATGTGAGTAATGGCTGTGGTGCTACCATCTCTCCTTCTTTACTGTACAGAACACCTGAGGTCATGAACCAGATGAAATGGTTTATCTTTCTAGGAAAGAAACCCAAATGAGAGAAATGTGGCATATGGTGTCATTTTCTGGTTGTAAAGGATTTTTTTTCGTGACTAGATATGCTTGTGTTTGTGCATCCGTTTGAACGTGCATGTGTGTGGTTACTCACGGCCTTGACTATCTGTGTAGTGTTGGTGTTGAGGAAGTCTTGAGCTGTTCCCACTTTATTCAACACATCTCCTACTGTGCCCTAAAGAAGAAAGAGGTAGGGAGGGAGAGGGATGAGCATGCATTGCATAGCTACATATTTTCATTGTTTCATGAAAGAACCCTTGCAGCTCATGCTTTCTGAACATTCTGCAGTATTACTTACATTGATCTCTGATGCTATGACACTGAGGGCATATATGTTGGAGTTCAACTGAGTCTGAAACACAAAAGTCAGACAGGTAATATATCTATTTACAATATATAGGACTCTGCTCTGTATAATGACCTCTTAAGGATTTATAAAATAGTCATAGATAATCCAGACATTCAGATAGCTGCATATTTAGTACAAACACACATATGTGACATTTGCACATTTGCTGAAGTTGTCCAGAGCAGAAACAGATAGCACCAGGCCAGTCAGACGTACCAGTTGTGGGATGATGGCAGTGACAATGCCTGACTGGATCCCTCTCAGGCCTCCAGCCTCCTGTGTCAGCTGATTTTGAATACCTGTATTAATCTGTTGAGAGACATGCATCACAGTACTGTCTTTATACAAACATCTATATGACTAGTGCACACACTGATGTTCACATCGTCTCATTGATGGAAGAGGCTGAGCGTGCTCAGAGGGAGGGAATATGTTTGTAACCATGTTACATGTTTTATTACTCACTTGAACAGTAGCAAGTTGGTCTAACATGCCTGCTATTTCTGTCAGATTAATGCTGGAAATAACGTTGATCTGAAACCGGTATAGAAATAGTTATGATAAGACTTTGTAACCATACTGACGTGACGCTACATGTTGTCCTAATATGCACTCCAATTGAACACGTTACAAACTATTAGAGACCAAAGGTCACACATAAATGCACAAGCACATCTACGTGTACACGCACACACACACACACACACACTTTGTACCTGCTGTGTGACAGAGCTTAAGTCAGCATCATGGACCATGTCGGAGAAGCCGTGTAGCTGTTTGCGTATCTCAGGTGTGAGCAGGGTGATGGTAGGCAGTTTGATCTCATTACTGTCAAAGTGTTGCTGAATCTCTTCTCTGTACTGGGAGGCGAGAGGTGGACACATAATTAAAAGGAGTAGCGGAAACATTGTGCTAGTATAGCAAATGGTTTGAAATATGGACTTTGGAAGTGGAAACATAAGACATGATTTGGGAATTAACCACCCATATAAAGTGATTCCCAGTAATCATCAGTAGACAGTGTATGGTGACAGAAAAAGTCAAAACCACATGTGATAAGAGTAGAAACCGTAGCGTGACAGTCTTACTTTGGACACGTTGAGTAGATCATTGAGGTCTATGAGCTCATACAGGTGGAGGGTTGTCCATAGAGGCCTGTTCTGTTCACATTCACTACAAACACACGCACAACAATACATCCTTACTAGTGATGTGGAGGTTGACTAATAACCCGCAGTCCCAGCGGTTACATCCGTGGTGTGGCGGGTTTAGGGTCATGAAATATTGTGTGGATGAAGGGCGGGTGGGTTAAATGAAGAGAAAATAATACCTTAAATATCCATAAATGTATCATTCATCTTGTGAAATGTATATCTATAGGCTACATTGACGTTTTTCTTTCAATATTTTAGGCTATCTGGCATTAGTGCATAATGCCTAAGCTTTAGGACCCTACCGTACGTGCGCCAAATAGCCAACACGCCAACCGCCAAATGCTTTTGGAAACGGGCAGAAAAAGTTCATGTTCAAGTCGATCATGGAGGCAAAAAAGGAAAATGCTGGAGTTTAATTCAATAAGAGAAAAGCTGCGAAACGCAAAATGGAGAGTTGAAAATAAAGAGAAGGGAGTGCCAGATAACAAATGTTTGGGAAGTGGTAAAAGAGAATGATAGCAGATAGATAGATGTGTGATGATTGTGAGGCGCTATACAAATTCGACAGTCACAAGACGGGGACTTCAAATACGAACTGGAGCCTACTGTTCAGATGGGTTAAATGGAAACTGAATTCTGGACACCAACTGTAACCTCTCATATAGCCTTAATATGAACTCCTGCAGAATTAAGTATTTCTTGCAGTAAAATTATACACCAAATGTAGGCAGAATTTTGACTCAGGTACAGGAGTGGGGAAATATGATTTATTTCTTTCAGCAGCCTGAGAGAATGCGAATGCGCAGTTAGATACCTACCATCTGTAGAGGTGCTATCTTTATCAACCACATAAAATATGCATCCAAGCCCGAAATGAAATCTTGTCAGAAACATATTGGGTCATTTTCACAGCCGGTCAAACTTATGTATTTTGGAAATTTTGCACAGAAAAACGTTCTAGTTTTTTGTTTTGGAGTTATTGCATTTTCTACCCGGTCCCTAAACGTCTTTGCTCCGCGAAAGAAGCAGAGATGATAGAAAAAACTTTACCGTTGTCAACTATATTGAAGCATTCATTCTATCGATTTATTACATTATTCTGGTGAGCAAGTGTTTATTTAGTCTTCTAGGGCAACATATAATGACAGAAGTAAAGCTGCATTTATCTAATTATACACAACAGTGGAGGCTGCTGAGGGGAGGACAGCTAATAATAATGGCCGGAATGGAGTGAATGTGTTTGATACCATTCCAATGATTCCATTCCAGCCATTATTATGAGCCGTCCTCCCCTCAGCAGCCTCCACTGATGGACAAGTTGACTAAAAAATAGCCTACCAAAATGTCGGAAATTATAAGCAGAAACATATTTAAATCAGGCAAAAAAAATCCTGAACACCGTATAAAAAAAGTCTGCCGTCTCTAACTGTAGCCTACAGCGCATTTTCTATATTATCGGATTAGGGTGCGGGCCTCAGATTTTCACTTCATCACATATTGGCAGGCGGTTGCGAATGGGTTATTAGCCCGAGTGGCGCAGCGGTCTAAAACACTGCACCTCCGTGCTTGAGGCGTCACTACAGACACCCTGGTTCAAATCCAGGCTGTATCACAACCGGCCGTGATTGGGAGTCCCATAGGGCGGCGCACAATTGGCCCAGAGTCGTCTAGGTTTGGCCAGTGTAGGCCGTCATTAAATAGGGTTGGAGAAAAAACATTTTTACTGGCGGGTGCCGGTGAACAAACAGCTGACCCGCGCACCATTAATCCTTACATTGCATAATAGCAGAAGAAAAACAAAGTTACATTTAGCAGGCACTCTTTTCCAAAGTGACTTATAATAATAATTTAGAAAACCAGAAAGAAGATATTTAATTTACATAACCCTTTATAATGCTGCTACACACTTGTATACTTCAATGAGAGGCAGGTTGCTCTTCAGGCCCAGTATCTCTCTTAAATCGAATCCAGGTATCAGGCCCGGAGTGTCAACAAACTGTGGAGGGGGGAGACACAATCAATCAATCAGTGAGTCAATTAATTAATTGTGCATGTATGAGAGTGTGTGTTCTTACCTGTAGTAGCTGTCCACTGTGCCAGGGCTGGCAAACCAGTGTGTAGACATTCCCTCCCAGTATAAACAGTATAAACACCACCAGCATAAAGAGCCAGGAGAACAGGAAACTTAGCCCTGCACCCCTACACACACAGACAAATACGTTGAGATAATTATTTTACCAAATGTCAATTATGCCCATCCTCATACCCAACCACACACACACAGACAGACACAGTGACAGTACTTACGCCATTAGGAAGGTTCCTGCGCAGTTGGCGGTGCCGGATCGTTCTGTCGGGTCGTCTTGAGGGCTCAGTCCCACCAGACCCAAAAACAGACCCAGAAGGTTACACACTACGACCAGGAGAACTACACAGCTCAGGATAATACCCACACCCCACCTAGAGAGACAAAAACACAGAGGGATAATTACCTTATCTGTTCAGCGCTGTCACTGTGTGCACGTGCCTATGTGTGTGTACTCATTACCTGATCATCTCTACCCACTTTGCCTGTGGTGAGTACATGTCGATGTATCTCTGAGCCTTTCCCAGTGTGTCTGAGATTTTGCTGAGGGCAGAGACAGGGATGTATCCCTTCACCAAAGAGATCTGTCTCTTGATGACTTCAAGCTGCTGCTTCACATCTGAAGGAGAGGGGGAGGAATGAATATATCTCTAGACACTGATCCAAGGTCAGTTTTAAAGGTATTTAGGTTAAAGCATAAGATGTGGCTATACGGCTAGTAGATATCATACTCGTGAAGTTGTCACTGTGAATAAGAATGACCTATAACAGCCAGTAGTTTAACTGAACTAGTCCTACTCCTATAACAGTTAGTAGTGACCTTGAAGGTAAATACTCACTCTGTACCATGTCCTTGGTGTCGTTGGTCACTCTCTGGGGAATACTGGCAAATAAGTATTCTCCCTGAAACACACATGGTCAGAAACGTCCTCTGTAACTACTTCAGAGTACCCGGCAGAAATGACGCATAGAAGTCAATGGATGAAAAATGTTGGAACAAGAGTGGCTCTCAATTCCTCCCTTACAAACAGGAACATGCTGTGGAATGTCAGTTACACTTCACTAATCCATTTCGACTGCTCTCTCTCTCTCTCTCTCTCTCAATGGGGGGGGGGGGGGGGTGTTTAGTGTGCCTATTTAGTCCAGACAGAATTACCTCTTTCACTTTTGAGTTGAGATTAGCCCTGGTGACGTCATCAACAGCCGACTGCAGCTCATTCAGACTGGGGATCTATGGAACATACACAAACACACACATACACTTTAGGTTACAAACAGCTCATGACTTCTCTGCAGTAAGTGTCATTCTTATTCTTTGGCAGCAGGGGGCAGCAAAACCAGAACTATCCACTCAGATGACAAATTCACGTTTTTACTTTGGCATGTATTGCCTTCCTTATGCTTGTTATAGAAGTAGAACAGTGATAGGGGTGAATTAAATACTGCTTTGTTTTCCACAATCATATCAGAGTAACATACACCATGGTATCTTATCCATGGTTTTTTAACTGTTTGTTCTCCATCCTACTGGTTTGTTCTCGATAAGGAACTTATCTTGTGTTCCTCATACTGTGTGTGTGCGTGTGTTCGTATATATATATATATATTATGAACTGTCATTTTCCTGAAACCCAAGCCTCTATTTGTGGTAGCTTGTTTGAGAAAGGGGGGAGAGGAGGGGAGAGGGTTAACCCACAAACAGACTCAGCGTGCGTCAGCAACAGTAGAGTGGGAGGAGGAGGAACACCCTGAAACCTGATGTCATAAGACATTTCCACATAACTAATTTGCCTGTGTCATATCCACCCCATTAACTTCTGCTGCAAGACCAGCACACACAACCACAACCACACAAAATCACACGACCACACACACTGTCCACAACCACACGACCAGACACACACTGTACCATGAACACACGAGAAAGCCAGGTGTTTCAGCTCGATTGTGTTTAGCAAAAGGCCTGAATTGTTCCTTATCAAGAACAAACCAGTAAGATGAAAATACACACCAGTGTGTACAAGGGGATAACTGGGTTATCAGAGCTACCATGGAATTTGCATTTAATGGTGTAAAGATGAGAAGGAGGGAAGAAAAAAGGGAGGAGAGGAGAGCAAAGAGAAAAGAGAGGAGAGGCGACAACACGATTGCACTCACAGTGATAGTGGTGTCAAATGTTAGTTTCTCTAGCTCTGACTGATAGGCAGAACACCCATTACAGTCAGGGTCTCTCAGTGTGCTGTTGATGCGGTCTCTGACAGAGGAAACATTAGCCTGGACCACAGTCACATCAGACTGGAGCTGGGTTAGAGTAGAGTTCAACCCCACCAGCAGGACACTGGTACGGTTCACCACTAGGATACAGATGCAACATACACACAGATTAAAATGTCAGAAGATTTTTGACTTTTGAAAGCTCTTTATTAAACCATTCATGTAGAGAATTAAAATGAAACTATTTCAGAAGAGGAATACACAAACAGCCCACGCGCACACAAAGACACACACACAGTTTAGCATATCAGAAGAGGAATACACACAACCACACAAACAAACACACACACAGGATGGAGTTGTACCTTTGGCTATATCTCTGACAGACTTCAGGGCAGGGATCAGGGGACCCTCTAGACTTCTCTGGATCTCTCTGCCCAGCAGAGGACCTATGTCTGGGGGAGAGACGAGAGAGAGAGAAGGTAGAGATGTATGTAATTGTTGACCAGTGTTTCTCAAATGGTGGATGGCAGTTTCTTCTGGGTCAAAACAATGATCAACATAATTGTTTCAGTGCATTTCTACTTTGCAGAACTTTTGCACGCATTGTGTGAATATCTAGAACTTGGATCATTAACTAGATTCAGCTGTGGGACAATTTTTTCTTGAGCGGTCGGGGGGCCGGAACATAATGACAAATCATTTGTAGACTGCAAATTGACAGCAAGAAGCCCAAACATATAATATTTGACTAAACATAATCATTTCAAACCTTGCTTGCATGTGTAACAGTCATGGCCAAAAATTTTGAGAATGACACAGATATAAATTTTCACAAAGTCTACTGCCTCAGTTTGTATGATGCCAATTTGCATATACTCCAGAATGTTATGAAGAGTGATCAGATGAATTACAATTAATTGCAAAGTCCCTCTTTGCCATGCAAATGAACTGAATCCCCCAAAAACATTTCCACTGCATTTCAGCCCTGCCACAAAAGGACCAGCTGACATCATGTCAGTGATTCTCTCGTTAACACAGGTGTGAGTGTTGACGAGGACAAGGCTGAATATCATTCTGTCATGCTGATTGAGTTCGAATAACAGACTGGAAGCTTAAAAAGGAGGGTAGTGCTTGGAATCATTGTTCTTCCTCTGTAAACCATTGTTACCTGCAAGGAAACACGTGTCGTCATCATTTCTTTGCACAAAAAGGGCTTCACAGGCAAGGATATTGCTGCCAGTAAGATTGCACCTAAATCAACCATTTATCGGATCATCAAGAACTTCAAGGAGAGCGGTTCAATTGTTGTGAAGAAGGCTTCATGGCGCCCAAGAAAGTCCAGCAAGCGCCAGGACCGTCTCCTAAAGTTCGGGGCACCACCAGTACAGAGCTTGCTCAGGAATGGCAGCAGGCAGGTGTGAGTGAATCTGCACGCACAGTGAGGCAAAGACATTTGGAGGATGGCCCGATGTCAAGAAGGGCAGCAAAGAAGCCACTTCTCTCCAGGAAAAACATCAGGGACAGACTGATATTCTGCAAAAGGTACAGGGATTGGACTGTTGAAGACTGGGGTAAAGTCATTTTCTCTGATGAATCCCCTTTCCGATTGTTTGGGGCATCCGGAAAAAAGCTTGTCCGGAGAAGACAAGGTGAGCGTTACCATCAGTCGTGTGTCATACCAACAGTAAAGCATCCTGAGACCATTCATGTGTGGGGTTGCTTCTCAGCCAAGGGAGTGGGCTCACTCACAGTTTTGCCTAAGAACACAGCCATGAATAAAGAATGGTACCAACACATCCTCCGAGAGCAACTTCTCTCAACCATCCAGGATCAGTTTGGTGATGAACAATGCCTTTTCCAGCATGATGGAGCACCTTGCCATAAGGCAAAAGTGATAACTAAGTGGCTCGGGGAACAAAACATCAATATTTTGGGTCCATGGCCAGGAAACTCCCCAGACCTTAATCCCATTGAGAATTTGTGGTCAATCCTCAAGAGGGACAAACAAAAACCCACAAATTCTGACAAACTCCAAGCATTGTTTGTGCAAGAATGGGCTGGCATCAGTTAGGATGTGGCCCAGAAGTTAATTGACAGCATGCCAGGGCGGATTGCAGAGGTCTTGAAAAAGAAGGGTCAACACTGCAAATATTGACTCTTTGCATCAACTTCATGTAATTGTCAATAAAAACCTTTGAAACTTATGAAATGCTTGTAATTATACTTCAGTATTCCATAGTAACATCTGACAAATATCTAAAGACACTGACGCAGCAAACTTTGTGAAAATTAATATTTGTGTCATTCTCAAAACTTTTGGCCACGACTGTATACAATCATGTCTCTCTATGATGCTTGAGGATACTTCAGAACAGATTTCCAAATGTAAAATCATTTGGAGCTGTTTTTTTTGCCTGTTCGTGAACCCTGATCTCAAAGCTCAGGTACAGTACTTACCATTGAGGCTTCTGGTAACCTCATCTACTGTCTTATTGCTCTCTATCAGCACACTGTCAATTTGCTGATGAGACACAGGAGACAAACACACTTAGACACAGGAGAGACGACAACAAGAAGACTTGCACTCCCTCAAACACATTTAAATAGAAAGACAAACTATGCACCGAAACATCAAAGCCACTTCCGATTTACCACACAACCCTGCCCGACCATTAGCTTATCCCTCTCTTCCCCTCTCTCCCTTTCTCTGAGTCTCTCCGATTCAGACGGGTTGGGTTAAATGCAGAAGACACATTTAAGTTGAATGTATTCAGTTGTACAACTGACTAGGTATCCCCCTTTCCCTTTCTCTCTCCATCCTCCCTGCCTTCTCCCACCCTCATGTCCCATCTCCCTCTGTTGTATCAGATACAAGTGTTCACAGTGCAGGCTGGACAGGGGAGACAAACAATTTTTTTAAACTTTTGTTTAACTAGGCAAGTCAGTTAAATTCTTATTTACAATGACGGCCTAAGAACAGTGGGTCAACTACCTTGTTCAGGGGCAGAATGACAGATGTTTACCTTGTCAGCTCGGGGATTCGATCTAGCAACCTTTCGGTTACTGGCCCAATGCTCTAACCACTAGGCTACCTGCCTCTCTCTGTGTGTGTGTGTGTGTGTGTGTGTGTGTGTGTGTGTGTGTGTGTGTGTGTGTGTGTGTGTGTGTGTGTGTGTGTGTGTGTGTGTGTGTGTGTGTGTGTGTGGCTGTTCTCTATGGAGAGATTTATGGTAGGTGGGGTGGTTTTTGTACTAACTCTGAATAGAAGTGTTAGGTCAGTAACTGATCTATAGGTGGTTGTGTGTCAACAGAAGATAAGTGACATGCCATCCAAGTAATTTATTACAGGAGACTTAACAGAAGAGAATATGGAATGTTTTTAATAAATGTGTGTACCCATTCAAAAATGTCCAGTTGCTACTTTTAGCTATATCTATTGTTTTATAAACCAAAAAACTAAACTGGTCTTACTTCTACTTCATTTATTATTTTGGTTTTCCCTTCTGAAAATAATAGGAACGTTCTCTCTCTCACACACACACACTTACCTGTGGGACAGCAGTGAGGTAGGTTTGGAGGTTGTCCAGGTTATTGTTGAGTTCTACAGAGCTGTCCTCGACACTCACTTTCAGTAACTGGTTAGTGAAGAACATGCAGATGTTCCCTGCACTACACACACACACATAAGCACACACATACACACATACATGAATGCACGCACACAAACACACAGAAAATGTAGTTTGTTTCACTTCATATCCAAATACACTCCCCTCTACATGTATTTGGACAGTGAAGCTAAACATTATTATTTGGCTCTATACTCCAGCATTTTGGATTTCAGATCAAATGTTTAATATTAAGCAACAATACAGAATGTACCTTTTATTTGTGAGTATTTTCATACATAACAGTTTTGCCGTTTAGAAATGAAAGCACTTCATGTATCTAGTCCTCCCATGTGAAGAAGTTTGGACAAATTCACTTATAGGGTATTAAAGTAGTCAAAAGGTTAGTATTTGGTCCCATATTCCTTGCACGCAACAACTACATCAAACTTCTGACTCTACAAACTCATTGAATGCATTTGCAGTTTGTTTTGGGTTATGTTTTGCCCAATAGTATCTGAATGGTGAATGATGACTGGAGTCATTTTCTTTCTAAGTGAGTGGATAAGATGGTTGTAAATGAATCATGATAAGGCCATAATTAAGAAAAACCATGAATGAGTAAGAAAGCTACAGAGGCTACAACAAAACATGCAAACCTCTCACCATTACCAATAACATGGGAGGTTTGGATTTTTGGAGGGTATGAGCTTTGTTCCTCTGTAACCTTATCACTCATCAATATTCACGATCCATCCATGATTATCCATAATCAGGGTAGCATCCACAAGAATGTAGAACACATTAACTTTCTATTCTTACTTACGATAAAAGTGACTCCAAAATGGCACACAAGACATCGAAAACTCAACCAAAACAAACCACAAATGCATCCAATAAGTTTGTAGTCATAAACTTGGTTTAGTCATTGTGTGCAAAGAATATGGGACCAAATACTAAACTTTTCCCTACGTTAATACACAATAATTGAATTTGTCAAAATACTTAGGATTTCTTCAAATGGGGGGTCTAGATACATAAAGTGCATTCATTTTTTACTTCTTATGGCTGCGGGGCAGTATTGAGTATCTTGGATGAAAAGGTGCCCAGAGTAAACTGCCTGCTCCTCAGTCCCAGTTGCTAATATATGCATATTATTAGTATATTTCGATAGAAAACACTCTGAAGTTTCTAAAACTGTTTGAATGATGTCTGTGAGTATAACAGAACTCATATGGCAGGCAAAAACCTGAGAAAAAATCCAACCAGGAAGTGGGAAATCTGAGGTTGGTCAATTTTCAACTCAGCCCCTATCGAATACACAGTTGGATATGGGTCATTTTGCTAGATGTCAACAGTCTTTAGAACCTTGTCTGATGCTTCTACTGTGAAGTGGGGCCGAATGAGAGGGGATTGAGTAAGGTCTACCATGACCTGAACATGCGCTGACCATGCGCGTTCATGTGAGAGCGAGCTCTGTTCTATCGCATTTCCGAAGACAACGGAATTCTCCGGTTGGAACATTATTGAAGATTTATGTTAAAAACATCCTAAAGATTGATTCAATACATTGTTTGACATGTTTCTACTGACTGTAACAGAACTTTTTGACATTTCGTCTGCTTTTAGTGAACGCGCTTCGTGACTTTGGATTTTTTTACCAAACGCGCTAACAAAAGTAGCTATTTGGACATAAATGACATTACCGAACAAATCAAACATTTATTGTGGAACTGGGATTCCTGGGAGTGCATTCTGATGAAGATCATCAAAGGTAAGTGAATATTTATAATGTAATTTCTGACTTCTGTTGACTGCACAATATGGCGAATATATTTTTGTCTTGATTGGGCTCTGAGCACCGACCTCAGATTATTGCATGGTCTGCTTTTTCCGTAAAGCTTTTTTGAAATCTGACACAGTGGTTGCATTAAGGAGAAGTGGATCTAAAATTCCATGTATAACACTTGATCTTTGATCAACGTTTATTATGAGTATTTCTGGAAATTGATGTGGCTCTCTGCAAAATCACTGGATGTTTTTGGAACTACTGAACATAACCCACCAATGTATACTGAGATTTTTTGATATAAATATGAACTTTACCGAACAAAACATACATGTATTGTGTAACATGAAGTCCTATAAGTGTCATCTGATGAAGATCTTTAAAAGGTTAGTGATTCATTTTATCTCTATTTCTGCTTTTTGTGACTCCTATCTTTGGCTGGAAAAATGGCTGTTTTTCTGTGATTTGGCGGTGACCTAACATAATCGTTTGTGGTTCTTTCGCTGTAAAGCCTTTTTGAAATCGGACACTGTGGTGGGATTAACAACAAGATTACCTTTAAAATTGTATAAGATACTTGTATGTTTGAGGAATTTTAATTATGAGATTTCTGTTGTTTGAATTTGGCGCCCTGCACTTTCACTGGCTGTTGTTATATCGATCCCGTTAACGGGATTGCAGCCATAAGAAGTTTCTAAACGGGAAAACAGATACGTATGAAAATACCCTAAAAATACCCTGCCTTATACAGTACCAGTCAAAAAAAGGGGTTTTCTTTATTTTTACTATTTTCTACACTGTAGAATAATAGTGAATACATCAAAACTATGAAATAACACACATGGAATCATGCAGTAACCAAAAAAGTGTTAAACAAATCCAAAAATATTTTTGATTCTTCAAAGTAGCCACCCTTTGCCTTGATGACAGCTTTGCACACACTTTGCATTCTCTCAACCAGCTTCACATGGAATGCTTTTCCAACAGTCTTGAAGGAGTTCCTACATATGCTGTGCACTTATTGGCTGCTTTTCCTTCACTCTGCGGTCCAACTCATCCCAAACCATCTCAATTGGGTTGAGGTCGGGTGATTGTGGAGGCCAGGTCATCTAATGCAGCACTCCATCACTCTCCTTCTTGGTCAAACAGCCCTTACACAGCCTGGAGGTGTAAGGGCTATTCATCTTAAGAAAGCTAGGTGGAACAACCACATATTACAGTCATAGTAAGTAAAATGTTCCTCAATAATGTAACTATGATGGTGATATTAGTTTATGATAGTGATGCTGGTATACTGGTGACCAAGCTGGTGTATGGTGGTCCAGCATGGTCTAGCTCAGGGATGGGCAACTTTGATGTGGAAAATATGAACTCATCATGAACGGCTGTAGTGGCTTGCGGGTCTGCTTACCCATATGTAGACCCACCCACACATGCAGTCAGAGCCGACCCTAGCATTTTGGGGGCCCTATGTGATATTTTGGCCACCAGCAAAACACTGCGACGGCTGGTCAACACGAAAACACAGCGAATGAACCATGAAAGCACAACGAAGGAACTTCGAAAACACAGCGAAGGCTGGTCACCAGCAAAACCACCACCTATGCTGGTCTATGCTGTTTTTTTCAGGGTGGCACACACTTACAGTATGACTAGTGTTGTGAGTAGTGTAGCCCAGTATAATCCTCTCCTGTGACAGTGGACAGCTTTAGTCTGTTCCTGGTACATGTGTCCTCCACAGTTTCCACAGCAGCGACAGCAGGCCAGGCAGAACCCCACCAGGGGCATAAGGATAATGTACACGATCCCTATAGCAGCACACACTAGGAAACCAACTTCATAGAGAAGGACCTGAGGAGATTCATACACACACACACACACACACACACACACACACACACACACACACACACACACACACACACACACACACACACACACACAGGTTAACACACAGAGATACACACACACACAATTAGTAGGGTGCCTTACATAAAGCTCTCACAGGTTACTGCCTAAAGGGTAACTTAGGAGGGAGTGTCTGTGGCTAGTACACAGAGCTTAACTTGACACACACCTCTGACACACACACACACACACACACACACACACACACACACACACACACACATACATACACACACACACACACACACACACACACACACACACACACACACACACACACACACACACACACACTGTGAAAAAAGGTTGTCCTGCTCCTCTCCTATCTACCTAACTTCCCCTCAAGATCCCATCAGTTTCTTTTAAGTCCCGTTAATTTGGCTGCTCAGGCTACCTAAGATATCCCTCACTCATTATAGCCCTGCCATTCCCAACCAATCAGAGCACTTGCTCAGGCTACCTAAGATATCCCTCACCCATTATAGCCCTGCCATTCCCAACCAATCAGAGCACTTGCTCAGGCTACCTAAGATATCCCTCACCCATTATAGCCCTGCCATTCCCAACCAATCAGAGCACTTGCTCAGGCTACCTAAGATATCCCTCACCCATTATAGCCCTGCCATTCCCAACCAATCAGAGCACTTGGAAATGCACATCTGGACACTGCAAGCGCAGTGCATCGAAATGTAAGGTGCAGGGGTGTTCTATTGTGGTTTTTACATGCTGTATAACAATAGGTCATTACCACTAATTACTTCATGTTACTTTGATACGTTTCAGCCATATGATCTACTGTATGGCTGTTAGTATTATTTAATGTTAGAGTTGCCAATGCTGCTTTACGTATTGTTTATTTTATGTAGTATTATGCTATACTGCCATAAGTGTTATTATTGCATTGGTTGCACAAGTACTTTTGCAGAAGTGGTTTAATTGTTGTATTGGTAAGCATAGTCTTTTGCATGCACATGCTAACACAGCATTTTCCATAGTGGCCTTTATTAAGGTGTTTTATTGAGCTGCCATGGGCAAGCTTCTCGAGTCATCCCAGACAGTTCTTGGAGCTTCCTCATGCACAGATGAATTCCCAACCTTGTGGTGCCAGGCCAGATCAGGTGTCAGCCTGGCAGATTCTCATACAAGGCTGAAGAGAGAGGGTGCCATAAATCTGGACTCTGTAAATCCAAGTAATTAGTTTCTCTCTCTCTCCAAGAGGTGAATGTTTAAGTTTATGTTTATATTGATGCTGTGTTTATAGCCCTTTATAGACATGTAAGGGTAATGCCATTTGCCATTTATTCATGTACATATGTGTATATTGCATAGTTACAAACATTAACTAATACTGTTTACATGTTTGCATATCTTTGTCTTATAGAACCACAACAATAAGATTCCAAGTCCTTCGGGTTACTAAAATCATATAAACATCCTCAAATGGAAACAGCTGTGTCTGTGTGGTGGTGACTATCAAGAGTACAATGATGGGCCTCAACATCATGTTCTAACCGGACAGCACTATAGAGGGCAGAACCAAACTAATCAGTTATAAGTATATAGCGGGTGAGGGCATTCACAGCCCACCGCTCAGACGGGTGAGGGCATACCAGCCAACCGTTTTTACTTGGTCCTTCTAGACGGATTTAGAGACTAACAGTTTTTTTTTACATGGTCCGTAGTTTCTCTGGATTTAGCGACCAAGTTATGACACACACACACACATGCACACATCCATCTTTTCTTACCTCGTTGATGGTCTTCTTGTCATCGTATATATTGCCCCCTTTCTCCACTAATTTAACCAGCAGATCTAGGAGAGAAGAATGGAGGAGGATCTGGATGTGTTTGTTTTTTATGACCATGTTTTTCTTTCTGCTTGCATTCTGTATTTATATTTTAATGTGTGTTTTTTCTTTCATTTATGTAATTCAGGGTTCATCTGTAAAATAGACCTTGGTCTCAGTATGACTCCCTGATGAAATAAAAGGTTAAATTAATTTTTAAAATTAAACATTCAACCAATAATGATTGGATATCACCACAAAAATATATTCAACATATAAACATCATCTGGCTTGTTCATGTGAGAGGATCTGACCTCACACTGTCAAAGGCTGTATGGAGATCAGGTGTCACATTTTACATCAACCCTCTGATCTCTCTCTCTCGCAGGTAGCCTAGTGGTTAGAGCATTGGGCCAGTAACCGAAAGGTTGCTGGATTGAATCCCAGAGCCGACAAGGTAAAAATCTGTCGTTCTGTCCCTCAGCAAGGCAGTTAACCCACGCGGAAGACGTGGATGTCGATGAAGGAAGCCCCCCACACCTCACTGATTCAGAGGGGTTGGGTTAAATGCGGAGACACATTTCAGTTGAATGCATTCAGTTGTACAACTGACTAGGTATCTCTCTCATTCCCTCTCACTTTCTCTCGCCCTCAGTTTCTTCATCGCCCTCTCTCTCTCTTTCCCTCATTCTCTCTAACAGTGAGATCTCACACCTTCACAATACAACAATTACTCTCTATCATTATTTAATTTACTTGCAGAAATCAAACCTACTGTATGTTCTTTAGATGTAACCTAGGTTCAGGATCAGGAAACCATTAGTAACCATACCAGGGATGTGAGAACTGAGACTACCACACTGTTCCTACTCCACTGTCTTGTCTAACCCTGCACTTATGGCCGGTTATTGTTCACACAACACCAGCTGGCATTGTGAAGAGAAACTTCAGAGGAGCTCTATCGTCTAGATGGGAAAGAGGAAATTCCGCTTTCTCATAGTCTCTCTCCATTTCTTTATTAATCTCCTGAAAGCAGATACCCAGCTGGCGTGCCATAAGACGTGTTAAAGCCCCAACTGGTACACTGTCATGTACGTTACTTAAGGAACAGAATAGTAATCCACTTCTGAATCCCGATACCCAGGCATTCAGCCATAGAGAGAAAGGGAGAGAGAATGACAGAGGGAGGAGGGTGTACCCGCCTCCACTAGGGAGCTAAGTTTTTGTTTTATGTCCCTATATTAAAAAATAGCAAAAAAGTTCCAAATGATTGACTGACAGGTTGGTGAAAAATCTGTATCTCCCTGCACAATGGACAGAGTGCGCTGAGGTGTGTAGGGGGACTATGGAAAGCCACTGGGGCAGGTTATGTATGATCCCTTTGGGTTTCAATAAAAGCTGGGAAAAAGGCTTCATCTGTGGTAGGCTAAGTGAATAAAGTGATACCGCTCCGCCTGTAATATTTGATTTATAAGGGCGGGGTCAAGTTTACCATTGAAGCAGCTTCACTCAACTCTGTCTCACACCCCACACCCCACACCACTACATACTTTATTTAGCTTCTTATCCAGCTGTAAAAAGCGTTAGTGTTATTAGCCTTCGCCTATTTAGCTAGCTCGAACCAGCTAATCTGCCACTGCCACAATGGATATCATAAATTGGCTGCGCCAAAGTACCCAAACAAAGCCAATGGAGAGCAATGAGCAGCAGTATCAAACCACCGCCGCTGCCAAGCCCAGCAGCGATGATGTTGCCGAGCTCCAGCTAGCTCCGAGTGCAGAGCCTTCCCTCTCTTCCACAAATGCCGCCAGGATAATGGCTCCACAGCCCCCTCCACAGCAGACTGTGCCTGACGATCTTGGAACAGCGGAGCAAGCCCAGGTTAGCCTAGAATCCTACCATAGCCTAAAGTTTTCTATCTTAAAACGTTCGTTTAATAGCAACTTGTTCATAGGAAGAGAGTGGCTGGAATACTCTGTTACTGCAGATGCAACATTTTGTTTCCCACGTCGAAAGTTCTGTGTTGGGTCCAATGCTAACGCAAACAAGGCCTTCACCCAAGTCGGGTATTCTAACTGGAAGCATGCTATTGATAGTATCAAAGGATTCTCTGGGCACGCATCAAACAAAGAGCGTTTGAAATGCACTGCATTGCGAGTACTGAGATGTCAACACTTGTTAAGAAATCGCATGTATGTGTTTCGGCGACTGTGGACATTATTGAATGTCTTGTTTCAAACCAGCAACCACTGAGGAGGTATTGGACGCGATAGAGTCAAGAGGAGAGGGGGGCAGTATACTTTTTCTGTCCGTGATGGAATATACTCTCTGAATAGACAAGGAACTTGTCAAGGTGTTTAGCACCATACCCCACAATGTCACATAAACATCACGCGATTTTCAAAATGAAATCATAGGGCTCGTGAGTGAGATTGTCACTGAGGAAGCTACATGCGAGAACTCATTTTCCATTTTGACAAATGTGTTCCGTCAGCACAGAAGAAGCATGATGCACCCGAGAAAAGCTCAACTAAGCCAACTGGTATTTGAGGGGGATCTTTCAAGAAGATTTCGGGGAGAATGGAATGACTGATTACTCAGGAAGATCCGCAGAGCATCAAGGAGGCAGCAACTGTTCTGAAAAGGTAAGACAAAATCTAGCTGGTTAGTTTTAATACAAATCGTTATTTAGTGTGTAGAGTGCTGTCCATGGTGCCGATAGAGCGCAGCGGAGATTTTGCGCCAACCTGTTACTTATTGGTCAAAAGCATTTGAACTTTTATGTTTATTGTGGTATAGCGTGATATAAGCAGAATTCAATATAATTCCAACGCAATATTCCAAATGATGCCCCAGGGTATAGCTACAGATCGTATGTTTAATCAAATAACTAGACATTCTATTAGGGTTTTCGTGGTTGTAAATGGAACTGTACATATTGGAAACTTGTTTATGGTAGTCTGGCCATTGCTTAATTGATTACGTGTGTCGAATTTGATTTACAGACGTATATTTTGCCGTATCACAACGTGTTGCTGAACTCATTAGCGAGCGGCATTATATTCCATGTTTGAAGCGCCATTATAGCCCTATTTATTTGGGAAGACAAATGAGCATGGCTGCATTCCACTGTAGTAGGTTGTAGGCTGTTTTGGTTATTTGGCTCTCCATTCGCATTTTTTTTACTGTGTTTGTTTACTGTTAATGTAACTAGCCTAAATATAGATTGTGTCATGCATTTATCGATCTGACATTTTGTTTTACTAGGCCTACTACTACTTGGTACCACTGTTTTGTTCAGTTCGCATTCATTCGTTCGTTCACATTCGCAGTTGTGTCGGTATTCTACGTCAAACTGCTATTCAGTATTTTTGTTTGCATGCATGAATAACTAGGCTACTACTTTCAGCGTTTCGTTTGCATTATTTTGGTAAGACAGCTATTACAAACAACCTATCTATCTTGTAGCCTGTATTCTTTACCAAAACAGCCTTACTTTAGTGTGTACGGCACAAGGCACTGTCCATTGTTCTGATATTGCGCAGTGGAGATAGGCTACAGATTTCGTGACAACCTGACTGTCACTTCAAAAGCACTCAATGATCTTGGAGCTTGGGCATTTGAACTTTAGGTTTATTGTAGTATAACGTGATATAAGCAGAATTTAATATAATTCCAATGCAAGAACCCCCAAAATGTTGCCCCCTCGCCGATTTCAATTGCCCCATTAGTTACTTTATCCTGGACCCAGATATACAGTACCAGTCAAAAGTTTGGACACACCTCTTTAGTTTTACTATTTTTCTACATTGTAGAATAATAGTGAAGACATCACAAAACTATGAAATAACACATATGGAATCATGTAGTAACCAAAAAAGTGTTAAACAAACCAAAATATATTTTAGATTTTAGATTCTTAAAAGTAGCCACCCTTTGCCTTGATGACAGCTTTGCACACTCTTGGCATTCTCTCAACCAGCTTCACCTGGAATGCTTTTCCAATAGTCTTGAAGGAGTTCCCACCTATGCTGAGCACTTGTTGGCTGCTTTTCCTTCACTCTGCGGTCCAACTCATCCCAAACCATCTCAATTGGGTTGAGGTCTGGTGATTGTGGAGGCCAAGTCATCTGAAGCAGCACTCCATCACTCTCTTTCTTGGTCAAATAGCCCTTATACAGCCTGGAGGCGTGTTGGGTCATTGTCCTGTTGAAAAACAAATTATCGTCCCACTAAGCGCAAACCAGATGGGATGGTGTATCGCTGCAGAATGCTGTGGTTGCCATGCTGGTTAAGTGTGCTTTGAATTCTAAATATATCACAGACAGTGTCACCAGCAAAGCACCCCCACACCATCACACCTCCTCCTCCATGCTTCATGGTGGGAACTACACATGCGGAGATCATCCGTTCACCTACTCTGCGTCTCACAAAGACACGGTAGTTGGAATCAAAATTTTCAAATTTTGACTCATCAGACCAAAAGGAAAGATTTCTACCGGTCTAATGTCCATTGCTCGTGTTTCTTGGCCCACATAAGTCTCTTCTTCTTATTGGCGTCCTTCAGTAGTAGTTTCTTCACAGCAGTTCAACCATGAAGCCTGATTCATGCAGTGTCCTCTGAACAGTTGATGTTGAGATGTGTCTGTTACTTGAACTCTATGAAGCATTTATTTGGGCTGCAATTCTTAGGCTGGTAACTTTAATGAACTTATCCTCTGCCGCAGAGGTAACTCTGGGTCTTCCTTTCCTGTGGCGGTCCTCATGAGAGCCAGTTTCATCATAGCGCTTGGTGGTTTTTGCGACTGCACTTGAATAAACTTTCAAAGTTCTTGAAATGTTCCGGATTGACTGACCTTCATGTCTTCAAATAATGATGGACTGTCATTTCTCTTTGCTTATTTGAGCTATTCTTGCCATAATATGGACTTGGTCTTTTACCAAATAGGACTATCTTCTGTAAACCACCCCTTTCTTGTCACAACACAAATATTAGTGTCATTAGCCAAACATTCAACCAAAACATGAGCAAACAAGGGTTGCTTCAACAACATCCTCCAATCCTGATTGGATAGAAGCCATGATCAAAGAGACTATCACTATCCAATCTGTGCATTGCAATCTGCTCAGCAACTCAAGAGCTCTCTGATCTAGGATGAGTTTCACCTGAGCAAAGGTCAATGGCTAATTAACACACACTTTGTGTGTGTGTGTGTGTGTGTGTGTGTGTGTGTGTGTGTGTGTGTGTGTGTGTGTGTGTGTGTGTGTGTGTGTGTGTGTGTGTGTGTGTGTGTGTGTGTGTCTCTCTCTCTCTGTGTGTCTCTGTGTACCTAAGGGGCCTTCACTGTTGTTTGTCCATCAGAATCACTACTAGCTCTAACAAGGAAGCAGTCACAAATAAACTGAGCCAGCTCTGAAATAATAGTAATTTAGGATCGATAACAAAGGTGACAAAGATTCTGGACTACAGTGGAATATTGTCCACTCACTACTTAAATATGCTCTATGCAGAAATCCCTCTGCAAATGGGTGAAAGCCCAGGTATTTATATGAGATTTACATAGTGGCTGCACACACCTGGCTAGGTCAAAATGAGCTCAAAATGATCAAAACACTGCTGTAGAAAAGCAGCGTTGTCCGATTATGCTACAGTTTTTTTCCTATGGCACCCTATTCCCTTTATATAGTACACTACTTTTGACCAGATGGATGCACCGAGACTGACCTTTGGGGAAGGGGTTGGGCTGAACGGTGTGGAGGAAGGACTGGACGACCCCGGACATGAAGCCTGTATCTGCTCCTGGGATTGACTGGTACTGTGTTTGGATCAGGTTCAAGGGAGAGACACCCTTAGGACAGGTGGCAGGGAGAGGCAGGGCCAAGCTGGACCCCAGCAACAGAGCCCCGATCCAGGCCAACACCACCCTGGCGCAGCCCCCCAACCTCCAAACACTCCTACATGCTCCCATCACTGGAACTAGAGATAGGACTGGAAGGTGGGCTAGGGTAAGGCTGGAGAATGTAGAGTGGCACTATCTCTGTATTGATGGGCCTGCAAACACAAAGCAGAGACATTGGGGTGGGAGTGGAAACACACAAGTAAAGAGATTGTTGTGAAAGGGTGCAGGCACTGGAAAGTAAATGCATTCATATTGTAATTGTAAGAAAACTAGCATTGAGGGAAACCATAAATGTGACCACAAGTGAAGCAGGTTTCCGGTTCCGGTGACATGCCTTATCGTTTCTTTCTGTTGCAAAATTATTGTTTTCTAAAAATGTAAATTGTTAACCCCATAATTAAGGTGTAGGACTTTAACATAAAAAAATTTGCAGGTCTTTTTGGCTCCACAGATAGCATAATCTGCCCGTCCACAATTCACCTGTGGGAACATGGCGGCTTTCACCAGACAACAGAAAGAGCTGCCCGCTACTATCCGATAGATTGTTCGTAAGGAGATTATCTCTGCCCTCGATTTGCAATTAAAACCGGTAAATGAATCACTCACATTGCTCTCTTCTAAAGTGGATGCCTATTCAACTAAAGTGTAAAGTCTGGAGAAGGCGGCCCGTGACCTGGAAACAGCGCGAGCTAAACTAGAAGGGGCAATCAATCTACAAAAAGATAAAACGGAATCACTTGAAATTCATTCCCGTAAATTCAATGTGCGGGTTAAAGGACTTGAAACTTGCGTGGAAGCAGGCAACTCAAATTCATTCATGGGAAATATTTTCTATTAACTGTTCGGGCAGGAGAAGTTGGGTTCCATGCCGCTAATTAACATTGTGCACCACGCGGTCCTCTCCGGAATGGTTCTCGCTGTATGATTGTACGAACGAATCCACTGTTTTGAAGTCAAACGGCAAATTGTTCGCCTTGCAGCAGAATCGGGGCCTCTGACCTATGCGGAGAAGAGGATCAGCATCTACCCAGACTTGAGTGCCGAACTGCTAAAACAGAGGGTGACCTACAATGAGCTGAGATCCCAGCTATGCAAGCTAAATCTGAGATGTGGCTTCATCCAACCGACAAAACTCATCTTGACCTTCCAGAAGACAACACACGTTTTCCACTGACAAAGAAAGCTAAACACTTCTAGAATCACCTCAAAACTACATCAAACCTAACACACAAGCGGACAAGTCGACAGATGGAACCCCATTATGACTGGCTCAATATTCAGGTATGCTATCCATACACTCACACAGCCTAGCTCTCAGCATTAGACAATGAGGACCCTTTAAGTGGATACAAGGAACATTATTACAATTATTGCTGAGTATTGGACTTTGTTATTATTTATATTGCCTATGGAACAGGAGGACATTAACACAGTGATGACACCACGCCGATGAAAGAACAATGGACAATATATTGATTGAGGTGTCACACAGTGTCACTCCTGTACTCCCTGTTCACCCACGACTGCATGGCCCACGACTGCATGGCCAGGCACGACTCCAACACCATCATTAAGTTTGCAGACGACACAACAGTGGTAGGCCTGATCACTGACAACGACGAGACAGCCTATAGGGAGGAGGTCAGAGACCTGGCCGGGTGGTGCCAGAATAACAACCTATCCCTCAACATAATCAAGACAAAGGAGATGATTGTGGATTACAGGAAAAGGACCGAGCACGCCCCCATTCTCATCGATGGGGCTGTAGTGGAGCAGGTTAAGAGCTTCAACTTCCTTGGTGTCCACATCACCAACAAACTAGAATGGTCCACAAACACACCAAGACAGTCGTGAAGAGGGCACGACAAAGCCTATTCAGGAAACTACAAATATTTCGTATGGGTCCTCAGATCCTCAAAAGGTTCAACAGCTGCAACATCAAGAGCATCCTGACTGGTTGCATCACTGCTTGGTATGGCAACTGCTCGGCCTCCAACCGCAAGGCACTACAGAGGGAAGTACGTACGGCCCAGTACGTCACTGGGGCTAAGCTGCCTGCCATCCAGGACCTCTACACCAGGCGGTGTCAGAGGAAGGCCCTAAAAATAGACTGTTCACTCTGCTACCGCATGGCAAGCGGTACCGGAGCGCCAAGTCTAGGTCCAAAAGGCTTCTCAACAGCTTTTATCCCCAAGCCATAAGACTCCTGAACAGCTAATCAAATGGCTACCCGGACTATGCATTGTGTCCAGCCACCTATTGTTTTTACTTAAACTGCACTGTTGGTTAAGAGCTTAAGAGCTTGTAAGTAAGCATTTCACTGTAAGGTCTACACCGGTTGTATTCGGCGCACGTGACAAATAAACTTTGATTTGATTTGACTATGGCTTGCTTGTGGGGTTACAATGCATTGCATCTCTACATGGGCAAAATATGGCAATATAAATTGGAAGTTTATTCCCCTACTATTTTTGCTACTGGTAATGAAAGATGGCCAGTCCCATGTGGGCTACCATACAATTGCTTTTATTTTTTTATATATTTTTTTTTATTGCTGGCCCCCTTCGTTTCGAGCAGGCTATTGAATCTATCTCCCGGGGAGGACTTTGCCTACAGGCCACTATGAATTAGTGTGAAGATTGTAGATTGCATTTCTTGCACATAGCCTCCTCTTTTTATTTTCTTATTGTTTTGACATAGTATGGACATTGTCGACGTTTAATTCAATAAGACAAAAACTGTGAAAGGAGAGTTGAAAATAAAGAGAACGGAGGGCCAGAAAAGTAATGTTTGGAAAATATTTGGTGAAGTGGTAGGAGGATGATAACAGTGCCGGCTATGTTATGTGTGATGATTGTGAGGCGCTATACAAATTCGACAGTCACAAGACAGGACTTCAAATAGGCCTATGGCATGTCAAGGGAACTATAGATTGTTTAGCTAGGTAAAATTCAAACTGTAAAATTCAAACTGCTTGAAACATGTTGGTATTACAGACTCAGACAGGGAGAGGTTGAAAATGTCAGTGAAGACACTTGCCAGTTGGTCAGCGCATTCTCGGAGCACACGTCCTGGTAATCCGTCTGGCCCTGCGGCCTTGTGAATGTTGACCTGTTTAAAGGTCTTACTCACATCGGCTGCGGAGAGACAGTCGTCCGGAACAGCTACTCTCATGCATGTTTCAGTGTTAACTTGCCTCAAAGCGAGCATAGAAGTAATATAGCTTGTCTGGTAGGCTCATGTCACTAGGCAGGTCTCAGCTGTGCTTCCCTTTATAGTCTGTAATAGTTTGCAAGCCCTGCCACATCTGACGAGCGTCGGAGCCGGTGTAGTACTATTCGAACTTAGTCCTGTATTGACGCTTTGCCAGTGTGATGATTCATCGGAGGGCATAGCAGGATTTCTTATAAGCTTCCGGGTTAGAGTCCCGCTCCTTGAAAGTGGCAGCTCTACCCTTTAGCTCAGTGCAAATGTTGCCTGTAATCCATGTCTTCTGGTTGGGGTGTGTACGTATAGTCACTGTAGGGACGACGTCATCGATGCACTTATTGATGAAGCCAGTGACTGATGTGATGTACTCCTCAGTGCCATCGGAAGAATCCCAGAACATATTCCAGTCTGTGCTAGCAAATCAGTCCTGTAGCTTAGCATCTGCTTCATCTGACCACTTTTTTATTGACTGAGTCACTGGTGCTTCCTGATTTAATTTTTGCTTGTAAGCAGGAATCAGAAGGATAGAATTATGGTCAGATTTGCCAAATGGAGGGCGAGGGAGAACTTTGTGCGCGTCTCTGTGTGTGGAGTAAAGGTGGTCTAGAGTTATTTTCCCTCTATTTTCACATTTAACATAATGGTAGAAATGAGGTAAAAGGGATTAAAGTTTCCCTGCATTAAAGTCCCCAGCCATTAAAAATATGTTGGCTCTTAGATGGCAATCACCTCACTCTCTCTCCCAATTTGCCAGCGGATACAGCTACTATTAGAACTATTAACATTAGAATTATCGACAGTGACAATTCATGGTGTAACGTCAACAGTGAAGAGGCGACTCCGGGATGCTGGCCTCCTAGGCAGAGTTACTCTGTCCAGTGTCTGTGTTCTTTTGCCCATCTTAATCTTTTCTTTTTATTGGCCAGTCTGAGATGTGGCTTTTTCGTTGCAACTCTGCCTAGAAGGCCAGCATCCCGGAGTCGCCTCTTCACTGTTGACGTTGAGACTGGTGTTTTGCGGGTACTATTTAATGAAGCTGCCAGTTGAGGACATGTGAGGCATCTGTTTCTTAAACTAGACACTCAAATGTACTTGTCCTCTTGCTCAGTTGTGCACCGGGGCCTCCCACTCCTCTATTCTGGTTAGAGCCAGTTTGCACTGTTCTGTGAAGGGAGTAGTACACAGCGTTGTACCAGATCTTCAGGTTCTTGGCAATTTCTCACATGGAATGGCCTTCATTTCTCAGAACAAGAATAGACTGACGAGTTTCAGAAGAAAGTCCTTTGTTTCTGGCCATTTTGAGCCTGTAATCGAACCCACAAATGCTGATGCCCCAGACACTCAACTAGTCTAAATAAGGTCAGTTTTATTGCTTCTTTAATCAGAACAACAGTTTTTAGCTGTGCTAACATAATTGCAAAAGCGTTTTCTAATGATCAATTAGCCCTTTAAAATTATAAACTTGGAGTAGCTAACACGAAGTGCCATTGGAACACAGGAGTGATGGTTGCTGATAATGGGCCTCTGTACGCCTATGTAGATATTCCATTATAAAAAAATCTGCCGTTTCCAGCTACAAGTCTTTTACAACATTAACAATGTCTACACTGTAGTTCTGATCAATTTGCTGTTATTTTAGTGGACAAAAAATGTGCTTTTCTTTCAAAAACAAGGACATTTCTAAGTGACCCCAAACTTTTGAACGGTAGTGTATATCAGCGGAGGCTCCTCAGAGTAGGAAGGGGAGGACCATCCTCCTCAGTGAAATTTCTTAAGAATATGACATTAAAAAAGTTATTTTTAGATAAAACTATGCTAAATATATTCATATATCACCAAATAATTGGTTAAAATATACTGTTTGCAATGAAGGTCTACAGTAACTTCAACAGCACTGTCTGGGCTAGCACCATGGTGTAGCCGGAGGACAGCTAGCTTCCGTCCTCCTCTGACTACATTGACTTCAATACAAAATCTAGGAGTCTGGTAGGCCTCACACCCTTCCATAGACATACATGGTAATTATGACCACTTCCGGAGGACGTCCTCCAACCAATCAAAGCTTTTGCAATATGAACTGACATGTCCATCCAATCATAGATGTAGGATCAGAGAATGAACGTAGTGTTTTGTATTGAGATTGTGCCACAGGGCATTATGGGGGTTCCATTGTTGAAGAACCCCTTTCACTCTCTGGGGTACGCGGAAAAGGTGCAAATTAAAAGCGAGGGTCGACCTCTACCTGAGATCAGTTTCATGAAGAAGGATGAAAATGGTGAGGGCAATCAATACCAAATGTATAGCTGGTTAACAGGGAGCCTATCATCAAGCCACCTGTAATTGCACATTACGATGCTCTACATCTTTTCTGGGATGTCAAACAATTCCAAATGATTTGATAGCTTCCATCGCATCATCCATTAAAAGTTAGATTAGAGAGGTTGACGCAGCACATTTTTTTGCATGCTCTCAAGTAGGCTTTGCACTTTCCTCCTTTATTTAGCAAAGATGATAACGCATAATCACTCCGGACAGACACAAGCAAAAACTCATGACAAATGTTGCAGCAGCCTAGGCTACACCTAAACATTAAAAATCTGACATGCTGTATGGGATGAAAACAATACTATTTTTCCATCTACTGTCCATCTGGTCAAGGTAAACTAATTGGTAACGTAATGTATTTATTGTCCATGTGTCAGGAGAAAATGTGATTTAGATTATAATTATATTCAAAATTGGGCTGGCTAGGCTGCCTATACGTTTTTAATCCAATATTATTACCTGGAATTAACCAATCAACATAATAGTGATGGCAGATGTGAGTCATTTCTTTTTACAAGGCCTACAGTTGCATAGATCTGCATGATGCAAACATGCATAAAGCAAGCTCAGCCCTGTGAGTTCTATTGTCTATCAGTTGTTGTCTATGTATCTGGTTAGAGGAAATCCCCCTCTTAATCTAGTCTAAATATAATTTATATGAACAAATATCAGGTAGCTGTAGTTTGAGAGAGTTTTCATCCCTCCCAGGGCCAGGAGTTTTTTAAAACCATGATTATGAAAAACTAGTCCCATCATAGCCCATAGAAAACCTTTTTTCCAACCGATTAATCACTGTCATACCTTATAGGGTCCATCGTTTTCCTAGTTTGGTTAACATATTTCACCTTTATTTCACCTTTATTTAACCAGGTAGGCAAGTTGAGAACACGTTCTCATTTACAATTGCGACCTGGCCATATAAGGAGAAACCCCAGGCCCCAGGGGGTAAAAATTGCCCCACCGCTCTGGGACCTATGGTGCCACCAGTCTGCTTGCAGTTGTCAGTTATTGTCAGGTATGTGGATGATCAGGGCTTTATTCAGGAACGTTTCTTGGGTTGCATTGTGTCAAGTGGGCAAGATGCGCAGTCTGCTTGACTTTATGAATTTTGAGATGTCTGAGTTTAACTTCATAGAGAAACTCATTGTCCAAACCAACGATGGCGCAGCTGTAAAGGAATGTATCTGCTATTTGTATTTACAGCTAAGTCCCCTCATGTTCCCTGATTAAGGGGTGACTACTCCACTCCACTACCATTGTCAACTTTCTCCTGACATGAACTGAAGCACGACGTCTGATGTGCCCGCTCATCCACTGGCACATTGAATGTTTCCCTTCAAAGCACTGTGAGTACCCCTATCAATTTTCTCTCATTACTATATGTAGAGTCAATCACATTATTACACATCAACAAGTTTACTCCTTGCTTTGACTAACTCATTCTTAGCTCTTTTGTCTAACTGTGTAGTGTCTTGTGTTATCTTTGCAGTAAAATCCTGTCCTGCACTGGTCAAGCCTCTGAACACCTCAACTCATGCCTCATACCCTCACTGCTGTGATCCCTTTCCAACACTGTAAGTAGCCCTCTCATTCCCCATAATATTGTACTATAAATGTTTTTATTAAATGCTTTAGGTTAAAATAATTAGTCTTTGATGATTTTTGAAGCACACTTTGTTGTCTCCGTGCGTTCCGCGCCTATACCGTGAGTCTCCCAGCCTCCACGGATTTTATATATATATACTGAATGTATAAATATTATGAACACCTGCTCTTTCCATGACAGACTGACCAGGTGAAAGCTATGATCCCTTATTGATCCACTTCAGTCAGTGTAGATGAAGGGGAGAAGACTGGTTAAAGAAGGATTTTTAAGCCTCGAGACATATGAGACATGGATTGTGTATGTGTGCCATTCAGAGGGTGAATGGGCAAGACAAAAGATTGAAGTGCCTTTGAACGGGGTAGGGTAGTAGGTGCCAGGTGCACCGGTTTTGTCAAGAACTGCAAAGGTGTTAAAAAAAAAAATCTCAACAGTTTCCCATGTGTCTCAACAATGGTCCACCACCCAAAGGACATCCAGCTAACTTAGCACAACTGTGTGAACCATTGGAGTGAACATGGGTCCCTGTGGAATGCTTTCGTCACCTTGTAAAGTCCATGCCAAGACGAATTGAGGCTGTTCTGAGGGCAAAAGGGAAGAACTTCTTAATGTTTTGTACACTCAGTGCTATTTTCATATTTTTTACTTTCTTTGAATTTTGTGCCCACGGGTAAGGGGTGCTGGTGATCAACTTCTGATAAACGTGTCCTACCTTTGTTCATGTGTAAAGTATGTCCATGTTGCGCGACAAACATTGGCATCATACTTCCCTGTTTATCTATAAACATTGGCACAGCATCCTTCTAGAGAGCATAGTTCTGTCTTAGGCTATACCACTGAAGGTTATCTTTACACACTTGAGCTTTGATCAATCAACCACCAACACAGCTATCATAATCAATTACTTGAATCTAGTAATTTCACATTTGCTGTTCCTATATCAATAAAAAAAGACACGAGACAGATCACCAAAAACAAGAAAAACTTTCCATAACGCAACACCACACAGTGAGTGTTTATAGAAAAACAGACTATCGACACTCACTACTGCATAACAGTTCATCATAAACAGCAACCTGCATCACTACTGTTTGTTTAGTTTTAACCAGACAGACAGAGGTGAAATATGGGAGGGGGAAACCAGGCACTGATCTGCTTACTAAGACTGTGTGACAGAATAGTTAAATAAAGGTTAAATAAAAATGGTATTCTCTATATAAAGTAAAGAGCTTTTACTAGGATTGCATAAACTCAAAGTATTGCAATGTCACATGCAATTTGATTGTCCAATGAGTTTCAGTATGTTATATTTATTTACTCATGTTCCTGTGAAAGGCAAATACTAGGACAACGGAGAAAGAAAGAAAAATACATTAAGTACAGACTAAAAAGCACTCACTCACTTCCCACAGTGTAAACAGAGTTCTGTTGCGAGTAGAGCAGAGAGTGAGCAGGCTTCTTTGTACACAGTCCTATTGGAACAGACAGAACACAGTCAACCAGTCCTCCAACTCCAACACTCTCTCACTACTCTCACTACTGCTGCTTCAACTGTATTCAACCACCCTAAAAGCTCCTCTACAGGAAATAGGCTCTATAGTGGCTTAATCAATTACAACAGCAGACATGTATATCTTGTACAGCTAACTCGACACTTTTAACTACTACTATTGCCTCTGGATGCTAACTGCAGAGGTGTTAGCCTACTTCTCCTGTACCTGTTTGAGGTTCTGGAAGTGTGTGGAGGAGTAGATGAGACATAACAGGAAAGTGAGAGAGAGACGGGGAGAGAGAGTCAGGAGAAGAGTGTGAGAGAAGAGGAAAGAAGGTAGAGTGTTGGAGACCATAGAGGAGAAAGATATCGGAGAGGTGAGAGGAAAAGGGGGGGACAGAAAACAGTACTTTACCTGTTGTTCCTTATGTCGAGACAGGAAAGAGGTGAAGCAGGAGAGTGAAGTATATACTCCAGGTGAGTTTGAGTGTGTCCTCTTCCTGGACAGGTGTGTCACCAATCTGCAAAGCACAGGTGTGTGTGTGTGTGTGTCTCCGGTCTCTACCTTGGTTCCACTAGTGTATGTGTTTGCAGGTGTGTCTCCGCTCTACACAGCACAGATGTGTGAGGGAGTGTGTTAGTCCCTTCCTTGAGAAACCTGATAGGGTCTACTATTGCTGCTATTAATTTGACTGCCTCTCTGCGAAATACTGACAATAGAGGGATGGAAGAAAGGATTTGGGAGGGAGAACAGGAGGGTCTTAACTGGATGAGAGAGACAGTCGGGAGGGAGAGAGCAAAACACATACTTTGAGGAGCGGGTGTTTGCTTTTTAGCAGTGAAAGGCTACTACAGTATACATTGACCACAAACCCAAGTGGACAATGGAACATCGCCAGGAAATGTTAACTATAGCCCAACAAAGCTCAAATAGACTAAGTTTGAAAACGTGAACGTTACTTAGCCATCACTGTCATTTACCGGACATAGAAATAGATAAAGTATTTTCTAATATTTTAAGAAGGTTGGCCACATTAATTAGACCAAACAGGTAACTGCTAAAACAAAGGAAACACCAACAAAGTGTATTAGGGAGTTGGGTCACCACAAGCCCTCAGAGCAGCTTCTATGCGCCTTGGCATAAATTCTACAAGTCTCTAGAACTCTTTTGGAGGGATGCGACACCATTCTTCCACAAGAAATTCCATTTATTTTATTTTTTTTGATGGTGGTGGAAATGCTTTCTCAGGTGCCAATCCAGAAACTCCCATAAATGTTCAATTGGGTTGAGAGCTGGTGAATGAGACACACCCTAAAAAAAACTATTAATGCCATTATAAATGTTATACATGCTTATGACTTATGCTTGAATGCCTACTTTAAATAGTTATCTAATGAATTAATGCTTTTTCAAGAAAGTTATTTTTACGCATTCATTCAACGGTGGTTCATCATGAAGAGCCTTCGGTTACCTTTGGTAGTAATGTTGATGTGCGTGTCCCATTTTAGGTTGGCTTGGAATGTCAAAAATAAATAAAATATGTCTTGATCACATAAAAGCCATCAGCGTCAAAATAACAGGCCCCTACTGGAATATAAGAGCTTATAACCACCATACAACTAGTAGGTCAGGGCAATAAAATAATGTTTTAAAACAGAACATGATAGTTTTGTTTGAACAGGAGTTCTGCGTGTTTAGTGTCATTTATAGAGCATCCTTACCTGAGGATATGTGACCCAGATGACAGGACACGCTTACCATCAAGATGGAGGCTGCATCAAATACAGACATTCGGTTGGACACTTCCGTCATAAGTAGAAATGCTAGATACTTTTTTGCCATTTAACATTACATTTCCCTTCATTCAAAGGCAGACAAAACTAATTAAATTCATTCCGGTCTACATTACGTGTGACATATTCTATCACACAGGCCTATTTTGCATGCAAGATTGACTGTAATCCAAAGTGAACATGTTATCTTTTGTCATCGGGCCAGAGAGAGAGGTGGTACTGTACATTTGCATAGCACAAGAGAAAAACAGATTTTCCATAATTCAAATGTCCCTGTTTAAACTCAGGCGTATAAAAGGCCTTTTACTGTAAAAAACAGAATGGAGCTTACCAGAGAGCTGAAATGTTTATCTCAGACTGTTTCTCCTACACATCCCTGGGATGTTCCCTCAGATAGATGGTTAGCTGGCACTGATCTATTTTTGGTTCTCAAAGTCTAGTTTTAATTGAAGCTGTATTTTAAATAAGGCTTAATAGCAGAGTAGCTTACCACTTCCTGGCAAAGATAAACACTGACCTATCCTCTTGATGTGAGCAATGACCTCCGACTCTCCTCCATCTCTAAATCAAATCTTATTGGTCACATGCGTGTTTAGCAATGTTATTGCGGGTGTAGCGAAATGCTTGTGTATCTAGCTCCAACAGTATCCTGCGTCTTGAAGTTCACCACCCATGGCGTCTGTTAATCAGTCTATCGCTCTACCTGAGCCGACCCTGATAACCCATTTACACAATCTCCTAGCAAGTGCTGCTGAACTTTGACCCTACCGCCTAAAAAACACACAGGCCCTGTCCAGAAACAATCCCCCTTGCCCAATGGCAACTTTCACCTGTGCTAAATTCCCCCACCCTCCCCCTTAAGCACTCATGTGGATCTTAAAAGTTTGGGATTCAGAACAAGTGAAAGTTGCCCATAGGAACAGATCCAGGATCTGTGCATCTTTCCCCAATCCCAACATTAACCATTAGGGGTTTAAACCCAAAACTGACAGATCAATGTCTAGGAGTTTCATTGCATGCAATGTGGTATGACGTGGCTGATCTCTGGATTGGCTTGTTCCTAAGAAAGATGGCAGCTGTAGAAAAGGCCCATGGAGTTGGTGGAATAATCCTTTAATTCATGGCCACTTACTCAACTGGGCCAGGGGCGCTTTAATTAGGTCAGGTGGCAATGACCGACAGATCTCATCCACATAAAAGGAGGAAAACGGCATCGCCTGATCTCGCTGCTTTCTCTTCCTTAACTCTGTCTGCTCGAGAAGTTCTGTGCGTCCATGTATCCACGTAAGTCCACCGACTCTGTTATCTTTCATCTGAACTATCTGTTGCGATCGGGAGAGTGGGCCATCAGTTATTGTTTATAGCTATTACCGCGGAGCGCGGCTTGGAGCGCGCGCTTCAAACATATTGTGTAATGTGAATTGTAAATGATCGCGTCCACACGGATCCTCATAGGCCAATTATGCAATCGATAGGGTTAATATGTAATTAAATTAATTACATGTACACATGAAGACAATTGAAAGGGTGAAATGAGAAACGTCATTGTTTGCTAACTGATCGACTTTGATATCAAACTAAAGGAGATTATAGATTGAATGACCATTCACTGTTTGTATTTATTTCATGATTTATGATAAATAGTTAAGAGCCTAAATGACTCACGGGTGATTACTATTGACTTCTTAATGAACTGGATTGTTGAATTCCCTAATTATGTTAATAATGAATGATTGTTATGATTTGATCTTTGTGATTATGCATTTGATTGGATACATGTTATTTTGTTTCCTTTGTTATGCAGCACAGACTACTCAGTAAATATACCACTTTATGGTTAAAGGAATTCCTGCCTCAGTCTCATCCATTCTTCTGTCACCTGACACGTGACCACCTGTTCACCTTCACTGTCAGTCATCCTACATGTCCAGCTACCCACACAGATTCCACTAATCTTTCAGCAGCACTGTCACTGTCTGGTCTGCATTATACCAGAGGAAAAGCATAAACACAGGTGATGTACACTATGTACAAAACATTAGGAACACCTGCGCTTTCCATAACAGTCTGACCAGGTGAAAGCTATGATCCTTTATTGATGTCACTTGTTAAAACCAATCAGTGTAGATGAAGGGGAGGAGACATGTTAAATAAGGATTTTAAAGCCTTGGGACATAGATTGTGTATGTGCCATTCAGAGGGTGAATGGGCAAGAAAAAGTGTTAAGTGCCTTTGAACGGGGTATGGTAGTAGGTGCCAGGTTCACCGGTTTTGTCAAGAACTGCAATGCTGTTGGGTTTGAGTGTTTCAAGAACAGCAACGCTGCTGGGTTTTTCATGCTCAAGTTTCCCGTGTGTATCAAGAATGGTCTACCACCCAAAGGATTTCCAGCCAACTTGGCACAACTGTGGGAAGCATTGGAGTCAACATCTCTGTGGAAAACATTCGACACCTTGTCGAGTCCATGCCCTGACGAACTGAGGCTGTTCTGGGGGCAAAATGGGGTGCAACTCAATATTAGGAAGGTGTTTCTAATGTTTTGTACATTCAGTATAAAATGGATAAAGATAAGAGTACAAGAGTATGAATGACATTTCAGCTAGAGCCCGAAATGTAAACGATAACGTCTGCTTTATATTCCTAATCTTTTTTCATCTGCACTAAAATGTATAGCCCAAAGGCTTGCTAATGCTATGCAGTCTGTTTCAGCATATTGGGAATCATACACTTGGCATAGGAGAGCTTCAGCCAGTACTCTTACACCCACCTCTCATCCATGGAAATGTCAGTCATTATCAAGCCTAGTCATCATCTCCCACATCACATCTGCTACAACACAAATGGATCAACGGTCTTCCGGTACAGACGTGATATTTTAGAATGGAAATTGCATTCTAGTCTTGGAGATTTCCGTGCTAACATGAAGGACAATTTACCCAAAGTCTGTCCATCTAGCTTCAGAGGCGTACTATCAAAAACACCTATTCTGCCACCCAAAGCCAGCAGGTAAGTCTGGGGCAAATCCTAACTTCCTATTGACATCAATGTGTGACTTAAGCGGAAGTTAGTATTTGCCCCTAATAACAGACAGAACAAGTGAAGAGCCTCAGTCAACTGTGCTTAAGTGAAAATTAATCTTTATTGATACCCTAACACAAATCAATGGCAGAAACTAGGCAAAATATAATATACTGCATATCAACAAACCCCCATGACATGAGCCGCTAACGGGAACAAGTATGGGTACTTCACACCACTCAGACTCAAATCACACCCTACTCCTTATATAAACTCAGCAAAAAAAGAAACGTCCCTTTTTCAGGACCCTGTCTTTCAAAGATAATTCGTAAAAATCAAAATAACTTCATTGTAAAGGGTTTAAATACTGTTTCCTATGCTTGTTTAATGAACCATAAACAATGAACATGCACCTATGAAACGGTCGATAAGACACTAACAGCTTACAGACGGTAGGCAATTAAGGTCACAGTTATGAAAACTTAGGACACTAAAGAGGCCTTTCTACTGACTCTGAAAAACACCAAAAGAAAGATGCCCAGGGTCCCTGCTCATCTGTGTGTACGTGCCTTAGGCATGCTGCAAGGAGGCATGAGGACTGCAGATGTGGACAGGGCAATAAATTGCAATGTCCGTACTGTGAGACGCCTAAGACAGCGCTACAGGACAGACAGCTGATCGTCCTCGCAGTGGCAGACCACGTGTAACAACACCTGCACAGGATCGGTACATCCGAACATCACACCTGCGGGACAGGTACAGGATGGCAACAACTGCCTGAGTTACACCAGGAACGCACAATCCCTCCATCAGTGCTCAGACTGTTCTCAATAGGCTGAGAGAGGCTGGACTGAGGACTTGTAGGCCTGTTGTAAGGCAGGTCCTCACCAGACATCACCGGCAACAACGTCACCTATGGGCACAAACCCACCGTCGCTGGACCAGACAGGACTGGCAAAAAGTGCTCTTCACTGACGAGTCGCGGTTTTGTCTCACCAGGGGTGATGGTCGGATTTGCGTTTATCGTCGAAGGAATGAGCGTTACACCGAGGCCTGTACTCTGAAGCGGGATCAATTTGGAGGTGGAGGGTCCGTCATGGTCTGGGGCGGTGTGTCACAGCATCATCGGACTGAGCTTGTTGTCATTGCAGGCAATCTCAACGCTGTGCATTAAAGGGAAGACATCCTCCTCCCTTACTGCAGGCTCATCCTGACATGACCCTCCAGCATAACAATGCCACCAGCCATGCTGCTCGTTCTGTGCGTGATTTCCTGCAAGACAGGAATGTCAGTGTTCTGCCATGGCCAGCGAAGAACCCAGATCTGAATCCCATTGAGCACGTCTGGGACCTATTGGATCGGAGGGTGACAAGGGCCATTCTCCCCAGAAATGTCCAGGAACTTGCAGGTGCCTTGGTGGGAGTGGGGTAATATCTCACAGCAAGAACTGGCAAATCTGGTGCAGTCCATGAGGAGATACACTGCAGTACTTAATGCAGCTGCTGGCCACACCAGATACTGACTGTTACTTTTGACCCCCCCTTTGTTCAGGGACACATTATTCCATTTCTGTTAGTCACATGTCTGTGGAACTTGTTCAGTTTGTCTCAGTTGTTGAATCTTGTTATGTTCATACAAATATTTACACGTTAAGTTTGCTGAAAATAAACGCAGTTGACAGTGAGAGGACGTTTCTTTTTTTGCTGAGTTTAGTACACCACAGGTGGGGATGCCCTATTTAGGGGAAATGGTGTGATTTAAGGCGTGCCCTCAGTTTTCTATTCAGTCACTCTGCAGAAGTGCTGGACCAGAAGACAGGGATGTTAGAGAACATGATTGGATAGTCAAACATTATACAGTTAAGTCTCGTGATGTCTGAGTGGATTTAGAGAGCTTGAGAGGGTTGATCCTGTGGACTTGGTGGGCTGCTCAACTTGTCATGGAGCTCAGGAGAGACCCCTGGTGGTGAAACTTAGTATCTACACCAACTATGCACAGAGAAACCAGAGGATTCATTCATCACTGTATTGACTTGACTGAAAATCATGTGAAGATAACTATGAGAAACATATGCTACACCATTTGAAATTATTGCCCTTTTTTACTCTTCTCATACATCTGAATGTTGATAAAGTGACATTGGTGTGAGTTATTGACATGGTAAAGTATAGTTTAGATGACAGCCAGAGCAGCCCACCAACATCTGACATTGGAGGCAAAGACATGGATATTGTACATGAGCTTGTGAATTTAAGCCAGACAGACTCCATTGACATAGAAAAATCAATAAATTGTATGTTGAACCCAAATTCATAGCCAAGCTCATTGAATGTATTTTCCAAACGGTTCAAAAAGGATTGTATTTTTGTATCTTTACTTTAGAGAGATGCCTTAGATCAACACCCTAAGGCAGAATACATAGAATTACAATTATACAGAAACTACCTTTAAATATACAAGCACAAAGACACATAAAACATGAGGGGGGAAAAGCCCACAAAATGATTCTAATACAAACCAATAGTATGTTGGGGATCGATATTTATAAAGATCTTGCAAAGTAACTTCTTGGTCTGTAGCTTTCAAAAATTGTGATAAAATGTTTGGGAAAACAACTAAATGTTTATCTTAAATCTTACAATGCCTTGTCAAAATTGTCTTCAAATGTTTCAAGTAGCAAATCGGAGAGAAACAAACATTGTCTGAGGTGTGGACACAAGGTACTGAGCAGATAAGTAGACAGAGGATAGGGTGCCACTTGGGATGCAGCCCTATCCTCTAAGTGCACTAACTTTTGCCCATAGCCCTATAGGTCCTTGTCAAAAATAGTTCACTACATGGGGAATAGGTGCCATTAAAGGCACAGCCTTGAACACTAAAGAGGTGGCCTTTCCCTTCAGATCAGAAACACTGGGCTTCGTTATAACCATATCTGACACCGACAGGCTACATACTGATTCAGACATAGACAACACAATATTACATAGAAGTAGCAATCAATCACAATAATACAAATGATCTAACAGTAATAATTATACAGTTATATACCGTTGATTCTCCTCTCCAGTCACAGGTTTCTGAATCTTTACAATTTCTTCATATAAGCCATAATAAAAAAGAACAAAACACCATCAATTCATAAGAAAAATAGATTGAAGTCAGTGGAAAAAAGTGCAAAGAATATTCAGGGGTGTTTTTTACTTTGTTTTTGCTTGTCTGTTTCATTTTTAGAAATTGATATAAAAATAAAAAATTGAAATCAAATTAAAAACATAGAACATTAAAACCCACTTCTGTATGGCCAGGCGCTCTGGTCCAGGTGGGTAGGACCGCTCTCCGGTACCCTTGTGTGTGTATGTGTTGGTTGTGTGTGTGTTGTGTGTTTAAGGTTTAGCGTAGTGGTTCTCAACTCCGGTCCTCAAGCTCCGGCAGTGTACAGGTTTTTGTTCCAACCAGGTCCTACAAAACAAATAATTTCGTTTTTAAAAACTGAACGTTGGATTTATGCTGTAGTGCACACAATACTTTTTATTCTGCTAAATCTAAGAGATAATAAATAAAGCTAGGTATTCCTTCCCTGTGAGGTGAGCACAACAGAAACAGAGGTACGTTGTCAAGGCAACACACCCAGAGACCCGAGGTTGGAACAAGAACCCGCCAATATGGCCGTGACGGCTAGCACTGTGATCATAAAAGGCAGAATCCAGCTCTGACTCTAACACTCTGACCGGTAAGCACACACACTAAAAGAGCAGAGTCAGGCCTAGCGCTGATAAGCGAGGGGAGCCAGGAGAAGAGGGCCGGGGTTGAACACCACTGAGCATGTGCGAGAGAGCGTGAGTAGCGATTCATTCTGCAGGTAAATGAGTAGCGCATCTGGGTGCTGAGTTAGGGTTTATGGTTGTGGCTCTACTGTGAGGACTGGGAGTCGTTGTTCTTGCTGTCCTGGCTGTTGGGGGTCTTGTTGTTGTTCCAGGGTGAGTTCGCGCCCCCCAGGGCGGGGGAGCTGCCGAAACTGTCCTCGTCCTCCAGGCCCCCCCCTCCATTGGCCGTGTCGAACTGGCCATTCTCCAGCCGTGTGATCAGACGCTCATCCTCGTCTCCAAACTCCCCTCCCATCAGAGTGGGCTCGCCCACCATCATCACGTCCTAGAGAGGGACAGCAAGGGCCGGAACATTATCCCCACAACCATGGGGGAGAACCGAGCATGGACGATCCCAAAGGACTTAGAAAATGGGATGGATGGGGCTGGGACTACCGTTGTTACTCGTAATGGTGAGTTTTGGGCTAGATGAGACTTATGGGATATAAAGTGTTTTTATGATTAATATTTTACATATCCTTTAGGTCCTTGAAGGCCTAAAATGATATGGACATTTTAAAGTAAAGCTTTTTGGGACCTCTGAAAATAAGGATAATTCATGTTTCAGAGTCTGTAATATTCAGTGACTGCCCATCCATGCTCACCCCACTCACAATCAGACATAACTCTGGGTTTCAGGCACCCAGCCCAAATATTCAACAACATCTACAACAGGCCCAATGCCAGCCTCTGTTCCAGGGATTTGGGTAATATCGCCCTTCCCTGTTGGTCAGCGGTGGGCAGCCCTAATTCTTGAGTGCTGCATCATGGGGGTTTTCATTCCACCTCAGGTCTCATTGGCTCACTCAATCAATAGCTGCTCAGCTGCCTGTGAATTCTATGTTTTGATAGGCTCAGGTAGATGCGGCTTTTAAGGTTGTAGGACGATAAAGCAGATTGAGCGGCATGTCTCACCCGCTCCAGGTAGACGCTATCCCTAACCACAATATAGGATCAGATTGGCATATCTCCACTCCTAACTTTAATAGTTAGAGGGATGATATTGTATCTGATCCTGGGCCAGCGGTAAGGGGTAATGTCTACCTACTGAATGAGAGTGCGGCCCCAGAGGACCAGGTACTGCCCAGCACTAGCTCACGTCAGACAGGGAGTCTTTGGTATCATAAGCATAATATACACTCGCACTATCCCCCAATACCCATAGCCTACTTTCCCCACTCTGATTTTAAGACCAAATGCCCCACCTCCACCCTTCCTCCTCTCAACCCCTATTCTGCATTCCCCTATCCCAAACAACCCTGCCTTGAACTCATATCCTTATCATACCAGCCCCCATCTCCATCTTTCCTGACCCCACACTCCCCCATGTTACCTGTCCCAACCCCACCCCGTCACTCTCTCCCCACCCCACCTCCAAACCCCTATCGTTCCCCGCTCCAAACCCCTATCGTTCCCAGGTCCAAACCCCTATCGTTCCCCGCTCCCCACAAGGTCATGTAGATGGGATGCTTACAGGTACCTGTGTGGAGAGGGGGAAGTTGTTAGCAGGACTCTTCTTCTTGCTGTTGTTGTTGTTCCCTCCTCCAGCGCTCATGTTGCTACCGCCAGACATCTTCCTTTTCCTCCGCTTGTTGGGCGCTTGTCTGGCCGGCTCAGCTGTATATTATGGAGAGGGGGAGAGGTGTTACTGAGATCTGCAGTGTGTGTGTCTCTGACAGAGTTCAAATCCTTTTCATCGACACACCACATGACAGTGTAAGGCTGCTGAGTTAGAGCCTAGGCTTCAGGTCTTGATCAGGTTACTCATCACCCAAGTTTGGTTCACCATATAAGTGTGTTGTCTGTATACAGAGAGTGTGATGACTGTGTGTGTTTACCTGGTGGGGCCACCATGCGTTGCCACTTTTGGAAGAGACAGGTCTTGAGACAGTCTCTGGGACTCAGACTGTAGGTCTTGTGTCTGGACATCAACTCCTGCATTGGCTCCAATATCACACACAGCTAGAGGAAAGAGAAAGACATTGACAGTCAGACTACCAATACTTCAGCACCTCTAGTAGAACGCCAGCTCGGTAGGAACCCCGGTATGGCCAAATTAAAGTGAGTACAACCACCCTTTTCATTCTACTTCAAGCAGTAACTGGGCGTGACTTACCCTAAGGTAGTTGAGTGTGGAGTTGGACAGACCACATCTTGTGATGTTTTTGGCCAGCTGGTCCAGCATCTGAGGGTCCTGCACCTTGGAAGAGGGGGAGGAGAGCAGAGAAGCAATGACTGAATGGTGGTCAGTAACACCGGCAATCAATCAATAACTGTTTCTGTGACCTTTTAATTGTGAATGATCATTGAAATGTAAATTAATCCTTTTGGACTGTAATGTGATTTGTGGATTCAAATAAAGTTTTTAAAGTGTGACTCACGTGCATAGCTAGTATGCTACGAGGCAGGACCTCTCTGTGTTGTCTGATGCTAAAGTGCCAAGTCTTGATCCTCATCATGTCGTCAAACATGAACTCCAGGTATAAACGACCCTCCACACACACCTAGAGGGGAGAGAAGTTAGAGGTCAAACAAAGGACGAGAGAGGAAAAAATAAAGCATTGTGTGTGTGTGTGGGGGGGACTGAAATTAGTGTTTGGATTTGTTGAGTTGTGGAACTTTAAATGGGACATTTGAGGATTTGGAAATGCAGAACGCAATGTGTATTTGCAATTGAGAGTTAAATGTGTGCTTGCAAATAGAGAATGAAATATGTATTTGCAAATGGAGAATGAAATGTGTACAACAGTATCTGTATGTTCAAATGGACGAGAAAGTGTATTTACGTACCTGTGTGAACATGGGCTTGCCGTTCTGTGTAACCATGGTGCACTGGTCACAGTCTAGAGACACAAAGTTACTGTGGAATGACTCTTTAGGGTGTTTCAATGTGTAGAACAGCTCAGTGGCGCCCCCTTCAAAGATACTCCGGAAGTACCGTGGGATCAATGTCCGGCCGATAGCTAGGGAGAGGAATAATTTAATGACATTCCTTTGTATAAAATACTACGGACGAGTATTAGGAATAAGCGAAGAGTGAAAAAAAATGTTTTGTACTAACAAGTATTTTTGCATAGATAAAATATCAATGTTGATAATAAAGTCAAAATATTTAGAACTGGAAATTTCAGTTCGAGAATAAATTAAACATTGAGAATAAACTCAATTGTGAGAATAAAGTGGCAGTTATATTTCAAGATTAAAGTGGGGGATTTGGTTAATTGCATGCCTCCCTGTTGCTGTGCACTACCGTTGAAATGCCTGAGTTAGATGACCTGGTGAAACCAATGATTTATATATACACACACAACATGACTGACAGGGGGTGCTGTGTTGAAGCAACCGTGCCTCCATCTTGGAACTAAAACCACCATTGGGAAAAATATATAATTTGGAACCTATAGAAATATATTTAATACATTTTAGTTATATTATGTAAGCTAAACATAAAAGCATCACAATTTTCCTTAATGTGTCTTTTTTTATTACTAATGTTACTGTCCCCACTACAAAAAAAACAACCTTAAATACATGTGATTTTGTCCTTGAAACATTTCATTGAAACACTGTAGAATCCCATTCATTCCTATGGAAGACTGATCCTACTGGGGAGTGCCAGTATGGCCGACAGGTGGCTTCAAAGCCTCTCAAAAGCCAATACATAGCATCAGCAATCCAAGGTTTATATATATCATTCGGTGAAACTATAATTTGGAATTGGCTTTAAAAACGAGGAAATCCTTACTCTTTTAGCACATAATATTATTATAAGTATTAGGACCTTGTGCCGCAGATAAGGTGTTTTCAGAAGGAGGAACCACACCGACTTGGATGAGAGAGCTTATTGCAAAGTGAAATCAACAATATTATACAGAATATATGACCAAAAGTATGTGGACACCTGCTCGTCAAACATCTCATTCCAAAATCATGGGCATTACTATGGAGTTAGTCCCCACTTTGCTGGGAAGGCTTTCCACTAGATGTCGGAACATTTCTGCGGGGACTTGCTTCCATTCAGCCACAAACAGTGATGTTGGGTGATTAGGCCTGGCTCGCAGTTGGTGTTCCAATTCATCCCAAAGGTGTTCAATGGGGTTGAGGTCAGGGCTCTGTGCAGGCCAGTCAAGTTCTTCCACACCAATCTCAACAAACCTTTTCTTTACGGACCTCGTTTTGTGCACGGGGGCATTGTCATGCTGAAACAGGAAAGGGCCTTCCCCAAACTGTTACAACAAAATTGCACAGAATCGTCTAGAATATCATTGTTTGCTGTAGCGTTAAGCTTTCCCTACACTGGAACTAAGGGGCCTAGCTCATACCATGAAAAACAGCCCCACACCATTATTCCTCATCCACCAAACTTTACAGTTGGCACTATGCACTCGTGCAGGTAGCGTTCTCCTGGCAGCCGCAAAACCCAGATTCGTCCGTCGGACTGCCAGATGGTGAAGCGTGATTCATCACTCCAGAGAACGCGTTTCCACTGCTCCAGAGTCCAATGGCGGAGAGCTTTACACCACTCCAGCCGACACTTGGCATTGTGCATGGTGATCTTGGGCTTGTGTGTCGCTGCTCGGCCATGGAAACCCATTTCATTAAGCTCCCAACGAACAGTTCTTGTGCAGATGTTGCTTCCAGGGGCAGTTTGTAGTGAGTGTTGCAACCGAGGACATATGACTATTACGCGCTGGGTGCTTCAGCACTGAGCAATCCAGTTCTGTGAGCTTGTGTGGCTTACCACTTCGCGGCTGAGCTGTTGTTGCGCCTACACGTTTCCACTTCACAATAACAGCACTTACAGTTGAACGGCGAAGCTCTAGCAGGGCAGAAATTTGACTAACTGACTTGTTGGCAAAGTGGCATCCTATGACGGTGCCAGGTTGAAAGTCACTGAGCTCTTCAGTTAGGCCATTCTACTGCCAATGATTGTCTATGGAAATTGCATGGCTGTGTGCTCAATTTTATAAGGGGTGTCCACATACTTTTGTATATATATAGTGTATTAGGAATTTTATCATTCCTCCTCCTCAGACCTCACCCCTCCCCCAGTCAAGTATCAGCCCTGCACTAGTTCAGCATCACCCCACATTCTCAATCCTCACCCCTGCATTGGTCAGGTATAATCCTGCCTCATCGCTCTCATCTGTGCATCAGTCAGTTCTCACCCTTGCGTTACACCACATTCTTTCTTTTTAAATTACAATGACCATGACTATTGGCCGAAATACATGTACATTTAAAGAGCCAGCTAGGAATGATCATTTATCCTCATGGTGATATATTAATTTCAAAAGGTACTAGCAAGAATAGTTTAGGGAAATTATATACGTTTACATACACAAACTAGAGAACTTCACTTGCTTGCTAGCTAGCTATGCTCTTATTTACAGGATAGCTAGCCCCTAAACTAGATTGGGTAGGTCTAGTTACATAGCAGGATCAGTTAGTAATACCCAATTCATTTGCTTATGTTTGAAATGGGCATGAAATTCTTTAATTGATTAAACAAACCCATGTTATTTAGCTGTATTAAGCTATGGTGGTGTACCAGAATTCTAAGACTGTAATAGGTTGTGTTTACATAGTCCCTCAAGGAATTACGTTTCAATGGCCACGCACCTCTACTGGGGTAGGGGTGTAAAGATCCCTCAATCTGCCGTTGGCGCCCGTACAAATTAGCCTCAAGGTTGCCTTGTTAAATCTTCTTCATTCTCTTCAATTAAATACCATGACTGTTTTCTCATTAGCTGGGAATGTTTGAAATGTCCAATACAACATACATTGGTGATATTGTTATACTTTAAGACAGACTGGTAGAATAGCTTGCATAGCTAAACATCACTGGTTGAAGTAACTTAAGAGTAATGGGAGTTGATTGGTGACTGACATTAATATATATATATATAATTCACAACATTTGGACGGGAGTTATAATACAAAATAATGTAAACTCTGTCTTATTGCTTGAATTCAGGCATGACTGAATGGTGAAAGATTGCCTCCGTACCACATTTCAATTTTCCCATGTGGACCTATGCAGCCACTGGAGTGCCTACGACATCCATAGCTAGTAACTTTGTAATGGAAATCAATTTAATCATAGCAAATTATGGTATTTCTTAATTGCAGCTACATTTTCCAAATATTATACCTCCATGTGTTGTCAGCTCTTAGCATGTTTTTTTGGCCAATGTAAAAGCTCATTGTGAATAAATGAGTGCAAGGGTGAGAAGGAGAAGTGAGGCTTGACTAATGCAGGGGTGAGGAAGATTGAGGAGAAGGACTGACACTTGACAAGGGGAGGGGTGAAGAATGAGAGTTCCTAATATGTATTCCATACACCTGTGTACCATACTAATCCCAGCAGTCGCATGTCAGTGCGATTATGGCTGAGAAGAATATCCTGCTGTAGCCTATTAAAGAAATACTTTATTCTGGAGATAGTGACTTTATTCTCCAAATATTATATGTTTTATAATATAATATTTAGACTTTTTTTCCCCAAATATGATTTTACACACAAAATCCCCTCACCAATCACCATTCATAGATTATTTCCCTCTTCACTTGGCCCTAATACTCTTGTGCAAAATAAAGATTGTAACCATAATGTGTAACAGGGTGAAATCTATACGATCCCATTTTAAAGCCTCCCTGAAAGTCTAAGTGTGTCTTACTGTATCGTTTGGGCCCGTCCTCCAGACAAAAGGTGATGGTCAGCATGGCATCATCTTCAAAGAACTCTGTGGTGAAGGCATCCCACCAGAGATTGTCACAGTCCTACAACACACAATAAATTAATAAATCTGCCATCACAAGTTGTCAGAGTCTTACACAGTAAGACTGACAACCGGAATAATTGAGTTTGTGTGTGTGTGTGTTGGGCTTTCACCTCTGTCCAGTTCTGTAGCCGCTTGTTGAGCTCAAATATCCTGTAGTCTGTCTGGTTGCCGTATGGTGTAGGTCTCCTGCAACAGGACAGAGCAGGGTCAGTACACAACTTTATTTTCCGGTTGAAAGTTTTGCCCCAACACTTTTTGGAGGGCTGAGGGGTGAGGGTTGAATCTGTTATGGATGCTCAGTCGGTGTACTCACCCAATGCCAGGCTCTAGGTATGAAGGGGGGTACATTGGTGTTGGCCTGCAGAGACAGACAGGCGAGAGTCAAAATGTATTATAATAATTATATAGGTATTCATAGCACCAACCTACAGTACTAACAGTATGAGCTAAGTGGAAGGTGTGTGTCCTACCCCACATCTCTGTCCAGCATGGTGCCGGGGTGGAACGGGGGGAAGGAGCTGCCGTTAGGGCCGGGCTCCTTGGGGGAGTACAGCTTGAACGACTTAGATGAACAGCCTGGAGAGAGAGACAGAGAGGAAAAAGGAGATTGAGCGACGTGGTGATCTGTACACAGCCCGCAGCAACAACAACAAAATCAACCAATGAATTGTAGCCTCGCACCAACACGCCCCACGATTGAGCCATAAGATAAGACTGCTAAACAGTTACATTGCATTGACCCTATCTTGCACTGAATATACATACACACACACACCCGTTCATGAGTTCGGGGTCACTTAGAAATGTCCTTGTTCTTGAAAGAAAAGCATATTTTTTGTCCATTAAAACAACAAATGGATCAGAATACATTGTAGACATTGTTAATGTTGTAAATGACTATTATAGCTGAAAATGGCTGATTCTTTTATGGAATATCTACATCGGCCCATTATCAGCAACCATTATTTTTGTGTTCCAATGGCACGTTGTGTTACCCAATCCAAGTTTATAATTTTAAAAGGCTAATTGATCATTAGAAAACCATTTTGCAATTGAGCAAGAGGACAAGTAATGCAAATCATTTTGCAATTGAGCAAGAGGACTAGTGTCTAGTAAGAGAAACAGACACCGCACAAGTCCTCAACTGGCAGCTTCAATAAATAGCACCCGCAAAACACCAGTCTCAACATCAGATGCTGGCCTTCTTGGCAGAGTTGCAAAGAAAAGGCCATATCTCAGACTGGCCAATAAAAAGAAAAGATCACAGACCCTGGACAGAGGAACTCTGTCTAGAAGGCCAGCATCCCGGAGTCGCCTCTTCACTGTTGACGTTGAGACTGGTGTTTTGCGGGTACTATTTAATGAAGCTGCCAGTTGATGACTTGTGAGGTGTCTGTTTCTCAAACTAGATACTGTACTTGTCCTCTTGCTCAGTTGTGCACCAGGGCCTCCCCCTCTTTCTATTCTGGTTAGGGCCAGTTTGCGCTGTTCTGTTAAGGGAGTAGTACACAGCGTTGAACAAGATCTTCAGTTTCTTGGCAATTTCTCGCATGGAATAGCTTTCATTTCTCAGAACAAGAATAGACTAACGAGTTTCAGAAGAAAGTTGTTTGTTTCTGGCAATTTTGAGCCTGTAATTGAACCCACAAATGCTGATGTTCCAGATACTCAACTAGTCTAAAGAAGGCCAGTTGTATTGCTTCTGTAAATCAGAACCACAGCATTCAGCTGTGCTAACATGATTGCAAAATTAGCCTTTTAAAATTATAAACTTGGATTAGATAACGTGCCATTGGAAAACAGGACTGATGGTTGCTGATAATGGGCCTTTGTAGATATGTTTTTTTTAATTATTATTATTATTTTTTTTTTTATAAAGCTGCCGTTTCCAGCTACAATAGTCATTTACAACATGTCTACACTTTATTTCTGATCAATTGATGTTATTTTAATGGAAAAAATGTGCTTTTCTTGCAAAAACAAGGACATTTCTAAGTGACCCCAAACTTTTGACCGGTAGTAATATATATATATATATATATATACACACACACACACACATACATACATACAGTCGTGGCCAAAAGTTGAGAATTTTCCAATTGCTTCCTCAGGCTGTGACTAGGCTTTTATTTTGAAAAATGAACGAGATTTTTCAAAAGTAGTCAGGTGTCCTCTGAATAGTTCCTGCACGTGATAGGGGAGCTCTCCATTTTCCCTTTCTCTCTTATTGAATAGGTTACGGTCCGGTTGAAATATTATCTATTATGTTTGTTAAAAACAACCTGAGGATTGATTATAAAAAACATTTGACATGTTTCTACGACCATTACGGATACTTTTTGGAATTTGTCGAACGGAACGAGGCTATAGTTTTCTGAAAACGCGCAACCCAAATGGCGTTTTTTGTTATAAAAGTAATATTTATAGAACAAAAATAACATTTGTTGTGTAACTGGGAGTCTCGTGAGTGCAAACATCCGAAGATTATCAAAGGTAAGCGATTCATTTTATTGCTTTTCTGACTTTCGTGACCAAGCTAATATAAGGTTAACTGTTCTAGCATTGATTGATACACTCACAAAAGCTTAGATTGCTTTCGTTGCAAAGCATATTTTCAAAATCTGACACGATAGGTGGATTAACAACAAGCTAAGCTGTGTTTTGGTATATTTCACTTGTGATTGCATGATTATAAATATTTTTTGTAATATTTTTGTATCTGATACGTTTGGGAATTTTCTTCTGCCTTTCAGCACCGGAACGAGGCTGTAGTTTTCTGAACATAACGCGCAACCCAAATGGCGTTTTTCTGCTATAAAAGTAATATTTATCGAACAAAAATAACATTTATTGTGTAACTGGGAGTCTCGTGAGTGCAAACATCCGAAGATTAAAGGTAAGCAATTAATTTTATTGCTTTTCTGACTTTCGTGACCATGCTAATTTGGGGCTAGCTGTTCTAGCATTGATTGATACACTCACAAAAGCTTGGATTTCTTTCTCTGTAAAGCATATTTTCAAAATCTGACACGATAGGTGGATTAACAACAAGCTAAGCTGTGTTTTGGTATATTTCACTTGTGATTGCATGATTATTAATATTTTTTGTAATATTTTTGAGTTTGGCGCCCTGCAATTCAGCGGTTGTTTAGGGAAATGATCCCGCTAAAGGGATCTGTGCGCAAAGAGGTTAAGGTCTGGGGAGTTTCCTGGCCATGGACCCAAAATATCAATGTTCTGTTCCCCGAGCTACTTAGTAATCACTTTTGCCTTATGGCAAAGTGCTCCATCATGCTGGAAAAGGCTGATGTCAGCTGGTCCTTTTGTGGCAGGGCTGAAATGCAGTGGAAATGTTTTTTGGGGATTCAGTTCATTTGCATGGCAAAGAGGGACTTTGCAATTTATTGCAATTCATCTGATCACTCTTCATAACATTCTGGAGTATATGCAAATTGCCATCATACAAACTGAGGCAGCAGACTTTGAACATTTATATTTGTGTCATTCTCAAAACTTGGCCACGACTGTACACAAACTTTCAGTCATCTGCCGCTGCTACTCCGTTCCTTATTCTTACTCTTATTATCATCTATTCTGCTTAGGGTTGAACGGCGGGACCCTGATATTTACCATACCAAAACCACTCCCTTTTCCCAGGATAAATAAATTATTTATATGAACAGCATGATGTGAAATGGAACTGTTAAATTATATGTGATGTCTAAATCTGGCTACTCTACTGCCTTCTCTCTGCATGATTAATCAAAGCTCAGGGTGGGGACATACAGCCCATCTCAGTACAGAGTGCAGTTCAAAATGCATGTAGACCTATCATGGTAACTTTTTTTCTTATGACAGGATGGCCCTATATTTGCTGCAGCATAGCCTATTCTACATTAATATAAGGACCGAACGCGTGTGTAATTTACACATCTCCATCTGGCTTTCATGGGTCACCTTAATTGTAAAGATTTTATTTTATTGCAGCTGCCATTTTAAAAACAGCCTATCACTCAAATAATCTTTACATTAAATCAGTGCACGCGCAATCATTCTCTCAATTCTATTCAAATTGCATCCGAAATAGACAATCCTTTTCAAGATTGATTAAGGCATATAGATAGGATGTCCTAGCCTACCGCTTTCAGGTAATACATTCAATGCCGTATAAGCCTTATATTTTGCTAATGGGAGATGGGTTATTAGCTTAAACTTAGCCTCCGTCTCTTGCGCAATATGCATGCACCTGTCCTCCGCTTGCCTCTCTCCAACCCTTCTGTAGTCTCCACATTCTGTATACTCCCCTTGTCCTAAGTGTAAAAAATGACCCGCTTTCACTAAACCTCTAAAAATGTAATTTTAAACCTCAAATCTATCTTGCGTGAAGAAACAACCTGTCATTCATCGCAAACTGTGTGAATATCTGGGTTTTCCCTCTTCACAATGCAGAAAGACTGCATTTAAATCAGTGTACAAGACAAATATTTATTACAACACACCCATCATAATTGTTTTCTTTACTAAAGTAGAGGTTTATTATTACTTCTAAAATGGACTGCATAGGTGTAAACAATTTTTTTTTTGCACGAGATAGCACTTGTATAGCCTAAGAAAGTAGCAGAAATGTGGAGAAAGTTTTGAATGCATTTTATTGAAGGGAAACAAGTCTTGCATTTTTTTGGCAACAGTGATATATTCTTAAATACCGTACAATGATGACTTCAACTACAAAATACTAGTCTTCTCCCATTTTTTTAACCATTGCCCCCACCCACAAGGTGTATAAACAACAAATAAGAATAAAATAAGATCGATACAAAACAAAAACGTGACCATAAAGCAATCAACTCTAATTAGCACATGTAGTACAGTATGCAAGTGTGTGCGCATGGACTTTGCAGATGAATCTCTCATGTGCAGCACATAGCATTTGTTTAACAGTCCCCCTTGGGGAGGCATCTCCTCCTCTTCCCTGCCCCAGCCTCAGGTGGATCAGGACAAGATTCAACCCCCTGAACAGCTTTCACAAGAGCTGCAGACGCTGCTGTGCGGGGAAGGCACAGCCTTCTTTGAATGTGTGGGGTTACAAATGACTTTCCCAGCTGCTCCAGGAACACCCTCTTGTTCCGCTTATCAGGCATCCTTGGTAGAGTTGATCTTGTTCCATATCACGAAGGCATTGTTATGAGTACACATCAATGATGTTATGGAAGATGACCAGGGGCCAGCGGACAGTCATCCCCCTCTGCAGCTGTAAGTTCCAATCACCTTGTCCAGGTTGTCCACGCTTCCTTTGTTGTGGTTGTAGTCCAGGATGATGTCTTCCTTCCTGTCCTCACAATCACTGATCTCAGCCATTTTGTGCAGTGTGCTCAGATGGACCACATTCGTATTCCTCTTTGGGGGTAAAAAACTACTGGTGGTGATGGCAAACTTTGATGAGAAGGCCTCTCTCCCCATATTGCGAGTAGTACTGAGGGGAGCTCGGGCTTGTTCTTTCTAAATGTGCCAACCATGGCGATGTTCCTCTTCAGCAGCTGCTGGCTGAGTTCATAAGAGGTGAAGAAATTGGCACACATGACATTGTGTCCCCTCAGTCCATCTGTCACATCAAAGCACAACCCGCATCCCCTGGTTCTTCTCCAGGCCTCCACTGGTCGGCTTCCCTGTGTAGACTTGCATCTTCCAAGTGTAGCTGGATTGTGCGTCACAGGCCACCCATATATTGATGCCATACTTTGCTGGCCATATATTTCCGGAAAGGACAGCGACCTTTTGAAAAAAGAGATTACTCAATTATATTACAGCAATACGAAACAGTGAAAAATATCTTACATTACAGATATTATTTATTTTTTACCTTTGAATGGAACCAGTTGCTCATCCACTGTTATTTCAGGTCCAGGGTTGTAGAGGTATGGCAGAGGCTCCACCCACTTCTCCCAGACCTCTCTTATGGCTGCTAGTTTGTCTCTCACACATCTTGCAGGTCTTGACTCGCGGTAATCAAATCATAGCATTCTTGAAAAAGTGATAGACTGTGGCATCGTGGCATGGAAAAATCGCCCTTCCACTCTCTGCATCCCAGAGACTACATGTAGCCTCGCCTCATTGTTCTCTTGTTCCTACTGGACATCTAAAAAAAAATCTATACTACGACCTGCAGGGCACTGAAACGTGCACTCACAGCTTCAGCAAAGAGGGAACTGGGGGGACTCATCTGCAGCACTTCATCTGCAGCCTGACTGCATTCCCCATTAATAAACAATGCTTTCAATAAATGTTTATTTTGTCTGATTTTTTATTTATTTTGTCTGTGAACTTGAGTCATGTGTGGGGTTGTGGAGGGGAGATGCTGCACATGCACAATTACGTTTTAGTTTTGTCTGAGTTCAATCAGTAGCACACAATCTCAATTTCTCAGTGTGTGTGTGTGTGGTGTGTAAATGATTTTAACTGCCGGGTCAAAAATGCCCCTAAGACAATCTTTGTACCCTGGTGGTGTACAGCTTTCATGGAAATATGAACAAAGGCGATGTTTCACTTTTTCTAATGGTGGGGGCCACTCTAGGAAAAGTCATCATATTTCAAATTGAAAAAATATAATTTAGGGGATTCTCTCCACAGTTAAACATAGTGGCGGGTAATTTTTGACCCTTAACTTCTTATGGCTGCAGGGGCAGTATTGAGTAGCTTGGATGAAAGGTGCACAGAGGTGCCCAGAGTAAACGGCCTGCTCCTCGGTCATAGTTGCTAATATATGCATATTATTATTAGTATTGGATAGAAAACACTCTCTAGTTTCTAAAACTGTTTGAATTATGTCTGTGAGTATAACAGAACTCATATGGCAGGCAAAAACCTGAGAAGTTCCACTTCCTGTTTGGATTTTTTCTGAGGCTGCTAGATTTTCAACCAAGCTCCCATTGAAATTACAGCGAGATATGGATGAGTTCTGACTTCCTACGGCTTCCACTAGATGTCAACAGTCAATAGAACTTTGTCTGATGACTAATGTGAAGGGGGGCCGAAGGAGACAGGAATGATTCACCACTGCCATGAGGTGACCACGCATTGAACACGCGCGTTCACGTGAGAGGCAGCTCCGTTCCATCGCTCAACTGAAGTCAATGTAATTCTCCGGTTGGAACTTTATTCAAGATGTATGTTAACAACATTCTTAACCTGTCTGGCACCGGCGTTCCGCTAGCGGAACTCCTCCCACATTCCACTGCAAAATTCAAAAGATATTTTTTAGAAATATTTAACTTTCACACATTAACAAGTCCAATACAGCAAATGAAAGATACACATCTTGTGAATCCAGTCAACGATTTTTAAAATGTTTTAAAGCGAAAACACCACATATATTTATGTTAGCTCACCACCAAATACAAAAAAGGACAGACATTTTTCACAGCACAGGTAGCATGCACAAAGCCAACCTAACTAACCAAGAACCAACCAAACTAACCAAGAAACAACTTCATCAGATGACAGTCTTATAACATGTTATACAATAAATCTATGTTTTGTTCGAAAAATGTGCATATTTGAGGTATAAATCAGTTTTACATTGCAGCTACCATCACAGCTACCGTCAGAAATAGAACCGAAGCAGCCAGAGTAATTACAGACACCAACGTCAAATACCTAAATACTCATCATAAAACATTTCTGAAAAATCGATGGTGTACAGCAAATTAAAGACAAACATCTTGTGAATCCAGCCAATATTTCCGATTTTTTAAGTGTTTTACAGCGAAAACACAATATAGCATTATATTAGCTTACTACAATAGCCTACCACACTACCGCATTCATTCATCAAGGCACGTTAGCGATAGCAATAGGCACGTTAGCGATAGGGAATAAACCAGCAAAAGATATTAATTTTCACTAACCTTCATCAGATGACAGTCCTATAACATCAGGTTATACATACTTATGTTTTGTTCGAAAATGTGCATATTTAGAGCTGAAATCAGTGGTTATACATTGTGCTAACGTAGCATCTTTTTCCCAGAATGTGCAGATATTTTTATGACACTCAACTATTCTGACCAAATAACTATTCATAAACGTTACTAGAAAATACATGTTGTATAGGAAATGATAGATACACTAGTTCTTAATGCAATCGCCGTGTTAGAATTCTAAAAATAACTTCATTACGACATCCAGCTTAGGTATAGCGAGAGAGTACCCAAAATCTGGGCGCAAACGACTATTTCACATGTTCGACAGATATATGAAATAGCATCATAAAATGGGTCCTACTTTTGATGATCTTTCATCAGAATGTTGTACAAGGGGTCCTTTGTCCAGAACAATCGTTGTTTGGTTTTAGAATCTCTTCTCCAGTCAATTAGCACGGAAAGCTAGCAAAGTAGCGCAAAGCTCTCCTTCCTGAACAAAGGCACACAACGCAACACGCCTAACGTCCCGAATACATTTCAATAATCTAATAAAACTATATTGAAAAAACATACATGTGACGATATCATCGTAAAGTATCAAATAAAATCAAAGCCGGAGATATTAGTCGTCTATAACGGCAGCTTTTCAGAAGGCAAAACCGGGTCCCTTCACGCGCTCTCCAGAAAACAGGAAACTGGTGACACGTCATGCCGAGAGCTTTTATTCGACCTCAGATCATGTTATACACTCCATTTCTTCTCTCACTGCCTGTCGACATCTAGTGGAAGACGTATGAAGTGCATGTATACTGATATATATGAAGCCCATTTATAGGCAGGCCCTAGAACAGAGCATCGATTTCAGATTTTCCACTTCCTATCAGGAAGTTTGCTGCAAAATGAGTTCTGTTTTACTCACAGATATAATTCAAACAGTTTTAGAAACTAGAGAGTGTTTTCTATCCAATAGTAATAATATGCATATTGTACGAGCAAGAATTGAGTACGAGGCCGTTTAAATTGGGCACGATTTCCCCCCAAAGTGAAAACAGCGCCCTCTGTCCTCTACAGGTTAAGATTGATTCAATAAATCGTTTGACATGTTTCTACTGACTGTTACGGAACTTTTGGACATTGTCATGTTATAGTGGACGCGCTTTGTGACTTTGGAATTGCTAACCAAACTAGCTAATTGGACATAAACAACGGACATTATCGAACAAATCAAGCATTTATTGTGGACCTGGGATTCCTAGGACTGCATTCTGATGAAGTTCATCAAAGGTAAGGAAACATTTATCATGTATTTTCTGGTTTCTGTTGACTCCAACATGGCGGCTAATTTGGCTATTGTTCTGAGCTCCGTCTCAGATTATTGCATGGTTTGCTTTTTCCGTAAAGTTTTTTTGAAATCTGAGGTATATCTATAATTCCATGTGTATAACTTGTATTATCTACATTTATGATGAGTATTTCTGTTGAAACAATGTGGCTATGCAAAATCACTTGATGTTTTTGGAACTAGTGAATGTAACGCGCCAACGTAAACTCAGATTTTTTAATATAAATATGAACTTTATCAAACAAAACACACATGTATTGTGTAACATGAAGTCCTATGAGTGTCATCTGATGAAGATCATCGAAGGTTAGTGATTAATTTTATCTCTATTGCTGCTTTTTGTGACTGCTGTCTTTAGAACCTTGTTTCAGGCTTCTACTATGAAGGGGGACGAATAAGAGCTGTTTGACTAAGAGGTCTGGCAGAATACCATGAGCTAAGTCATGCGCCCGTGAGAGCGAGCTGCGTTCCTTTTCATTTCTAAATACAAAGGAATTGTCAGTTTGAAACATTATTGAAGATTAATGATATAAACATCCTAAAAATTGGTTCTATACATCGTTTGACATGTTTCTACGAACTGTAATATAACTTTTTTGACTTTGGACGAAATGCCTGCGCCTCATGAATTTTGATTTGTGAACTAAAACGCGCAAACAAAAAGGAGGTATTTGGACATAAATGATGGACATTATCGAACAAAACAAACATTTATTGTGGAACTGGGATTCCTGGGAGTGCATTCCGATGAAGATCAAAGGTAAGCAAATATTTATAATGCTATTTCTGACTTCTGTTGACGCCACAACATGGCGGGTATCTGTATGGCTTGTTTTGGTGTCTGAGCGCTGTACTCAGATTATTGCATGGTGTGCTTTTTCCGTAAAGCTTTTTTGAAATCTGACACAGCGGTTGGATTAAGGAGAAGTATATCTTTAATTCCATGTATAACACATTTTCATCAACATTTCTGTAAATTGATGTGGCTCTCTGCAAAATCACCGGATGTTTTGGAAGCAAAACATTACTGAACATAAAGCGCCAATGTAAACAGATTTTTGGATATAAATATGAACAAAACATACATGTATTGTGTAACATGAAGTCCTATGAGTGTCATCTGATGAATATCAAAGGTTAGTGATTAATTTTCTCTATTTCTGCTTTTTGTGACACTCTTTGGCTGGAAAAATGGCTGTGTTGTTCTGTGACTAGGTGCTGACCTCACATAATCGCATGGTATGCTTTCATCGTAAAGCCTTTTTGATATCGGACACTGTGGTGGGATTAACAAGTTTATCTTTAAAATGGTGTATAGTACTTGTATGTTTGAGGAATTTTAATTATGAGATTTGTTTGAATTTGGCACCCTGTACTTTCACTGTTAACGGGATTTCATCTGTAAGAAGTTAAACCATTTCGTAACGTATTCCGCTCACGCAGCACGTAAACTGGTCTTTAGTTTCAAACCATTACTGAGCCGTGTAGCCACTGCTCCATGCTGTCTGGTAGCTTTAAACCATTTAACACACCAATAACAACCCGACAATGTACTGGTCTCATGTTAATTCTTCAGCGAGTCCTTTTAAGCACTCACCTTGGAGGGCGGTTCCATCACGTTTCCACAATGTCTGTGCTCACATGTGTGTGGTTACTAACTGGATAAAACTTTACATGAAAAACAATTCTCTAAAAATCACATTTAATCGTCACACAGTTTCATATTTAATCCTATAAGTTCCACAACAGTTAGATGTAAATCTGATAACTGGGACGTATACATTTGTAGAGTTACCGTTATTTGGTCATACCGTCCTTAATGATAACACAAAACTGATTTAACATGATTATTGTTCAGATCCCCACATTATAAATATTGTTTCAATGTCCAACCTTTTGATGTTAAAGCTTTGGGGCAGTCTCTCTACACACAAAGGATTTTTGACTTCTTCATATTGCAGTTCAGATAGACTTTATGACCGGTCGTTAAAGTCACAGGACCAGCACACTCTCCCCTTCCTCTCTGGTGGGAGAGGGGGGGCTCTCTTTGATCCTCACCCAGGAGGGAGGAATGTCCAACCTTAATTCTGATGCCTAGTCACTTTACCCTGCCTTTATGTACATATCTACCTCAAACACCTCGCACCCCTGCACATTGAAATGGTACTGGTACTCCCTGTATATAGCTTCATTCTTCAAATCAAACCTTAAAATCGGTCACATACACATGGTTAGCAGATGTTATTGCGAGTGTAGCGAAATGCTTGCACTTCTAGTTCTGACAGTGCAGCAATATCTAACATGTAATCTAACAATTACACAACAACTACCTAATACACACAAATCTAAGTAAAGGAATAACAATATATACACTACTGTTCAAAAGTTTGGGGTCACTTAGAAATGTCCTTGTCTTTTTTAAATAAAAGCACATTTTTGCCCATTAACTTCTTATGGCTGCAGCCCGACACCGGTACACTTATGACAACAGCCAGCTCAAAGTGCAGGGCGCGAAATTCAAAAGATATATTTTTTTTAATATTTAACTTTCACACATTAACAAGTCCAATACAGCATATGAAAGGTACACATCTTGTGAATCCAGCCAACATGTCCGATTTTTTAAATGTTTTACCAGGAAGACACAATATGTAAATCTATTAGCTAACCACGTTAGCAAAAGACACCACTTTTTTTACTCCATCAGTTTTTTACTCCATCAGTAGCTATCACAAATTCGACCAAATAAAGATATAAATAGCCACTAACCAAGAAACAACTTCATCAGATGACAGTCTGATAACATATTTATTGTATAGCATATGTTTTGTTAGAAAAATGTGCATATTTCAGGTATAAATCATAGTTTACATTGCAGCTACAATCAGAAATTGCACCGAAAGCAGACAGAATAATTACAGACACCAACGCCAAATAACTAAATACTCATCATAAAACATTTCTGAAAAATACATCGTGTACAGCAATTGAAAGACAGGCATCTTGTGATTCCAGACAATATTTCCGATTTATCAAGTGTTTTACAGCGAAAACACAATATAGCGTTATATTAGCGTAGCCACAATAGCCAAAAACACAAGCAATTTCCCAGTAGCAAAAGTAAGCGATCGTAACAATCAGGCAAAAGATATAATTTTTGACTAACCTTGATTTTCTTCCTCAGATGAAAGTCCTATAACATCAGGTTATACATACACTTATGTTTTGTTCGAAAATGTGCATATTTAGAGCTGAAATCAATGGTTACACATTGTGCTAACTTAGCTACTTTTTCCCACTACGTCCGGATTTTTCCTGACACTTTTTCTGACACACATATTCTGACCAAATAGCCATTCATAAACATAACTAAAAAATACATGTTGTATAGGAAATGATAGATCCATTAGTTCTTAATGAAATCGCAGTGTTAGAATTCTAAAAATAACTTCATTACGATATGCAGCTTCGGTATAGCTAGAGTACCCAAAACGTTGGACGCCCACGACTAGTACACAGTTCGACAGATATATGAAATAGCATCATAAAATGTTTCTTACTTTTGCTGATCTTTCATCAGAATGTTGGACAAGGTGTCCTTTGTCCAGAACAGTCGTTGTTTGGAATTAGAACGGACTCTTTCCCTCTTGAATTAGCACGCGCACTAGCCAAGTGACACGGATCTCTCCAACGTTAACAAAGTCAGAGAACGGAACACGGCAAAACTCCCGAAAAATTTTCAATAATCTGATGAAACTATATTGAAAAAACATACTTTACGATGATATGGTCACATGTATCAAATAAAATCATAGCCGGAGATGTTAGTCGTCCATAACGACAGCTAAACAGAAGGCAAATCCATGTCCCCTTTCGCGCGCTCCAGAAACAGGAAATGGACGGTCACGTCATACAAAGAGGTTTTATTCCACCTCAGACCAAGATAAACACGAAATTTCTTCTCTCACCGCCTCTTGACACCCAGGGGAAGGTGTATGAAGTGCACGTAGACTCTTACGTATCATGCCCATGTATAGGCAGGAAGTAGAACAAAGCCTCGGTTTCAGACATTCCACTTCCTGGTCAGGAAGTGTGCTGCAGAATGACTTCTGTTTCACTCAGAGAAATAATTCAAACGGTTTTAGAAACTAGAGTGTTTTCTATCCAATAGTAATAATAATATGCATATTGTACGAGCAAGAATTGAGTACGAGGCCGTTTGAAATGGGCACCATTTATCTGGCTACTCAATACTGCCCCTTGCAGCCCAAACAGGTTAAAATAACATCAAATTGATCAGAAATACAGCGTAAACATTGTTAATGTTGTAAATGACTATTGTTGCTGGAAACGGCTGATTTATGTAATATCTACATAGGCGTACAGAGGCCCATTATCAACCATCATCACTCCTGTGTTTCAATGGCACGTTGTGTTAGCTAATCCAAGTTGATCATTTTAAAAGGCTGATTGATCATTAGAAAACCCTTTTGCAATTATGTTAGCACAGCTGAAAATTGTTGTCCTGATTAAAGAAGCAATAAAACTGGCTTTCTTTAGACTATTGTATTTCTGATCAATTTGATGTAATTAAAAAAATTAAAAGACAAACATTTGCTTTTCTTTCAAAACAAGGACTTTTCTAAGTGACCCCAAACTTTTGAACGGTAGTGTACATATAAATATATGAATGAGCAATGACAGAGTGGCATAGGCAGGATGCAATAGATGGTGTAAAATACAGTATATACATGAGATTAATAATGTTTCCAGATCTTGCATTACTCAAGTGGCATTATTAAAGTGACTAGTGATCCATTTATTAAAGTGGCCAATGAATTCAAGTGTGTATGTAGGCAGCAGCCTCTCTATACTAGTGATGGCTATTTAACAGTCTGATGGCCTTGAGCTAAAAGCTGTTTTTCAGTCTCTCAGTTCCCGCTTTGATGCACCTGTACTGACTTCGCCATTCTGGATGGTAGCGGGGTGAACAGGCAGTGGCTCAGGTGGTTGTTGTCCTTGATCTCTTTGGCCTTCCTGTCTGTGTGGGTGGACCATTTAAGTTTGTCCGTGATTGGTAAGCCGAGGAATGGGAGAAAAAAGAATAATAACTTTCCACCTTTTCCACTACTGTCCCAATTACACAGGGTGGGGTTGAGACCCAGGGCCTCTAGCTGATGAGCTTGGAGGGTACTATGGTGTTGAATGCTGAGCTATAGTCAATTAACAGCATTCCTCTTGTCCAGATGGGATAGGGCAGTGTGCAGAAATTGCATCTTCTGTGGACCTATTGGGGCGGTAAGCAAATTGAAGTGGGTCTAGGGGGACAAGTAAGGTGGAGGTGATATGATCCTTGACTAGCCTCTCAAGGCACTTCATGATGACAGAAGTGAGTGCTACGGGGCGATAGTCATTTAGTTCAGTTACCTTTGCCTTCTTGGGTACAGGAACAATGGTGGCCATCTTGAAGCATGTGGGGACAACAGACTGGGATAGGAAGAGATTGAATATGTCCGTAAACACACCAGCCAGCTGGTCTGCGCATGCTCTGAGGACGCAGCTTGAGATGCCATCTAGGCCGGCAACCTTTAAAAATGTCTTACTCACGTCGGACACGGAGGAGAGCCCACAGTCCTTGGTAGCGGGCCGCGTCAGTGGCACTGTATTATCCTCAAAGCGGGCAAAGAACATGTTTAGTTTGTTTGGAAGCAAGACGGTGTCCGTGACGTGGCTGGTTTTCTTTTTGTAGTCCATGACTGTCTGTGGACCCTGACACATACGTCTCATCTGACCAGAGTACCTTCTTCCATATGTTTGGGGAGTCTCCCGCATGCCTTTTGGCGAACCAAACGTGTTCGCTTATTTTTCAGTTTGGGCCGCCTGGCTCGTTGCGAACTTATTTGCCAGAATTCTACGGAATTATGACATAACATTGAAGGTTGTGCAATGTAACAGCAATATTTAGACTTATGGATGCCAACCGTTAGATAAAATACGGAACGGTTCCGTATTTCACTGAAAGAATAAACGTTTTGTTTTCGAAATGATAGTTTCCGGATTTGACCATATTAATGACCTACGGCTCGTATTTCTGTGTGTTATATTATAATTAAGTCTATGATTTGATAGAGCAGTCTGAATGAGCGGTGGTAGGCAGCAGCAGGCTCGTAAGCATTCATTCAAACAGCACTTTACTGCATTTGCCATCAGCTCTTCGCAATGCTTCAAGCATTGCACTGTTTATGACTTCAAGCCCATCAACTCCGGAGATTAAGCTGGTAATACTAAAGTACCTATTATAACATCCAATAGTCAAAGGTATATGAAATACAAAATGAGAGAAATAGTCCTAATAATAACTACAACCTAAAACTTCTTACCTGGGAATATTATAGACTCATGTTAAAAGGAACCACCAGCTTTCATATGTTCTCATGTTCTGAGCAAGGAACATAAACATGAGCTTTTTTACATGGCACATATTGCACTTTTACTTTCTTCTCCAACACAGTGTTTTTGCATTATTTAAACCAAATTGAACATGTTTCATTATTTATTTGAGACTAAATTGATTTTATTGATGTATTATATTAAGTTAAAATAAGTGTTCATTCAGTATTGTTGTAATTGTCATTATTACAAATAAATAAAAATTGGCCGATTAAATCGGTATCGGCTTTTTTGGTCCTCCAATAATCGGCATCGGCGTTGAAAAATCATAATCGTTCGACCTCTAATTTCAATAGGTTTCCTATGGAGGATTGACAGTATAATTTAACATATTCCCATTCAAGTCAACATTCTCTGATATGCCAACCTCCAACCACCTTTGTGGTACCATTTTAGAGTCAAAATGTAATTTGTATTCCCATTTTAGCACATTTATCAGCCAAAACATAACACCCACCCTGTATTCAAGAACATGTTGTGTCGCAACCAATGGCAGGCACAACACAAAAACCTCAAATTATGTAAAATAGTGTCTAAGCTAAAACATATGCAAATACGGAGACAGAGAAGGAAAAAAATGACACGTTTTTAGATAAACGTAAATTAAAGTAAAATTTTTACATCAAGATATTATAAAACAGTTTGACAACCCTGTTTGTAAGCTTTTTAATTAGATAAACCGTTTATTTTTCCAGTGAATAAGAGATGGATGTCTCATGGTATGGTATGCAAAATAGGTAAATTTTGACCACCTTTCTTAAATTGTTTTGACCTTCACTTTCTGAGCACTTCTACAATGGCCAAATATGTATAGAAGTTCTTTCAAATAAAAATGGGGTGTTCTCAAAAAGAGATTGAATTCAAATGGTTTTACCCTATAGCAATGCAGCATGCCAGTCCAACAGAATATAATGGATGTGAAGTCTGATCCACACACCCTACTTTGGGATCAGTCCTAGTTCTAATAATTGGACGAGGGGGGTCCTTGTCTATATGACAGGTGGCAATGGATGACATAGGTTCCCCAACTTCCAGAGGTCTGGGGCAGCAGCATTAGAGCTGACTCTATTTAGACGACTGGTTGATTGTTTGGTCGATAGGCTGTTGGTCAACCAAGATTTCTTCAGTCGAGCAGTCACAAATATATATATATTTTTTTTTTCATGGTGCACATGTGCTACTGAAATTGTAAATGATTATAAAAGAATAATGGTGCAACACTAATGCGCTTTCTCCCACAATGGATAACAGTCTGTCTGCGGTTCTGAAACGTAATCTGCATTGCGCAGTTGAATTGGCACTTTTCTCTATAAGTTTCTATGTGCATAATAGCGTAGTTAAACAGCAAGCATATTGATGTTGGGAACCATGCTGCGGAGGCAGCAGCGGAGTAGGGAGACGAGGAAACAGCCATTGCCTTAATTGTCTAAGAAAATTGAGAGGAAACCCCAACTTAATAAGGTCTATAAAACAACGAGCCTGGCTTTATAAATCATCCATATACGCTGAGTATACCAAACATTAGGAGTACCTTCCTAATATTGAGTTGCACCCCCCTTTTTGACCACAGAAGAGCCTCAATTCGTCGGGGCATGGACTTCAAAGTGTCGAAAGCGTTCCACAGGAACTGCAATGCTACCCAGAGTTGTGTAAAGTTGTCTGGATGTCCTTTGGGTGGTGGACCATTCTCAATACACACGGGAAACTGTTGAGTGTGAAAAACCCAGAAGCATTGCCGTTCTTGACACAAACCGGTGCGCCTGGCACCTACTAACATACTCCATTCCAAGGCACTTAAATATATTGTCTTGTCCATTCACCCTCAATGGCACACATACATGATTCATGTCCCCAGCACAAGGTGCACCTGTGTAATGATCGTGCTGTTTAATCAGCTTCTTGATATTCTACACCCGTCAGGTGGATGGATTATCTTGGCAAAGGAAAAATGCTCACTAACAGGGATGTAAACAAATTTGTGCAAAGAATGAGAGGAAGTAGATTTGTGCGCATAAAAACTGCCATTTTTTTACTTCAGCTCATGAAACCAACACTAAACCTGTTGTTTATATTTTTGTTCAGTGTAGTTGATTTTATTCAAAACAAGGTGTCTATAAATGGAAAATGCAGTTAAAAATTGACCAATTGACTGGTCGAAAGAACAGACAACTCTTCTTACTACCAAGATTTTTTCTTTCTTTCTGGGGACAGCCCTAAGCAGCATAGCGTCAAATCAAATAAAGTGTTATTGGTCGCGTACACCTATTTTGCAGATGTTATTGCGGGTGTAGCTAAATGCTTATGTTCCTAGCTCCAATAGTGCAGTAATACCTAACAATTAAGGATGCACAATATATTGGTGAACATTTGGCCGATATAAGCTAAAAATGGCAACATCGGTATCGGCCCGATGTCTAATTTAACGCTGATGATAAAAAACCTACCGTACATACCTATATAACGTAGGTACAGGACGTAATGACGCCATGTAAAATGTTGCACAGCATTCTTAGCCTAGCCCACAATGTCTGATGTGTGGATCGAGCTGTCAACCAGTCGAGCAGTCATTTGAAAGAGTAAGAACATTTCAGCGAGACAACGCGAAATCCATTAAAGCCAAGATAATGAAATTCATTGCCCTTGACAACCAACTGTTCTCTGGCGTGAGTGATGTTGGCTTTCGCCGACTGGTCGAGCATCGGTACACACTACCAAGAGATCTATTTTTCAGATATTGCCCTACCGGAGTTACACAGTAATAGCGTCAATGCTATTAGCTTCACGACATACATACTATGGAACACCATTTTGGTATTTTGCGTGTCAAAAAAGATACAGCAGCACTGTCAAAGTTACTCAAAAAAAGTCTGCAACAAGCAAACACCGGTGATGAACGATGTGTTTACAATACCGCGTTGATAATAAAGCATAATTTGTTCGACTGCAACTTCTGGGGTAGCTAGCTTTAGCTTGGTACGTAGTTAGCACCAACACAACCAGCCTGAAAACAATGACCAGTAGAAACTGCAGTCATTTTCATTATTCTTAGCAATGATTTCCAATCAAATCAAAGTTTATTTGTCACGTGCGCCGAATACAACAGGTACCTTACAGTGAAATGCTTACTTACAGGCTCTAACCAATAGTGCAAAAAGGTATTAGGTGAACAATTAGGTAAAGAAATAAAAACAACAGTAAAAAGACTGGCTATATACAGTAACGAGGCAATAAAAGTAGCGAGGCTACATACAGACACCGGTTAGTCAGGCTGATTGAGGTAGTATGTACATGTAGATATGGTTAAAGTGACTATGCATATATGATGAATGATGAACAGAGAGTAGCAGTAGCGTAAAAGAGGGGTTGGCGTGTGGTGGGAAACAATGCAGATCGCCAGGTTAGCCAATGTGCGGGAGCACTGGTTGGTCGGCCCAATTGAGGTAGTACGTACATGAGTGTATAGTTATAGTGACTATGCATATGATAAACAGAGAGTAGTAGCAGTGTAAAAAGACTGGTTGGGGCGTGGGTTGGGGGGAGCACACAATGGAAATAGCTATTTTTCCAGGTAGCCATTTGATTACCTGTTCAGGTATCTTATGGCTTGGGGGTAAAAACTGTTGAGAAGCCTTTTTGTCCTAGACTTGGCACTCCGGTACCACTGGTCATGCGGTAGTAGAGAGAACAGTCTATGACTAGGGTGGCTGGGGTCTTTTAGGGCCTTCCTCTGACACCGCCTGGTGTAGAGGTCCTGGATGGCAGGCAGCTTAGTCCCAGTGATGTACTGGGCCGTACTCACTACCCTTTGTAGTGCCTTGCAGACAGAGGCCGAGCAATTGCCGTACCAGGCAGTGATGCAACCAGTCAGGATGCTCTCGATGTTGCAGCTGTAGAACCTTTTGAGGACCTCAGGACCCATGCCAAATCTTTTTAGTTTCCTGAGGGGGAATAGGCTTTGTCGTACCCTATTCACAACTGTCTTGGTGTGTTTGGACCATTCTAGTTTGTTGTTGATGTGGACACCAAGGAACTTGAAGCTCTCAACCTGCTCCACTACAGCCCCGCCGATGAGAATGGGGGCGTGCTCGGTCCTCCTTTTCCTGTAGCCCACAATCATCTCCTTAGTCTTGGTTACGTTGAGGGATAGGTTGTTATTCTGGCACCACCCGGCCAGGTCTCTGACCTCCTCCCTATAGGCCTTCTTGTCGTTGATCAGGCCTACCACTGTTGTGTCGTCTGCAAACTTGGTGTTGGAGTCGTGCCTGGCCATGCAGTCGTGGGTGAACAGGGAGTACAGGGGGGGACTGAGCACGCACCCCTGGGGAGCTCCAGTGTTGAGGATCAGCGTGGCAGATGTATTAGCTAGGTTGCTTGTTGTTCACCTATTAAAATTGAACTTCAGGTCATGAAAATAAATAGCTAGCCAGCTACTCAACCCTGTTGCCCAAAGCTAATGTTATAAGCAGCCAGCTAGCTTCATCTGGCTAGTGAGGCTCGACCAGACCGGGTTATGTGTTGGGAAGCTAGCCACAATAAGGATTAGGCACTATAGTGGAATTTGCGGTTGCCTTCAAATTAAAAGTATGTCATTGACAGCAATGCAAATGAATACAAATAGTAGAATTATGCCATACTTTTATTTTGAAGGCTAACCGCAAAGTCCACTATTGTGGCTAATCTTATAAATTAGGGTTATTTTAGATGACACCAAGCTACATACAGTTGAATTCGTAAGTTTACATACACCTTAGCCAAATACATTTAAACTCAGTTTTTCACAATTCCTGACATTTAATCCTAGTAAACAATCCCTAGTAAACAATAGAGCCTGGATTTGAACCAGGGACTGTAGTGGAGCCTCTTGCGCTGAGATGCAGTGCCTTAGACCGCTGCATCCATGTGTGTGTAAACTATTTAACTGTACTAGAATTCTTAAGATTATCTGTATTGTTTTATTTGGCAAGGAAAATATCATATATCGGCCAAAAATGTCAAATCAGTGCATCACTCCAAACAATACATGCAAATCCCCCAAAACGTAAGAAAGGAACTAGGAAATATCAAAATATTAGAAAGAGCAATGTCAGAGTCCGGAATATATATGTAAATGATGGTGTGTGTATATACATTATGGACAGTACATGAATAGAAAAGGTGTACAGCAGTGGTTATATGGGATGAGCTTCGACTAGAAAACAGTAAGTAAGCAATTCACTGTAAGGTTGTATTAGGCGCATGTGACAAATAAAATTTGATTTGAGTATATACGTATGAAGTGTGTAAAACTCAAAACACTCTCCGTCTGATGGCCCATATATAGAAGGGGTGACAGACCTCTCCCCTCTTCTCCAGATGGTAGCCTGTATACATGTGTGTGTATGCCATTTTGGAGTGGGGTGAAGTTGCCACTACTGATCTAAGGTCTGCTTTGAATGTTCCCTTCAATGGGATTTGGGGAGGATGAGCAGATCCTATATCTGTTACGTTGGGCCTACATGACAATTTCCCTAGCCCTACAGATATGACTGGAGATGGTGGATTAACACTCCCCTGGTGCTTTTCCACTGAGATTTAACCCCACACTAGTGGGTCGCCAGTGTTTTTTAAACGAATGCTCAAGTGTAATTATGTTTCCATCAGGAATGTGACACCACATACTTTTTGTTCTGTAAGGTGTTAAAGTTAACATGTAGCCATTGTTATGTAAATTCAGGCTAAAAAGTAACTGTTACCCAGAACCTGGGCTTGGCCCCAAGTCTGGGAAGGTCCGCCGGAGCCATGCATGGCCCAGTCAGACACAGGTGACGGCCCGCGTAGAGATCGAAACAGAAAAGTCTGAGCCTTTTGAGTAAAACCTTATTGGCAATACACCATCCATGTTTTGCTATGGAATACGGTGTCACACTACAGAATATAAAACCACCATGGTTAGAACGATAATTTAATCCCCTAAAATCGTCCATTGATTTGAGGGTTAAAAAATAAACAGAATGGCAGCATAATTATATCGTTAGCATAAAAGACAATGGAATTCACAGAGCGGAGAACCTATAGCAGCCAACTACATGGTGAATTCCTCATTCATTGTCTTGATTAATACTAAAGAATGAGATCAGCTGAACAAAAGGTTTGACTGATGCTGATGACAAGCTAGCTACAACAGCAGCAAGATTGTCTTGAACAGTGTGGCAGTGAATAGCTAACTGGCGTTAGCCAATGCTAAACTAGCTAGTGTGGCAGTGAATAGCTAACTAGCGTTAGCCAATGCTAAACTAGCTAGTGTGTCAGTGAATAGCTAACTGGGATTCGCCAATGCTAAGCAAGCTAGCTATAACGTTAGTTAGCTGCACGGACCACACTTGAAATGTGCCTTATAATATAATTTCTACTTAGATTGTAACAAGGCACGTTAGTAACTGGTATAGTTAATTGCTAACTTTAATCCACCATACCTGCACAGAATGATTCACCGAAACGCGGTGTTCTTTCCAACAGTAACAGCACTGCTCGGTGTTAGCAGGCTAGCTTGGATGCTAGCCGTCCCAATTTGGAGCACCTTTCAGCGTAGTCGTTATTTCCGTTTTCCTCTCCGAAACAAAACGAAAAGCAAAACAAAAGTTAAAGGGAATGAGTACGTCCTCGGTCTCGTTATTTTTGCACTTACAAAGTCGCGTTTTTTTAAGCAACCCAGATGTTGAAAAGTGGGGATCTAGCCAGCTAGAGACGGAGCCAAACCCTTTGTTCCTAACCAGACGCGAACAATGGCCCCCGTCTCTGCTCTTACGTCTCTCCTCCCTGCTTGCGTAAACATTCCCTCTGCAGAATGGGCTCCCCCAATCGTGTTTAATCGAAACGTAATCCGCCTTTACAACACCCTCCCCTCCTATTCACAAACGAATAGCTATGTAGTAAAGCTCTATACATTTGTTATGAATTGTAGGTGTATTAAAATAAATAATACAGTCAGTATCTAGCTAGCCTTTTAAAAACAATCACATTCACTGCCTCTCATTCATTCAGTACTAGCTTACAAAATGAATGCAGAGAAAAAGTTTGAGTGTAGCACCTTATCACACACTGACTGATCAAAGAAGTTCAACTCATAAATATGCATCTAATAAATTGGGTAATTGGTCAACATTGGTGATACCTTTAGGACAAAACACTAGAGGCCTGACACTACAGCTCTGAGTGATGAGCTGATAACACCTCAGATAGTGCTGGAGTTCAAACCAAATATAATCAAATTTTATTTGTCACATGCGCCGTGTAGACCTTACAGTGAAATTCTTACTTACAAGCCCTTAACAAACAATGCAGTTTTATGAAAATACCCCCCCCCCCCCCAAAAAAGTGAGATAAGAATAACAAATAATTAAAGAGCAGCAGTAAATAACAAAAGCGGGGGGTACCGAAACAGAGTCACTGTGTGTGTGCGTGGGGGGGGGATATAAATAGTCTGGGTAGCCATTTGATTTGCTGTTCAGGAGTCTTATGGCTTGGGGGTAGAAGCTATTTAGAAGCCTCTTGGACCTAGACTTGGTGCTCCGGTACTGCTTGCCGTGCGGTAGCAGAGAGAACAGCCTATGACTAGGGTGGCTGGAGGCTTTGACAATTTTTAGGGCCTTCCTCTGACACCACCTGGTATAGAGGTCCAGGATGGCAGGAAGCTTGGCCCCGGTGATGTACTGGGCCATATGCACTACCCTCTGTAAGTGCCTTGTGGTCGGAGGCCGAACAGTTGCCATACCAGGCAGTGGTGCAACCCATCAGGATGCTCTCGATGGTGCAGCTGTAAAATCATTTGAGGATCTGAGGACCCATGCCAAATCTTTTCAGTCTCCTGAGGGGGAATAGGTTTTGTTGTGCCCTCTTCACGACTGTCTTGGTGTGCTTGGACCAGGTTAGTTTCTTGGTGATGTGGACACCAAGGAACTTGAAGCTCTCAACCTGCTCCACTACAGCCCCGTCGATGAGAATTGCGGCGTGCTCGGACCTCCTTTTCCTATAGTCCACAATCATCTCCTTAGTCTTGATCACGTTGAGGGAGAGGTTGATGTCCTTGCACCACAAGGTCAGGTCTCTGACCTCCTCCCTATAGGCTGTCTCATCGTCGTCGGTGATCAGGCCCACCACCGTTGTGTCATCAGCAAACTTAATGATTGTGTTGGAGTCATGCCTGGCCGTGCAGTCATGAGTGAACAGGGAGTTCAGGAAGGGACTGAGAACGCACCCCTGAGGGAACCCCGTGTTGAGGATCAGTGTGGCGGATGTGTTGTTACCTACCCTTACCACCTGGGGGCGGTCCGTCAGGAAGTCCCAGGGTCCTTAGCTTAGTGATGAGCTTTGAGGGTGTTCCTTTTGTCCAGGTGTGAAAGGACAGTGTGGAGTGCAATAGAGATTACATCACCTGTGGATCTGTTGGGGCGGTATGCAAATTGGGGTGGGTCTAGGGTTTCTGGGATAATGGAGTTGATGTGAGCCATGACCAGCCTTTCAAAGCACGTCATGGCTACAGATGTGAGTGCTATGGGTCGGTAGTCATTTAGGCAGGTTACCTAAGTGTTCTTGGGCACAGGGACTATGGTGGTCTGCTTGAAACATGTTGGTATTACAGACTCAGACATGGAAAGGTTGAAAATGTCAGTCAAGACACTTGCCAGTTGGTCAGCGCATGATCAGTGTACACGTCCTGGCAATCCATCTGGCTCTGTGCCCTTGTGAAAGTTGACCTGTTAAAAGGTCTTACTCACATCGGCTGCGTAAAGCGTGATCACACAGTCGTCTAGAACAGCTGGTGCTCTCATGCATGTTTCAGTGTTACTTGCCTCGAAGCGAGCATAGAGGTAATTTAGCTCATCTGGTAGGCTCGTGTCACTGGGCAGCTCTCGGCTGTGCTTCCCTTTGTAGTCCTTAATAGTTAGCAAGCCCTGCCACATCCGACGAGTGTCGGAACCGGTGTAGTACGATTCGATCTTAGTCCTGTATTGACGCGTTGCCTGTTTGATGGTTCGTCAGAGGGCATAGCTGGATTTCTTATGAGCTTCCGGATTAGAGTCCCACTCCTTGAAAGCGGCAGCTCTACCCTTTAGCTCAGTGCGAATGTTGCCTATAATCCATGGTTTCTGGTTGGGGTATGTACGTACAGTCACTGTGGGGACGACGTCCTCGATGCACTTATTGATAAAGACAGTGACTGATGTAGTTAACTCCTCAATGCCATCGGAAGAATCCTGGAACATATTCCAGTGGGTGCTAGCAAAACAGTCCTGTAGTTTAGCATCTGCTTCATCTGACCACTTTCTTTTGACTGAATCACTGGTGCTTCCTTTAATTTTTCTTGTAAGCAGGAATCAGGAGGATAGAATTATGGTCAAATTTGCCAAATGTGTCACGATCGTCATTAGGTGAAAGAGAGGACCAAGGTGCAGCGTGATATAAATACATCTTCTTTTTAATAGAAGAAGAAACGAACACGAACACTAATACAAACTAGACAAAACAACAAACGACCGTGAAGCTCTCAAACGAAAGTGCAAACACAAGCAACTAACGTCAAAACATAGACAATTACCCACAACCTACCTAATGCCTATGGCTGCCTAAAATATGGCTCCCAATCAGAGACAACGATAGACAGCTGTCTCTAATTGAGAACCAATCCAGGCAACCATAGACTTACATAAACACCTACACTGAACACAACCCCATGAACTCTACAAAACCCCCTAGACAATACAAACACCCTAGACTAGACAAAAACACACAAACATCCCCCATGTCACACCCTGACCTAACTAAAAATAATAAAGAAAACAAAAATAACTAAGGCCAGGGCGTGACAAAATGAAGGGCGGGGGAGAGCTTTGTACGGTTCTCTGTGTGTGGAGTAAAGGTGTTCTAGAATTTAACATGCTGATAGAAATGAGGTAAAACTGACTTAAGTTAAACTGCATTGAAGTCCCCGGCCACTATCAGCGCCGCCTCTGGATGAGCGTTTTCCTGTTTGCTTATGGCGGCATGTAGCTCATTGAGTGCGGTTTTAGTGCCATCATCGGTCTGTTGTGGTATATAGACAGCTACGAAAAATACAGATAAAAACTCTAGGTAGATAGTGTGGTCTACAGTTTATCATGACATACTCTACCTCAGGCGAGCAAAACCTTGAGACTTCCTTAGATATCGTGCACCAGCTGTTGTTTACATAGGTCTGTATGGAGGAGTGGGCCAAAATCCCTGCTGCAGTGTGTGCAAACCTGGTCAAGAACTACAGGAAACGTATGACCTCTGTAATTGCAAACAAAGGTTTCTGTACCAAATATTAAGTTCTGCTTTTCTGATGTATCAAATACTTATGTCATGCAATAAAATGCAAATGAATTACTTAAAAATCATACAATGTGATTTTCGGGATTTTTGTTTTAGATTCCGTCTCTCACAGTTGAAGTGTACCTATGATAAAAATTACAGACCTCTACATGCTTTGTAAGTAGGAAAACCTGCAAAATCGGCAGTGTATCAAATACTTGTTCTCCCCACTGTATACTTAGGCCCCCGCCCCGTGTCTTACCAGAGGCTGCTGTTCTATCCTGCCGATAGAGTGTATATCCCGACAGCTGTATGTTCTTAATGTCAACATTCAGCCACGACTCGGTGAAACATAAGATATTACAGTTTTTAATGTCCCATTGGTAGGATATATGTGCTTTCAGTTCGTCACTTTTATTTTCCAGCGATTGAACGTTAGCTAGCAGGACGGAAGGTAAAGGCAGATTAGCCACTTGTCACCTGTTCTTTACAAGGCACCCTGATCCCTGCAAAATCTCAGTTTCCTGCTCCAGCGAATGATGGAGATCTGGGACTGGTCGGGTGTCTGTAGTATATCCCTCCCGTTCGACTCATTGAAAAAACCTCTTTGTCTAATCTGAGGTGAGTAATCCCAGTTCTGATGTCCAGAAGCTCTTTTCAGTCATAAGAGACGGTAGCAGCAACATTATGTACAAAACAAGTTACAAACAACGGGAAAAAACTAACAAAATAGCATGGTTGATTAAGAGCCGATAAGACGGCAGCCATCCCCTCTGGCGCCATCTTTGAGTTGGAAAAAGTACTCAAATGTCATACTTGAGTAAAAGTAAAGATACCTTAATATAAAATGACTCAAGTAAAAGTGAAAGTAACCCAGTAAAATACTACTTGAGTAAAAGTCTGAAAATATCTGATTTTAAATGTACTTTAAGTACAGTGGTGGAAAAAGTACTACATTTTTATACTTGAGTAAAAGTACAAAGTAAAAGTATATGCTATACATCAAATTCCTTATATTTAGCAAATCAGATGGCACAATTTCCTTTTTTATAACTTTTTTTGACAGCGAGGGGCACACTCCAACACTCAGACATAATTTACAAAGGAAGAATTTATGTATTGTGAGTCCACCAGATGTGAGGCAGTAGGGATGACCAGGGACGTTCTCTTGATAAGTGCGTGAATTGGAAATGTTTCCTCTACTGCAAAGCATTCCAATTGTAATAAGTACTTTTGGGTGTCAGGCAAAATGTATGGAGTAAAAAGTACATAATTTTCTTTAGGAATGTAGTGAAGTAAAAGTAAAAGTTGTCAAAAATATAAATACTGAAGTAAAGTACAGATACCCCAAAAAACAACTTAAGTAATAATATTTTAAAGTACTACTTAAGTACTTTATACCACTGCTTATGAATGAGCGTGGCTCACTTCATCACTACACTACGAGCTCCTGACCTGGAGTGCACCCCATCACCATTATGTTGTCAGAGGCAGAGGTGATATACACGGATCTACTGGCAGTGGCCTCACACACAGAACAAAGCCATGGGAGACACTATATGGCAAACATTCCCTAGGAAAAAATAAAGTTAGGAGGGATGGATGGTGGGAATAAAGGAAGGGGGATGTAAAGGGCAGAGGAGAGTAGCATTTTGTATAATGGAAACAGGAATGAGAATTCAACTACTAGCCTAATTCCAGGCTGAATTTTTGTCCCCTGTGAGAGGCATGTGATCAGTCACACCTAACTAACTGTTGCCTTCTGTAGAGGGAGAGATTGAGAGAGATAGAGAGATTGAGAGAAAGAAAGAAAGAATGAAAGAAAGAAAGGGAGAGATGGAGAAGGAGAGTGTGAGGGAGCAAGAGGGCAATAGAGGAGATTTGTGAAACAGCATCCCCCTCTACTAAACCAGCTGAAAAACAGCTTGTCCTTTCTTTTGACCGTGGAGCCGAATAAGATTACATTTTTTATTTGAACCTTTATTTAACTAGGCAAGTCAGTTAAGAACAAATTCATATTTACAATGACGGCCTACCCTGGCCAAACCCGGGCGACGCTGGGCCAATTGTGCACCCAATCACGGCCAGATTTGACACTGCCTGGATTCGAACCAGGGACTGTAGTGATGCCTCTTGCACTGAGATGCAGTGCTGCACCACTCGGGAGCCCAAAATAACTGACAGTGCGATATGTTACTGGTGGATAAAAGCCCACAGGAGGACAGATCTAGTCTCAGCAGCACTATGCTGGAAAGCAGAATACTGTAGTCATATGCACGCACACGCATACACAGCTGCGCTACGGTAGGGCTACTGCTATCAGGCTCAATAGAGACAACAATGTGTGTGTGGGTGTGGGTGTGTGTGTGTGTGCCTGCGTGTGTGCTGTGTGTCCGTGAGAGTTCTTGGAAACAGCGGTACAATGTGCTTGTATGCCAGAACAGCCTGTTAAAGCCAGTAATCCCTATGCCCTCCACTGTGCCATTGTGTTTCCTGTACAATAGACACATTATCTATAGGGGGCACTATACACAAACATTTTAGAAATCATGACAAGTAGGAAACATGATTTGGTGCCCTCTTGTGATCCTCCTGAATACCTCCTAACTTCATTCTGCTCCATCAAACCATCTGTGTCAAATCAGAATGCTTTACATAATTTAGTTTTATTCGGCTGCAATACTGATGGAATTTACATCCTTGAATGTGGCAGGTAGCCTAGCGGTTAAGAGTGTTGTAACCAGTAACTGAAAGGTCGCTGGTTCAAATCCCCGAGACGAAAAGGGGAAAATCTGTCAATGTGCCCTTGAGCAAGGCACTTAACCCTAATTGACGTTGGAAGTCGCTCTGGATAAGAGCATCTGAATGACTGTAATGTAAAATGAAATGCCCCATGGGGAATTCATATTGAAACTCAGACGGTCCAGGTTCAAACACAGACAGACCTCGTTCAAAAGAGGGCTCACTATAGTCTCATTAACAAGCCATGCCACTCAAACCCTGCACTCTCAGTGTTTCCTGTAAAAGGTTAGGCAGAGCTGATGATGGACTCTGCTGTGTGCTTCACTGGCCAACAGGCTTTCATCTACACAGATCTGGGTCATGCTCATTAATAGGGCACACAATGGAAAATGTTTTGTAATGGCAATCGGAAATTAGCATTTGTTTTTGGGATGAGCATTTGTTAATGTTAAGTTCAGATAGTCTCTGTTTCAGTCGACTTTCTTCCATTTGGTCACTATTGATCATGACCCTGCTGTAAGATAGCAAATTGTCCCCGCCAATGGCTGTGTTGACTTGACAGGCAGGAGTGTTAGGGCAAATTCCATTAGGCAATTAATGAACATTGAATGAAGAAGATTTTTAAAACTTGAATTAACTTCCTGAAGGGACTGACGTTGACTCTCCAACCCTGGTAGGCATCGTGCTTGTTCTGAATAGAGTGATTCAGACTTGGACAGACTTGAATTTGCACAGGAAACTGACCATGATAAGATACTGATACAGATAAGAGATTGAGGTGAACTGTACAAAATGTCAGACTGACCATTTCACTCAACAAATAAAGCCCATATGTACACACTTTTCTCTCTCACACACACACACACACACACACACACACACACACACACACACACACACACACACACACACACACACACACACACACACACACACACACACACACACACACACACACACACACACACACACACACACACACAGTGTGTCTTCTTGTGACGATCAGAGAAAGGTAAAGAAGAGACAAAGGGTATTGATGAAGATATCGATCAAGCTCAGACTACGTTACAGTTAGTAACCGCTTAGTAAGCAACAAATAGACGAAGCTGCCAGAGAGAGAGTGACAATCAAATGTGCACGCATGCGCACAAACACACACTCACACAAACCAGACACACCTCCATAAGGAACAATGTTGTTCTGAGGGCACAGGAGCATTCCACTGACCCAAACTTGTCCGAGCAAGAAAACGTTGTGTCATTCAACATGGGGGAAAGACGTATCCGTGTATGTAGGAGTTGCGCTAGTAATAGCTAGTGAGCGCTAGTAGCCGTTGTGCAGTCTTGCTGAGAAATAAAGTACACTGAATATTGAGTGAGGAACACACTGTAAACCAGTTGCTGGACTTTACCTTTACGGCAGAAAAGACACACGAGAGAGAGACAGAAGACAGAGAGAGCAATAGAGAGTGAGAGAGCAGAGACAGAGAGCGAGAAATGATGAGACTTACCAGGGCAAGCGCAGCCTCCAACAGACATCTTCTCACATGTTGTAGGTCTCTGCTCTGCTGGAAACAGCCGCCTCCAGTCCTCCCTCCGTATGCAAGGATACACATGCAGAGAGAGAGCAAGAAACAGAGGAAAGTGAGAAAAAAGGGTTAGAAGAACAGGACATATAATGAGAAGTACAACAGGATCGGAGCTCTCTTTCTAGCTCTATTTAACAATCAGGAAGTAGGAAATATAGGGCTCTGGTTGGTTTGTTAATATGCAAATTGCAATCCTCGTGGGCAAAGATAAATATGAGAGGGGGGGGACACACGAACCATAGCTCTCTTGAAATCGCTTATTGTGGCAAAGATATCAGTAATTATGTGTATACAGGGCAACAGATATGCTTGCACGGGGCAACAGAGAGGGCAATCTTCTGTTTTTCAAAACATATGATGTGCAGAGGCTATACTTTGCAAACATTGAACGGCCATTGCCTGCTCTATTATGTAATTGGTGATCTAAATGTCAGTGCCGGTTGGTGCCGTTTAAGAGGAGGGTGGATGATAATTTTTTGAGCATGGCATTATTTCTCATAAAGTATATTGGATGACTGTCATTCATATTCCATTCACTCAGCTCAACGTAACATCGATAGGTTTAGGCTACTACATGATACTCTAATTTCCCTGTACCCATCATGAGGTTGCTACAACCTAGCCTATGAATTTAAGTTTACAACATAGGTGCACAGGTCGAGAGACTTTTTTGCAATCAAGGTGACAGACAGTGACACATTCAATACAGCCTTGCACACGCTTGCCTGCATCTAGCTCATCTAGCTGTAATCATTAGTCCAACAGCTGCAAATGAGAGGTTCTATTGGACAAATGCAGGTATGTTTATCCCCGTTTCGTTCCGTTTGGCAGAATGAATACACCCCAGATCACATGCAAACACAGTTCACTTTTATAGTAGCCACATAAAACATCATGATCACTTCACTTGTTGTATATATAATTCCTTCTCGCAACTATCTACTCACTCTCCTCCTCTCACCTTTTCCCTTCGCATGTGGACTTCAGTGCACAACACATTACCTGTCTGTGACCAGGTAAAAAACATTTCCAAGACAAACCTTCAAATTATGACCGCTCACTAGCGGTTCTGGGGGGGGGGGGGCAACAATTTTGGACCCCTGTGACAACAATTTTGGACCACCTTGTGGCCCCCCTAAATGTGGAGTATGAAATACTTTTTACGATATGACAACAATAACGTCTAATGTAACTGGCCCCTCTAACAGTACAACTGGCCCCAGCTTGGCCCCCCCAGTTGAAATGGTCTAGAACCGCCAATGTGACCGCTAACCGCAACACACAGCCTACATCATTGTCACCATATTAGCCAATGTCATAGTCAACATAGCTACTAGAACTAACGCATTAGTAAACCCGCTACAATCATGCAGTACAGTGTACAGTCAGAAAGCATTTTAGCAGTTTAGACTGTTAAACAGCCATCACTAACACAGAGAGGCTGCTGCCTACCTACAAACTTGAAATCATTGGCCACTTTAATAAATGGATCACTAGTCACTTTAATAATGCAACTTTACTAATGTTTACATATCTTGCATTACTCATGTCATATATATACAGTTGAAGTCGGAAGTTTACATACACTTAGGTTGGAGTCATTAGAACTCGTTTTTCAACCACTCCACAAATGTCTTGTTAACAAACTATAGTTTTGGCAAGTCGGTTAGGACATCTACTTTGTGCATGACACAAGTCATTTTTCCAACAATAGTTTACAGACAGATTATTTCACTAATTCACTGTAAAATTGTAGACCTCCACAAGTCTGGTTCATCCTTGGGAGCAATTTCCAAATGCCTGAAGGTACCACGTTCATCTGTACAAACAATAGTACGCAAGTATAAACACCATGGGACCACGCAGACATCATACCGCTCAGGAAGGAGACGCGTTCTGTCTCCTAGAGATTAACATACTTTGCAAAAAGTTGCAATCCCAGAACAACAGCAAAAGGACCTTATGAAGATGCTGGAGGAAACAGGTACAAAAGTATCTATATCCACAGTAAAACGAGTCCTATATCAACATAGCCTGAAAGGCCGCTCAGCAAGGAAGAAGCCACTGCTCCAAAACCACCCTAAAAAAAGCCAGACTACGGTTTGCAACTGCACATGGGGACAAAGATCATACTTTTTGAAGAAATGTTTCTCTGGTCTGATGAAACAAAAATAAAACTGTTTGCCCATAACGACCATCGTTATGTTTGGAGGAAGAAGGGGGAGGCTTGCAAGCCAAAGAACACCATCCCAACCGTGAAGCAGGGGGTGGCAGCATCATCTTGTGGGGGTGCTTTGCTGCAGGAGGGACTGGTGCACTTCACAAAATAGATGGCTTCATGAGGCAGGAAAATTGTGGATATATTGAAGCAACATCTCAAGACATCAGTCAGGAAGTTAAAGCTTGGTTGCAAATGGGTCTTCCAAATGGACAATGACCCCAAGCATACTTCCAAAGTTGTGGTAAAATGGCTTAAGGACAACAAAGTCAAGGTATTGGAGCCCTGACCTCAATCCTATAGAAAATGTGTGGGCAGAACTGAAAAAGCGTGTGCGAGCAAGGAGGCCTACAATCCTGACTCAGTTACACTAGCTCTGTCAGGAGGAATGGGCCCAAATTCACCCAACTTATTGTGGGAAGCTTGTGGAAGGCTACCCGAAACGTTTGACCCAGGTTAAACAATTTAATGGCAATGCTACCAAATACTAATTGAGTGTATGTAAACTTCTGACCCACTGGGAATGTGATGAAATAAATAAAAGCTGAAATAAATCACTCTTTACTATTATTCTGACATTTCACATTCTTAAAATAAAGTGGTGATCCTAACTGACCTAAGACAGGGAATATTTCTAGGATTAAATGTCAGGAATTGTGAAAAACTGAGTTTAAATGTATTTGGCTAAGGTGTATGTAAACTTCCGACTTCAACTGTATACTGTATTTTTTACCATCTATTGCATCTTGCCTATGCCGCTCTGTCATTGCTCATCCAAATATGTATATATTATTCCATTCCTTTATTTAGATTTGTCTGTATTAGGTAGTTGTTGTGGAATTGTTAGATTACTTATTAGATATTGCTACACTGTCGGAACTAGAAGCACAAGCATTTCGCTACACTCGCAATAACATCTGCTAACCATGTGAATGGGACCAATAAAATTGGATTTGATTTGATAGCAGTTACACCGGCGGGCCCTGGTGGCAATAAAATCATAAAACCAAAAGCTTACCTAGCTGTCCTCCGGCTACACCATGGTGCTACCCTACATAGTGCTGCTGAGTCTACTGTAGACCTTCATTGCAAAACAGTGTGTTTTAATAAATTATTTGTTGATGTGAATATATTTAGTATAGTTTTATCTAAAAAGGAAAACTTTTCAATGTTTCACTATTTTTATCTTTATGAATTTCACTGAGGAGGATGGTTCTCCCCTTCCTCCTCTGGGCAGCCTCCACTGCTAAATGTGCAGCTCATTGATTTGAGCATCCTTTTTAAAGCTCATTTGTTCAACTTTGTAAATGGTGAAAATAGGAATAACCTCAAAACTCTCCGCCTCTCTCTCACCCTTGTCCTCCCTCTGTTTTGTATCTGTGTGTAGAACAGCAGTGTTAATCACTACAGACAGCATCGATTAAAAATGCAAAGCCCACCTGGGGCGCTGGGACACTGGAGACCCATGAAACACACACACACACACGTCACCCTCCAGTATGAGCCTTCTTAGCTGTCCCTCACCCTAGCTCTCTTCTCTCTTTCCCCTCCCCTCTTTTTCCCTCTCCACCTCTCTCCATCAAGCGTCTTCTCTCTAACTCAATAATATTACAGTCCACCACATCACTATGTTTGTATACTATATTTGCATAATGAACTTACACTCAGCACTGACACACACTTACCCCACCAGACATGCCACCAGAACAAATTCAAGGAAACGTACAGTATTATACAGAGCCATGAGTGCATGGAACTCCCATCTTATATAGCGCAAGTGAATAGCAAACCTGGTTTCAAAAAACAAATAAAGCAACACCTCATGGTACAATGCGTCTCCCTTATGTGACCTACTTGTTGTGTGTATGTACTGACATGTATGTGTAACTGATAGATGCACACACATTACATCTTAATGTTTTTGCATGTATGTAAACTGTAAAATCTTTTGTCTGTAATTAATTTTTCGTTATGTCAGACCCCAGTAAGACTAGTTGTCACCATTGGCGTCGGCTAATGGGATCCTAATAAATCAAAACCAAGACAGACAGACAGACAGACAGACAGACAGACAGACAGACAGACAGACAGACAGACAGACAGACAGACAGACAGACAGACAGACAGACAGACAGACAGACAGACAGACAGACAGACAGACAGACAGACAGACAGACCACACACACACACACACACACAGTAGGAGCGGGACTTCTCTTAACAAGCTCCAGCTCTTTGTTATCCGTCTGTCAGGATCAATACGTTGAGGAAACATAACAACCAATTTACAAAAATAACAAGTGGGACACGACATTCCCTAAATGCTATTACGTGCTGTGTCAGAGCCATCAGAGCTGAATGTCATACATACTGTTAGACACATTTCTGAGGAACTATTAACACCCTCCCTAAGGCCTTTACTATTTGTAGTCTCTCTCGCTCTCTCTCTCTCCAGTCAGGACAAAACAGAATTATCTCAGCTGACAGTAAGTAGAACTCTGCTTTTAAAAGGGTGAACTGAGAACAAAGGCAGATATGAGTCATTTCACAGAGAGAGAGAGGGGTGTGTGTGTTTGTTTCTGTTTGAGTATGTCTGTGTGTCTGTCTCCACTCCAGCTTTGGGGAAATGGCTTTTGTTTCTACGCCAGAAAGGCGTTGAGGCTAGAGATATACACGTCGCTGACTGCACAAACAGGCAGTGTCTCTCGCACTGGCGCTCACTCTCTAAAGCAGTTTTTCCGAAAACAAAGATGGTGTAGCTCTATCTTTCCCTGTCAGAAGGCACGCAGCAACAGCAATGTCACAGGAGGAGTCAGGTACTTGCACAAACACACACACACCTGAATGAGAACGGTCACACTTCACCTCTTGTGAACATGTTGTTCTCTGGAGGTAAACAAACATTCATTATGAACATAACATTTTACACACACACAAACACACAATAATGACAATGGCATAGCTAGCCTAATCCCCCAGTCCAAGTCCATCTTAGGTGAGGTCACAAAATAATGCTTACCTCTCCTCTTTGTCTGTCTGTCTACTCGGCACCTCACGACACACACACACACACGCCATCCATGCTTACCTTTTCCCCCCTTTTATCTCCTCCCGTCCTCTGTCCGTGGCTGTGGAAACACCAGAGCCTGTTCACTAAAACATCCACCAGGTCAACTGCAGAGAAAAATATACTGTCAGAAAAAGAGACAAAAAGAGAGAGGAGATGTAGTGGAGCGCGCAGATGATGAGGAAGGGAGCCGGCTAGCTCTCTGCTGATATAAATATGACGCAGAGGCAGCAGCCAGAGTCACTTCTTTCCTCTCCTCTTCTCCACCCCATCCCTCCATACCCACAGAGAGAGGGTACTGTATCCATGGCAACAACGAGCAGCAGTAGGTGGTGGTTACTGAGATGTTGGGGCACAGCAGGGTGATTCTCGTGAAACCAACTGAAACCATGTCTGTGGTGAATTCAGCTATATAGCCTCTAAAATGTTTTAATAATTTACTATCACATTTGGTTTCTGGTTCTTTAACTTGTTTTGGCCTTAAATCTTATTTATAAAATGTACTTTAGATGCATTTAATTTATAGAAATAACTAACACATTTAATTAAAACCAATGAAATATTGTATAAAGTGGTACATATTCAAAGAGTTAACATTTCTGGGTATTCACATAAACTAGTAATATTTTAGACAAAAAAAAGCATGTTTGACTCATGTATTGTGTCCACACACACAACAACAAAAAACCTCCACGACCCTTTTGCGTCCCACCACTGCAACAACAAAAAAAATACTAAAAATACTTTAAAAAATTACACTTAAAAATCTAAAGCTTGTCTGATGTTTTCAGAATTCAAAAGTGAGCACCAAATCATTTCCAGATTGAGGCATATAGCATGATGTTCTAATGTTCTAATATAGCATGATGTTCTAATTGTTGGCATGTGAAGTGGCCTCTTCTTGACATTACACTACTTTTGATGTCTGAAAGCATCTGACAAAGGTTGATATAAACTGTGTTAAAGGACGTTACAGAAGAAAAATCTAAGATGAATACAAGATGATGCCAAAACATTGGTGGTTTCCCAAAAAAATACTGGGAGATTATATATAGAGTTTGCGACTCTCTTTATTTTTTATAGCCTACAGTTTTCTCCCCATTAGTAAGCACCTCTACTAACTTTTTGGGGTGTGCGCCAGCTCATGCTTTTCAGAAGATGAATACACATCCTATGCTATTGATTGTGTAGAGCCAGCTCTATGCCTCAACACCAACAAGAAAAGATGAACACCATATAATTTCCAGATCTTATTTGGTGGTTATCTTTTTCATTAATTTGGGGGTTTTGCATATCAGTGTATTTCCACAATGAACAGCCTGGGATGTGGACTTAAAGGGATAGTTCACATAAATTACATATTGGTTTCCTGACCCTGTAAGCAGTCTATGAACAAGATAAGACAGCAATCCATGCTTGGGTTTTGTTTACCTGGTCGCTGTCTCCAGCTTTTTAGCATTTACAGTATAGCAAAAAAAACTATGTAAGTGAAACTTTATTGAGCTATACAATACATTTTTAACACTTTCGGATGATTTGGACATGGAAGGTGATAATATATCAGGGAAATCCACTTGCATTGGTTTTGTGTTACTTAACCCTAATTGCTCCTGGATAAGAGCATCTGCTAAATTACTAAAATGTAAATGCTACACAAAACTAAAGCATGGATTGCTGTCTTAACCTTGTCCATCGACTGCTTGCAGGGTAAGGAAACCAATGTACAAATGTAATTTTGTATAAATATTTGTATAAAAACTACAATTGGTAGTTACAGTCTTGTTCCATCGCTGCAACTCCCGTACGGACTGAGGAGAGGCAATGGTCGAGAGTCGTGCATCCTCCAAAACACAACCCAGCCGAGCCACACTGCTTCTTGGCACAATGTCCGCTTAACCCGGAAGCCAGCCGCACCAATGTGTTGGAGGAAACACTGTACACCTGGTGACCGGGTCAGCATGCATTGCACCCAGCCCGCCACAGGAGTTGTTAGAGCACGATGGGACAAGAACATCCCTGCCGGCAAAACCCTCCCCTAACCCAGACGATGCTGGACCAATTGGGCGCCGCCCCATGGGTCTCCCGGTCGCAGCCGGCTGCGACAGAGCCTGGACTCTAACCAGGATCTCTAGTGGCACAGCTACTTAGACCACTGCACCACTCGGGAGACCTTGCAATTTGACCCCTACAAAAATGTCCCACAGGAATTCTGCAGGAATTTGAGCCTCTGTGAAGGAATTGTACAGGTGAGATGCAGGTCAAAGTTGATAACTGTCAAGTTTTCCTATGCTTTTGCCAGACTTTATATTGTCCTGCAGTTTTCTTTTTTATATTCCTGCAGGTCAAGACAAATTCCTGCAGTAAACACTGCAGAGGCAGATCCTGCAGGATTCATTTATTCCTGCAGGACAAAGCACATTTGTGCAGGAAAAGGTCAAATTAAGTTAATAGGCAGAGGCAGATCCTGTAGGATTTATTTCTGTACAATCCTGCAGGACAAGGATTATTTCTAAAGGACTACATGAATTCATGCAGGGCATGGCAAATTCATGCAGTATTTTTGATAATCCTGTATAATGTCAATGCATGCTGACACGGTTGCCAGGTGTACAGTGTATCCTTTTTTATTTTCAAAAGCATGTTTGACTCATGTATTGTGTCCACACACACAAACTGGACATTTTTGAGGGACTGTACACCTTGGGTTGATGACAGAAAAAAAGAAAAAAATTAATCCTTTATTTAACTAGGCAAGTAAGTTAAGAACACATGATTATTTTACAATGACGGCCGACCCCGGCCAAACCCTCCCCTAACCCAGACAGCGCTGTGCGCCACCCTATGGGACTCCCGATCACAACCGGTTGTGATACAGCCTGGGATTGAACCAGGGTCTGTAGTGACACCTCTAGCACTGGGATGTAGTGCCTTCAACCTCTGCGCCACTCGGGAGATGAAAAGCAATTTCAGTTTATTCATTTTAACAACATTACAATTTATAGAACAACATTATTATATACAGTATATATTTTCCAAATACTCAAAATTAATTACATATACAAAACATATGAATAGGAGTGTGTTGTCTCCGACAGTGGAGGGTCTGGGTCACTGCGTAGTTCAACTCCCTGTCCCAAACCCACCACCGTGAAGTGAGTGACCGTTTTTATGTGTAGGCAATTAAGTGTTTGTGAACAAATAAATTAACCAACAACAAAAAAACTATAAATAAAGCTACAAGCAGTGATGAGACCCAGGTTCCTTTTACCCTTTTTGCTTTCTTATAACACCCTTATTTTAAGCCATGTATTATTTGAAATCAAACTTGGTTTAGGCACAACATCAACAATCCCTCACTGTCAAGGGATCCCTTTCTGAAAGCAGCAGTGGCAGGATTCAAACCTGGCCCACCATGGATCTGTATGTATTGCTAGATGAGTGCCTCAGGCAAGTCTGAGGCTCAAAAACCATGGAAGAGCATGCATGTATGAATTGCAGAATATACTTCCTATATTGACATCTTATTAATCTGGACCCTTTCTTTCTAAAACTATCTGCTGAAATTGTTGCCACCCCTATTACTAGCCTTTTCAACCTCTCTTTCGTGTCGTCTGAGATTCCCAAAGATTGGAAAGCAGCTGCGGTTATCCCCCTCTTCAAAGGGGGGGACACTCTTGACCCAAACAGCTACAGACCCATATCTATCCTACCCTGCCTTTCTAAGGTCTTCGAAAGCCAAGTTAACAAACAGATTACCGACCATTTCGAATCCCACCATACCTTATCCGCTATGCAATCTGGTTTCAGAGCTGGTCATGGGTGCACCTCAGCCACGCTCAAGGTCATAAACGATATCTTAACCGCCATCGATAGGAAACAATACTGTGCAGCCGTATTCATTGACCTGGCCAAGGCTTTTGACTCTGTCAATCACCACATCCTCATCGGCACTCGACAGCCTTGGTTTCTCTAATGATTGCCTCGCCTGGTTCACCAACTACTTCTCTGATCGAGTTCAGTGTGTCAAATCGGAGGGTCTGTTGTCCGGGCCTCTGGCAGTCTCTATGGGGGTGCCACAGGGTTCAATTCTTGGACCGACTCTCTTCTCTGTATACATCAATGATGTCGCTCTTGCTGCTGGTGAGTCTCTGATCCACCTCTACGCAGACGACACTATTCTGTATACTTCTGGCCCTTCTTTTGACACTGTGTTAACAACCCTCCAGGCGAGCTTCAATGCCATACAACTCTCCTTCCGTGGCCTCCAATTGCTCTTAAATACAAGTAAAACTAAATGCATGCTCTTCAACCGATCGCTGCCTGCACCTGCCCGCCTGTCCAACATCACTACTCTAGACGGCTTTGACTTAGAATATGTGGACAACTACAAATACCTAGGTGTCTGGTTAGACTGTAAACTCTCCTTCCAGACTCACATCAAACATCTCCAATCCAAAGTTAAATCTAGAATTGGCTTCCTATTCCGCAACAAAGCATCCTTCACTCATGCTGCCAAACATACCCTTGTAAAACTGACCATCCTACCAATCCTCGACTTCGGTGATGTCATTTACAAAATAGCCTCCAATACCCTACTCAATAAATTGGATGCAGTCTATCACAGTGCCATCCGTTTTGTCACCAAAGCCCCTTACACTACCCACCACTGCGACCTGTACACTCGTTGGCTGGCCCTCGCTTCATACTCGTCGCCAAACCCACTGGCTCCAGGTCATCTACAAGACCCTAATAGGTAAAGTCCCCGCTTATCTCAGCTCGCTGGTCACCATAGCAGCACCTACCTGTAGCACTTGCTCCAGCAGGTATATCTCTCTGGTCACCCCCAAAACCAATTCTTCCTTTGGCCGCCTCTCCTTCCAGTTCTCTGCTGCCAATGACTGGAACGAACTACAAAAATCTCTGAAACTGGAAACACTTATCTCCCTCACTAGCTTTAAGCACCAGCTGTCAGAGCAGCTCATAGATTACTGCACCTGTACATAGCCCATCTATAATTTAGCCCAAACAACTACCTCTTTACCTACTGTATTCATTTATTCATTTTTGCTCCTTTGCACCCCATTATTTCTCTCTCTACTTTGCACTTTCTTCCACTGCAAACCAACCATTCCAGTGTTTTTTTTACTTGCTATATTGTATTTACTTCGCCACCATGGCCTTTTTATATTTTTATTTATTTTTATATATATTTTGTTTGCCTTCACCTCCCTTATCTCACCTCACTTGCTCACATTGTATATAGACTTATTTTTCACTGTATTATTGACTGTATGTTTGTTCTACTCCATGTGTAACTATGTGTTGTTGTATGTATCGAACTGCTTTGCTTTATCTTGGCCAGGTCGCAATTGTAAATGAGAACGTGTTCTCAATTTGCCTACCTGGTTAAATAAAGGTGAAATAAATAAAATAAAATAAAATTAATATTTAGCATTTGGGCTCAGTTGTGACCTCTATGTAATTGTTATTAAAAGTTTTGTGATAATCTGAAGAAAAAAACAGATTTGAACTCAGTATGTATTACCAGAAAAGGACACTAACCTTATGAACAACGCATGCCTCATAGAACATATAGTGTTTGAAAACCATGGATGACGACACATGTATGTATGAACAGCAGAATATATGCCTCCTATATTACCATCATAGGCATTTGGGTTCCTATATAATTGTTTTACCATGTTTTGTGAAAATTCTCAACCATTTTGTATTTGAAAGACTTGAGGTGTCAGGCCACGCATTCACTCAAATTCATTGGCTCACAGCGACCATGACATTTAATATGGTCTTAGTTTTTGGAACATATTAATAAGATCCTGGTCTATAGATGCTGAAGTTTCACAGAAATTGCTTCAGCAGGCCAAAATGCCATATGATCCATCCTGGTGAGGTCATCGATCCTAGGAGGCAAATACTATGTCATTATTATACCAAGTTTTGTGAAGAGTCTCAACCATTTTGTATTTGAAAGTCTTGAAGTGTCAGGCCATGCCCTCAGTAACAAAGCTGTTTATAGAAAGGATGAGTGGACAGCAGCGTGAGGCCCTTCGCTGTGCTGTGCTTACACAACTGCCAACTAAAACTGCCATTATCCACCCCCTTCACCTTTCCTCCCCCCACCTACAGCACCCACCCCCCTCCCAGCACCAACTTACCCACCAACTTGGGTACTGCACAGTCAGAATAAACTATTAACCTAGCTTTAATGTAGCATAACCCTCAAATTCCCAACCCTTATCTACCTCCTATCTGTTGGGCTGAATACATAACAAATTGCTCTCAAGACCTGGGATGTCTTTTATGTAGACACAGGTTGTGCGGATGTCTGAGCATTTTATTAACTGCACATTGTTGGAGAAACCACTCTCTTTTTATTCCTGAAGCAGTAGCCCCTGTGTCTCGGTCTTTTGCGGTGTAGTTGGTTGTATTAACGGGGTCATTGAATACATACCCCACGTCACAGCTATGACCAACGTCTGCAAAACTCCTTATCAGAACCACTGACCCTTCGTTTGTGACAACTGTATGTTTGACCTGTTTTGATAGTGTGGTGCTAGATTTCGCATGAATGCGATTGCCATGCACTATTGCTCCTAGATGAAATCGGCAAGGCTGGTCATTCACTAAGCCTGATTCTCCAAGGAGAGAAGCCTCCCTTGGTGTTGGCATTCTCACATTATTTTTCATTGCACACGTTGTTGTTCGCTTATAGTCTCTCAGCATTCTTTCTACAAAGCTTTTACTTTGCTGGTTGGAACTACTGGCATAAACAACTGTGACAAGCCTTTGATGCATGTTGGTAAAGGCAGGACATCTCAACAATCTGTGCCATGGAAGAGTTTCAGGAAGTTCCCATTGTGGCTCTCAAATATGAAGGCACTGACACCATAAAGGATCCCAATGTCTTACTGATGATGTGGTGTGTAGAAGTATGTAGATGTTGAAAGAAACATGACACTTCCCATACAATGTTTCAAAACGACCAACAAATATCTTGAGGAGTATTTCAGCTTCATCAATGTCATAAGGGGAACTATCAGGAAACAGCAGATTCCTTGTACAAGGAGCAGTAAGTGCTCTAGATACTGCGACGGTATAATTCATTTTAAGCAAGGAAGACTGTAAAACAAGAGGAAGTGTCTGAGGCTTTCCAGAATTTGTGTGAACGTATTGAGCGTGGAGGTCTTGTGACATTTACTGGGGGTTTTATGGCAAGCAACCTCTTGTCGATTTGTTCTATGTCTCGTCCCATGTACCAGGACTCAATGTACCAGGTAATGCTTTGAGTCAAACCATAGTGTGGTCATTTGCAGAGTAAGGTACCGTGCATGTAATCAAATGCAAACCCTGCAATCATGTTGAAAAATGTAAGAAGTATTACAGTTTTTCTCAAATCGCTTTGGCTCAATGCTCAAATTATAATATTATTTTTTTTCATAAACAATAAGTTCAAATTTCTGAACAATTTGTTTCTTGTTCACACCAGAATTGAATTTCTTATTCATTTAAGCAAATTGCACGTGTTTTGGCACATGTGCAAAAGAGTAAGTACAATTGTCTACAATTTGCACAACAACTACATGCACATGGCTTGCTGATCAAAACTGATGAGTTGATTCTCAGTGAAATGATCATACTCTTCACAACTTCTAAACATTCTTTCATCATGTGAGCCATCACAAAATGATCCATTCAATTATCAAAATCTGTCAGACATGCATGTATATTCCATAAATATCTATGACATGGAATGTTTGTGATGTCTGCTAAATTGGCAATTTACCTGCCAGGTGACATAGTAATGAAATAGGAATCACAATCTTACCAATCAGCCAATCAAGTTTGGAAGCATATATATGGAGCTTGCCCACAGCACAATCACTACCATTTTTGAACATGGCGGAACATCACAACCCTGAACAGCAGCTACATGCTCGTGGAAGAGAAATAAGAAGATGTGTAAGAATGCGTGGTAGTGGTGTTAGGGGAAGACATAATAGAGGAAGAGGTAGAGGCAAAGAATAAGAGTCCCTGATGAAATCAGAGCCACAATTGTGGACCATATCATAAACCATGGTCTTACAATGGAAGAGGCTGGTCGGCGAGTACAGCCTAAAGTAAACAGGTCCACAGTGTCATCAATTGTGCAAACATTCTGTAGTGAAAACAGATAAATATGTACTCGTTCTTTACTTTTGTTACAGCATTTAATTCACAACAATACAGCAACTATTGTAAAGGTACATACAAGTCTGAAAACCACATGTGAGGAATATACAGTAATACTGCACAATTTGAATACAATATACTATCTGCAACATTATCTAATTATGAAATATACATGTCATATATAGGACTGCACAACGACCTCATGCTGGTGGCAGAGCAGCAGTATTCAGCCATCAACAAGAAATTTGCAACATGATCATTCCCAACAATTCCATCAGGCTAAGAAAGATCCAAAGTGCAAACATAAATGCAAATATCAATTCTGTCAGCCTTTCCACAAGAGAGAGTTTGGAAAAAAAATCGAATGACTATGAAACAACTCTACAAGGTGCCATTTGAGAGGAATAGTGACCGATTGAAGGAGCTGCGGTACCAGTATGTCCAGGTAAACCATTGGTGTGCACATGGTATATTGTACAGGGAGTTTTACTGTACCTCAATGATGCCTGTATATACTTCTTGAAGTTGTAGATACCCATAACAACAGAAATCATTTCTACTTTCCTAACTGTCTGATTCTAGAATAGGCTATGTAAAACTAACTCTATATTTTGTTTCTGTGTTACTATATAGAGAATAATGGAGCTGGAAGGACATGAAATGACCCACATTCTTGTTTTTGTGGACGAGGCTGGGTTCATTATGGCCAAAGGCAGGAGACGTGGCTGCAATCTCATTGGATACCGGACTAAAATGGGCACACCAGGCCAACGTGTGGGCAGTACTACAATGTGTGGTGCCATTTCTGAGAATGGTGTGAGCACACATTTTCCACACATTGGGCCCTATAACACCCAACTTCTCTTGGCCTTCCTAAATGCACTTTACAGAGAACTAATACCAGAATACGAAAGAGGTTAAGTTAGACCAGATTTGCCAAATCATGTAATTGTGTGGGATAATGTCAGCTTCCACCGAACCAACATTGTTAGGGAATAGTTTGCTGCACATGAAAAGATAACAATGGAGTTCATCCACCACACTTCCCATTCCTGAATCCAAAAGAAAAGTATTTTTCAGCATGGAGGTGGAAAGTATATGACTATCAGGTACAGGCCTCCCGGGTGGCGCAGTGGTCTAGGGCACTGCATCGCAGCGCTAGCTGTGTCACCAGAGACTCTGGGTTCGCGCCCAGGCTCTGTCGCAGCCGGCCGCGACCGGGAGGTCCGTGGGGTTCGACGCACAATTGGCCTAGCGTCGTCCGGGTTAGGGAGGGTTTGGCCGGTAGGGATATCCTTGTCTCATCGCGCACCAGCGACTCCTGTGGCGGGCCGGGCGCAGTGCGCGCTAACCAAGGTAGCCAGGTGCACGGTGTTTCCTCCGACACATTGGTGCGGCTGGCTTCCGGGTTGGAGGCGCTCTGTGTTAAGAAGCAGTGCGGCTTGGTTGGGTTGTGTTTCGGAGGACGCATGGCTTTCGACCTTCGTCTCTCCCGAGCCCGTACGGGAGTTGTAGCGATGAGACAAGATAGTAATTACTAACAATTGGATACCACGAAATTGGGGAGAAAAGGGGGTAAAAAATAATAATAATAAAAGACTATCAGGTACAAGATCAGAGGTCTCTGTTAGATGCCATGAATGCTGCTTGTGAGGACATCACAGGCAATTATTGCAGGGGATGGTTGTGCCACGGTGCATCGCAAGGGAAAACATCAGATGTGATGTTGTCGAAAATCTCTGGCCAGAAGATGGGAACTTGTAGTATTACGTACTGTGAGGAGGTACAATTTATTCTTTTCACAGAACTACCACAGGTTTTTTCATTGTTGCAGGTTTTTTAAATTTTTTTATTGCATGGATATTATTTTGTGGCAAATTCTGTGACTTTATATGTAAAAATGGACATGCAAATGTGAATTCTGTTTAGATGTAACACATTGTTACAAAAATAAATTTACTGTGTACAGTTGAAGTCGAAAGTTACATACAACTTAGCAAAATACAATTAAACTCAATTTTCACAATTCCTGACATTTAATCCTAGTAAGAATTCCCTGTCTTAGGTCAGTTAGGATCACCACTTTATTTTAAGAATGTGAAATGTCAGAATAATAGCAGAGAATTATTTATTTCAGCTTTAATTCCTTTCATCACATTCCCACTGGGTCAAACGTTCACATACACTCAATTAGTATTTGGTAGCGTTGCCTTTAAATTGTTTGTTTAACTTGGGTCAAACATTTTGGGTAGCTTTCCACAAGCTTCCCATAATAAGTTGGGTGAATTTGGGCCCATTCCTCCTGACAGAGCTAGTGTAACGGAGTCAGGTTTGTAGGCCTCCTTAATCACACATGCTTTTCAGTTCTGCCCACAAATGTTCTATAGAATTGAAGTCAGGGATTTGATGGCCACTCCAATACCTTGACTTTGTTGTCCGTAAGCCATTTTGCCACAACTTTGGAAGTATGCTTGGGGTCAATGTCCATTTGGAAGACCCATTTGAGACGAAGCTTTAATTTCCTGACTGATGTCTTGAGATGTTGCTTCAATATATCCACATAATAATTTCCTGCCTCATGATGCCATCTATTCTGTGAAGTGCACCAGTCCCTCCTGCAGCAAAGCACCCCCACAACATGATGCTGCCACCCCCATGCTTCACGGTTGGGATGGTGTTCTTTGGCTTGCAAGCCTCCCCCTTTTTCCTCCAAACATAACGATGGTCATGATGGCCAAACAGTTCTATTTTTGTTTCATCAGACCAGAGGACATTTCTCAAAAAAGTACAATCTCTGTCCCCATGTGCAGTTGCAAATTGTAGTCTGGCTTTTTTTATTGCTGTTTGGAGCAGTGGCTTCTTCCTTGCTGAACAGCCTTTCCGGTTATGTCGATATAGGACTCGTTTTACTGTGGATATAGATACTTTTGTACCTGTTTCCTCCAGCATCTTCACAAGGTCCTTTGCTGTTGTTCTGGGATTGACTGCAACTTTTCTCAAAGTATGTTCATCTCTAGGAGACAGAACGCGTCTTCTTCCTGAGCGGTATGCCGGCTGCATGGTTCCATGGTGTTTATACTTGCGTACTATTGTTTGTAAAGATGAACGTGGTACCTTCAGGCGTTTGGAAATTGCTACCATGGATAAATCAGACTTGTGGAGGTCTACAAAAAATGTTTTCTGAGGTCTTTGCTGATTTCATTTGATTTTCCTATGATGTCAAGTAAAGAGGCACTGGGTTTGAAGGTAGGCCTTGAAATATATCCACAGGTACACCTCCAATTGACTCAAATGATGTCAATTAGCCTATCAGAAGCTTCTAAAGCCTTGACATCATTTTCTGGAATTTTCCAAGCTGTTTAAAGGCACAGTCAACTTAGTGTATGTAAACTTCTGACCCACTGGAATTGTGATACAGTGAATTATAAGTGAAATAATCTGTCTGTAAACAATTGTTGGGAAAAATAATTGTGTCAAGCACAAAGTAGATGTCCTAACTGACTTGCCAAAACTATAGTTTGTTAACAAGAAATTTGTGGAGTGGTTGAAAAACAAGTTTTAATAACTCCAATCTAAGTGTATGTAAACTTCCGACTTCAACTGTACATACAAATGTGCATATGATTTTTCTGTGTACTACAGTATTGACTTTTCCCAGTAAACTTTTACCTACTGTTGAAATCGGTATCTACAAATCTCAGTGTGATACACAATAGCATTCAGCTAGACAAAGTAGAACAAAACAGAAATTTGTATAAAACAAACATTTCCAGGGTTGACTGCCATGGTGAAAAACATCGAAACATTTTGACCAGTACGGCTCACACAATGATTTTTTTTCCTTTTCATTTTTATGGCATTGGCCAATTTACTGACACAATAACTAATATAAAGCTCATTGATTCTATTCAATATTAGGACTATGGGGGATAGTAGATTGACTTTTGCTTTTGCTGTTTGTTAGGCCTTCTCAAATAAAATATATTTATATACACTTTTTTGATTACTACATGTTTCCATGTGTTATTTCATAGTTTTGATGTCTTCACTATTATACTACAATGTAGAAAATAGTAAAAAATACAAATAAAATAAAAACTTTCATGAGTATCTAAACTTTTGACTGGCATTCAAAAACAAACATTACATTCATAAATAGTGTAAAATACTAGATTAAGTGCTGGGTAAAATAAAGTCAGAATATACTTTTACATAAAATAGATACCGTTTTTGGTACTGACCCATCTCGTCTTTAAAACAAAGTACACTAACAAAACCCTAAGAATAATATACTGCAGAGGCAATAACATACATGTTCACTAGGGGTGAAACGGTTCACAAAACTCACGGTACGATACGGTACAGTGGTGTCGCGGTTTAGTACGGTTTCGATACATCGACAAAATAAATGCCTGAGAAATATGTAATTTGTATTTAGATTTTCCATTTCACTTATAATAGTAAACATGGGTAGCTTGAATTCCCAGGAGCATATGGAAACAAAGGGACAACAAAAAAAACTGCAGTGCCTGCTATATAACATGAAATAAAATAGTAATTTAAAATAGTAATTTAAAACAATACTTCAACAAGAGTGCACACCATATATCAAAATTAAGTCACATAGCAGTGCCTTAAACAAAATAGGACCCCTTGAGACTGGTTACTTGAAAAGAAAAGTTATCAGATTTTCAAGTTTTTCTTTAAGAAGACTAGTCTATCCACATTATCTGTAGTGAGCCCAGATCGGCTTACTGTGACAATGTCAGCCGCGTAGGAGAATACCCTCTCGCTAGGGACAGAGGTCCCAGGCACAGCCAGGTAGCGCCTTGCTAACATGGCAACACGAGGGTATATTAACTCTTTGGTCTTCCACCATGTAAGTGAATCAGCATCCAGGGGAATACAGTCCACGTCCCTGTATGAGGTCACCTCCTCCTCTATGACCTTGACCTTTGATTTGGTTCCCTGCTCCTGGGTCGTGAACAACTCCCCAAAAAGCTCTGCTATGGCAGACTTCTTTTCTGGAGGAGAACCCCTGTCGTCTGCTGTCTCTGGAGAGGGGTTGGCTCCTGTGGTATCTGTGGCTTAAATCACTAATTAATCAAATAAAAAATGTCACATTATCAAAATAAATACAATACCTGTTGTATATTGGTCACAATCTCTGCTGTGAGTTCAATGTAGACTCTCAGACGAGCAGCAGCATCCAGGTGCAGCATGGACTTGAACCGGGGGTTCAAAGAGGTGCTCTTGTGTAAGAAGTCTTGGACACCAGGGTCAGCATATCTAGGCTCCAGGTTAACTCTGATAGCAGTCTTGACATCCCTTGACAACTGCGGGTTCATCTTCATCAGATGCCACCATTGATTTCAGGATCATTGTTTTCTTAGGCAGGACCATGGACCACTCAGTGCATATTAGTGTTGTGACTATTGAGAGGTTTGCACACTTTGATAACTTCCTCTGCTAGTCTTAAGTCATTTTCAGACAAAGTTACAGTATCTTTGATATTCTTCCTCACAGCTTGATCAGTCAGTGTAGAATACACCACAACTTTCTGCTCAAGCTATCTCTCAAACATGTCATGGCTTGAATTCCATCTTGTAGGGACATATTGGATTAGTTTGTGGTTTGGCAGCTCCAGCATCTCCTGTTTTGTCTTGAAAACATGTGCAGCAGTTGTGCTTTTATGAAAGAAGAATACCACCTTCCTGATCTTCGCTGGGAGGCGAGAGATTGGATTAATTGACATTGCTTTTTGAGATGGTAGATTAATAACGTGAGCAAAGCATCCTGTCTGTGGCCCCAATCCAGCTAGTGCAACTGCATTTACAATATTTCTAGCGTTGTCAGTGGTCACAGGAATCGTTACATTATCCCTCTCCTACTTCCACACTGCAACTACTTCCCTTAGCTCTTCCCCCAAGTTTACACTGGTGTGACTCCTCTCAAGGGGAAGTGTTTGAAGGACATGGCTTTTTATCTTCCACTCTGCCGTAATGAAATGAGCCGTTACAGTAAGGTAGCTCTGTAGCTCTAGACGTCCAACTGTCTGTTGTTAGAGCAACAGACTGCGTACGGGAAGGAATAGTGAAGCGCGGCTCGACCACAGGTTTCTGAACCCCGCATTCTCTGCCACAGAGAAGGGTCTCATATCTGCCGCTATGAATTTTGCTATCGCTGCGTTGATTTCGTTAGCCCGGAACCCAAACCGGCTGCGCGCGCGTGCGCCATCGTGCGCTATCATGAATACATTTATTTTGCCCCCACCACACCAAACGCGATCACGACACGCTGGTTAAAATATCAAAACAAACTCTGAACCAATGACATTAATTTGGGGACAGGTTGAAAAGCATTAAACATGTATGGCAATTTAGCTAGTTAGCTTGGACTTGCTAGCTAATGTTAATTTGTCCTATTTAGCTAGCTTGCTGTTGCCAGCAAATTTGTCCTGGGATATAAACATTGAGTTGTTATTTTACCTGAAATGCACAAGGTCCTCTACTCCGACAATTAATCCACACAGAAAACAGCCAACTGAATCGTTTCTAGTGATCTCTCCTCCTTCCAGGCTTTTTCATCGTTTAACTTATATGGCGATCGCATCTAAACGTTCATTGTATTACCACGACTACCGGCAAAATGGCACGGGGGTACCTGCTTCTATAAACCAATGAGGAGATGGGAGAGGCAGGACTTGCAGCACGATCTGCGTCAGAAATAGGAATGAGTTCTATTTTAGCCCTTGGCGTCGTAGACGCTAGTTGGCTCGCTGGAGCAGTGTGGGTGCAATAATTGAATAACATGGATTTCTAAATGTATTTTGCGACGCTCGCGCACGCGACGTGTCCGGTTTGGTCAGCATGTTAAGGCTGTGGTGAGAAGTGATTGCCGTTTTTATTTTCCCGCCTAGTCCCACCGATTGGCACTTTGGGGTGATGTTGGCGCAAATGAGTAGTCATGTTACTCGTATTGGCTCTCGAATAGGCTAACGGCAATGAACAGAGCCTACATGTTGTAGAAGTTTTATCCACCACTCGTTGGCAATCCCCGTTATAGTTTACAGGGAAACCGAAACGTTCCCAGACGGCAGACCTGAATGATACTTGGGCGTCTTCTAGTTCTGGCTCGCCAATGCTTGCCATATTGCTCCTTTGCATTTAGCTAACTGCTAATTCCTTCATAAGATAATTGCTGCTTACGACAGTCTCTCAGCTCTGTTATTGCTGGAGTTAAATAACTAATGAGCGGAACTGCAGACAACTATAAACAACTTTATTACTATGTGGATATTTTCCCACGTTAATATATATGCAATAAAAAAAATACAATGAAATATATATATTCCTAGCTATAATATATGATTAATGTATTGTTCGGTTCACAGTGCGTACTGCACCGTGAACCCTGTACCGAACGGTTCAATATAAATACGCGTACCGTTTCACCCCTAATATTCACACATCCTTTTCCCTACATGCAATAAAAGTTACCTGTAGAGTCAACACCTGGCAACACTCAGGCAGGGCAAACAGAGGTCACTGATGTTCATCGACACAGAAGCTAGCTAGGCGTATCAACATCCTCTTTCTGACAACGCCACTAAGGGTGCCCCTATGGAACGCCGATAGGCTCAAAAAGGACGCGGTAAAACGCAATCTTTTTAATGCTACGCGTGTAAAATAAGCAGGTGCAGGCACTAAATTAACGCATTCAAGCGCAAAGTTAATGCCTACATGAGTCAAATAAGCAAGTGCAAATGTGGCAGGCGGTCCAACTTGTTCCAACGTGCTAAATAAACGGCTGCAAGCGGTCCTGCAAACATCAAATTAACGCCTACAGCTGCTAAATATACACCTACACACGCTAAATTAACGCATTCTTTAATATGCTAAGTTTACACGCCAATTTCCCTAGCTCCTCCTTTCAACCAGATTTCATTAATCGGTGTACAGTCAGTTTGAAGCAACAACACCACAATTGAAGATGAGGAGAAAGACTTCTTTATCCACTGCAAAGAGAACCTAAATGACTGCACTCTCCTTCTGCTCTCCGATAATCCTGGACTTGATGTCCTTCAGTCCACGTTAACAAGGTTGTTTCTTTTTAAATACTATTATTACTTAATCATAAAGTTGATCAGCTAGCTAACACAGAGGACGGATCTGTTTATGGCTATGCAGCTATGTTGGAGGCTCAGACACTGAGACAGCAGTGCAAGTAACTTAGGCCTATGTGTTGCTAATATTGTAAGTCTGATTAGGCCAAGGGAGTATTTTATATATGTAGCTAGTATATTTATATATATTTATATATACACTGCTCAAAAAAATAAAGGGAACACTAAAATAACACATCCTAGATCTGAATGATCTTATTAAATACTTTTTTCTTTACATAGTTGAATGTGCTGACAACAAAATCACACAAAAATTATCAATGGAAATCAAATTTATCAACCCATGGAGGTCTGGATTTGGAGTCACACTCAAAATTAAAGTGGAAAACCACACTACAGGCTGATCCAACTTTGATGTAATGTCCTTAAAACAAGTCAAAATGAGGCTCGCTCAGTAGTGTGTGTGGCCTCCACGTGCCTGTATGACCTCCCTACAACGCCTGGGCATGCTCCTGATGAGGTGGCGGATGGTCTCCTGAGGGATCTCCTCCCAGACCTGGACTAAAGCATCCGCCAACTCCTGGACAGTCTGTGGTGCAACGTGGCGTTGGTGGATGGAGCGAGACATGATGTCCCAGATGTGCTCAATTGGATTCAGGTCTGGGGAACGGGCGGGCCAGTCTATAGCATCAATGCCTTCCTCTTGCAGGAACTGCTGACACACTCCAGCCACATGAGGTCTAGCATTGTCTTGCATTAGGAGGAACCCAGGGCCAACCGCACCAGCATATGGTCTCACAAGGGGTCTGAGGATCTCATCTAGGTACCTAATGGCAGTCAGGCTACCTCTGGCGAGCACATGGAGGGCTGTGCGGCCCCCCAAAGAAATGCCACCCCACACCATGCTGGAGGATGTTGCAGGCAGCAGAACGTTCTCCACGGCGTCTCCAGACTCTGTCAAGTCTGTCACATGTGCTCAGTGTGAACCTGCTTTCATCTGTGAAGAGCACAGGGCGCCAGTGGCGAATTTGCCAATCTTGGTGTTCTCTGGCAAATGCCAAACGTCCTGCACGGTGTTGGGCTGTAAGCATAACCCCCACCTGTGGACGTCGGGCCCTCATACCACCCTCATGGAGTCTGTTTCTGACCGTTTGAGCAGACACATGCACATTTGTGGCCTGCTGGAGGTCATTTTGCAGGGCTCTGGCAGTGCTCCTCCTGCTCCTCCTTGCACAAAGGCGGAGGTAGCGGTCCTGCTGCTGGGTTGTTGCCCTCCTACGGCCTCCTCCACGTCTCCTGATGTACTGGCCTGTCTCCTGGTAGCGCCTCCATGCTCTGGACAGACACAGCAAACCTTCTTGCCACAGCTCGCATTGATGTGCCATCCTGGATGAGCTGCACTACCTGAGCCACTTGTGTGGGTTGTAGACTCCGTCTCATGCTACCACTAGAGTGAAAGCACCGCCAGCATTCAAAAGTGACAAAACATCAGCCAGGAAGCATAGGAACTGAGAAGTGGTCTGTGGTCACCACCTGCAGAACCACTCCTTTATTGGGGGTGTCTTGCTAATTGCCTATAATTTCCACCTGTTGTCTATTCCATTTGCACAACAGCATGTGAAATTTATTGTCAATCAGTGTTGCTTCCTAAGTGGACAGTTTGATTTCACAGAAGTGTGATTGACTTGGAGTTACATTGTGTTGTTTTAGTGTTCCCTTTATTTTTTTGAGCAGTGTATATATATATTAATGAATGCTGGTATGTAAATGGCTGGATTACTAAATTAGTTACTAGTTAGCTTGCTAACGTTCCTTAGCCTCAAACACCGGCCATAGCCGCAGTGAACGGCGCCGTCTTGTGACTTTTTTACAGCCTGCATGAAAAAACATGTAAATTGTTAACTTTTACAGTCACTGAAACATGGCATGGCTATGCTTTAAGACTGGCTACATAAAGGTGACTTATTATCGAGAAGTCTTGACGTCAAACATGTTTTTGTATTTTTAGGCAAAACAACAGCTGAAGATCTAAAACGTCAGGCAGGCTGACTGGCTAGCTATAATTTCAGTGCTACCTAGTGCTACTAGCTCGCGATTAGCATGAAAACATTTACAAAGCTCACATAAAGCCCACTTTACCCAGGACAACCCTGTAAAAATTTTGCTAATATCTACAACATATCATCTTTCCAACAGCACAGATATTATTTTGAATACCTTTTGAAATATTAATATTACATCTAAGCCTATGATGTAGAAATGAACAACTTCAGACATAAACCAGGAACGTTAACATTAGTACTGTGGCAGTGTTTGAACAGGAATCTCAGTCCCATGGTCTCTATTTTCACAAAACCGTCATCTTGCAGAATGGAAACCATGCAGAGGAGCCTTGAGTGGGCTAGTGGGAGGCTGATAAATGTTGCTTCAGCAGATTACCTAATTGATCAAGTATCTCAGTTCATTCAGGAGATTTGTACCTCTGGCTGGCATGCACAACAAGGTAGCCAGCATTGTAGTGGCTGTGGTTGGGCTTACTGTTGAGCAATCAAACCAGGTAATGTTGATCGGCCGTTGATATTTTTTCACTCTTCGTTCTCCTGCTGCCCATTGTATTAATTCTTGGTCAACATTTCTATTTATGTCTTGGCTTTAAAATCCAACATTATAAAAACATTACTTGGCCACAATTTGTGACAGTTACTATCATTTAAAAGCGTTTTCGGAATGAGGGGGCGGGCGTGTGTCACAATACATTAAGTAGCCTAAACACAATGTTGTATTATTGTTACAGCCAGTTCCGGTTACCGGACTCCTCGGACTTTGAGAGGAGCTAGAGGTGCACCTTGTTATGGCATCACTCAAGAGCAGCTGAGGTTTTTGATGTCCTGTGCTTTCAGTGTGCCAGATGGCAGATATTCTACATGTGTCCCGATCGACAGTCAAACGTCGTCTAAGGTCAGTTGTGCTTGGGAGTAATGCTATATACGTTTCCAAGATGGCGTAGCAGTCAGACGTCCTTTGTCCTCGTCTTGTCCCGTGTATATATATTTTTATATCTTTTATATATTTTTCTTTGCATATCTTTAAAAATATATTTTTTCTAAAACTCAACTTCAAAACACTCTCCAGCAACCCGCCTCACCCAATGTGGTGTGGATCAGTTTTTTTTCTGAAGTATTATTCACCTCGAATCCGGAATCCCCCAACAGAAGCTAGCCAGCTCACTAGCTACTAGCTAGCAGTCAGCTAATCACTACTAGTGGTCATCAGTTAACCTTTAGCTCGGAAAGCTCTCGCCAGTTTGTACAACGCGTCTCAAACCAGAGCATACCGGACCTATTTTCTCTCCATATCCCCGGATTCCTACCGCAAGCTCTGGACATTTTCACCTGGATCTTCGCAGCTAGCTAGCTGCTATCCGAGTACTGGCTAACGTCGGTCCCCGGAGCAAGCACCGATTAGCCTGGAGCTAGCCCATGCTAGACCCTTTCTCCCAGCTTACTAAAGATGCCCATCAGCCACTCCTGGGCTCTACATCGCGACCACCCATGAATGCCCATCTGCAAGCCGCGGCCCGCTAGCTGTCTAGAGCATATTGGACTGTTAGCTGTATAGATCCATCGGCCAATTTCTTGGGCAACTATACCTATTTTGCCAATTGGACTTGGACCCCTCTGCTACTCGGAACCCTACTAATCCATCACAACTGGTCTATCAACGTCACCAACGCGGAGGCCAAAACAGACTACTCCGTCGAGACGTCCCTCAAAGGCCCTTCTGCTAGCTTGCTAGTCCCGGTCTGCTAGCTTGTAGCCCTGGCCTGCTAGCTGTCTGAATCGCCGTGCCTCCAGCCAGCCCACCCACTCACTGGACACCTATTGATCACCCGGCACGCATGCCTCTCCCTAATTTCAATATACCTTGTCCATTACTGTCCTGGTTAGTGATTATTGTCTTATTTCACTGTAGAGCCTCTAGCCCTGCTCAATATGCCTTAACCTACCATTTAGTTCCACCTCCCACATATGCGGTGACATGACCTGGCTTAAACGTCTCTAGAGACAATATCTCTCTCATCATTACTCAATGCCTAGGTTTACCTCCACTGTATCCACATCCTACCATACCTTTGTCTGTACATTATGCCTTGAATCTATTCTCTCATGCCCAGAAACCTGCTCCTTTTACTCTCTGCTCTGAACGCACTAAACAACCAGTCGTGTTAGCCTTTAACCGTACCCTCATCCTACTCCTCCTCTGTTCCTCTGGTGATGTAGAGGTTAATCCAGGCCCTGCAGTGCCTAGTTCCACTCCTCCTCCCCAGGTGCTCTCATTTGTTGACTTCTTTAATCGTAAAAGCCTTGGTTTCATGCATGTTAACATTAGAAGCCTCCTCCCTAAGTTTGTTTTATTCACTGCTTTAGCACGCTCTGCTAACCCGGATGTCCTAGCCGTGTCTGAATCCTGGCTTAGGAAGTCCACCAAAAACCCTGAAATTTCCATCCCTAACTATAACATTTTCCGACAAGATAGAACTGCCAAAGGGGGCGGTGTTGCAATTTACTGCAGAGATAGCCTGCAGAGTTCTGTCATACTATCCAGGTCTGTACCCAAACAATTCGAGCTTCTACTTTTAAAAATCCATCTTTCCAGAAACAAGTCTCTCAATGTTGTCGCTTGCTATAGACCACCCTCTGCCCCCAGCTGTCCCCTGGACACCATATGTGAATTGATTGCCCCCCATCTATCTTCAGAGCTCGCGCTGCTAGGTGACCTAAACTGTGACATGCTTAACACCCCGGCCATCCTACAATCTAAGCTTGATGCCCTCAATCTCACACAAATTATCAATGAACCTACCAGGTACAACCCCAAATCCGTAAACACGGGCACCCTCATAGATATCATCCTAACTAACTTGCCCTCCAAATACACCTCTGCTGTTTTCAACCAAGATCTCAGCAATCACTGCCTCATTGCCTGCATCCGTAATGGGTCTGCGGTCAAACAACCACCCCTCATCACTGTCAAAGGCTCCCTAAAACACTTCAGCGAGCAGGCCTTTCTAAGCGACCTGGCCCGGGTATCCTGGAAGGATATTGACCTCATCCCGTCAGTAGAGGATGCCTGATTATTCTTTGAAAGTGCCTTCCTCGCCATCTTAAATAAGCATGCCCCATTCAAAAAAAATTGAACCAGGAACAGATATAGCCCCTGGTTCTCTCCAGACCTGACTGCCCTTGACCAGCACAAAAACATCCTGTGGCGTTCTGCATTAGCATCGAACAGCCCCCGTGATATGCAACTTTTCAGGGAAGTTAGGAACAAATATGCACAGGCAGTTAGGAAAGCTAAGGCTAGCTTTTTCAAGCAGAAATTTGCATCCTGTAGCACAAACTCAAAAAAGTTCTGGGACACTGTAAAGTCCATGGAGAATAAGAGCACCTCCTCCCAGCTGCCCACTGCACTGAGGCTAGGAAACACTGTTACCACCGATAAATCCACAATAATTGAGAATTTCAATAAGCATTTTTCTACGGCTGGCCATGCTTTCCACCTGGCTACCCCTACTCCGGTCAACAGCCGGAAAGCTGCCGCGATCATCCCCCTCTTCAAAGGGGGAGACGCTCTAGACCCAAACTGCTACAGACCTATATCTATTCTACCCTGCCTTTCTAAGGTCTTTGAAAGCCAAGTTAACAAACAGATAACCGACCATTTCGAATCTCACCGTACCTTCTCCGCTATGCAATCTGATTTCAGAGCTGGTCATGGGTGCACCTCAGCCACGCTCAAGGTCCTAAACGATATCATAACCGCCATCGATAAGAGACATTACTGTGCAGCCTTATCCATCGACCTGGCTAAGGCTTTAGACTCTGTCAATCACAACATTCTTATTGGCAGACTCAACAGCCTTGGTTTCTCAAATGATTGCCTCGCCTGGTTCACCAACCCATCCAACTACTCTATCACCAACCCATCATCCCATACTGTATTTATTTATTTATTTATCTTGCTCCTTTGCACCCCAGTATCTCTACTTGCACATTCATCTTCTGCACATCTTACCATTCCACTGTTTAATTGCTTTATTGTAATTACTTCACCATGGCATATTTATTGCCTTTCCTCTCTTATCCTACCTCATTTGCACATGCTGTATATAGATTTTTCTACTGTGTTATCGATTGTATGTTTGTTTATTCCATGTGTAACTCTGTGTTGTTGTGTGTCGAACTGCTTTGCTTTATCTTGGCCAGATCGCAGTTGCAAATGAGAACTTGTTCTCAACTAGCCTACCTGGTTTAAAAAAGGTGAAATATATATTTTTAAATAAAATAAACTACAAAGACTTTAGATGCATGGTTTCCAGTTTCTTACCAATCAAACAATTTAGAATGACTACAATCAAGACAGGACTTTAAAATACTATGATGATATACGTTACCTCATCCCTGGCCATTGTTACTCTTTTTTATCCAGACACTTCAATCTGTCACATGCACCGTTGTATTCTGACATGTCAGAAAAGATTAAAGGACTTGGTGGCTGGGAACGACAAACTAGGACCGGAGGCTGTTCGAGGACAATTTAGGACAATGGGAATCCGGGTGCAGAGACGCAGTGAGGGACCGCATGCTTCGTGTTAACCCAAGGGCAGCTGCCCTCAGAGCCATGTCGCAGAAGCTGCATAGAAGGTCATACCGTGTTGCTGGACCAAACTCGTTATGGCACCTTGATGGAAACCACAAACTGATAAGCTAGATGTATATTTGAGATAGGCACAATTATCTATATCACTGGTGAGAAGTTGTACATTGTAACATCTCAAATTGTTCATCATCAACTTGTTCATCAACAACTAACAGTTCAGTTTAGCAAGTCATGTTCCTTGATACCATATGTCACTTGTGGATAATAATTGTTTTGTGGTTCTGCTGATTGATATAATAACTGCATCATGAAATTAACAAACATGCTCATCTTGAAAACGGAGGTAAAAACAGTTGGAGAAAAGTATTTGTGCCTAAGTGTGAACAACAGGAGAGTCTGTCCTCTTGACTCATCAAGATAAACATGGTTATTTTTCCAATTGAAGTAGATATTGTAATCACACATCTTCCGCTGCAGGAAACAGTCTTGCACAAACCCTTGTTGTAGCCTTTAGAGGGCTAACAGAAGTATTTATAGTTGTGATCCGCGGTAGATTGTTCATTAACATTGTTCCACATTTTGGATGTTAATTTAATATTTGGTCTGTTGCTTTGTTATATACCGCAGGAACCTTTTGCAGCATCTAAGTGGTAAAGGAGGATGATGATGTTGTATATTTAATGTGTCTTCGGCTTTTGTATCAACCAGTGCTGTATTTTCTGATTTAGGTGGAGGATAGTTATACATGGTGGCATTGATGGGTACATCCGCCTCGTTGTGTTTCTCCGTGCTTCCAGCAACAATCACAACAGTATTGTAATGGATTGCTTCATGAATGCTGTCTCTACATATGGCATTCCCTCCAGAGTTAGGATGGACCATGGAGGAGAAAACAACACTGTCTGCTTGTTCATGAACATTTTCAGAGGCTCTGGGAGAGGCAGTGCTCTGAGAGGAAGGAGCACGCACAATCAGCGGATTGAGAGACTATGGGGTGACCTGTGGTTTGGTATGACCAATGTGTACCATGGCCTGTTCAATTTCTTTGAGTGCGAGGGCATTGTGGATGTGGACAATGAAATGCACCTCTGGGCTCTGCATTACGTGTGCCTACCGAGAATCAATAGAGACTTAACAGAATTCTGCAACCAGTGGAACCATCATGGTTTAAGCAGTCCCCTCTGCAAATTTTTGTTAGGGGTTGCCTTGCACAGCAAAGACTACCAAACACTGCAATGCATGACCTGTTTGCTGCCAGACCCTCAGAAGTTGAAGGTTGGTAGATTGTTAATGAACAATGTACCAACACCAACAGGAGCTTCCGGGACAGGAGACGGCGGTGTTTCCGGGACAGGAGATGGCGGTGCTTCCGGGGCAAGAGACTGTTCTACAGCAGAAGAGTCTGTTGTAGCCTGGCCAGAGAGAGTGACTTTACCTCAAAACCAGTTTGTTTTGGACAATGCTCACATGCAACTACTTGTTGAGCAAATTAATTTCCTCCAGAGGCTCCAGAGCAGGCCTAGAAATGGACATTCAAGTCATATCTTTCCTTGGGTCCTCAAATGTTCAATAACTGTTGGCCATGTAAGATTTACTTTGCCTCTTGCTAATGCATACAAAATGCATATTGAAAATGTCAACGTTGTTTTCATATTCCATAACTTTTAAAATGTTTTAATTCAGTCTATGCTCAGCGCAGAAAATTAGTTAGGTCTTCACTGCTCACTTTACTATTACTATCTAGTATAAAGTACACCCATTCATTAAGCTAATATTGTATGACGGTCATTGAAAATCACTTTCATGAATAGCTGTCTAATGCTGTCTATATTATCTAAGTAACTGAAGCTTTTTATTATTTCACTGAGTGTCCGTGTATTCTACAGTCAAGTCAGACTGACATCTAGTGGACAAATTAATACCTATTTTGATTAGTTACATTAAGTGTTGTGAAAATGTGAAGCTGTATTATGTAATATAACATGTGTTGTTAGAGGTTGCCTTACACAGTGAATACTAAACGTTTATTTTGTTTTTACCTCAAGACCAGTTGCTCTTACTAAGTTACATCCAAACACAGCAATGGGTCGTCCTAACCCATGAAAGACTTACTGAAAACCACTTACGTTAGTCTTTAATATCGCTTTTCATGTTTTGTATATCTCTATCGTTTTTAATACTCAGTATTTGACAACCTCAGTACCGGAAGTGCAATTTTCCTAAGAGTGGTCCATAGTTTCACGCAATTATCCACATTTCAACTGACAACTAATGATGCCTGATCAAGTCCAAAGATGTATAAGCAAAATGAGAGATTGAATAAATACACAATTTCATCACTTGCTTGAGAAGACACCACAGGAGCATGGTGAAGATAACCTTGTTGACAGGTAAGGTTATAAACTTTTGAATTAGATGAACCATGACATGCAGGCCAAGGCTTAAGTTTATATATTTATCAGCTTTGATTTTATCAAACCCTAATTGCCTAGAGCTACTAATCAAATTCCTCTGGGTGACTTTTTGGATTTAATGCTTTAACAATCCAATAGTACCGACATCAAAAACGTTGTGTAGAAAAAGCCACAAAAATTCTTACGACTGAAGCCATTACCGTTAAACCTGTGTATCCTACAGCTATCCAAGTAATTTTTTACTTTAGCTGAATGGGTCCTAAACGATATAACCGCCATCGATAAGAGACATTACTGTGCAGCCGTATTCATCGACCTGGCTAACATGCTGACCAGACCGGATACGTCGCGTGCGCAAGCGTTGCAAAATAAATTTAGAAATCCATGTTATTCAATTATTGCGCCAACAAGCGTCTGCGATGCCAAGGGCTAAAATAGAACTCCTTTCTATTTCTGACGCAGATCGTGCTGAAAGTCCTGCCTCTCCCATCTCCTCATTGGTTTATAGAAGCAGGTATCCACGTGCCATCTCCTTATTGGTTATACCCACGTGGGTGATTGAAAGACGAACTGTTTTGCCGGTTGTCGTGGTAATACTATGAAAGTGTAGATGCGATCACCATGTAAGTTCAAAGATGAAAAAGCCTGGAAGGAGGAGAGATGACTAGATACGATTCGGTTGGCCGTTTTATGTGTGGATTAATTGTCGGAGTAGAGGACCTTGTGCATTTCAGGTAAAATAACAACTCAATGTTTATATCCCAGGACAAATTAGCTAGCAACAGCAAGCTAGGTAAATAGGACAAATTAGCTAGCAAGTGCAAGCTAACTAGGTAAATTACCATACATGTTTAATGCTTTTCAACCTGCCCCTAAATTAATGTCATTGGTTCAGAGTTTTTGATATTTTAACCTGCGTGTCGTGATCGCGTTTGGTGTAGGGGGACAAAATACATTTATGCACGATTGCGCACACGCGTAGCCGGTTTGGGTTCCGTGTTAGGGTCACATTAACCACTTTTGATTTTACCCACAGAGACTGATCATGTAGATCATATTGTTTGTTGTTTAATTAGTTAAAACCTTTATGGGCCCTCACCAGTTTGCATCCCTGACGTTGGTAATAGGTGTATTTTACAACGTTGTTTGCGTTTCAAAACTTCGATCAACGTTCGCCAATGTTTAACAAACGTTGGTAATAGGTGTTATATGCGACGGTGGCTTCAACTAATAAAGATAGGAAATTTCAACTATATATTGTAGCGACCCGCACAGACAGCGGTGTGTTATGTGGTAGGCTATTAGTGGGTTGTGTTGTACTTACCAGTGTTCGCAGGGTCCGACATGCCAATCAACCTGCTATCTGCCAATCACGGGGATGCCTGGAATGTTCTGATGCCGGGCATCCTGGTGGTTGGCGGAGTGGCGTGGAGGGGGGTTGGGCAGGGGGATGGAGCATTGGAAGTTAAGACCAGGTTTAGCCATTGTTCTCTCACATCTGGGCTTCACAAGAGAAGATCACGGTTGGCTTGTGGGGTATCTTTCATTTATTTGGTGTGGGCTACGGCCAAACAGTAGCCTGTGTAAAGTTGGGTTAATAAACCGTCAATTCGTAAACTCAACCCTGTCTGGACAATTGTTCCTTTATGATCTAGTCAGGTCATTACAATATCTATTTTTTTTAACAAGGAAATACAATAGTAATTAACAGTTTTATAACTCTTGATTAACTATCATTGGATTGCTAACAATTTACACGACTGAAAAGGGGACTATTATCGATAACAATTTATTTATCTAACCAACAAGGAAATACAAAATAAAACTGTTAATTACTAACTCTTGATTAACTATATTTGGATTAGCAACTAATACATTATTTCCATAGTATTTCCCTTTTTTACCACTGGACACATTTAATAAAATCACTGTAGTTACAAAATGTCCTCTTTAGTCAAAAAGCATTAGGGTCGCCTCCGTGCTTGTGCTCCTTCTGTCTCTTGGGCTTCTGTCTCTTGGGCTTCTGTCTCTTGGGCTTCTGTCTCTTGGGCTTCTGTCTCTTGGGCTCGTGCTTAAGCTTCCGTCTCTCTCCATTATTTCAGGTGTTGTGGTCTGAAACAAAGTAACAGTGTTAAAACTCATCATTGGACTAGAAACATTTATTTGAGGGGTACAGTCAGCTCGTGCTCTCTCACACCATTTGGGAACACAGAGCTCTTTCTGTTTATCTGCGACTCTCTTCTTCTCTGGCGACGGATGTGTCAATTTTGACAAGTAACGTTACAGAAGAAGAAAGTTACCTAGCATTATGACATGGTGGTGAAGTAAACAAACATTGCTGGAAGTTGATAGCTTAATAGTTGTATAGTATAGTATAGTTAGGCATAACTTGCATGTGGTAAGTCATAGCTAATGCTGTTCTTTCGCTAATGTTTTACTTCGTGGATTACTACGGTATTTAGCTAGACTAGGCTAAGCATCCATCTGTTGTGTTAGCGAGCTACGACGGAGTCGATCATACAAATGAATTATTCAGAGAAACTACAATAAAGAACAACATTTTCATGTAAGTAAAACACTTGTGGTACTGTTAATGAACACAAAATATCAGATGTGGAACTCCACCTGTCCTACCTTTGATCTGTATTTGTAGCCCCCCCCCTCCTTAAATGGCGCATGCTTCAGGGATTCACCGATTTCGGTCTCACACTCAGTGATTTGGTCTCTTTGTGGCATCTGCTGCAGGCCTCTGAATGAGATTGAAACACATCATAATTCAGTTTAGTAGTAAAGCAGCACAATATGGTATTATACTGTAGATCTCGGACAAGGAGGCCAATGGAGTCTGGGTAAATAGATGATGGTTGTCTTCTGAGCTGTAAATAATAAAGGTTCTACTAGGGTATCCGGTATGAATGTGCACCTACTTGTCATGACTTAAGAGGCAGGTCTTCGAATGCCAACTTTTTTCTCACTTTCATACTGAACTGGGACGACAGTCTGTTGGTCCCAAATGTAACTAGCAATTGGATACCATGAAAAAGGGGTATAAAAATAATAATTGGGTCCTAGACAAGCTGTTTTAGCAGAAATGATTAAAGGGGAGTTGCTATTTTGACCAAAGCTCTGTTAAATCACAGATGAACATGTACAGTACTAACATCATTGCAATTATCTCCTGAGACTGAACAGCACTTGTGAATGCAGATTCCTTTTGTTGGAGACCTTTGAGGATGGATAGGTAATAAGGTAATTTATATGTTTAAAGTAATGACTAAAGAATTCCACCCTGAAACGTATTTAACGGTGTGAAATGTATTAGAATTAAGACTAATCCAATAATGTATGTGTGGGACAAGTTAAGAGGGAGAAATGTATGGTTGAGAAAACAGAGGCTGGTAGACTACACATGACCTGGTTATGGCTCTGAAAAAGCTGACAACAGGAAAGAGGGCCCTTCCAAGGCCTCTAATCTAGGGAGGAGAGGAACAGCGAGAAACTGCCAAGGCTGGTAGAAAAGTGATAAGTGTGTGTGTGTGTGTGTGTGTGTGTGTGTGTGTGTGTGTGTGTGTGTGTGTGTGTGTGTGTGTGTGTGTGTGTGTGTGTGTGTGTGTATGTGGGGGTGGGGGTTATAAAATGACTGTTTGCATTCTTGACTTCAGAACGTTCTCTGAATAAAGAACTAACCTATTGCAGACTGAGGGCTTTGTCTAATTCTTCATTAACCAGGGTCTTACAAACTTCTGTGAATTGGTCAAAGCTATAGTGATAGTTGAGTTCAACCTTTGGGATAAAAATTCTCGTGATAATAGGAGATTTAGAGTAAAGCAATTAATTCCTTCTTAACAGTGCATTGTGACATTTCAGAAAAATACAACAACCTTTATTTGTGTCCTGATATCGGGGTGGTAAAGGTAAACGTACATTTTTCTCTGGAAAGCAGGATTCCATAAAGAACTCATCTATACAGAAAACATGTCATAAGCATCGGATCTACACATATGTTAATATACTCAGTGTATAATCAACTTACTGCTGCTGTCATCAGAACAACCAGTCTGGTAACAAGCTGAGATGGTGTGTGGTTGTACCTCCATTTCGCTAGTGCTTTCCACATTAGAGTTTTTTTCAGCTTTTTTTTTTGCAAAGCGGCATGCTTTGTAGTAGTCATCTGAGAAATTTGGACAAATATGATTACATTTGGGAGAACAGAAACGTAACAGTGACAGTGACTTTTGGTTGATTAAAGACAAACTACATTGGTGGTACACTTTTACCAGTTGTTGTGGGAGGGATGACACGGATGCTATATTTAGGCCACCTCTCCTTGTCAGGAGCGTCACCTCATCAGCTTTTGCTGCAGCCTGTTGATGGCCAGTAGCACAGGAATCCCTGAAAGGAAAAATACTTGATTGTCATCCACAGGCATTAACAGTACAGTACATACCAAGTATGAATTAGTTTAATGTTATGGTTCTATTTCACAGCTTCTAAAGAAGTTAGCACTTTCTTAGTGGTCACAATCCATGACTTTACCACTGCTGCCACCGTGACTGGAGTTTCATTGTGGAACTCCACCACTGCATACACTGGCATCTGCCTTTATTAATTGAACGGTGGAGTGACACAGAGAACTCTGTTGATTAGACTACTCTGAAGACATCATAAAATTTTTATTTCAGTATTACACTCACAACTTGTTAATTCTTGTGAAGAATTCTCAGAAATATAGCATAGTCTTCTTGAACTGCACTGTTGGTTATGGGTTTGTAAGTAAGCGTTTCACGGTAAAGTCTACACTTGTTGTATTAGGTGCATGTGACAAATAAAGTTTGATTTGATTTAGTCCTCACACTCCTTGACTATTACAGCTGGTTTGTTTAAGCTTGCCAGTGGAGGGACTCTTATTGAGGTATTCCCTGTCCTACCATGGTACACCCCAATCAATCTTGAGTCACAGGGCTCAGAAAATAATGACTCAAGGTCATGGTACACCCTGCAGAGGAACCCACCGCCCTGTGATACTTCCTCGCAGAATTTGTTCCCTGTCTGGAACACATTGTCAGTCCGCCTGCATTTCACACTTTGTTGTTCCTTGGCAAACAGGTCTTTTGACCACAGCGACAGTCTCAGAGAGAAGTTTGACAATCTGGGCCAAGGGATGGTGTCCAGAGCTGACCATCTTCTTTCATTTCTGATTGTAGTTTTCAAACGGAAATCCAGAACAGTTGTCCAGTCCACGAAATTGCTTTGCATCATCTGCAATGTGGAGCATGCTATGCTGTCACACCCTGGCCTTAGTTATCTTTGTTTTCATTTTTATTTTAGTTAGGTCAGGGTGTGACATGGGGAAGTTTGTGTGTTTTTGTATTGTCTAGGGTGTTGTATGGTTTAGGGGGTTAAATAGAGTAGATGGGTTAGTGTTCAGTGTAGGTGTCTAGGAAAGTCTATGGTTGCCTGAATTGATTCTCAATCAGAGACAGCTGGTTATTGTTGTCTCTGATTGGGAGCCATATTTAAGGCAGCCATAGGCTTTAGCTGTTTGTGGGTAATTGTCTATGTCTAGTCTATGTTGCATGTTTGCACTTAGTCATTTATAGCTTCACGTTTGTTGTTTTGTTTTGTTTGTTCTTCTGCAAAATAAAGAGAAGATGTATTTTGCACACGCTGCGCCTTGGTCCACTCTTTCTAAAGAAGACGATCGTGACATATGCACATTGTAAACAACAAATTCTGGGCCGAACAGCTCCCTGGCCTTCTTGACAATATAGGCTAGCGGTTCTTTTGCATAGTTATAGTGCTGCTCAATGAGGTTTGGGCAGACAAGTATACACATAGCCACTGAGAAGGTCAAAAAATTATTTATATACACTAGCATTCAAAAGTTTTGGGTCACTTTGAAATGTCCTTGTTTCTGAAAGAAAAGCAAAAATGTTGTCCATTAAAATAACATCAAATTTATAAAAAATTGTGTAGACATGGTTAATGTTGTAAATGACTATTGTAGCTGGAAACGGCTGATTTGTTATGGAATATCTACATAGGCATACATGGGTCCATTATCAGCAACCATCACTCTTGTGTTCCAAAGGCACGTTGTGTTAGCTAATCCAAGTTTATCATTTTAAAAGGCTAATTGATCATTAGAAAACCCTTTTGCAATTATGTTAGCACAGCTGAAAACTGTTGTTCTAGATAAAGAAGCAATAAAACTTGCATTCTTTAGAATAGTTGAGTATCTGAAGCATCAGCATTTGTGAGTTCGATTACAAGCTCAAAAGGGACAGAAATAAATAACTTCTGAAACTCGTCAGTCTATTCTTGTTCTGAGAAATGAAGGCTATTCCATGTGAGAAATTGCCAAGAACCTGAAGATCTGGCACAACGCTGTGTACTACTCCTTTCACAGAACAGCGCAAACTGGCTCTAACCAGAGTAGAAAGAGGAGTGGTGCACAACTGAGCAAGAGGACAAGTACATTAGTGTGTCTAGTTTGAGAAACAGACACCTCAAAAGTCCTCGGCAGCTTCATTAAACAGTACCCACAAAACACCAGTCTCAACATCAACAGTGAAGAGGCAAATCTGGGATGCTGGCCTTCTAGGCAGAGTTCCTCTGTCCAGTGTCTGTGTTATTTTGCCCATCTTAATCTTTTCTTTTTATTGGCCAGTCTGAGATATGGCTTTTCTTTTTCTTTCCTCTTCACTGTTGACGTTGAGACTTGAGACACCCTCCCTCCCCAGAGTCTCTGGGTTCGCGCCCAGGCTGGGCTGGGTTCGCGCCCAGGCTCTGTCGCAGCCAGCCGCAACCGGGAGGTCCGTGGGGCGACGCACAATTGGCATAGCGTCGTCCGGGTTAGGGAGGGTTTGGCCGGTAGGGATATCCTTGTCTCAGTATGTAAAATGTAATAAAAATGTATGCACTCTACTGTAAGTCGCTCTGGATAAGAGCGTCTGCTAAATGACTAAAATGTAAAAATGTAAAAAATGTGTTTTGTGGGTGGCATAATGGGCATCTGTAAGCCTTTGTAGATATTCCATAAAAGATCAGCCGTTTCCAGCTACAATAGTAATTTACAACATTAACAATGTCTACACTATATTTCTGATCAGTTTGATGTTATTTTAAAAGGACAAAAAAAAATGCTTTTCTTTCAAAAACAAGGACATTTCTAAATGATCCTTAACTTTTGAACGGTAGTGTAGGTCTGGTCTTAGGATGCCCTTAAGTACAAGCTTGAATTGGCGAAATTCAGTGGCTTTCCATCTTTCGATTTCATCTGGACTCCTAGGCTTACGAGAAAAGATGTTGGGCACTGCTGGTTTCAGCTCTAACATGCAGGCACTGACATTTGCAATATGACCCCTAGACATTCTTGTTTCCCTCTTTCCATGCATCCAAGTCAGAATCAACTTCTTTGTGACACTCAAACAAGCCTGACGCATATAGTCTACTGGGAAGACCATCATGTCAAAATCCAACTCTATGAATGGAGACATCTGTTGGTGATGTTCTTGTTGAGTGTGCTCCTTAAATGACTTGTCAGTGCGTGCCTCTGGGTCTTCTACAGCCTGATATGTAACTCACCTAAGACAGACTCCCTTCTGGGTGCACCTCTCACATCCGTAGTATCCTGAGAATTGTTTGATCCCTTTTACCATGGCTCTGGCTGGTGCATCACACACTACACGTCAGAAGGATTTTTACTTGCCTGCCCCTATACACCATTCCCTCATCTTGAAGCTTCTTCATCTTGTATGGTATCATTAAGAAAGTCGAGGACATTCGTATTAGAATTTCCACATGACAGTACAACTGGGAAAATTACCGGTGGTGTGACGACACCACACAACACAGACCATGTTACGGTTTTTGAGCTCTTGAATAAGGGTAGTCCATCAACATTCATAGACGCATTCAAATACTCAGTCTCATCTGTGAAGCAACTGGGACACTTGTCTAAGTTCTTCTTCAGCATGTTCTCTACTCCCAAAAACACATAGTCAATGCCAGACTTCATTTCGACCCACACATGTTTATCAGTTTAACAGTGTACGTGCACTACATGGCAGATCATCAAACTCCATGTTTTTTCAGTATCTTGATAAAACCATCTGCTGCGTGCTTTATATTATTCACAACAAGCCAAGAGGCTAAGTCTTTTCTTAGAGTGGATTCCACCACTGTGTCATTGTCTGAGTCCCCATAAATATTCCTTTGACTGATTTCCCCATCATCGGCTCCATGAATGTCCCCTTCACTGATTTCCCCATCATTGTTGGCTCCATGGTTGTCACTTTCTCTGATTTCATTTGATGTGTCTAAGTCATAAGGACTTGGTGTACATTCCTAATGATCTCTGACTCTGCAGAATCAATATGCCTTTCTTGGCTTGGCCTATTTAAGCTACAGTCTTTTAGTAGCTTTCTCCTTGAGGCAATCCATTTCCTGTTGTAGCAGCGTTTTCTTGCTCTATCTATTATATCCTGAAATAAATGTATTGGTTATGTCATTGAGATATATACACAGTGGCTAGTGGGGTGCTTAGTTGAGTTAATTCATTTCAATAATTCAGATAATCACCTTACGTTAGCTGGCTGGAGGAGGAGGGAGTGTAACGTCCTGACCAGAGTTCTTATGTGTTTTGCTTGTTTAGTGTTGGTCAGGACGTGAGCTGGGTGGGAATTCTATGTTGTGTGTCTAGTTCGTCTATTTCTGTGTTCAGCCTAATATGGTTCTCAATCAGAGACAGCTGTCAATCGTTGTCCCTGATTGAGAATCATATATAGGTGGCTTGTTTTGTGTTGGGGATTGTGGGTGGTTGTTTCCTGTCTCTGTGTTTGTGGTCTGCACCAGATAGGACTGTCTCGGCTTTCACGTTTGTTATTTTGTTATTTGTTAATGTTCATCGTTATATTAAACATGTTGAACACTAACTGCGCTGCATTTTGGTCCTCTCCTTCATCCCAGGAAGAAAGCTGTTACAGGGAGCCTCTTACGAAGAGTAAGTTACCAAGGGCTACAGTTGGTTCGTTGACTGGCTGGTTGGCAGGCTGTAACTGTAGACAGAAAACAGATCTCCATGTTTCAATGCAAGGTGACTTGATCTAACATCTGTGTCAGTGTCAGCGAACACACCCGGGGATTGACTTGAGAAATCCGAAGCAGCAGTAATTTACTTGGCAAAAGGAGAATGATGATCCAAAGAACACAAGGCAAGGGGGTAACATAACGTTACGGCTGGTCAGCTGGCTGGTTAACTAGCAGAACGGTAAAGTTAGAGTAAACTAGGCTTATTAACACTAATGTTAGTCAACTTAGCTAACGTTACGTTAATTGAGTCAACTGAGTTAGGTAAGCTAACATTACCTAACGTTACCTTGTACTAAAATGTTAACTTACTTAACGTTAGCTAGCTAACTCCAGGCATTCAGTTGTCTAATAATCTAACATCAACACTGATTACATAATTAAAAGCTAATGTTACATGTTATCACATATAAAAGTGACCAGATGACATTACTGCAGTGAATTCACTTAAGTGACAGTTAGAAAAGAACGTCTTATCTGCACTCAAGTGGTCGCACTTTTCGGCATTCCGCAAACAAGTTGGTGGAACTGTGCGTTTCTTTAGCAATGGGAGTGTAAGAAAAAGTTACTTTTAAAATCTAGTGACAACGTTTATAAACGTTGGCCAATAGTTCCCTTTCGTACGTGTCAAACAGTACCAAATCCCAACCTATTGGCTACGTTGGTGTCACGGCCGTCAACAGAAGAGGACCAAGGTGCAGCGTGGTGAGCGTACATTTTCTCTTTTATTTAATAAAAATGATGCCGAACAAAACAAACACTACAAAAACAAACCATGAAGCTAAAGGCTATGTGCCCTAAACAAAGTCAACTTCCCACAAAGACAGGTGGAAAAAGGGCTACCTAAGTATGGTTCTCAATCAGAGACAACGATAGACAGCTGCCTCTGATTGAGAACCACACCCGGCCAAACACAAAGAAATAGAAAACATAGAAATAAAGAAACTAGAATGCCCACCCTAGTCACACCCTGGCCTAACCAAAATAGAGAATAAAAGCGTGACAGTTGGAATAAGTTTAAAATACATTTATTTTTAAATGTTCATTTTGTAACCTCCTGACAAGGTTTAGAAACATTGGCCAAGAGTTCCCTTTAGTACGTGTCAAACAGTACCAAATCCCTACCTATTGGCTACGTTGGAATAAGTTTAAAATACATTTCTTTTTAAACGTTTATTTAGGAATGTTGTTACGTTTGTTTTTGCAACACCAATATACAACCTTTCCCAACCTAAGTCCAACGTTGGTTTAGGTTCCAGGAACGTTTTGTGCTACCCGGGAACCAATACTTCGAATTTCCCATCTACATTTCATTTGTGTGGCTGTAATGCCTCCTAAAAAAAATCCATGCCTTCTGCGGCCAGTTGCCGTTGTGCCCTTGGGCTGAATCTAATAATGATAATTCCCTGCTGCGTGCTCCGAAGAACCTCTCACTCATACCTACTTATAACCTCCACTAGACCACTGGCCCTTTGTGTTTTACAAAAAGTGCACTCTCTTACATGAGTGCTCTGGTAATATGGTTGCTGTCCTTTCAGAATCACGAACCTGTGACACATTGAAGGCCTATGGGTTCGCCACTGCGCAAACATGTCTATAATAGATATAAAGGCTGTTAAGATATGAATGTTTCAATAAAGGTGTGTATATATTTGGCCTTGCGAAGCGGTTTTATGCACTGACTGAATGGACGCTTATAATTATGAGTTTTTTACTCTGCTGGTCTCGGGAAGAAACGACGAGTCCTCACCGTTAGAGACCGAGTCGAGACCGAGTACAAATGTATTCGACACCAAGACAAGACCGATACACTCAATATGTGGTCTTCGAGAAGGGACTCGTACTACAACACTGCGCCTTAATATAATGAGCCATGTGAAAATCTCTGGTAATGCAACCTATTGTTTAGGTTATTTTAGTGCATTTTGATATTGCCTATAGGGTGCAAAATTGCTGGGACCATGGCTGGCAAGTGGGCTGCGTCACATACGCTTACAATAAAATTGCAGGACAGCGTTTGGGTTCACGACCAGTTCTTGCGGTAACGGGTGGGAGTTGGACAGAAAGCCAGCGGGTGCGGGCTGGAACAGGATGAAGAAATCAGTAGTGTACTTTAAAGCTTCATAATGGCCAATGCATAGAATCCGCATTCTAGGGTTTATATACTGTACATCACTGATTCTTGCTAATGATGTGTACCCTTATGTCTCTCATCTGTTGGTGGATATGGATGTCCGGTTCTGTCTTGTTATTTATTTACAAGTTCATTGCAATTTGCTCTTTAGCGCCGTCTGTTCAGTACATGATACCTGATTAGAGAAGACCCAGAAAGCCTGGGTGTTCGCCCAGGACAGTCCATTTACCTTGTGCTATGAAAACCATGTGATAAAATCCTGCAATCTCATTGCTGCAGTCCCCCCCCAATATCAAGCAATGTAATAGCTGTCAAAAGCTGGACGGCAGGGGCCTCCCGGGTGGCGCAGTGGTCTAGGGCACTGCATCGCAGTGCTAACTGCGCCACCAGAGTCTCTGGGTTCGCGCCCAGGCTCTGTTGCAGCAGGCCGCGACCGGGAGGTCCGTGGGGCGATGCACAATTGGCATAGCGTCGTCCGGGTTAGGGAGGGTTTGGCCGGTAGGGATATCCTTGTCTCATCGCGCTCCAGCGACTCCTGTGGCGGGCCGGGCGCAGTGCGCGCTAACCAAGGGGGCCAGGTACACGGTGTTTCCTCCGACACATTGGTGCGGCTGGCTTCCGGGTTGGAGGCGCGCTGTGTTAAGAAGCAGTGCGGCTTGGTTGGGTTGTGCTTCGGAGGACGCATGGCTTTCGACCTTCGTCTCTCCCGAGCCCGTACGGGAGTTGTAGCGATGAGACAAGATAGTAATTACTAGCGATTGGATACCACGAAAATTGGGGAGAAAATGGGATAAAATTTACAAAAAAAAAAAAAAAAAAAGCTGGACGGCAGGCCAAACGCCCGGAGCTGCTGATGGCAGAGCAGTAGGTCATTGAACTGTTTCTGAGTTTGTTTTAAAGGTAAATTCAGCGATATGACGTAGAAAATAGCATAGTGGGTCAATTTCTGCAACAACTAAGAGCTTTGAACCTCGAGGCTCAACTTCTCTGTTTTGGTGCCCTGGCTACCACACTGAACAGCAGGAAGCGAACCCGTGCACATGCGCAGATACTGTGTGTGACCGTATGAGAGCGAAGTATTGCATCTTGCTCATCTCAATATCTCTTCCGGTGCTGCTCGTGGCAACTTAATTTCGCTGAGTATACCTTTAAACAATGTATTTTTGAAACGGTAACATTTACACATTAAGCACACTTTTATGGACATTTTAAACACAATCCTTGAATTAAATAATAGCATATGTATATTTATTTTTTCCCACGCCCTACAGGCGTTAAAATGCTTCCCATCCGAAACAGTTCTACATATAGTATGAAGACATTGTGTGACCTTTTTATTTGTTTTGATCTTCTACGCCGCTTCGTAGGTGATTGATCAACAGTAGGGATTTTTAAATGAAGTGTTTGTTGTCATTCAACAAGTGACAGTGTTTATGCACATTTTTTCATTTGTGAAATACTGAAACAAACATCTTAGTTAGATGTAAAATTGCGCGACTAAGATCTCTATCGTGGAAAATTACATAATTAGTCATGCTATCCTGTGTTTTACTGTTTAAATAATTGTCTCGTGTTATATGCTAGTGTTTTTCTAACATGATACAAACTTTGTGGGACTTAGTCATAAGACACTGTTGAGTGGATAGTTGATTCTCCATTTTTGCAAATCTTGTAATAAAGTGTTTGAAATAATCTGCAGTCTCTCTTCCCTTTGATTAGATATGACAATCCATGACAAATTGGTGACATAGGTGGGATGCTAACTCAGCTTGCTGATTGCTCCCAGGAGACTGAGGTTAACCCTTGTGTAGTCTTAACATTCTGTATTCTCCCCTTGTCCTAAGGGTAAAAAATGACCCGCCTTCACTAAACCCCAAAAATAAAGCAGTTTAATTGAATTTTAAACCCAAATTCTATTTTGCGTGAAGAAACATCCTGCCATTCATCACACACTTTGTGAATATCTGGGTTTTACCCCTTCACAATGCAGAAAGACTGCATTTAAATCAGTGGACACCACTCGTTTTTATTACAACACACCTGTCATAATTGTTTTCTTTACTAAAGTAGAGGTTTATTATTATTTCTAAAGCTACTGCATAGGTGTAAACAAATTTATTAGCAAGAGATAGCACTTGTATAGCCTAAGAAATTAGCAGAAATGTGCAGAAAGTAGTTTTGAATGCATTTTATTGAAGGGAAACAATAACAGTCTTTTTGACAACATAGTGATATATTGTTATATACTGTACAATGAGGAATTCAACTACAAAATACTAGTCTTCGCCCATTTTTTTAACCATTGACCCAACCCACATGGTGTATAAACAACAACATTTTGTGCAGTGTGCTTAGGAGGACCACATTCTTGTTTGTCTTTTGGAGGTAAGAAACTAGAGTGGTGGTGGGGGTGAAGGCAAACTTTGATGAGAAGGCCTCTCTCCCCCTTGTTGCGAGGAGTACAGGGGGGAGCTCAGGCTTGTTCTTTTTAACTGTGCCAATCATGGTTGTAAAATAAAAATAAATAATCAGTGTACTGGTAAAATTAGTTGGTTATGATTGGGAAACCAGCTATAAATTTAAACCCTACATGGAAATGTGCATAGGAGGAACTCCCATGAGGGTATGTCATTTAAAATTACATAGAGTAATTAAAAACTATTTTGATGGAGAAGAAATAACTATTTTCAAATTATTAAAAAGGAAGAAGTTCCTAACCAAATACTGTTTGTTTTGTGTGTTTGTTTTTGTTTCCTGAGTGTGTGTATTGACGAGAGATTTATATTATGGACGGACGATGGACCCTATCAACCCGACTGGCTGCACTGTGGGATTGAATAAAGGAACACATATTCTCCAGTAGTAAATTGGCAGACGTTCCAGTATTGGTTCTAATACAAGGTATCAAAACTGTTACCAATTAAAAGGCACAAATACCATAACTACTCTCCAGGAAACTGGGTATCACTACCTTTAGAAAATGTTTATATTGGCATATATTAGCGCGGTGAGTGAGTAACTCTAAACACTCTGGCCACTGTCAGGAAGAGGTAAACTATAGTAAAGCCGTAGAGGCACTAAAAGAAGAGCAAGCACATTCTACCAATTCGGCTTGAATATGGGGAGCAAAGAAAATCGAATTATGGATAAAATACGACAGCATTTCCCAGCTGACGGAAAATTCCAATCTAATAAAGATTTCAGATGCTATTGTGAGTTGGCCCAATGACATTAAATGAAAGTCTAAGGCTCAATACATCAGCGTTTTGATGTCACCGTTCTATCGGCAGAGGAGAGAAACCGATAGAATCAAGATTAGTAGATGTACTCAGCATAACCTCACTAACTGTACTATTTGAGTAGTAAATTGAGAATGTAGTATGTTTATTGGTCATAAATACAAATTCATTGCTTTAACTAATTATGGCAAATGTTAAGAAAATGTTGAGCAATGTTATAAAGTAATGACTTTTCAAATCAAGTTGCGTTATACGTTATGTTGGCTGACAAATGTGTTGGTTACGCTATCCTTATGAACCGCATAGCATATAATTGTATCGAACTTGCTAGTATATTAACTATGCTATCCAACTTGACACTGACTTTGAGTAAAGCCAGAGTTTCTATGTATGCGGATGACTCAACACTGTACACGTCAGCTAATACAGCAACTGAAAAGACTGCAACACTAATCAAAGAGCTGCAGTTAGTTTCAGAGTGGGTGGCAAGGAATACGTTTGCCCTAAATATTTCTAAAAGCATTGCATTTGGAACAAAACACTCACTAAACCCTAAACCTCAACTAAATCTTGTAATAAATAATGTGGAAATTGAGCAAGTTGAGATGACTAAACTGCTTGGAGTAACACTAGATTGTAAACTGTCATGGTCAATACATATTGATGCAGTAGTAGCTAAAATGGGGAGAAGTCTGTCTATAATAAAGCGATGCTCTGTGTTAACAACACTATCAACAAGCAGGTCCTACAGGCCCTATTTTTGTCGCACCTTGACGACTGTTCAGTCGTGTGGTTAGGTGCCACAAAAAGGACTTTGCAATTGGCTTTTGAAAATTGCAATTGGCTCAGAACAGGGCAGCACGGCTGGCCCTTGGATGTACACAGTGAGCTAATATTAATAATATGCATGTCAATCTCTCCTGGCTGAAAGTGGAGGAGAGATTGACTTCATCACTACTTCTATTTATGAGAGGTATTGACATGTTGAATGCACCGATCTGTCTGTCTAAACTACTGGCACACAGCTCGGACACCCATGCATACCCCATAAGACATGCCACAAGAGGTCTCTTTGCAGTCCCCAAGTCCAGAACAGACTATGGGAGGCACACAGTACTACATAGAGCCATGACTACATGGAACTCTATTCCACATCAAGTAACTGACGCAAGCAGTAAAATTAGATTTAAAAAACAGATACAAAAAAAAACACCTTATGGAACAGCGGGGACTGTGAAGCAACACAAACATTGGCATAGACACATGCATACACACGCACACACACACGATAACATACATACGCATGCACTTAGTACTGTAGATATGTGGTATTGGTGGAGTAGGGGCCTGAGGGCACACAGTGTGTTGTGAATGTATTGTAATGTTTTAAAATTGTATAAACTGCCTTAATTTTGCTGGACCCCAGGAAGAGTAGCTGCTGCTTTGGCAGCAGCTAATGGGGATCCATAATAAATACAAAACTGCCCAACGTTTATTGACTTTATTATTCACGTCATGCTTAGCTAAATGGTATAGTCGTTGTGCGTTCTCAATGGACATTATTAAATTGGGTGCTTTGTAAATTCACTCTGGCTATTTGTTCGGATTTCAGAGCACTCGTCTGAATGTACCAGATGCAGAATAACTGATGAATTTACGAATGGTCAACACCCATTGAATATGGCCGGTGTCAGGGAAAGAACGTAATTAAATTGTTGCCAGCAGCACAGTTAGTCACCAACGCTTTGGATAACATGGGAAAAGCCTAACCAGCTCTGCTAGGGTGAGTGAGTGAAAGGTCAAAGTGAGGATGTGTTCTCTTATTTGTGTCTGGAAGTAGCAAGCAAGCTAGCCAACTTTAGCCAGTTAACCTGGGTGTTTGACTGCCTTTGTAAGGTCAGAGAGCTTGGACCAACCCTGCTCCTTGGCCAGAAGTCGTAAAATGCTTAACTAGCAACAACTTCCAAGACATGCAAAGCTCAACTGAAAAGGTTACAGTATACTAATATGAGCCATGTTTTTTATTTTACCTTTAGGCAAGTCAGTTAAGAACAAATTCTTATTTTCAATGACGGCCTCGGAACAGTGGATTCAGGGGCAGAACAACAGATTTTTAACTTGTCAGCTCGGGGATTCGACCTTGCAACCTTCCGATTACTAGTCCAACGCTCTAACCACTAGGCTACCTGCCGCCCCAGGTTTGAAGGTTTGAAACCTGTTATCAACATGGATATTGCGGGGGTAGCGGAAAAATACCGAAGCGTCGTGTGTGGGGTCGTTGGTCATTCGAAAAGTGAGTGTAGGGGCAATATTGGCTAAATGTATGACAGGAAAGCAGACCTGCCAACATGCACGCATTTTGCGTACCAACTACGCAATTATCTGTCCATGTACGCAGTTACGAGAACCGAGTTAAAAGTACGCTGAAATGAATAAGGGCCTGATTAATATATATTTTTTTTCATTTTAATAAAAAATAAATCCTCTAAGTAAATCTAACCTCCTTCTCGACCTGCAACACACAGACATGTACGGAGTTTGTGTCAACTGACATGAAGATTAATACATCATTTTTCGACGTAGCTACCCCGTGTCTGCCCCTCCTGTTTGTTATGATGCTGAGTTTGCCGACTGTCAGCTGTAAGTAAATAACGTTACATTGACAAATCCCTTTTCGACTCCGTGTGTTGTGGAAAGGTAAACACTAATTGTTTCAACCTAACGTTAGCGAACATAATAACGTTAGCGAACTTTCAGTGGGCTCTACAGTGCCAGCAGTTTACTCGCATTTGCTAGTGAAATAAATGAAATGCAAATACGAAAAATAACTGGTCGCATTTGTGCGAGTGTGATATACATTTAATTCAGCGTCCCATTGGTTGTATTTTCCACATAACATTACGAGGATCACGCAAACTGATAGACTGTAACTGTAATTATGATCACGTCACAAAAAGCATTACAAAAGTATAATAAAAAATAAATATAAACATCTTGGCATTAAATGGAGTCGGGAGTTTAGAAGACTTCGCCACAGATAGGTGAGACACTGGGTCATTGCAAAGTAATTTATCGAGTTGTAGAACACCATTAAGAAGTTAAGTACCTCTTAAATTATGGTAGATGTCTGTAAAACATTATATAGGCAACTACTTATGTCGTGTTGCCCTATGATCAGATTAAGTAAGAATACCACAAAATATAGTCTAAATCAAATCAAATCAAATTTTATTTGTCACATACACATGGTTAGCAGATGTTAATGTGAGTGTAGCGAAATGCTTGTGCTTCTAGTTCCGACCATGCAGTAATATCTAACAAGTAATCTAACAATTTCACAACAACTACCTTATACACACAAGTGTAAAGGAATGAATAAGAATATGTACATAGATAAGATATATGAATGAGCGATGGCCGAACGGTATAGGCAAGATGCAGTAGATGGTATAGAGTACAATATATACATTTGAGATGAGTAATGTAGGGTATGTAAACATTATATAAAGTGGCATTGTTTAAAGTGGCTAGTGATACATTTATTACATCAATTTTTAATTTTTAAAGTGGCTAGAGATTATTCAGTATGTTGGCAGCAGCCACTCAATGTTAGTGATGGCTGTTTAACAGTCTGATGGCCTTGAGATAGAAGCTGTTTTTCAGTCTCTCGGTCCCCGCTTTGATGCACATGTACTGACCTCGCCTTCTGGATGATAGCGGGGTGAACAGGCAGTGGCTCGGGTGGTTAATGTCCTTGATGATCTTTTTGGCCTTCCAGTGACATCGGGTGGTGTAGGCGTCCTGGAGGGCAGGTAGTTTGCCTCCGGTGATGCGTTGTGCAGACCTCACTACCCTCTGGAGAGCCTTACGGTTGTGGGCGGAGCAGTTCCTGTACCAGGCGATGATACAGCCCGACAGGATGCTCTCGATTGTGCATCTGTAAAAGTTTATTTTTGGTGACAAGCTGAATTTCTTCAGCCTCCTGAGGTTGAAGAGGCGCTACTGGACCATTTCAGTTTGTCTGTGATGTCTACGCAGAAGAACTTAAAACTTTACCACCCTCTCCACTACTGTCCCGTTGATGTGGATAGGGGGCTGCTCCCTCTGCTGTTTCCTGAAGTCCACGATCATCTCCTTTTTTTGTTGACGTTGAGTGTGAGGTTATTTTCCTGACACCACACTCCGAGGGCCCTCACCTCCTCCCTGTAGGCCGTCTCGTCGTTGTTGGTAATCAAGCCTACCACTGTAGTGTCGTCTGCAAACTTGATGATTGAGTTGGAGGCGTGCATGGCCACGCAGTCATGGGTGAACAGGGAGTACAGGAGAGGGCTGAGAATGCACCCTTGTGGGGCCCCAGTGTTGAGGATCAGCGGGGTGGAGATGTTGTTTCCTACCCTCACCACCTGGGGGCGGCCCGTCAGGAAGTCCAGGACCCAGCTGCACAGGGCGGGGTCAAGACCCAGGGTCTCGAGCTTCATGACAAGTTTGGAGGGTACTATGGTGTTAAATGCTGAGCTGTAGTCGATTGCGTCATCTGTGGACCTATTGGGTTGGTAAGCAAATTGGAGTGGGTCTAGGGTGTCAGGTAGGGTGGAGGTGATATGGTCCTTGACTAGTCTCTCAAAGCACTTCATGATGACGGAAGTGAGTGCTACGGGGTGATAGTCATTTAGCTCAGTTGCCTTAGCTTTCTTGGGAACAGGAACAATGGTGGCCCTCTTGAAGCATGTGGGAACAGCAGACTGGGATAAGGATTGATTGAATATGTCCATAAACACACCAGCCAGCTGGTCTGCGCATGCTCTGAGGACGCGGCTGGGGATGCCGTCTGGGCCGGCAGCCTTGCGAGGGTTAACACAATTAAATGTTTTACTCACGTCAGCTGCAGTGAAGGAGAGTCCATAGGTTTTGGTAGCGGGCTGTGTCAGTGGCACTGTATTGTCCTCAAAGCGAGCAAAGAAGTTGTTTAGTTTGTCTGGGAGCAAGACATCGTGGTCCGCGACGGGGCTGGTTTTCCTTTTTTTACGCCGTGATTGACTGTAGACCCTGCCACATACCTCTCATGTCTGAGCCGTTGAATTGCGACTCTACTTTGTCTCTATACTGACGCTTAGCTTGTTTGATTGCCTTGCGGAGGGAATAGCTACACTGTTTGTATTCAGTCATGTTTCCGGTCACCCTGCCATGATTAAAAGCAGTGGTTTGCGCTTTCAGTTTTGCGCGAATGCTGCCATCAATCTGGTTCTGGTTGGGGAAGGTTTTAATAGATGCTGTGGGTACAACATCACCGATGCACTTGCTAATAAACTCGCTCACCGAATCAACCTATTCATCAATGTTATTGTCTGACGCTATGCGGAACATATCCCAGTCCACGGCATCGAAGCAACCTTGAAGCGTGGAATCCGATTGGTCGGACCAGCGTTGAACAGACCTGAGCACGGGCGTTTCCTGCGTTAGTTTCTGTCTATAGGCTGGGTGCAACAAAATGGAGTCGTGGTCAGATTTTCCGAAAGAAGGGCGGGGGAGGGCTTTGTATGCGTCGCGGAAGTTAGAATAACAATGACCCAGTGTTTTGCCAGCCCGGGTCGCGCATTCGATATGCTGATAAAATTTAGGGAGCCTTGTTTTCAGATTAGCCTTGTTAAAATCCCCAGCAACAATAAAAGCAGCCTCAGGATATGTGGTTTCCAGTTTACATAGAGTCTACTATAATTATATGCATCTTCAGAAAATAGACAAAACTCAAAAGGTTGTATATTTATAAAATGCCTGTTAACATGGTGAAAAATATAGAGCATTTGATCACAACCTGGAAGAACACATTGTGCATGCATCCCCTCAATAGGAAAATGGTCCAAGCAGAAAAACATACACCATGTGTTGCATTAGAGCAGAGCTTCAAAAGATCAATCAGGTTTAAGAGGGCAGCAACTGAAAATGTTTCATAGGTTAAAGTGTGGGTCTTTATTCTATTGTTTCATAGGACAGGATAAAGTGTGGGTCTTTATTCTATAATATGTTCTCTGTTATTGGGGGTGTTGCTAATCGGGCGATGGTTGTTAAGGTAGTGTCTAACAGAGGAGTGTCAGTTTTAGTTGAAGAGAAGGAGTGTAACGCAGACCCCAGAAGTCTGCAGACTACAGGGATATGTCCATATACACTAATAACTATAGCAGGACACGATCAGTAAGAATGTAAGATCCTCATTTGGGTACTGGTCACAGGTGTAGCAAGAAATGCTGCCTTTCTAATGACTTCTGGAATCTACGTCACATTCCTCTTACACATACAGAGAGAAAAACAACCCGGCAGCTGTTTAAATTAACTGTAGAGTACTGTTAAACAAAAAAAATAATCAAGGTCAATGACAGCGATAGAGGACATAACCATAAGCTATTATCTGCAACCACTACACTACTAAATTAACTATGAAACAGGAGACCTTAAAACCTCTTGGAAATAGGGGGCGCTGTTTTCACTTTGGAAAAAATCGTGCCCAAATTAAACGGCCTCGTACTCTGTTCTAGATCATACAATATGCATATTATTATTACTATTGGATAGAAAACACTCAGAAGTTTCTAAAACTGTTTGAATTATATCTGTGAGTAAAACAAAACTCATTTGGCAGTAAACTTCCATATAGGAAGTGAAAAATCTGAAAACGGGGCTCTGTTTCAGGGCCTGCCTATTCAACTGGCTTTTATTTATCGATATGTATGCACTTCATACGCCTTCCACTAGATGTCAACAGGCAGTGGAAGGTTGAATGGGGTGTCTAGCTTGATCTGAGGCCGAATAAGAGCTTTTGGAGTGACAGGTCCGGTATTTTCTTTGTCTTCGACGGCGCGCGGGGGACCTCGACATTGTCTTCTGAAAAGCGTTCGGTATACACGGCGAATATCTCCGGCTCTGATTTTATTTGATACATATGAGAAAAACATCATAAAGTAGGTTTTTTCGACCGAGTTTTATCAGTTTATTCAAAGTTTAATGGGACTTTTGGAATTTTCCGTTCTTTGCGCCAAGAGATGATGGGAATGTTCGCGCCACAATGCTAGCCAAGGTTGCTAATTCGACAGAATAAATGGACATTCTAAAACCAAACAACGATTTATTCTGGAAATAGGACTCCTTGTACAACATTCTGATGGAAGCTCAGCAAAAGTAAGACAACATTTATGATGTTATTTCGTATTTCTGTGTAATATGTTGATGCCTATTCTCCGCCGTGTTGGTGAGCGCTGTCTCACAATAACCCAAGCTGTATGTTGTGGTAAAGTTATTTTTAAAAATCTAACACAGCGGTTACATTAAGAACCAGTGTATCTTTCATTTGCCATACAACAAGTATTTTTATGTAAAGTTTATGATGAGTTCTTTGGTCAGATTAGGTGAGTGTCCAAAATATCTCCGGACATTCTGGGGAATTGTTGCTACATATTCACAATGTATAACCACGATTTGCAGCTCTAAATATGCACATTTTCGAACAAAACATAAATGTATTGTATAACATGTTATAAGACTGTCATCTGATGAAGTTGTTCAAGGTTAGTGATTAATTTTATCTCTATTTTGTCGGTTTTGTGAAAGCTACCTATGCGGTGGAAACATGGTGAAAATATGCGGTTGTGTGTTTGGCTATTGTGGTTAGCTAATAGAAATACATATTGTGTTTTCGCTGTAAAACATTTTAAAAATCGGAAATGATGGCTGGATTCACAAGATGTTTATCTTTCATTTGCTGTATTGGACTTGTGGTTTCATGAAAATTATATTATATGATATCCCTGTCCCGTTAGGCTAGGCTATGCTAGTCAGCTTTTTTGATGAGGAGGATCCCGGATCCGGGAGGGTGATGAAGTAGAGGTTAACAGTAGCCACTGGGTTGCAGCTAGCTAGCTGCGATGATCCGGTGTAATGATCCAGAGCGGCAGGAATCCGGTGATGTGGTAGAGAGAAGCAGTCCTATATGCTCTGGGTTGATATCGCGCTGTGCAGACTGGCAGGTGTTGTCCAAGCTAAAGCTGGCTGGTGTCCGAGCTAAAGGTGAAGACCGCTAGCCGTGGCTAACAAAGACTAATAGCTAGTAGCTATTTCGCTGGCTAGCTCCTGATGGAGGTTCCAGTTATAAGGAATAAAAATAGCAGATCCGTACCACATTGGGTGAGGCAGGTTGCAGGAAAGTATATTTAGTTCGTAGATAGAAAGTGAGATTAAAATATATGGGAAAAAAACGGCTATTTACACGGTATAATACATGGAATAAGACAAAGACAAATGCACGTCCGACTGCTACGGCATCTTGGAACACAGAAGGGTAAGAGAATAGAAGAGTTACCGGTTAGCTATTAACGTCACTCAATTATATTTTACCAATAGTCTTCAGTATTGATTCGCAAAATGACAACTGTTAACTAGTCCTTGTCTTGTTTTGCATGCTTTGTACAAAATAATAAAATGCAGTACTACAGGATATTTCTTAACGTAGCTCTTTATTAGCTAGCTATAACTGGCATGTTAACGTATCGCCAACCAGGATCAAACTGACCATGACCTAACCATTTGGGTGGTCTTAACCAATCATAGCACAGTATGATATGGCGGTAAAATGCATCCAATTACAATTCAGTATGTTTACACATATGAATATTACATCCCCCTTCTTTTAAAACAAAAGAAAAATGATTACATATTCTAAGCGTTTCATTTGAATACATGCTCTGTAGTTTGAACTCAAGGTAAGTAACCATTTATATTGCATACTATACCAACTGAATCAACATAGACTCTGAAACAATAATCCAACATACTGTTACTTTTCAAACAAGGGATTCTCAGCAACTCAGCTTTCACTGTAGAAATAACATCTTAACATTTCAAACAAATACAATACCAAAGCATTTCAAGTGAACTTTCAATAACAAGTTTACAGTCTGGAACTCTTTTAGGGCAGCGATCCGCCTACACCCTTTGACATTTCACAGGTCTAGGACAGCTCTGGGCTTGACCTCTCTTCCTGACCTTGTGCGATATGATGCTGAGCATGTGTGACAGGTTAAAGGAAATACTAATAGCCTGTTATACATTAAAAAGTATTAGTAAGTTCATAGTATGTGAGGATCTTAAAACATCTAAGGTTAAGAAGATCATGCATTCAGTATTAGTTGATAGATTGATAACATTTATATAATTGTGTTAAAATCCGTCAAGCATACAAAGGGTATGAATGGTAAGAGGAATGTGTAAACGTTATGTTGATTACTTTATTTTGTCATGGGTAAAAGTGTTAATCTGTGATCTACTAAATGCTCTTAATCTATAAGCCTGAGATCGATTGCTCTGGTCTCCACTCAAGTTCACGGAGAATTCGCGGTCTTTTTCTCATTGCACTAAAAGTTCTCAATGAGTAAACATTAACCTATCACTCTCGTGAATCTTTCTCCCCTTTTTCAGGTACGTTATTGATGATAAAAAGAGTAATTTAAATGTAATAACTCGCTAACATGTTAAGAGTGTTTAAGGTTTGTCTTAGTAACATATTGAGGAAGTTAGTTAAGTTTGCAGAGAGAAATATGAGCCCTGCTCGGTTGCAGCGAAGAATAGCTTCGTACTGCTAGGTACTGCTACGTAGCTGCCATTTTATGTCGATTGTGAATGAACATGTGCGTTGTTAATAAGATATTTTGCGGCGTTATTTGTGTAATGGTTTTTCAAACACTTTATTGCCTGTTGATAAATTGAGTTATGGTTTACTGAGTTAAAGCTTTGTGCTTGACAGTTATATTTAAAATAGTATTTGTTTCAGTGATGTACAGTGTATACTGTTGTGACTTGAATAAGCCTTGTACCCTACAAAACTATATTTCCTGTAGATCTGTTATTCTGTAAAATGTGTTACTTATGTAAAATGATTGCACTAAAAGTTCTCAATGAGTAAACATTAACCTATCACTCTCGTGATTCTTTCTCCCCTTTTTCAGGGGTGTAACACATGCTTCTGTGTCAGTCAACAGTTCTTGTGGTGTTGCAGGTAAGTATGGTGTATGTTGTGCTGTGTGTGTGTTTAGTCCATCACGTTCTCTTTCAGGGGAACAGTTCATCTCATCAGTGTGTTGTTCTTTTGTGTTCAGTAGGTGACGGCGATTGCGGCGGTACACCGCTCCTTCTGCGGTGCGGACGTGATATGAACGTTCAGTGTCAGCTGGCTGGATGACGACTGCTGGCTTCCAGAGGCCATGCTCTTGGATTCTAACTGACTCTCCGTCGATCAGTGGTGGCAGTGGTCTAGCTGACCTGTCGTAGTATCGCTTTTGTTGTTGTTGTCTCTGTGCACGTTTTTCATGCATTTCCTTGTAGCTGACGACCTCAGGTTGTAGCTGCTGGTTGGTGCTGGGAAGGATTGAGCGAAGTCTGCGGCTCATCAACAGCTGGGCTGGTGATATGAAGTTGTCAACTGGAGTGTTGCGGTATTCAAGGAGACTGAGGTAGGGGTCTCTTGTCTGCTTTTGTTTTATCCATGAGTGATTTAGCAATCTGCACTGATTTTTCAGCAAGGCCATTACTTTGAGGGTAATGTGGGCTTGTGGTGACATGCTTTTGTGAAGGATTCAAACTTATTTGATTTGTAACAGGGCCCATTGTCAGATATTAAAGTCTCTACAATGCCATGCCTGGCAAAGGCTGCTTTCAGCTTGTGTATCACAGCTGCAGATGTGGTGCTGTGAAGCTTGTCGAGTTCGAAGTATCTGCTGTAGTAGTCCACTGTTACGATGTAGTCCTCGTTGTTCCAATTAAACAGATCGGTTGCCACGACCTGCCAGGGTCGGTCTGGGATACAGTGAGGTAACATTGGCTCTTTGGTGTTTGAGGGGCGTCGTTCAAGACATATGGCGCATTTACCAACAATGTCCTCTATTTGTTTGCACATTCCAGGCCAAAACAAAATGACCCGTGCTCTCTGTTTGCACTTTTCCATGCCCATGTGTCCAGCATGGATCTTTGTCAAAATCTCTTCTCTGAGACTGGAAGGAATAATGATTTTCTCACCTTTGAAAATTATTCCATTGATCTGTGATAGTTCATCACTATGGTTCCAGAATTCTGAGACGCTCTGAGGGCATTTTCTCCTCTCCTCAGGCCATCCATCCTGTATGACTTTCCTCAGCTGTGCGAGTTGTGAGTCCTTTTCTGCTTCTGCTTGGATCTCCTTCAGTTTTGTGTCACTAACTGGTAAGTTGCTGTACACAGTGTGCACTTGCATGTCCATGCCTTCACTGAGGCTGCTGTCCTTATAGGTAAGAAACTTCCTGGAGAGTGTGTCTGCAACAGGGATGTCTTTGCCTGGACGGTGAGTGATTGTGAAGTCGTATTTTTGTAGTTGAAGGATCATTCTCTGTAGCCTTGGCAAGGCTGCGGCTAGTGGTTTCCTAATTGACTCAAGGGGCTTGTGGTCGGATTCCACAATGACTTGTCGTCCATATATGTACTGATGGAAACGTTTACATCCGAACAGAATGGCGTAGAGCTCCTTTTCAATTTGAGCGTAGTTGATTTCACAGTGATTTCTATGAGAGATTTGGAAGTGTAGCCGATGGGCTTTCCTTCTTGCAGTAGCACTGCACCTAGTCCATACTTCGACGCGTCCACTTGGAGTCTGAGCTCTTTGTCGGGGTCGTAGTAGGCAAGGATTGGTCCTGGTTCTCTCGTGATCAAGTCTTTCACATTCTGGAAAGCAATGTCGTGTTGCTTGTCCCAGAGAAACTCACTTGACTGCTTTAGCAGTTGACGCAGGGGTGCATTAGCATTGGAGAGGCTGGGTGCGAACTTGGCTAAGTAGTTGACCATGCCAAGCACTGTTTCCAGCTCTGCACGGTTCTTTGGTGGCTCCATTTCTTTTATGGCTAAGACCTTCTGTGGATCTGGCTTGATTCCAGTCGCTGTAAGAAGATGTCCGAAGTAGCTGACCTCTGTAGCGCCGACTGTGCTCTTCTCGGGGTTGAGCCGGACTCCTCTCGCGGGACCTTTGCAGCATCGCGCGGAGGTATCGGTCGTGCTCCTCTTTGGTTCGACCATAGACAAGGATGTCGTCCACAATTGCCACAACACCGTCGAGGCCTTCGTACACTTCGTCGATCTTTCGCTGAAACTCGTCTTGGGCTGAGATAATCCCAAAAGGCAGGCGACGGAACCTGTAGCGTCCAAACGGTGTGTTGAATGTTGTGAGCTTAGATGACTCTTCTGTGAGCTTGATAGCCCAGTAGCCTGATCTAGCGTCCATGACACTGAAGTAGTGTGCTCCCGCTAGCTTGTGTGTGATGCCATCTAGCGTTGGTAAAGGATAATGGGGGCGTTTGATAGCTTTGTTCAAGTCTCTTGGGTCGAGACATACTCGGAGCTTGCCTGTGCGTGGTTTCTCCACCACCACTAAGGCGTTTACCCAGTCAGTCGGTTCTGTAACCTTGGTGACTGTGTCAGATTGCTCCATGCTCTCCAACTCTTTCTTCAGACGGGCACGGAGAGCAAGGGGAATCTTTCTCGGTGGGTAGACCACAGCGATTGCGTCTGGGTCAAGGTGAATGGTACATTCTCCTGGGAATAATCCTATTCCTGTAAAAACATCAGCAAACTCCTCCAGTACATTGTCTGTCTCTACTGGTGCTGTCACTGATAAAACTAGCTTGATGAGGTCCATGTCTAAACATGCTTTAAGACCTAGCACTGCAGGTGCTCTAGTGTCAACAACATAAAAGTCCAACATCATGTCACTTTCCTTGTATTTGCATTTGAAAGTGCATGTGCCTTTTACTGGGAGCTGTTCACCACCATAACCAGTCAGTCTGCGCGTGGTGGGCTGTAGCTCGCACTCAGATGTCAAGCTGCAGTACTTATTCAGAGGAATAATGTTTACTTGTGCACCAGTGTCTAGTTTGAACTTTAGCTTTGTGCCACTTCTGACACCATGTCTTGTTTTGCACGCTTTGTACAAAATAATAAAATGCAGTACTACAGGATATTTCTTAACGTAGCTCTTTATTAGCTAGCTATAACTGGCATGTTAACGTATCGCCAACCAGGATCAAACTGACCATGACCTAACCATGTGGGTGGTCTTAACCAATCATAGCACAGTATAATATGGCGGTAAAATGCATCCAATTACAATTCAGTATGTTTACACATATGAATATTACAGTCCTCAGCTAGTTTCTTGCATGTGCGGAGCCCAGCTAATTTAACGTTATTGATTTAGCTAAAGTTAACTGTTGGCTAACTTACTGTTACTGTTCGTCAGCATGTTACCGGAAAATAGCTAGCCAAACAGTTAACGCTCACTACAAAACGTTTTAATATATCATTTGTTTAACATTAAACTATATATTTTTAACTTACTTTCTATCTTGGTTGGAGTTATAAAAGGCTCAACAACGAATAGTTGCTTATTATTGTTAGCTACATCAAATCAAGTGTTGACGTCCCTCTTCCAAATCTCCAGTCCAACGTCTGCATCTCATTTTGAACCTAATTTGAATATGATGACAATTTTTTATTGACGTCACTAAGCCATCTGACTGACATCTGATAGACCAATAAACGTGAATTTGAAAAACCCATCTCGACAATTGATACCACCTACTCGACTCACTTGCCTCCCATTGGACTCGACAGGAAGTGGTCTATCTTAGTTGAACATCGTTGACTCCGCGATGAAGAATGAACGAGTGTCTGGTATTAGCTATAGAGGCCTCTATTAGCTATATTAGCCTCTAAAATGCCTTTGCACTAGAATTGAGATTTGATTAATTTCGGAAATCTGAAATTATGTATGCGCTGCAAAGAAATAAAATAGGCACCTTTACATAGGCTGAAACACCAGAATATTTTAGCGTTCAGATTCCCTTTCCGGTAGCCTACTTAAGCATTGTGTAGCCAGTTTGCGGTCTATGTCGATGCGATCTTTGTTCTTGTTTTTATGTTTTCAAAATTATTTAGCTTTTAGTGTTGATTAGGAACCTTGTCTAAAAAGCCAGTACTTGTGAGCTGGCCCTAGTGATTGGCCCTGTTTGAGAGGTGGCAAGCTTTCCTCTACTATAGAGACTAAACCTGGGGGTCAAGGCACGCTGGATCTGAAGACCTTCTATGCAGATGTCAGAAACTTATTTTCTTCTGCTGTAGACTACATGTTGCTGAAATTTCCATTTGGAGATGTGCTCCTCCGGCATGCAGTGGTCGCTGACAAGTTCTCATCCCTCAACTTTTTCATGGCACACTTTCCCTGCATTATTCCTGAGGGAGCCTCTGTTGATCTGGTGGAGATGCGTTTAGACTCTATCAGGCAACAACCTCTGAGCAGAGTCTGGTCAACATGCGCACGGATCAGGCCTAGAGAGAAATCGGCACATTGAAAAGGGAGGGCAGCCTGGTCTACTCCCACCTTTCGGGTGTGATGCTGGGGATATTGGTCTGCATTGTCTGCATTGCTATTCCACAGCAATGCAGACTGCGAACGAATATTCAGTCTCGTTTCCAAGAACAAAACCCAGTACAGAGACTCCCTCAGTACAGACATGCTGAGTGCCCTCGTTACTAAGAAGGTTTCAATGATTGCCAGAGGAACTGTTTGCCACAGAGAAGTATACCCTGATGCCCTGCGGCTAAATCTGCTAGCTACCAGGCAAATCTGTCTAGGTAATGATTTCCTGAACATTTGAAGTTCTCCACCCACTTTCCTATCATAGCTTTTTCGGTTTTATTATGGATAACATGTTTATTTGATACTGATGCTCTGCTTCAAACATTTATTCTTATCATATCAGAGGTTTTTTTTGTGGATAAGATGTTTCTACATTTTGTACCTAACAAATAACGTATTATTTGTTTAATAAAATAATAAAAACTCCCAAGAATAAAGGCCCTTTGTGTTCTTTCTACTTAGATCATGTTAGTGACTTTTACCATATGTGTAAATGGAATTCTGTCAAGAAAGAAAGTATTCCAACCTTGTTATAGACTTGATTTGGTACAATTCTATAATTGCGATCAGACTGACGAACAGCGCGAGCACGTGGGGGGGAAAGAACCCCGATTCGAGTTGCGAGTTGAATCTCTAATTTGCCGCATGCGTCTGATACTCTAAAAAGTTGGACAGGCTTGGATGGTCTGGGAAAGTATGGGGAATTCACTTACCCTAACCAATGAAACTATAAACACATTTAATACATTTAAATCAAATAGCCCATATGGCTTGAAAATGTTTTTGTTTTTTTCGCAGTAAGAGTTAGGGAGAATTCACACTGATTGTAGACACAACTTGTAATGACGTAATAAACCAAATTAGGGTTTCCATCAAATTAAAAATCATTGCTGAGTAAATGTGATGTAATGAAGGAATTTCATTATGTCGCAAGGGGAAATATAATCTGTTTTTATAGACCTTGCCAAATCTGTTTCCAAATCAAATGTCGATTCATCTCGTTGACTGCTGAATCTGCTTTGCGCATGTGAAATCTTTGCAAAGAAACACTTGGATGAACTTTAAAGATAGTTTCTGGTAATTGTCGTTATTATGTGCCAGATGTTAAGACTACAAACCATTATAATTGGGTTATTTGCGGGATTTACTGGTCATTTCAATAGTATTGGGTCTATGTTACTGACTGAATTGAAGTTTTGGGCAGAAAGAGGCTCAAGTATTGTGAACTATTTAAACTTTCATCGAAATGTATCTTTTCCCTTAGAAATTGCCTGATGTATTTTGTGGATTTTGCGCATTACATGTTCCTCTTAAAATAATAGATGTTTAATAAGTGTGAACCAGAAAGGGAATATCCTATAGAGGTTGGTATTAAAAATATAGAGTAATATTGTTTTGGTAGACTGAAATGAAAACAATGCCTTCAAATAATGTGAATGGAAATGTGTTATTAGTTATTAGTGGATTTTGGATAAACTCTAATAATGCCATGTTTTAGGCCGTGGGTGAAAGCGAGATGTGCTCGCTGGACTGGATCAGACTGTAAGGGATGCAGTGGAACATTTGAAGCAGAGGTCTGAATAGTTGAATCGGAAACTTGCTTTGACAATTTCTGATTATTGTTGCTCGATTTTGTAGTTTAGGTAACACCAGTGAATTTGAGCAGGAATGTATTGTCAGTTAAAACGATAACCTGTTTCCATTACGTGGAACAGTAGCAAGTATCTAAAGTGAATGTTTTAGCATTGAATATTGAGCTGTTGAATATTGAGCTGACAGCGCCAACTTCTTGAAGGTCCTAGATTTGTTAAAACAGGTTTTATATTTAGACTAAATTAATGCAACAGGTTAAAATAATAGGATTACCGGAAAGGGGCTCTGGGATTGTTTACTTTACAAGGTGTCTATTCCACTTAATGGAACACTGTATTATCTGATGTGTCTCGTGTAGGATTCTTTATTTGAGTGCTGATGGAAGTCCACTACAGTATATATGTTAAGGGAACTCCCAAATTAAATAAGGCCTGGCAAATTTGGTTTGTTTTTACCGTACATTATGAATATTTGTTAGTGTTTTTAATACCATGTCTAATTTATTGTGAGTGGTCTGTTTCATTTGGTTTTAGTGGGTTTTTCACCGGTTAGAGAAGATGTATCACAAAAATAATTTTGGGATGTTTTAATTGAACACAAATTATTTTGATAAGAAATGTATCGTAGAAACTTAATGTAACCCTTGGATATGAAATGTTTGACTGTTTTTAAATAATTATTCTAATAGAGATAGAAAAACTTGTTTCTAGTGTGGTTTGATCATCCTCACTGGAAAGCTGAGTGTCACGGCTGTCGTCTTCCTCCTCGTCTGAGGAGGAGAAGCGAGAAGGATCGGAGGACCAATACGCAGCGTGGTAAGTGTTCGTCATTTTAATGAAAAAACTGAACACTACAAAACAAAGAAACAACGTGAAGCTAAATAACAATCGTGCTGACACAAACACTACACATAGACAATCACCCACAACCCACAATGACAAAACAGGCTACCTAAATATGGTTCCCAATCAGAGACAACGACTAACACCTGCCTCTGATTGAGAACCATATCAGGCCAAACACAGAAACAGACAAACTAGACATACAACATAGAATGCCCACTCAGATCACACCCTGACCAAACAAAACATATAAACATACAAAGCAAACTATGGTCAGGGCGTGACACTGAGAGACATTGGATGATGATTTGAAGGTCATATGTAATACTGATTTGAAGGTCATTTGTAATACTGATAATTACAGAGAAGTTTATAATTAATAGTTATATGTGTGATTCGGAACACTAGAAGGATGACCTGTCTCTAGTCTATTTTTCTATTCCTTGAATTAAGTTATGAGTACAATTTTTTTTCTTTATGGAGTTAAGGGTAGTCATTCTAATTTGATTTGCAGTGTCCAAATGGGGGAATTACCAGTCCTTTGAGGTTTTTGGATTGAAGTTTACACACCTCGAATAATATATAGAAGTGTATCGAGTGATATATGAAGGAGTGTATTGTTGCATTGTTTGATTTGTTTTGGTACAAATCTCACCAGATTGGGTCTGCTGGATGATCGAGATTACTCCCTAAGGATTAGTCCTCTGACTTCCTGAGCCTGTGACTTTGCGATGCGGTCGACAGTGTGATAAGGGGTGTCATAAGCCAATTTGGAGGAAAAATCAACAGAACGTGTTATTCTTTTTGACATTTGTCTTTGAGTTTTGTATTAAGAATAATTGGTAAAATCGATTACAACCGTGCCCGTAATTGTTTATTTGGGGTATCAGGTTGATTGTGGTCTACACACTGTGGAATTTATAGTAATTTAGACTAAGAATGCATTGAGATACCGATCTGTCATTAACATGCCACTCACAACAGTGTAAGACAGGGATAAAACCGGGGCTGTAATGATAAGTTAATAGTGGTAATAGGTAGGACAAACTGTCTATATACCTTGGGGAGAACAAGTATTTGATACACTGCCGATTTTGCAGGTTTTCCTACTTACAAAGCATGTAGAGGTCTGTAATTTTTTATCATAGGTACACTGAGAGACGGAATCTAAAACAAAAATCCAGAAAATCACATTGTATGATTTTTTTGAGCCCTCGGGCTATCAACCTTGTGCGATCTTAAGTCTGCACAGTGTGTAGAAGGTAATTAGTTGTCTATCTAATGACTGCCACATATGCAAAAGGAATGTGCTTCTCAATAAAGGCTTTACTGTTCGTTGAGCTTTTCAACTATGCACTGTTGAGTGGATAGTTGATTCTCCATTTTTGATAATCTTATAATAAAGTGTTGTTTGAAAGAATCTGCAGTCTCTCTTCCCTTTGATTAGATATTCCACGACATCTCTTCAGCAAAAACGTTAAAATTAATGACAGATTACTTGAGTTATCTTAGATTAATTCAAACTATTTTGAGGAAGTATATACTGGCTACAGCGTCTCAAGATGGACAAACCGTACTAATGCCACTTTTTTCTCGTTTTTCAAGCGAAGGTCTTGTAAGGGAGAATGCGACCACACAAAGCATGCAGAAGGCATGATTTGAAAAGCACTGTTTGGTTCGGGAAGAAAATCACCAGCTCCAGTTCGGTTCAGGTACAACTTTTTGGACCTCCTGCCCCCCTGAACTGTGGCTGCCTTCCAAGCAATGGGAACCTCCCCAGAAAGGAGAGACAGGTTAAAAAGGTCAGAGATAGGCTTGGCGATGATCGGGGCAGGAACCTTAAAGAAGAAAGAATCTAAACCATCTGACCCAGATGTTTTTTTGGGGATCAAGTTTCAGGAGCTCCTTTAGCACCTCGGACTCAGTGACTGCCTGCAGGGAGAATCTTTGTAGCGGGGCAGGGGAAAAAGTGGGAGAAGCATTGGGGATAGTCATATTAGAGGGGTGGGAGATGAGGAAATGTTGGACGGGCAAGGAGGCGTGGCTGAGTCAAATGGGAATCCTGTGTCGTGTCTTTACTATGGATTAAATGATATATGACATGATATTTTATCAAATCAATTCTCTGTAATTAATATTACCTGATTTTGATATTTTATCAAATCAATTCTCTGTAATTAATATTACCTGATTTAAACTGATCATGTAAATGTAATTAACTAGGAAGTCGGGGCACCACGGAAGCATGTTTATAGAGCTGTTGTCTTCCGAATAAACTCTTAAAGGTCTGGTAATCTTTTATATCAATATCAGTCAATTATTAATCGTCATCGTTTTCAGTCTCATCTGAACGTCGTAAAATTCTTGGCTATCTTCACAAACCATGGCTAACAAGTTGAATCAGCAATACAAAATTTGGTTTAATTATTTATTTACTAAATACCTAAATAATCACACAGAATTACATATACACAGGATGGATCATACATTGATTACTAATTATGTCATAAAAGAAAACGTCCCTAGCAGATGAAACCGATACGACAGCTGGTTACACAAAGAAAGGGGTTGGGTTTGAACGAAAGAGCGGGAAGACTGAGGAACAAAAGGATTGGGTCTCTATCGGACCTTATGAAGCTAAGCTATCGTAAATACAGAATCATATGCATTCTAAATAACCGCCCATTCGGAAAAGGAAAATGCAATAACTATATTTACTCTGAGCTGCGCTTCGATAAATTGGTCGAAGATGGAAGGCTGGGTTGCCCAGCAGCGATCTCCCTTGTCCTTTGAAGAATATTTCTGGGTGGACACGTTGTAGTCTGTCGTCGTGTGGTAGAACGGATACTTTGTAGTACCCTGTCGTTCTGAAGAGATTGTCCGTCCTTTCCTAGGCCACGCATGTTTACAGCTGCTGCTGACAACTCGATGTCTAGCATGTATCACTTCTTTAGTGAATAAGAGTTCAAAGTTCATACCAAGTTGCCATACTCAGCTCGTGCTATATTCTGCCTGGTGTAGTCAAAATTCATCCTTCCAGCGTGGCGATCGTCACTTCCACGTTGAAATTAGCCCTTTTAAACGTGTGGACACCAGTCCTCACATCGTCGGGAACATAAGTTAATTTCGTTAGGTTCTAGTTGATATTAGCCCTTTTAAACGTATGGACATCAGTCCTCACGTCATCGGGAACACAAGGTTGACTTTCGTCAACGGGCTTTTGTAGTAAATGTAGAAAAGGGGTTGGTTCATAATTTCCAACCAATGCCTATTCACTTGGGTGTGGCCACTGAGTGGGCATATTTTACTTATGAAAGCAATTCTCTCATTTTTAAAACTAAAATTACATTTAATCTTTTCACAAATAGTTTCATATTTAAACATTTAAATTGCACAACAATTCCAATGCCTATTCACTTGGGTGTGGCCACTGAGTGGGCATATTTTACTTATGAAAACAATTCTCTCATTTTTAAAACTAAAATTACATTTAATCTTTTCACAAATAGTTTCATATTTAAACATTTAAATTGCACAACAATTCCATGTGAATCTAATAACTAGAATGTGTGGACTTTCCAAGATGATACAATTTATGTCGTCCTATCATCAGTAATAATGTCTCAGATGACAAGTGATCTGACATCATATTCTTTAAGTACCCAATGGATACTTTCAACTGGTTGGATTACCGAAATATTGTTCCGTTCCCAACCTTTTGATGTTACCATACTCTCTCTATGTTATCAAAGGGCTTTCCAAAAGTATATTCTGTAGAGTAGAGAGAGAAAAGGGGGAAAGGTATTTATGGGGGGTCATAAACCTCACCAGCAGGGCAACTTCATGACACCTGACTTAATGAAGTGGTGATTAAAGAGCTCAGCCATGTGCTCAAAGTGCTCTGCTTCTTGTCAGCAACAACTACAACATCAACATTAAGGGACATGGGCAGCTGTGAGAAGGAGGGTTTGTTCTCCAGGTCTTTAACCATTTTCCAGAACTTTTAGGGCTTAGATCCATAGAGAGAGAACTGTTCCTTAATGTAACTAACTTTGGCCTTCCGGATAGTCTGAGTGCACTTATTTCTCATTTACCTGAATGAGAGCCAGTCAGCCTGAGTAAGCGTGTGCCGAGCCTTTCGCCAAGTGCAATTCTTGAGGTGGAGTAACTCTGCAAGATCACGGTCGAACCAGGGGCTGAACCTGTTTCTAATTCTCATTTCCTTTATGGGGGCGTGTTTGTTAACAATACCACTGAAAATATCAAAAAAAGAAGGTCCAAGCGCCTTCGACTGATGGGATAAAGCAGATTCTATACCATTTTACAGAGGCCTGTTCATGAAGGAAGGCTTGCACATTAAAGTTTTTTAGCAAGCTTCTATGACAAATCAGGACTGGTCGTTTCACTGAGCAGCCATTACGAACACAGGCTGTAAAACAGTGATCACTAAGGTCATTACAGAAAACACCAGACTGATACCTATCAGGATTATTTGTGAGGATAACATTGAGGAGAGTAGCCTTTTCTGGATGTTTGGGGTCATACCTTGTGTAATTGGTAATAATCTGAGAAATATTTAGGGAGTCCCATTGCTTTAGGACTTGGTCAGTTGGTTTAAGCATGTCCCTGTTTAGGTCACCTAGCAGGACAAATTCAGACTTAGTGTAAGGGGCCAGGAGAGAGCTTAAGGCAGGTAGGGTACAGGCCGGTGCTGATGGAGGACGATAGCACCCAGCAACAGTCAACAAAGAGCTTTTTGAAAGTTTAATGCTTAAAACCAGCAGATCAAATTGTTTGGGGACAGACTTGGTGGAGACAACCGAGCACTGAAGGAAGCTCTGTCTTGCCAAAAAAGGTTAGAACCAGAAAGGTTAACATCGGTATTCAAAACACTGACACAGCACGTCTCAGTAATGACCAACACATCTGGATTGTAGCTGTGAACCCACACTTTTAATTGATCAATTTTAGGTAATAAGCTTCTAGTATTTTAATGTGCAGAAAACCCAGGCTTTTACGAGGGCAGAAATCAGTGAAGCAGATATCAGAGCACAAGTCAGAATTGGGGCTAGCAACAGTAGATGGGCCAGGGTGTAAATGCACATTTCCAGATATCATCAACAGTAATACAATCAAGGCACGGCATAGGACAGGGAATATTCTGCAGTGCTGATTTATGACATCTGAATGTGCATCAGATGGCAACAAGATTATATTGAACAGCAATTTACACCAAAATATAAGCTTGTTTTTCTCCAGTGTTTGTAAACTTTGTAAGTGTAACAAAACTATATAGCCTCATAACATAGTTAAAATAATAATTTTGATATCATGGATGGTCAGTCCTTGCATCCATAGCTCTGTCTATTAATCTGTGGTTACACTTTTTGCCAAAACGGAGGCGGGGTGACCGTTTTGTTATTGTTTCATCTGTGGATTTGCCCTTTAATCAGCTGCATATTATCAAGATATCAAAGTGTCACCAACTAAAAGGTTAACAATAGACCTATAGCTAATGCAGCATAAGGCATTCATTTTTCACATGTAAATAGCACTTTTGAGTAGTGCTCAAAGCATGCCATTCCATAAGTGCAGCATTTATTTTTCAACCCGAATCAATGAGCCCAATCAGTCCTCCATGACATGAAAATCATTAACAACTGAGTAGGGCTGGCTAATAAATAATTTGTTTTGGGATTATGCTCAGGTAAAGCAATATAGCTAATCTATACTTCCATATTTCCAAGTCCTATTCTTGAAGATCAAGGGGTACAACATTTTCATTAAAAACCAAAGTCTATCAGAATTCCAGTCATTCCAATAAAGATATAATTTAATCGTATTATTATATTTAGTAGAAAGCAATGGGTTAGAAAAAGCCTACATAACCAACCCATAAAGTTAAATTTTGCAACCATATATGGCCAGCTATGTAAACTTTAACATTGATTAATCCTGCAATAGATTTCGTTCAATTGGTAACATACATTTTTGTCTTCTTCTATTGCCTCAGATTACGTTACTGAGTTTGGGCAATCCAAAAGTTAAATTACTGATTACAATTTTGGACAGGTAACAGTAATTGATTACATTTAGAAAGTAACCTACCCAACCCAACATGCCAAACATGTTTAATAGCAGGTTTATTCATACGGTCACAGTCATCATGTGACTCCCTAAATGGATTACAATGAAAACCTTGTACACTTTCATCCAAAGGTGAATGGCTTTAAACTGCATTTTTCTCATGATGTATAGCATGTCTCAACGAAGTCATGTTGGGAACCACAATGACATTCTCCAAACATGTTTAATCCATCATGTGACACTTGTCCTTATTCTCATTACATAAAGGGCTGTGAAAACAAAAAACACAATACAGGTTTGGATGTAAACCAGAAAAATGATATTGTTGTAGAACATACATTTTTCACAGGTTAGGGTTAAGCATGATATTCCATGTCAGACTCTTCAAAGCCACTTTTCTCAACATCTTTGAACCAAACGGTTGTTAATTAACCCTTTTCAAGCTCATATGACTTGTTATATTTTGATAGAGGGCTGGAAGCCTCAGGCAAATGGGTTACAACTGACAATTTCTCACAAGATATCGCCTCTTACACAGATCACAGGTTAGCGTACATATTCTATGCCAGACTTTTCAACACCGCTTATCTCAACATATTAGACCCCAAAGTATACCAGGTCAAGCTGTTTCTCTTAAATTCATTAACATGATGGACATTTAAGCTAAACAATCTTGAACCAAAGATTTTACATGCAGTACAGTAATGAAAGATGGACTCTCAAAATCACACAAATGTTTAGCCTGGTCTAGATGGTTTCCCATGTGAACAGCATCCAAATTTATCATGTAGGACATTAATGAAAGACAGAATGAAAATATGAAAGAGGGCATTTTAATGTGAGATATTCATCTAACAAAGTACAGCCCAAACAGAATGGCATTTGGAGTATACTGTACATGAGGAGGTATTGTAGGTGTTGACTTGGAGGGGTGTCATGATGTTATTATGTCAGTGTTATCATCATGACTGAACAAGTTGGGCATTACAAGCATCTATGCCTAATCTGAATCCTAAAGAAACCCATCCCTCTTCACAGACCTCTCTTTCTACACTTTACATTTCTGATAATACAATGTACAAATTCTAGCTTGGCATGACAATAATGAAAGCCAGAAATAAATATTGAAGAGGCCTTTTTACTAGAGGTCGACCGATTATGATTTTTCAATGCCGATACCAATACCGATTTATTGGAGGACAAAAAAAGCAGATACCGATTAATCGTCCGATTTATAAAAATAAAAAAAATAATATATATATATATATCATACACACACACACATTTTTGTAATAATGACAATTGCAACAATACTGAATGAACAATGAACACTTTTAACTTAATATAATACATAAATACACACACGCACACAGCTCTGAAGTGACAATGATACTGAAGAGTCTGCTTAAGAGACAAATACTCTCAACTGTTTGAATAAAAATAGAGTTTAAGATACCTGTGATGAATGTTGAAAACAAAAACTGTCATTTCTATATGCAGGAAATCCTATTTTAATAATGGGCATGGTAAGAATTGACAACCAAAGTGCGAGTCATAATTCCCATGACACCTAGCAAAATCTGAAAAGCGGTTCCTTCATTTATTCCATAGGATATTTTTAGATTCACTTAAAATAAGGTCTGTGTTTCGTGTAGGCTTACATCACCGTGCCAATTTTATAACTGTGTAGATATCCATAGGACAAGGTAACTCTGATCAATATTGGCTAAATATAAGCGAAGATAAAAAAAAATGTGTAGAGTGGATTTATGAAAATATGTTGACAAACGTTACCTTATCCTAGTGAGATTTACACGGGTATCAAAACGTCGAGGCGGTTTAAGCCTGCACGAAACACAGATCTTATTTGAAGTAGATCAAGACATTCTCTATGGAAGACATGAACAGTAAAATAACGAAGGAACCCCTTTCAAATTCAGCCGCAAGTTATTACAGGAATTATAACGCGTCGACTATTTCTCTCTAAACCATATACCTTTGACTAATCCGGAAACTATCACCTCGAAAACAAAACGTTTATTCCGTTCCGTATTTTATCTAACGGGTGGCATCCATGAGTCTAAATATTCCTGTTACATTGCACAACCTTCAATGTTGTCATAATTACGTAAAGTTCTGGCAAATTAGTTCGCAAAGAGCCAGGCGGCCCAAACTGTTGCATATACCCTGACTCTGCGTGCAATGAACGCAAGAGAAATGACACAATTTCACCTGGTTAATATTGCCTGCTAACCTGGTTTTCCTTTAGCTAAATATGCAGGTTTAAAAATATATACTTGTGTATTGATTTTAAGAAAGGCATTGATGTTTATGGTTAAGTACACATTGGAGCAATGACAGTCATTGATTGATTGTTTTTTATAAGATAAGTTTAATGCTAGCTAGCAACTTACCTTAGCTTACTGCATTCGCTAACAGGCAGGCTCCTCGTGGAGTGCATTGTAATCAATGCAAGATTGGATCCCCCGAGCTGACAAGGTTAAAAATCTGTCGTTCTGCCTCGTTTCTAGTCCGTCATTGAAAATAAGAATGTGTTCTTAACTGACTTGCCTAGTTAAATAAAGATTAAATAAAGGTGTAAAAATATATATATATATATATATATATATATATATATATATATATATATAAAAAAAATTAAAAATCAGCAAATCGGCGCCCAAAAATACCGATTTCCGATTGTTATGAAAACTTGAAATCGGCCCCGATTAATCGGCCATTCCGATTAATCGGTCGACCTCTACTTTTTACTGTGCAATATTTCTTGCATTTCCATGACTGATCATAACTTGTTTTCTCATGGGTCTCTCTTGTCCCTCTGCAGCAGACATATAGTGAGCAAAATGTTTGGAACATCGAATAACAGTATCGAAATCGCAATACATATAGATAGAATCATAATACTTATCGTATCGGCACCTACAGTATGTATTGTGATATTGTATTGTAAAGGTCCCTGGCAATTCCCAGAAGAATTTCATGACTTTTCCCCCATTTTTTTCTGGTTTGTCACAAACTTTATTCCCACGTACACATTTTTAGAAACATCTGCTCTAAAAGATGGGCATTGTTGTGTGTGTGTATTTGTTTGGTTCCACAAATGGGGAAACATTGCCTCTAAGTGTAAAGCATATTAAAGAACAAAAGAACAGTGAGAACAGTCTCCTTCAACCGGTCTTTAAACAGCCAGACGTCTACAGCTCCATGATATAATCTACAGTGCATTCGGAAAGTATTCAGACCCCTTGACTTTTTCCACATTTTGTTACGTTGCAGCCTTATTCTATAATGGATTCAATTTTTTTTTTTCTCATCAATCTACACACAATACCCCATAATGACAAAGCAAAAACTAGTGTAGATTTTTTTTGCAAATTTTTATAAAAGCACCTTTGACAGTGATTACAACCTTACATCTTCTTTTGGTATGACGCTACAAGATTGGCACACCTGTATTTGTGGAGTTTCTCCTATTCTTCTCTGCAGATCCTCTCAAGCTCTGTAAGGTTGGATGGGGAGCGTTGCTGCACAGCTATTTTCAGGTCTCTCCAGAGATGTTAGATTGGGTTCAAATCCCGGCTCTGGGTAGGCCACTCAAGGAAATTCAGAGACTTCTCCCGAAGCCATTCCTGCGTTGTCTTGGCTGTGTGCTTTAGGGTCGTTGTCCTGTTGGAAGGTGAACCTTTGCCCCCGTCTGAGGTCCTAAGCGCTCTGGAGCAGGTTGTGACAGGTAAATGCATTTCCAAATCATGTCCAATCAATTGAATTTACCACAGGTGGACTCAAATCAAGTTGTAGAAACATCTCAAGGATAATCAATGGAAACATGATGCACCTGAGCTCAATTTTGAGTCTCAAAGTAAAGGGTCTGAATACTTACGTAAATAAGGTATTTCTGTTTTTTATTTTTAATACATTTGCTAAAATTCCTAAAAACCTGTTTTAACTTTGTCATTTTGGGGTATGGCGAGGCAGAGTCTGCAGTAGACATGTGCAGTGTTTGATGATGGGCAAACTGACCGTTCAGACACACAGCACACTCCTTATCAGAGCCACTGCCCAGCCTCAGCCTCTCTATCAGAAGTTCTCTCAACTCTGCAGGAGTCACAGACACCACACCTGTGTGTGTAGTTGTCTTGCCCAATAGGTCAGGTTGGCAAAATAACTGTCTCAGCTTAACCAGGATAGCCAAAACATCTGTGTAGTTCCTGAGGACGGTCCCCTCCTTAACGTACTTGCTGATGGTGGTGAGTCACTCTGTGCGTGCCAGCGCATATTCCTCCCTCTCTTTGTCAGCTCCACCTCTTCTATACTGACGCTCCTCTCCGGTAGGGAGACCAGAGGCCACCCACACACATGGCTGGTTTTTGTACAACGCAGCGTGAAATCCCAATTGTCATATTAGATTTGTTTTAATATGTTGTCACAATTACTGTCGCTACATGTGCTTACCTCTATGCGGCACAGCCTTCAATATGTGAGACTCAATGTGTGCCCACAAACTGGCACAGTCTAGGGCAGGGATGGGCAACTCCAGTCCTTGGGGGCCTGATTGGTGTCACACTTTTGCCCCAGCTAACACACCCGACTCCAACAATCAACTAATCATGATTGTTCATTGGTTCAATTGGTTCAATCAGCTGTGTTTGCAAGGGATGGGGAGAAAGTGTGACACCACTCCAGCCCCCGAGGACTGGAGTTGCCCATCCCTGGTTTAGCGGCTTGATAATTGAGGGCTGGCAGAAGGGGAAACTATGTTGCCATAAAAAAAAAATAACACAGAAAAAATGCCATACAAACTATCAATAACAAAATTTGAATTAAACTATATCAGGCTGCTTTTCTGTTCTATTCAGGTCCCAATACAGGCTCAGAAGGATCCTGTGAGAGCAGGACATTTCCTGGCGACAGTAGTCCTTGCAGTGCTTCTGCGTTAAGTCTTGGAGGCACAAAAACATATCGGCTGCAGATATAATGATGTCCAGCTTCTTGGACACTTGTACAGTTTAAAAAAAATCTAATTTGATTTGTCACATGCGCCGAATACAACAGGTGTAAGACCTTACCGTGAAATGCTTACTTAGTTAAGAAAATATTTACTAAATAAACTAAAGTGAAATAATAATAATCAAAATGTAACACAAGAAAATTACATAACAATAATGAGACTATATACAGGGGGAACCTGTACCGAGTCAAATTGCGGGGGTACAGGTTAGTCGAGGTCATTTGTAAAGTGACTATGCATAGATAATAAACAGTGAGTAGCAGCAGTGTAAAAACAAAAGGGGGGGGGGTCAATGTAAATAGTCTGGATGGCCCGGACTATTTAATTTTTCAGCAGTCTTATGGCTTGGGGGTAGAGGCTGTTAAGGAGCCTTTTGGTCTTAGACTTGGCGCTCCGGTACCGCTTGCCGTGCTGTAGCAGAAAGAACAGTCTATGACTTTGGTGACTGGAGTCTTTAACAATTTTTGGAGCCTTCCTTTGACACTGCCTAGTATATAGGTCCTGAATGTCAGGAAGCTTGGCCCCAGTGATGTACTGGGCCGTATGCACTACCCTCTATAGCGCCTTACGGTCAGATACCAAACAGAGGGAAGTGGTGGTTTACCTTCTCGTCGGCTAATTCTTCACGCTGATGACAGGGATTTGGGCCTTGTCTTGACAAAGCAGTATATCCTTTGTGTCTGACTCCTTAAAGAAAAAAATCTTTGTCCAGTTCGAGGTGAGTAATCACTGTTCTGATGTCCAGAAGCTCTTTTCGGTCAAAAGAGATGGTTGCAGCAACATTACATACAAAATGAGTTACAAACAATGTGAAAGAACAAACAAAATAGCACAGTTGGTTAGGAGCCCGTAAAACGGCAACCATCCGTGTTAACTGTGGCTATAAATGCTACAAATTCCACCTTATTCATAATAAGTGTATCCAGATAACTTGATTGACATATAACAATTGCAACTGGTTGAGGTGCATCCACCGCCATATCGTCTTCAGAACTGTGGCCTTTTGCCCCTTCAACTCTCTTCACCGCCTCCACATAAGAGATTTGTTGTACAGCCCTGATCCTTGACAGCTCAACCTCTTTCACCCTAACAGGTCACTCAGAGAATTCGAGAAATATGTTCCCCACCACATTTGCAACATTTTATATTCACAGACTCTTTAATAACATATTCCTTCCATCTGCAAACACTTGACACATGGCCAAAGTTTTTACACTTCTTGCATAGTATTGAGTTTTGCACAAACGCTCTTGCTGTCATGTTCGTCATAGTAATCGGACCAAGGCGCAGCGTGCATAGAGTTCCACATCTTTTAATAAACAGAAACTCACCAAACAAAACAACAAAAGCACAAACGAAACGTGACGCAACTGGTGTGCACACAGGCAACTATCTGTAGACAAGATCCCACGAAACACAAAGGGGAAATGGCTGCCTAAATATGATCCCCAATCAGAGACAACGATAAACAGCTGTCTCTGATTGGAAACCATACCAGGCCAACATAAACCATTAAACACCTAGATGACCCACCCTAGTCACTATCACGCCCCAACCCACAGAGAATAAACAGCTCTCTATGGTCAGGGCGTGACACTTGCGGCATATCTTATATATCCCAACTTTACATAAGGTGGTAAATACTCTTCAAAAAATATCAATAATACAGATAAACTTTGCTCCTTTTCCCCATACGAGTCAAGCGACGTGCATGAACTACTCATGGAATTGTTAGCCTAAGATAATGATTATCAATGTCCAATGGGATGCCAGAGATAACAATACCATACCATTCCCTGGTTACTTTGACTGCATCCACTTTTTCCAACGCCGTCTTCACCATCCTCGTGACTTCAAAAGAGTTTCCCAAATAAACATCCTTATCCAAAAAAACGTACTCCAACAAGCAACGATTCATCAGACTCATTTTCCACAACAATTCTTGCCCTTTTTGTTCTATTCTTGGACTTCACTGTTGTCCACTCATCTTTCTCGCTAACTGTACTCGACGTGCTTTCAGCTTCAAACGACACTTCTGCTTCCGCCATCTCCCGCTCAAGCCCTGTCCAGATTTAGCTGAGGGGCGGAGTTAAACTCTGACCCTGTACATAATTTAGCCGAGAATGCAAATACCACGTGTCCCTATGCCGGTCTTGGTCTATCAGGATGATTAATTTTCACAGAGGAGTTTGTTGCTGGGACGGGACGTAAAAGGTTGCGTCCTGCTGAACGCGCCCCCCAGTGGAAATGGAGTCCCTAGAGAAAGCAAGAACAAGATGGTTGTCAGGAGTAGTGCAATATTATCATAGGGAGACATATACTTGGAAAACGGAGGAAAAATAATAGGAAAAAGAGAGGGAGAGGAGGTCTAAGAGAAAGAGAGGGAAGAAGAGGGTGAGCTTGAGTCGGATAAAAAATAGTGGAAAAAAGGGATATGGTTTGTTCAAGAAGAATGGTAGAAAGTGTAAGCAGAGGGGGCTAAATACAGGAGGAGAAATGGAAGTGAGTGAGGGTAAAGTATCGGAGGTGGTAGGTGTGGTGAAGGTATCGGAGACCGAGGTATGCACCGAGGATCAGGAAAAAGATGAGTCTGTGACAGTAGGAGTGAAGTTTATGGAAAAAGTGGACTCTTGTCTTTTGGCTAATCCATTAAATGAACATTTTGTGGTTTCATGGTGAGTGAAAAAGAGTTGGGTAATGTGGAATTGGTGAGGGTAAGCAGAAGTGGTCTAGTGATAATTGTTTGTGTTTCTGTTGGTCAGAGGGAGAATGCGCTCGGAGTAAAACGAATGGGGGCAAGAAAAGGGAATTGTTTAGCTCTCAAGAAAAGGGCACCAATGAAAGGAGTGATAACTGAGGGGAAAGATTCCCGGTGTATGTGATGCTCGTCGTTTGATGTGACGCAGACAGGGTGGCGAGAGGGGGGAAACAGAAGAGTCATTGTCTGTTCTTCTGAGTTTTGAAGTTGATCTTTGCCCGACAAAGTGAAGTTAGGATATATAAGTTATCCTGTACGAGCGTATGTGCCGAATACATTACGATGTTACAGGTGTCAAGCTTATGGGCATGTGGCAGCACTGTGTAGGAGGGAGGGTCCAAGGTGTGAGAAGTGTGCAGAAGGGCATGAGACAAAGGAAGGTGTAGTATTGGGGAAAGTAGTGGAATGTGTTAATTGTAGGAGTGCCCATGGAGCTGGGGATCAGACATGTTGTTACGGCTATCGTCATACTCTTCCTCGGACGAGGAGAGGCGAGACGGATCGGACCAATACGCAGAGTGGTTAGTGTTCATAATGATTTATTAAAACGAAACTGAATACTGAATTACAAAACAAATAAACGAAGTGCAAAAACCGATACAGTACCGTGTGGTGCAACAAACACAGACACAGAAACAAACACCCACAAAACACACGTGAAACCCAGGCTGCCTAAGTATGATTCTCAATCAGGGACAACGATTGACAGCTGTCTCTGATTGAGAATCATACCCGGCCGAACACAAACATCCCAACATAGAAAATCAAACATAGACAAACCCACCCAACTCACACCCTGACCAACTAAATAAATACAAGAAAAAGAAAAACAGTTTAGGAACGTGACACATGTCCCGTGCGAGAGAGGCAGGTTGAGGTTTCCAGTGTTAGAGTAGTGCAGAAGTTGTCATATGCTGAGGCAGTGAAGAAAGTAGAGGAAGATGGGTTAAGGGGGAGGAGTGGTGAGAGTAGTAGAGATATACCAGTACAGAGGGATAGGCCAAAAAGTGATATAAGTTTCAGTAAGATTGGATTTTTAGCATTTATAGCAATGGTTATCAACTGTACTGCAGAGATGGAACGGAAGTCGCAGAAAATGTAGGTTGTGGTGGCAGGTGCAGAGAGGTATTTGGGTGTGTGAGACTTGACATCAGAAGAGTTACAGGGTGTGTGTGTGGTGATATTCCATCCTTTCAGGTTGATGTCATGAGGTAGGAATAAATACATTGAATTAGTGGAGTAGGGTGGTGTTAATTTTATTTTATAACATTTTTTAATTAGTGAGTGTAGTGTTAGATGGTAGGGTATTTATTTAGTACATTTTTATTTTTCAAGCAAAGTGTAAGGGAGTTGTACTCGACACATTTAGAGTGTGAAGGGAGTTGTACTCCAGTCTAGTAGGTGGCTGTAATGCAACAAATTGGATGCCAACCACCGTTAAACCTCATAGAAGAAGAATTTTCACAGCGCGAGAGTGTTGTAACTAAAATGGCGGCGCGGTGGGGAGCAGGCGATGAAATTTTAGCTGCCTGCAACATGGAATTTTTCTCAACAAATACTCTAGACGAGGTAAAGGTGATACTGTTGTATATTTGGTATCATGCGTGTATTTGTGCTGTATGGGGATGTCTCGTGTGCTGGGAATGATGCGCTGGAAAAGTGACACGTGGATACAGCCACTGTCCAGAACAAACATGGCATGGTTGATTATTAGCAGCCGGATGGAGAATACCGATTACATCTAATCCCTTGATAAGTAGATCGATTATTTGTGTTTTCTTTTACTGCTGTAGTGACTAGGTAGCATCCAAAACAGTATGTGAAGTTGCCTGCTGGCTAACTAATCTATTGCTAGCCTGGATGTGTAACGTTAGTTAGCTAACGGTTAGATAGACAACGTGCTTTTTGGCTTTAAATGTGTTGAACTCAAGTCTTTTGGATTTCATTGTTTACTAACTGCCTCGGTCAAACTAAAGTGGATGATTTTATATAGTCTAGTTATCCAATGGCCGTTCTTTAATGTACAAATATAGCCAACGTAAAACCACTTGGACGAGTGGTTTTAGCTAGCTACTGTAACGTTAGCTATAAGTTGGGAGATGTCCAGTTTGTTCGTCCGAGATGAGGCCATTGACAGCTAGTTGAAAGTCTGTAAAACATCGTGAAAGTCAATGTCTGGCAATGACATAATTTAACCAAATGTGCTGATTTTAATGAACCTCTAATATCTATCTATATGCGTCATGTTGATAGATGTTTCTTTAGCCTGTGCCTCTTCAAATTCAGTCTCGAGTCGGAGTCATTTACACGTGGTTCTAAATGCATGCCGTCGTAAAACGCTAAATTAGACTGCGTTCTCGTTATTAGAAGTATTGTTAATAACTAATAACAATATGTAATGTACAACAATGCCAATACCGGTTACGTTATTTTACAGTTGGCTGCAGGTAACTCGAGCTTGATGTGTTAAAATTAGTGAAATCCCTGGCTGAGTTGAAAACATGCAGGATTTTTTTTTTTTTTTTTTTTTATAAATACATATGTTGGCACCACCTTGAGTGATTGGCAACACATTTCTAATTACCTGAAGTTGTATATGATTATAATAGTTTTAAATAAAAAATTCCTCTGCCATGCTTATTTATGAGAAACACGTGGTGGGGAATGCGTCACATGTTGACGGATTCAAACAGCTATACATTTACTCATTCAACTCAGAAACCAGCATACCAGTCATTGTGTACATTTCAGACTACAAAAATATATTTGCGGTATTATTAGCACACGTGTGTTTACAATACTGCCTGTCTAGATTCCACGAGGTACCTTGCGATAGCGGAGCCCGGTTTGTTGCAGTGCAAAACGTGATAATTAGGAAGGAGATCTCTTGGGGCAACGTGCGTGGTAGCAATATGTCCTTCTGGGCAGGGTCCAGTTCAATGGTGCACATAATGAGATGTGGGTTACATAGATGATCGATGCTTGATACTGTGTTTGGACCATGAGTTTGTTGGTGATGTGGACACTAACATTGACGGGACTGAAGTGGAGCGGGTCGAGAGTTGCAAGTTCCTTGGTGTCCAAAGGGCTATACTAAGCCTACTGTTAATTAATGATACTTATTCTGCCACTGTAATTTGTTATCCGACCTGCTAACACTGACCGTAAAGCTGTCGCATTATATTTGTCACTATGTTTCCCCTAGCATTTTTGCTGGTTAGATGGCAGGCTAGTAAGATACATTAATATTGATCTAATTCGATTGTCTTAGAAATGTCGCGTAACTACTTCCAGCCTTTGCTTATCCTTGAACGATCTATGTATTTAGAAAAGTTGATTGTTGTTGGCTTGCTTATATGTCATTTCAACAAGTTTGTTGTCACTAGTCAGAATGCGCATCGGCTGGTCATCTCACCCCGCTTGTTAGATATTAAGCACTTGGATAGCTTGCTAGGCTATCAAACGTCCTTGCCATTTGATTTATCGCAGTAGCAGACTAACAGGAGGCAACAGCAATCTAACTGATCAGACTGGAACATGAGAGGAAAAGTGATCGGGTGGAATTATGAAGAGACGGGTGGATGGAGTAATACAGCTTTGCTCCATCCAAATCAGAGCAGCAGGATCAACGTAGAGCGAGCGCACTTATCTTTACAGACAGGCAAGCTATCCATTTAATTTATTTAGATCACGTGGCACCTCGCGCTTGATTGAAAGATGTGTGCGGACACCTGATAATTTTTTCCCCCCCGGATCAAGGATAATTACGATTTAACGTCAACGTACTTTCTGTATCAGGAATATTGGCCATACCGGTTACGAAACTCGTGTTGTCCGACAACTCGGCGCGCGCACACCGATGTGGAATTCACCTTGCCTCTTCAGAAGGTTGCAGGAAATACGAAACACTGATGCATTCTGTTCATGTCTTATGATAAACTTGGGCTAATTAATTGTCAATACATTAAGTTGATTCCCTACGAATTTCGCATATGGTTGTTTGGATTCCGTGTTAACGTCCATGTTCTCCGCATCACAGGTTTTATAGCCGCCCCCTCGCACACCATCTGGATTTCGCTGTCATTATTTTGTATACCTTTACTTCACATTCTGTGGGTAGTTGGTAATTTGCGTCCGAATACTCCCCTTAGGCTCATATTTGTTGAGGGGTGGAGTTTGTTTGTCCTGGCCTGCACCCACCGATTCAGCTTAATTTTGGTCAGTTTTACTGCGGAACCTCTAACTGGTCGACAAACAGTCAAATTTTTGTCATATGGTAAAAAAAAAAAACGTGACCAACAGAAAATACTATGCAAGTATTTTTTCATTAAGAGCTTAATGAAAACAGGCTTGCTATTGTTGCATATTGTTGTACAGTCAAAAGGCTATAGCCTATTATTGAACATGCAACTGCTCTAATGAAGCAGCTTTTTCCAAAATGCTTTTAGCAGGTACCCACTTCTAAACCACGCATCAAATGCCAGTGGTACATGCATGTGACCGATATGAAGATCTCCTTTAGAAATTTAGAGGGGGGAGTCTTGATAGAAACAACAAGGATGGGTTGCTAATATGACAAGGATTGTGCCTTTGGGCTTCTGGAAAATGAAAGTTTATGAAAACCAATGCAACAGGAGAGAAATGCTGGTTATTCCTCGAGTCAATTTCCGCTGCCCCACAGAATTTTAATTACTATAATAAAAAAAATCCTCATTAAAAAACGTTTTATTTTTTATTATACATTGGTTGGGTCTGTCCGTCAATATTGGCCTTCTGCATCTGCAGTGAAAGGTGGGAGAGCAACAGCGGTGTTTCAGACCATGAGACATCCCGAAAATCGGTCTTCTCAATAAAACATCTAGTGTCCGAACTGTTTGTCCAACAAACTATTATGAAGGTGAGATTCACAAACATGTACAGTAACAGTCAAAAGTTTGGACGCTTACTCATTCCAGGTTTTTTTAATATTTCAATTCTTACTATATTCAACATTGTAGAATAATAGTGAAGACCTCAACACTATGAAATAACACATGGAATCATGTAGTAACCCAAAAAGGGTTAAACAAATCAATATATTTTAGATTCTTCAAAGTAGCCACCCTTTGCCTTGACAGCTTTGCACACTCTTAATTCTCTCAACCAGCTTCACCTGGAATGCTTTTCCAACTGTCTTGAAAGAGTTCCCAAATATGCTGGGCACTTGTTGGCTGCTTTTCCTTCACTGCGTTTCTATGGTCTAATGGCAGTAACAGTAAGGCCCCTATTTTAAACTGTTGAGGACAGAGGGCGCTGTTTTCACTTTGGGGGAAAATCGTGCCCAATTTAAACGGCCTCGTACTCAATTTTTGCTCGTACAATATGCATATTATTATTACTATTGGATAGAAAACACTCTAGTTTCTAAAACCGTTTGAATTATATCTGTGAGTAAAACAGAACTCATTTTGCAGCAAACTTCCTGACAGGAAGTGGAAAATCTGAAATCGATGCTCTGTTCTACGGCCTGCCTATTAATGTCCTTGATATTTATTAGAATACATGCACTTCATACGTCTTCCACTAGATGTCAACAGGCAGTGAGAGAAGAAATGGAGTGTGTAACTTGATCTGGGGTCGAATAATAGCTCTCGGCATGACGTGTCACCAGTTTCCTGTTTTCTGGAGAGCGCGTGAAGGGACCTGGATTTGCCTTCTGATAAGCTGTCGTTATGGACGACTAATATCTCCGGCTTTGATTTTATTTGATACGTGACAATATCATCGTAAAGTATGTTTTTTCAATATAGTTTTATTAGATTATTGAAATTTATTCGGGACGTTAGGCGTGTTGCGTTGTGTGCCTTTGTTCAGGAAGGAGAGCTTCGCGCTACTTTGCTAGCTTTCCGTGCTAATTGACTGGAGAAGAGGACATTCTAAATCCAAACAACGATTGTTCCCGACAAAGGACCCCTTGTACAACATTCTGATGAAAGATCATCAAAAGTAGGACCCATTTTATGATGCTATTTCATATATCTGTCGAACATGTGAAATAGTCGTTTGCGCCCAGATTTTGGGTACTCTCTCGCTATACCTAAACTGGATGTCGTAATGAAGTTATTTTTAGAATTCTAACACGGCGATTGCAATAACTTCTTATGGCTGCAAGGGGCAGTATTGAGTAGCCAGTTAAATGGTGCCCATTTCAAACGGCCTCGTACTCAATTCTTGCTCGTACAATATGCATATTATTATTACTATTGGATAGAAAACACTCTAGTTTCTAAAACCGTTTGAATTATTTCTCTGAGTGAAACAGAACTCATTCTGCAGCACATTTCCTGACAGGAAGTGGAATGTCAGAAATCGATGCTCTGTTCAACTTCCTGCCTATACATGGGCATGATACGTAAGAGTCTACGTACACTTCATACACCTTCCCCTGGTTGTCAAGAGGCGGTGAGAGAAGAAATTTAGTGTTTATCTTGGTCTGAGGTGGAATTAAAGCTCTTTGTATGAAGTGACCGTCCATTTCCTGTTTCTGGAGCGCGCGAAAGGGGACATGGATTTGCCTTCTGTTTAGCTGTCGTTATGGACGACTAACATCTCCGGTTTAGATTTTATTTGATACATGTGACCATATCATCGTAAAGTATGTTTTTTCAATATAGTTTAATCAGATTATTGAAATTTTTTCGGGAGTTTTGCCGTGTTCCGTTCTCTGACTTTGTTGACGTTGGAGAGAACCGTGCCACTTGCCAAGTGCCCATGCTAAATGATGAGGGAAATTTGCCGTTCCAGATCCAAACAACGACTGTTCTGGACAAAGGACACCTTGTCCAACATTCTGACGGAAGATCACCAAAAGTAAGAAACATTTTATGATGCTATTTCTAATATCTGTCGTGCATGTGAACTGGTCGTAGGCGCCCAAGTGTTTCTGGTTATTGTGGCTACGCTAATATAACGCTACATTTTGTTTTCGCTGTAAAACATTTAATAAATCGGAAATATTGTCTGGAATCACAAGATGCCTGTCTTTCAATTGCTGTACACTATGTATTTTTCAGAAATGTTTTATGATGAGTAATTAGGTATTTGACGTTGGTGTCTGTAAATATTATGGCTGCTTTCGGTGCAATTTCTGATTGTAGCTGAAATGTAAACTGATTTATACCTGAAATATGCAAATTTTTCGAACAAAACATATGCTATACAATAAATATGTTATCAGACTGTCATCTGATGAAGTTGTTTCTTGGTTAGTGGCTATTTATATCTTTATTTGGTCGAATTTGTGATAGCTACTGATGGAGTAAAAAACTGATGGAGTAAGAAAAGTGGTGTCTTTTGCTAACGTGGTTAGCTAATAGATTTACATATTGTGTCTTCCCTGTAAAACATTTTAAAAATCGGACATGTTGGCTTGATTCACAAGATGTGTACCTTTCATATGCTGTATTGGACTTGTTAATGTATGAAAGTTAAATATTAAAAAAAATATATCTTTTGAATTTCGCGCCCTGCACTTGAGCTGGATGTTGTCATAAGTGTACCGGTGTCGGGCTGCAGCCCAAACAGGTTAAGAACTAGTGTATCTATCATTTCCTATACAACATGTATTTTTTAGTGACGTTTATGAATAGTTATTTGGTCAGAATAGTTGAGTGCCATAAAAATATCCGCACATTCTGGGAAAAAGATGCTACGTTAGCACAATGTATAACCACTGATTTCAGCTCTAAATATGCACATTTTCGAACAAAACATAAGTGTATGTATAACCTGATGTTATAGGACTGTCATCTGATGAAGCTTATCAAGGTTAGTCAAAAAATTATATCTTTTGCTGGTTTATTCGCTATCGCTAACGTGCCTATTGCTATCGCTAACGTGCCTTGATGAATGAATGCGGTAGTGTGGTAGGCTATTGTAGTAAGCTAATATAATGCTATATTGTGTTTTCGCTGTAAAACACTTAAAAAAACGGAAATATTGGCTGGATTCACAAGATGTTTGTCTTTAATTTGCTATACACCATCGATTTTTCAGAAATGTTTTATGATGAGTATTTAGGTATTTGACGTTGGTGTCTGTAATTACTCTGGCTGCTTCGGTCCTATTTGTGACGGTAGCTGTGATGGTAGCTGCAATGTAAAACTGATTTATACCTGAAATATGCACATTTTTCGAACAAAACATAGATTTATTGAATAACATGTTATAAGACTGTCATCTGATGAAGTTGTTTCTTGGTTGGTTTGGTTGGTTCTTGGTTAGTTAGGTTGGCTTTGTGCATGCTACCTGTGCTGTGAAAAATGTCTGTCCTTTTTTGTATTTGGTGGTGAGCTAACATAAATATATGTGGTGTTTTCGCTGTAAAACATTTTAAAAATCGGACATGTTGGCTGGATTCACAAGATGTTTATCTTTCATATGCTGTATTGGACTTGTTAATGTGTGAAAGTTAAATATTTCAAAAAAATATATTTTCAATTTCGCGCCCTGCGCTTGAAGTGGCTGTTGTCATATTGTGCCCGGCTTCGGGCTTGCAGCCAGAAGAAGTTAAAAACAACCTGAGGATTGATTATAAAAAAAAATTGACATGTTTCTACGACCATTACGGATACTTTTTGGAATTTTCGTCAAACGGAACGAGGCTTTGGTTTTCTGAACATAACGCGCAACCCAAATAGAGTTTTTTTGTTATGAAAGTAATATTTATTGAACAAAAAGAACATTTGTGTAACTGGGAGTCTCGTGAGTGCAAACATCCGAAGATTATCAAAGCTAAGCGATTAAATTGATTGCTTTTCTGACTTTCGTGACCATGCTAATTTGGGGCTAGCTGTTCTAGCATTGATTGATACACTCACAAAAGCTTGGATTACTTTCGCTGTAAAGCATATTTTCAAAATCTGACACGGTAGGTGGATTAACAACAAGCTAAGCTGTGTTTTGGTATATTTCACTTGTGATTGCATGATTATAAATATTTTTTGTAATATTTTGCGCCCTGCAATTCAGCGGTTGTTTAGGAAAATGATCCCGTAAAAGGGATCCGTAGCGCAGAGAAGTTAACCTTTAAAATTGGTTAGCTGCCGAAAATACATTTTACCGGTCATTCTTATCAGTCTATAGGTCAATTTGCATAATTTTGTGGAATTGAAATTGACGCATGCATTTTTGTTGGTTGTCACGCATCTTATTTATCACACGCGCACAGCATACAGAGCATAGTTTGCGGAACAAAATGGCCCATCACCTGTCAGACAGCGTGAGAGCAGCTCCTCAAAAAGCTAGTACTGGAGTGTAATGATAAAATAATTATTTGATGAAACATTAACCTGTCTGGCACCGGGGAACTCTTCCCACATTCCACTGAATAGGCAGAGCGCGAAATTCAAAAAATATTTTTGAGAAATATTTAACTTTCACACATTAACAAGTCCAATACAGCAAATGAAAGGTACACATCTTGTGAATCCAGTCAACATGTCCGATTTTTAAAATGTTTTACAGCGAAAACACCACATATATTTATGTTAGCTCACCACCAAATACAAAAAAGGACAGACATTTTTCACAGCACAGGTCAAAGCCGGAGATATTAGTCGCCCATAACGACAGCTTATCAGAAGGCAAATCCGGGTCCCTTCACGCGCTCTCCAGAAAACAGGAAACTGGTGACACGTCATGCCGAGAGCTATTATTCGACCCCAGTTCAAGTTACACACTCCATTTCTTCTCTCACTGCCTGTCGACATCTAGTGGAAGACGTATGAAGTGCATGTATTCTAATAAATATCAAGGACATTAATAGGCAGGCCGTAGAACAGAGCATCGATTTCAGATTTTCCACTTCCTGTCAGGAAGTTTGCTGCAAAATGAGTTCTGTTTTACTCACAGATATAATTCAAACGGTTTTAGAAACTAGAGTGTTTTCTATCCAATAGTAATAATAATATGCATATTGTACGAGCAAGAATTGAGTACGAGGCCGTTTAATTTGGGAACGAAATTATTACAAAGTGCAAACAGCACCCCCTATTGAGAAAAGGTTAAAGTAATACAGCGCAAAATAAATACCACCCAGCCTATCAAATAGCAAGATGAAGCTATAAATAACTACTGGATATATTTATTAAACAGTACTTCAAATATGACTTAGACACGACTTGCCTAGGTGCTTGGGGATTTTTTGATCATTCGACTGTCTCCGGGCTTACTGACCCAATCCCCCCCCTCCCCATCAGGTGGTGAATCTCCATGGGGGCCTGTCCAGTGAAAGCGTGGCCAGACTGGAGCTGGATACAGGAGAGGCTCTGGAGGCCCTCCACTGCTGTCTGGACCCCTCCATACTGTCCATCTTTGAGGACACACCCTCAGGAGAGGTAAGGCCCCAAGGACAAAGGTCAAACCATACCCTGTTTCCTATATAGTACAGTTCTTTACTTCAGACCAGAGACACATTTAGGTAGTAATTTTACTTTTTGGTAACTACAAAAGTTACTTTGCGGAATTGTGTGAAATGTAACACCCCCCAAAAAACATTATTTTTCTCAGAATAAATTTGGACTTGATGAGGTGAACCAGGCTACGCTGCTCACAGCTTTGACGGAGATCCTGGATAACGTGGACAATGAGAACCTTTCCCACTTTGACACACTGCCAGACTCGGACCTACTGTCTGGCCAGAAATATCGGGAACACTCTCCGGTGAGTCCTAATAGACACCATACACATACGAACTGTGACCTTATCCCTGTTTGACATATTGCCCGACTCTGAACTATTATCAGGTCAGGGAACACACCCCTGTGAGTTCCCAGCTGGTCCTGGCCAACGTGCAAGCACATCTTGCACACGGCTTGGGGAGTATACTGGGGTATATGGAACTAGCCCCAGGGTGGTTTTTCAATACTGTTTCTATACATTGTAATAATTGTAGCTACTTAAGTAAATTCCAGCAGTCAACTTGTGCAATATGTTAGAAGATAAAGCAGACTCCGATCTTCATTTCACCTGTCACATAATGAAGCTTACCATCGTTCCCTGTAACAGCTGAGATACTACACGTGTTTTACACGCTTCAGCACAAGGCGGTCCCGTTCTGTGAGCTTGTGTGGCCTACCACTTCGCTGCTGAACCATTGTTGCTCTTAGTTGTTTCCACGTCACAATAACATTTACATTTGACCAGGGCAGAAATTTGACAAAATTAGTTGTTGGAAAGGTGGCATCCTATGATGGTACGGTGTTCAAAGTCACTAAGCTCTACAGTACGGCCATTCTACTGCCAATGTTTGTCTATGGAGATTGCATGGCTGTGTGCACCTGTTGGCAACGGGTGTGGCTGAAATAGGCGAATCCACTAATTTGAAGGGGTGTCCACATAGTTTTGTGCATATGTAGTGTATTTCTTATGCTTTTATCTTATTTTCCTGCGTGGAAAAATAAGTTTAACTTGCTAGTTATCTAAGTAAGTGGCTGAATTAATAAGGTGACTGAGCATCATATTGTGTTGGCTTTCTGCCATGTTTGAGAAGTTAACAAATCCAATGGGCTTTATCTGTACAGCTGCCACTGCTGTCTTTTTGATTTCTTTGTTTTTTTTCCCTCCTGGCATCTTTGTTGCAGATCTCGTTTTCAAAACAACATAATTAGCTCACTGAGGACTAGCATTTCTTTAGGCTTTATAATTTGGATATGCCATGTAGTAGTGCATATGTCTTAGTCACTTGGTTGAATGGACACTAAGTATAATCTAGTGGAGGCTAAGATAGACCCATCTTTAAGAAGCAAGGCTGTCTAACCGAATAGGCAACTGGAATTAATGACAACTTTTTGTGCTTAAACTGTGTTGTTGATTCACTGTTGATGTTGAGTTTGTCCTATGTGTGATTGTATTGTTTGTTTCTTCTCATATCGTAGCTGAGGAGACTGCTGTGCTTGTCCCGCTCGCCTCCAGAGAGAGAGACACTCTGCAACACACGACAGTTCTCCACAGGAAAGGTAGTTCATCTGCTTTCATTACATCCCAGTTGTAAATGCATTAGACTGTATCACTTTAGTTATTTTGGTATTTTCATATTGACACGTACATATGAAATCTTCAAGTCTTCATTCAAATAATTATTGCTTTAAAGTGCAGACACAACAAATAGTGTAGCCGGTGAGAAAGTCTGCATATACAGGTGGTCCAGACAGTTTAAACCTCCAAGCTGAATGGAGAAAGCCCCAGACGTTGACCAGATGTTTCCCCTCTCTATCTAGAGTCTCCCCAGGACACAGAAGTCTGTCCAGAGGAGTGACGGAGAGGAGGAAGAGGATGGAGAGCAAGAGCTCCTGAACTGGGATGGCCTGAATCTGCCTCTCCCGCTGGCTCTGGAGCAGCACATGGGGGAAGAGGGCGAGGATGGAGAGAGCATGTCAGTGAGTCTAGGAGAGCTGGTCAGACACATGCACCCCTACTGCATGGCCGTGTGCATGGAGAATGGGGAAGGGGAAGAACAGATGCTGGCAGAGAAAAGGATACTGCTGGAGGTGGTGGACCAGGGAGTGCATCGAGAATCTATATTTGCCCTCCCAGATATGGGCCTCTCCCTCTGTCATCCCTCTTTCTCCTTGCCTGGAGTAGAAGACTCATCCGAAGCGGAGCAGAGGGTTCCAGATGAAGTTTTGGAGGCCGCCATTTTGGAGACACAAGAGTCTGCGAATGATGATGTCGTAATTGGGGATGACCCAGCAGAGGTGGCTGGCCCTTCTGACCCCGCGGTGACCCTGAGGTCAGAGGCAAGGGGTGAGAAGGTCATCAACAGGAGACCAAAGGAGGAGACTGCAGAGAGATGTCCGTCTCGAAGGAAAAGGAAACGGAAAAACAAAATGGAGAATTCACCTCCCGAAGTCACACCTGAACCTGACCAGGCAGAGAGGAGGGTCCTGAGGAGAGCAGCCCAGGAATCCTCGCCCTGCGAGCCTGTCAAGGAGATAGCCAAACCGAAGAAAAAGGACAAGAACAAGTCGTTAACTTCCGCCATTTCTAGGGCCGCCCCCGAGGCGCCAAAACACAAGACGAGAGCGACACATACCGCCGAAAAACATGTGGAAGTCACCACCCTAGTACTTCCCAAACAACCCAGCATTAAGGTCATGCCCGCCTCTGACCTGTTGCCAATGACTATGACCCCCGAGAAGGTCTCCCAACCAACCACAGCCTGCGGGAAGTCTCAAGGCCCCACAGCTTCTATAGCTAACCCAACTGCCCACCAGTTGATGGAAGCCCCCCAGGCAATGACAATCAACCTTCCCAGTGCCAACCCTGTATCAGTGGCCCCTCAGCCAACGATGCAGCCCAACATTGCCCCTCTAGTGGCCCACCAGGCGATCCCCCCTCAGGCTATTGAACCCAAACCCAAGCCCCTGTCCCTCCAGCAGTACCGGTTGCTGCGCCAGCAGAAGAAACTTGCCCCCCTAGAGAGACTGGAGGACCAGAGCGTCAAGTGGCCCATCCTCCTTGAGGCCCCTACAGAGCTGCCCCCCATCCCCTGCCTCCCCACCCCCTCCTCCAGAGGCCCCCACCCCTCCCCGGGGAAAAATGAGGTGGAGGAAGTGAAAGCAGCCTGGCAGCCCATGGGACCAGGAGCACCTCCTACACCTGAAGCCCTGCTGGTGCCTCCTGCTTACATGCAGGCCTCCAAGTCATATTCCTCTAGCAAAGTTGCTATTGAAAATGCGGCCCTTACCACCCCTCCCCAGCAAGCGGCTATTCCTACTCCACAGTCATCTAAAGCTAGCCAACTCCAGCCCCTAATCTCCGCTATGCCTGCATCCAGTACTGTGAAGGTGATACCATCCCAAACCCCCTCTACCAAGGCCCAGACCCTTTCTGTGAAGTGTTGTATACCCCGGGCCCCCCAGCCTGCACTCTCAAACCCCCTGCTCCAGTCTCAGCTACCCTCCTTGAAGCCTGTGGCCCTTATCAAATCTCAGAGCTCCAGTGGAGCCTCTTCTAAAACCACTACAGATACCCACAGGTCCACCTTAATTGCTCCTATACCCCAAAAACCCACCCCCGTCGCTACTATTGTACCCAAGAGAACTTTAAACCCCAACACTGCTGCTGTTTGTGTACAGAAACCTACCCCTGCTGCTGCTCTGAAGGTGTCTACTAATCTCCAGAAGGGAGTAGTTGCTATGCCCCAGCCTAGGGTGCCTGAGCTACCTACCATCACGCCTGTGTCTACCCTAGCCAAGCCCTCCAACGCCCAGGCCTTCAAACCTCCAGTCTTCAAACCTCCAGTGAGGTGTTCTCCAGCCCAGGAGGCCCCCAAAGCCAGGAGTCCTACTCAGGAGCTGATGGAGGCCTTCACCAGTGAAATCGGTGAGGGGATATACTGAACTTACTACTGAGTCTCTGGTTGCTTGGATGTTAGATTTGCCACTTCCGTAGAGCAATTACAAACATGTAAAGTGTTTTCTCCTGGCTTTAGTTGTTGTGGTTTATTGGTATAGTAGTGAGTGGTTGTTCTCTCTCACAGGTATTGAAGCTGCAGACCTCACCAGCCTGCTGGAGCAGTTTGAAGAGACACAAGGTGAGTGATATGGACTCTGAGGTATTGACACGAGTTCTCTCTGGCTGTAGGGGACAGTTTTTAAAAAATGACTGCCAAATTTCTTAAGTAGTTCCCATTTCTTTCACATTTCCAAGTTTCTTTGGCATTGCCGATATTTCACATATGACAAAGTACCGAAAAATAGCATTTCTGTTAGAAAACAGCCAGGAATTCTGCTTCAAATGGTTGACTGTTTCCCACTGAAGTAAAATCCATGTAACCCTTCTATGGCATACTTGTGGCTTAATGGTCTTAGCGTTGGCTAACATCTGTGTGACTTGGTATTGGCTAAAAGCTCAGTGTGTCAGCTAGTTCAGTAGTACTGTACTAAATCTGTCCCCAGGATCACTTTCACTGGATTGTGTGATGAAAAGGTGGGGTGAAGAGTTGCAGAGCAGGGCTACCTCTGGCCTTAATTGACTGATGAGATGGTTGGAGGAATTTAGTGCCAAGACTTTTAAGGTCCTTATGAAGTCAATGGCTGACCCAAGCATTTGGCTTTGCAGTTCGATCTGGAACGTGCTCATTGTCTTACGTGTTTTGGTGCAGGTTAGCTTGCGAAGCAGCGCTGGACGTGTTGTCTTTTATATTCATGAGTTATCTAAAGAGGGGCTTTCATACTTTGGGTTTGAGAACCACATTTTCCTTCGGTTTAGTGAGGATTTCTGGTTAAATCTAGTCATGTAGAAACATCCAATTATCAACTGTTCACATGTAAGGAGCATTCTCAGTAGGTTATCAGTATGTCATTCCTGGAGGCCTTTCTGTGTTTTAGCCTAGTTTTTCATTCCAACACACTAAGGCAATTGAGTTCATTGTTGGTTACTTCATATACTGTTTTATGTGAGTGTATATTCTGCACGTGAACATGGTGGTGACATTATCTAATCTAGCTATGTGCCCACTCTGGCATTTTAGAAAGCATTGGTTTTCAGGTCCAAACATTGAAGTGAAAGTTGGAAACATGGGATATAGTTGTTTCAGGAGATGGATTTTGAGAACACTCTATGCTTTTTAGTAACCTGTTCCCATGTAGTTATCCCCAAGGAGAAAATTGGGGTAACATTTTCTTCCATTACTACTTTAATGTGAGAGTGAAATCAAATTGTATTCGTCAACAGGGTGTAGACTAACAGTGAAATGCTTATTTACAGGCCCTTCACAACAATGCAGAGAATGAAAATAAAGAAATAATAAAGTTATAACGCGTAATAATAATAAATACACAATGAGTAACAATAACTTGGCTATATACACGGTGTACCAGTACCGAGTCGATGTTCAGGGCTACAAGGTAATTTTGGTAGATACAGTTAAAACCTTTCTGGACTACCCATCCCGGATCCGGGATCATTCTCATCAGAAAAGCTGACTAGCATAGCCTAGCCTAGCGCCACAGGGATATCATATAATTTCATGAAATCACAAGTCCAATACAGAAAATGAAAGATAAACATCTTGTGAATCCAGCCATCATTTCCAATTTTTTAAATGTTTTACAGCGAAAACACAATATATATTTATGTTAGCTCACCACAATAGCCAAACACACAACGCCATGTTTTCACCGCAAACATAGCTTTCACAAAACCCACAAATAGAGATCAAATTAATCACTAACCTTTGAACAACTTCATCAGATGACAGTCTTATAACATCATGTTATACAATACATTTATGTTTTGTTCGAAAATGTGCATATTTATAGCTACAAATCCTGGTTTTACATTGTGAATACGGCGCCATAATGCACCAAATTGTCCGGAGAAATTTTGGACAGTCACGTAATCTAACCAAAAAACTCATCATAAACTTTACTAAAAAATACATGTTGTACGGCAAATGAAATATACACTGGTTCTTAATGCAACCGCTGTGTTAGATTTAAAAATAATAACTTTAGTACAAATTACAGCATGCAATATTCTGAGACAGCGCCCAGCCATTCTCCGCCATGTTGGAGCCAACATATTCCACAAAAATACGAAATAACATCATAAATATTCTCTTACCTTTGATGATCTTCCATCCGAATGTAGTGCAAGGAGTCCTAGTTCCACAATAAATCGTTGTTTTGTTTTTAGAATGTCCATTTCTTCTGTCGAATTAGCAACTTTGGCTAGCATTGTGGCGCGCACATGTCCATCAACTCTTTGCGCATGGAACGAAAAATTCCAAAAGTCACAATAAACGTCGAATAAACTGGTCAAACTCGGTTGAAAATCCATCTTTATGACTTTCTCATATGTATCCAATAAAGTCCAAGACGGAGCATTTCGTCGTGTATACCTAACGCATTTCAGAAGACAATGTCGTGTTCCCTGGTGCGCAGCTGAATACTGCCAATAGGGCGGACCTGTCACTCCAAAAGCTCTCATTCGGTCTCACATCAAGCTAGACACCCCATTCAACATTCTACTGCCTGTTGACATCTGGTGGAAGGCATATGAAGTGCATACAGATCCATAAATATAAGGCAATTGAATAGGCAAGGCCTTACACAGAGCCCCATTTTCAGAATTTTCACTTCCTATTTGGAAGTTTGCTGCCAAATGAGTAATGTTTTACTCACAGATATAATTCAAACAGTTTTAGAAACTTCAGTGTTTTCTATCCAATAGTAATAATAATATGCATATCGTATGATCTAGAACAGAGTACGAGGCCGTTTAATTTGGGCACGATTTTTCCCCAAAGTGAAAACAGCGCCCCCTATTTCCAAGAGTTAAAGTCGGAAGTTTACATACACCTTAGCCAAATACATTTAAACTCAGTTTTTCACAATTCCTGACTTTTAATCCTAGTAAAAATTCCCTGTCTTAGGTCAGTTAGGATCACCACTTTATTTTAAGAATGTGGAATGTCAGAATAATAGTAGAGAATTATTTATCAGCTTTTATTTCTTTCATCACATTCCCAGTGGGTCAGAAGTTTACATACACTCAATTAATTTTTCAAATCAAATTTTATTTGTCACGTGCGCTTAATACAGCAGTTGTAGACCTTACAGTGAAATGCTTACTTACAGGCTCTAACCAATAGTGCAAAAAAGGTATTAGGTGAACAATAGGTAGGTAAAGAAATATAATGACAGTAAAAAGACAGGCTATAAAAGTAGCGAGGCTACATACAGACACCGGTTAGTCAGGCTGATTGAGGTAGTATGTACATTTAGATATGGTTAAAGTGACTATGCATATATGATGAACAGAGAGTAGCAGTAGCGTAAAAGAGGGGGTGTTGGGTGGGACACAATGCAGACAGCCCGGTTAGCCAATGTGCGGGAGCACTGGTTGGTCGGCCCAATTGAGGTAGTATGTACATGAATGTATAGTTAAAGTGACTATGCATATATGCATAGTCACTTTAACAGAGAGTAGCAGCAGCGTAAAAAGAGGGGTTGGGGTGCACACAATGCAAATAGTCCGGGAAGCCATTTGATGACCTGTTCAGGAGTCTTATGGCTTGGGGGTAAAAACTGTTGAGAAGCCTTTTTGTCCTAGACTTGGCACTCCGGTACCGCTTGCCATGCGGTAGTAGAGAGAACAGTCTATGGCTGGGGTCTTTGACAATTTTTAGGGCCTTCCTCTGACACCGCCTGGTGTAGAGGTCCTGGATGGCAGGGAGCTCAGCCCCAGTGATCATCTGGGCAATACGCACTACCCTCTGTAGCGCCTTGTGATCAGATCCCAAGCAGTTGCCATACCAAGTGGTGATGCAGTCAGTCAAGATGCTCTCAATTGTGCAGCTGTAGGACATTTTGAGGATCTGAGGGCCCATGCCAAGTCTTTTTAGCCTGGGGACGAGGCATTGGGGACGAGGCATTGTCATTGCCATGATTGATCCTTCGTGATGTCGACACTGAGGAACTTGAAGCTCTTGACCTGCTCCACTACAGACCTGTGAATGTTGGCGTGCTCGGCCCCTCATTTCTTGTAGTCCACGATCAGCTCCTTTTATCTTTCTTACGTTAAGGGGGAGGTTGTTGTCTTGGCACCACAGTGCCAGGTCTCTGGCCAACTCTCTATAGGCTGTCTCATCCTTGTCGGTGATCAGGCCTTCCAACGACGTGTCTTCAGCACACTTAGTCGTGCGCTGCCATGCAGTCGTTGGTGAACTGGAAGTAAAGGAGAGGACTAAGCATGCACCCCTGAGGGGCCCCTGTGTTGAGGGTCAGCGTGGCAGATCTGTTGTTGCCTACCCTCACCAACTGATGGTGGCCCGTCAGGAAGTCCAGGATCCAGTTGCAGGGGGAGGTGTCCCAGGGTTCTTAGCTTAGTGATGAGCTTGGAGGACACTATGGTGTTGAACGCTGAGCTGTAGTCAATGAACAGCATTCTCACTTAGGTGTTTCTCTTGTCCAGGTGGTAGTGCAATAAAGATTGCGTCATCTGTGGATCTTTTGGGGCAGTATACGAATTGGAGTGGGTCCAGGGTGTCTGGGATGATGGTGTTGATGCGAGTCATGACCAGACTTTTGCAGCATTTTATGGCTACAGGTAGTCATTTAGACAGGTTACCTTGGTGTTCTTTAGCATCAGGACTACGGTGGTCTGCTTGGAACAGGGAGAGTTTAAAAATGTCAGTGAAGACAATTGCAAACTGGTCAGCACATGCTCAGAGTACACGTCATGGTAATCCATCTGGCCCTGTGAATGTTAACCTGTTTGTCTTACTCGCATAGGCTACGGCGAGCGTGATCACACAGTTGTCTGGAACAGCTGGTGCTCTCATGTATGTTTGTCCTGTATTGAGGCTTTGCCTGTTTGATGGCTTGTCGTGGCGGGGTTTCTTATAAGCTTCCTGATTAGTGTCTTGCTCCTTGAAAGCGGCAGCTCTAGCCTTTAGCTTAGTCCGGATGTTGCCTGTTTTCCATTGCTTCTGGTACGTACGTTCACTCTGGGGTCGACGCACTTATTAATGAAACCGGTGACAGATGTGCTAAACACCTCAATGCCATCGGATGAATCCGGAACATATTCCAGTCTGTGCTAGCGAAGCAATCCTCTAGCTTAGTCAGGGCAGCAGCTATGTGGTCATGTCAGCTGAGCTGCTGGAATTCTGCCCTGTCCACAAATCCATTTAACTCTCGCAACTGCTTCCTTTCTCTGGCTGGAAGTACAGGCCCCAGCTAGAACAAGGAGCCAGACGTGTTTGTCGGCCCCTCCACTGGCGTGTGTGTAATGACACCACGTTTGACTAGTCCAGGCCTAGCATACTGGCTGAAACCTCCATGTAGATGTCCCAAAATCTAAATTATATCATGGAAACAAGTCCTTATGATGTTTTGTTGGTGGAGAATGGTAACTGTGCTACCCTACCCCCTTCCTCCAGCCCTTGCTTTTACTCATGCTTTCTCTTCCGCCTCTCTCTCCAGCTAAAGAGGAGCAGTGTGTTCCGGAGGTCTCTGGTAGAGCAGCAGCTGTAGGAAACTCTAGGTGAGTTACCCTACAGCCCCATGCTGCTCTGGGTCGGTGTGTATGTATGTGTACGTGCATGTGTGTATGGAGAGCCTTCGCCAAGACCTACCGCAAACCGAAGTCCTTGACTTCTGACCCCACAATGGGCCAAGCGCTCAACCATTTTCTATTTGTTTCTGTTCAGCAGTTCGAAAATGTTCTACTGTCTTCGTCTGTGTGGTTTCTGGACCAAGCCATAGGCTCCTCTTAGAAGTGTACATGTTCAATAAAGCAGTGTGTTGAAGGTTTGTTTCTATCGTAGTGTGGCGCAGCCATGTGATAGGACCCCTGTGGAGAGAGTCCAAGCGCATGACCTGACCAGCACTGCAGGTACGAACTACTGTACACACACTGTTCACCCTGTTAGCTGCTAATGGTAATTTTATAGTGCAAATGCTAATCACACACCAATCACCCTGTACATTGCTAATGCTAATAATACACTGCTAACATACTAAAAACAAGGAAGAAGTTTACACCACTAACCTAAATCGCACTGTCACTCAATGGAGTAATGAAAAGTTACCTGTTTCTCTTGGTAAAATGCTTGATAGCCATTAATGTCTTTCAAAATCTACCTTCAAATGGCTGCCAGAGGTATTCTGCTTCATTTGGAACAGTAGCTGACTACTCTGTTCCCATCTCTTTCCAGATCTGACTCCTCCAGCTACCCCTCCTCACCAGATGTGGAAGCCCCTGGTCCCAATTGCCCTCCTTGGTAAGAGCCAAGCCACTGAGGCCCCCAAACCATCACCCTCCAAGGCCATCCAGATCGACACGCAGCCCCTGCCCTCCAACAAGCTTCGGAGCAAGCCCTCCAGCCCCCCTATAACTCCCACCCCCAATCCAGTGTCTCTCACCCTGGCCTTTTCAGACCACGACTACTCCCTCCTTCAGAAGGAACCCATGGCTATTGCAAGAGAGCCAGGCAAGCGCTGGAATGTCAAACAGCAAGCAGCCATCACCATCGAGCCACTTGGCAGCAACACTACCTGGGTACCCCAGAGGATCCCTGCCCCCTCCCTCCAAACCCTCACAACTGCCCTGGGTACGAAGAACCATCAGGCCCCCCTAGTTCCCCAGCCCCTGGATGTAAAGACTGACAGGACTAGCTCTGTGCTGGAGACCCCTGATGCCTCTCCCACCAGGCTGATGGACCAGGCTGGTCCCCTGGAGAGGAGTCCCAAGAAAGGGAGGTCTTACCGAAGTTACAATAATACCTTCTCCCACAGGCCTAGCCCAAGCCCCAGGGAAGGAAAGCGAGGAAGGAAGAGGAAAAGGAGTATCCACCGTTCCTCCAGCCCTGACTTTACTGACTCGGAGTCGGACTCCTCTTCTCAGTCTAGATCTCGCTCTCTACCCAGGAAGAGGTGAGATGCTCATCTCCTCTTTTATTTCTGTCTTTATAACTATTTGTTCCCTGGCAAGGCGGTGTCCTCCAATGGCACGGAGTCTTATATCTGTCAGGGGAAAAGAGAATGTCCATATTCATCCCAGTCATCTCTATTCAGTGAGGAAAAAAGCTGGTTCATGGGCACAGATTAGAGGTCGACTGATCATGAATTTTCAACGCCGATACCGATTTTAATCGGGCAATTTTTTATATATATATATATTTGTATTAATGACAATTACAACAATACTGAATGAACCCTTTATTTTAACTTAATATAATACATAAATAAAATCTGTTTAGTCTCAAATAAATAAGGAAACATGTTCAATTTGGTTTAAATAATGCAAAAAGAACGTGTTGGAGAAGAAAGTGCAATATGTGCCATGTAAAAAAAGCTAACGTTTAAGTTCCTTGCTCAGAACATGAGAACATATGAAAGCTCGTGGTTCAATATTCCCAGTTAAGAAGTTTTTGGTGTAGTTATTATAGGAATTATGACGCGTAGACGATTTCTCTCTATACCATTTGTATTTTATATACCTTTGACTATTGGATGTTCTTATAGGCACTTTAGTATTGCCAGCCAAATCTCGGGAGTTGATAGGCTTGAAGTCATAAACAGCGCTGTGCTTCAAGCATTGCTAAGAGCTGCTCGAATTAATGAATGCTTACGAGCCTACTGCTGCCTACCACCGCTCAGTCAGACTGCTCTATCAAATATCAAATCATAGACTTAATTATAATAAACACACAGAAATACGAGCCTTTGGTCATTAATATGGTCAAATCCGGAAAATATAATTTAGAAAACAAAATGATTATTCTTTCAGTGAAATACGGAACCGTTCCGTATTTTGCCGAACGGGTGGCAACCCTAAGTCTAAATATTGCTGTTACATTGCACAACCTTCAATGTTATGTAAAATTCTGGCAAATTAATATGGTCTTTGTTAGGAAGAAACACAGTTCGCAATGAGCCAGGCGGCCCAAACTGTTGCATATACCCTGACTCTGCTTGCACTGAACGCAAGAGAAATTACATAATTTCCCTAGTTAATATTGCCTGCTAACATGACTTTCTTAACTAAATATGCAGGTTTAAACATTTTTTACTTCTGTGTATTGATGTTTATGGTTAGGTACATATGTGCAGCGAACGTGCTTTTTTCACAAATGTGCTTCTGTTAAATCATCACCAGTTTGGCAAAGTTGAAGTAGGCTGTGATTTGATGATAAATTAACAGGCACCGCGTTGATTATATGCAACGCAGGACAAGCTAGTTAACCTAGTAATATCATCAACCATGTGCAGTTAACTAGTGATTATGTGAAGATTGAATGTTTTTTATAAGATAAGTTTAATGTTAGCTAGCAACTTACCATGGCTCATTGCAGCCACAGGGTCCTTTTGACGCTGCACTCACGTAACAGGTGGTCAGCCTGCCACGCAGTTTCCTCAAGGATTGCAATGTAATCGGACATAATCGGTGTCCAAAAAGGCCGATTACCGATTGTTATGAAAACTTTAAATTGGCCCTAATTAATAGGCCATGCCGACTAATCGGTCGACCTCTAGCACAGATGTATCTGTTTTGAACAAATACAGTACCAGTCAGAAGGATTTTTCTTTATTTTTACTATTTTCTACATTGTAGAATAATAGTGAAGACATCAAAACTATGAAATAACACATATGGAATCATGTAGTAACCAAAAAAGTGTTTAAAAAATCTAAATATATATTTGAGATTCTTCAAAGTAGCCACCCTTTGCCTTGATGACAGCTTTGCACACTCTTGGCATTCTCTCAACCAGCTTAATGAGGTAGTCACCTGGAATGCATTTCAATTAACAGGTGTGCCTTGTTAAAAGTTAATTTATGGAATTTATTTTCTCCTTAATGCGTTTGAGCCAATCGGTTGTGTTGTATAAAGGGAGGGATGGTATACAGAAGATAGCCCTATTTGGTAAAAGACCAAGTCCATATTATGGCAAGAACAGCTCAAATAAGAAAGAGAAATGACAGTCCATCATTATTTGAAGACATGAAGGTCAGTCAATCCGGGAAATATCAAGAACTTTTACATTTTCTTCAAGTGCAGTCGCAAAAACCATCAAGCGTTATGATGGAACTGGCTCTCATGAGGACCGCCACAGGAAAGGAAGACCCAAAGTTAACTCTGCTGCAGAGGACAAGTCCATTAGTTACCAGCCTTAAATAGCAGCCCAGATAAATGCTTAACAGAGTTCAAGTAACAGACACATCTCAACATCAACAGAGGAGACTGTGAGCTAGGCATTCATGGTCAAATTGCTGTGAAGAAACTACTACTAAAGGACACCAATAAGAAGAGGAGACTTGCTTGGGCCAAGAAACACGATCAATGGACATTAGACCGGTGGAAATCGGTCCTTTTGGTCTGAGTCCAAATTTGAGATTTTTGGTTACAACCACCGTGTCTTTGTTTTGATTCGTTTAACACTTTTTTTGGTTACTACATAATTCCATATGTGTTTCATAGAACAAACTATCTCCCCCTCCATCTGCTACCAATGTAGCAATCAAAAAGGTGATGTCATTGGCTTAAACCAATATGACTAATGGCGATATCCAGTCCATCCTAATCTGACATTACTGACAGATTCCCTTCCCGTTCATCTCTCCTCCAGGTACAGGCCTCGTCACTCTGATAGCAGCTTCAGTGCCTCATCTTGCTCCTCCTCTCGTTCCTCCTCTCGTTCCCTGGCCTGCTTTCCAAGGCGGCGGCGATATTCCTACTCCTCTTCCCGATCAGGATCATGGAGTAGGTCCCGTTCCCGCTCTCCCCACAGACGGGCGTGGAGTAGATGCAGCAGACAACGCAGGTAATTAAAGCACTTTCCTCATAAACAACCATGAGTTACATTTTCTTCCTATGGTATTGGTCAGTTCAAATTAACCAAAAATGCATACATGCAGTGCAGTCAGATCAGTGTATGCTTTCCTGAATACTTGGGATAGGATAACATAATTTACAGTGCATTCGTAAAGTATTCAGAACACTTGACTTTTTCCACATTTTGTTACATTACAGCCTTATTCTAAAATTCATGAAATTGTTTTTCCCCATACCCCATAATGACAAAGCAAAAACAGTTTTCAGAAATATTAGCAAAATTATAAAAAATGAAATATAAAATGTACGTAAGTATTAAGACCCTTTACTCAGTGTTTTGTTGAAGCACCTTTGGCAGCGATTATAGCCTTGAGTCTTCTTTGGTATGAAGTTACAAGCTTGGCACACCTGTATTTGGGGAGTTTCTCCCATTCTTCTCTGCAGATCCTCAAGGTCTGTCAGGTTGGATGGGGAGCGTCGCTGCACAGCTATTTTCAGGTCTCTCCAGAGATGTTTGATCGGGTTCAAGTCCGGACTCTGGCTGGTCCACTCAGGGACATTCAGAGACTTGTCCCGAAGCCACTACTGCATTGTCTTGGCTGTGTGTTTAGGGTCATTGTCCTTTTGGAAGGTGAACCTTCGTCCCAGTCTGAAGTCCTGAGTGCTCTGGAGCATGTTTTCATCAAGGATCTCTCTGTACTTTGCTCCGTTCATGTTTCCCTTGATCCTAACTAGTCCCTGCTACTGAAAAACATCCCCACAGCATGGTGCTGCCACCATACCTCACCTTAGGGATGGTATTGGCCAGGTGATGAGTGGTGCCTGGTTTCCTCCAGACCTGATGCTTGGCATTCTGGCCAACGGTTTGTTATGGGGTATTGTGTGTAGATTTTTATTTGATCCATTTTAGAATAAGACTAACGTAACAACATTTGGAAAAAGTGAAGGGGTCTGAATACTTTACGAATGCACTGTACTTAGCTTCATGGATACAGATTTTTAGTTATATAACATTGACCACGTCTCCTATTCCGTTTCTTTCCACAGCCCGTCTTTCAGACCAGGCTACCGGCCTGAATCTAGAGAAAACAGTGAGGTGGGGAAGAGACTGAAAGATAAAGCCGTTGTGAGTACATTTCTATTAAAGTGAAGTTAGCCAGTGATGATAAGTCGGAACGGGACAGTCTGTCACTGGGTCAAGGTCGCGTTCTGTGTTTCTGGGTTCAGTTCCCCAGAGCAGCGTCTTCTTTTCAGTTGAAGACATAGGCATTTGTCTGAGAAGGGCCCCGTCTGATACCGTGTGTATGCTGCAGAAAAATAATTGTTAGCTGACTAATGCCGTTCTCTCTCCCCTCAGGAGGAGCGTCGGGTTGTTTACGTAGGGCGAATCCGAGAGACAATGACTCATAAAGAGCTGAAGGAACGCTTCTCTCTGTACGGAGAGATTGAGGAGTGCACTTTACATTTCAGAGGCCATGGGTAAGTACTCTTTAACACGGGTCATGTTTTGTTTCAATAACGAGTAATGCCTGGAACCTGGCTCATGTTCTGTCGGCACGATATGAAAAACATTTTGAAACTAAAAACTAGTTCTATTGAATAGGTCTGAATCCTACCTAGGGCTGTTACGGTGACCATTTTACCTCCACACCGGCAGTCACGAGTCATGATTGCAGTCAAATTCCACGTGACCGTTGAGTCACGGTAACGAGGATTCTCCAAAACTGCGCTCTGATGTCTATTAGTAGCCTACCAAACTTGCTAACGGCAATTCGCTAATGGCCTGGTACTCAATGCTCTATTGTCCCTCTAATCACGCTGACATCAATGTAAATGCAATCGAAAATCAAACATTTCATGAGAGCTCTGGCATTGAGATTGAGTGGAATAGGATCACTTGTTGTGTAGCGAGAGCCAGCTCCTCATAGCTGGTTGATGCATGCAATTAAGTAAGTGGTCCTATAAGCCCATGTTGTGCAACATTTCTATAGGCTATGCAATTGTGTAAGAACAGTTTTGATGGCCTCCATCAGCTTTCTATAGACTAGGCCTATTTTATTTCTCAACTTTCCTAATGTTGATAATATTAAGCACAACCGGAGTAGCCTACCTAGCTGGAATGAAAATTAACCACGGGAAAACGTCCTCCATTCCCTATTCAAGTGCATACGGATGTCTTTGCTATGCCCCTGTTCCGACAGGTGCATAATGTCCCATTTTCTAAATCAAATGTAATTTCACACATAATATTTAGTATATGTAAAGACTAGATTAAATTGAATAGTCTGGAGAGCCCATAGCCTACAGAGCCTAGTGAAATGTGTTCTTATAAGGCTAGTCATTGCGCAATTGCATGTGAAGTGTTTTGACTGCTCACTATATAAGAGGGTCCAAGCTTTCTCGTCCTGCTATATTTATTGATAAATACCTTAAATTAAGCACATTCATCCACTTTACAACTGGTGAAGCCTACCTGGCATATTAAAAACATAACCGCACATATTCGCTATTTGAATGCAGGCTACAGATTACTTTTTTTTGTGGCCCATTCTAAATAAGAAATAATTGCACCAGTGGTGGTCAGTGCCGTTTTAAGAGGACGATTTGTTTCTCATGAGTATGGCCTTATTTCTATTAACAACCTATTGGATGACTGTTATTCAAATTCCATTCACCCAGTTCAATGTAACAGCGATAGGTTTAGGCTACTCAAATTTTCCCTATACCCATCAGGTTGCTACAACAAATTTGAGGTGACAGACGATGTCATTCAATACCGCCTTGCACACTCTTGCCTGCATCTAGCTAATATTTATTTTATTTTTATTTATTTCACCTTTATTTAACCAGGTAGGCAAGTTGAGAACACGTTCTCATTTACAATTGCGACCTGGCCAAGATAAAGCAAAGAATATATATATAATATAGGCTGTATTCACTAGTCCAACAGTTGCAAATGAGTATTTCTGTTGGACAAATTCAGGTGTTTATCCCTGTTTTGTTCCGTTTGCTTCCGTTTAAGAAATGTTTTTTTTTAACACAATCAGTGTAATGAATACACCCCTGATCACGCGAAAGCACAGTGAACTTTCATAGCAGCCACGTATTATTCCTTCTCGCATCTATGCGCTGTACCTCTTCCCTTTGCTTGTGGACTTCAATACACAACACATCAGCTGTGTGTCACAAGCCAAACAGCTACACACAGCCTACATCGTTGTCACCATATTTGCTAAAGTAACCTCATAGTCAGCATAGCTAATAGAACTAATGCGTTACTAAACCTGCTACAATCATGCAGTAATGCTAGTAAGCAGTTACACCTGCGGGCCTCAGTGGCAATACATTTGTAAAACCAAAAGCTGACCTTGACTTGGAAGAGTTCCAGTGTTGCGTTGGATAGTCATAGCCAGCTAGCTAACATAACATCCCTCTGTTTCAGCAGGGTGTTTGAGTAGGTGACAATAGCTAGCTGCATTTGCTAGCTAAGTGAAACCAGGGGTCACACACTTTCTCACTTCTCCATTTTTTAAGAAATGATTTTGTTCAAAACTGTTCAACTATTGTCTTTCTCTCAACTACTCACTACATTTTAATGCACTGTAGTTCTAGCTAGCTATAGCTTATGCTTTCTATACTAGATTCATTCTTTGATTGGGTGGACAACATGTCAGTTCATGCTGCAAGAGCTCTGATAGGTTGGAGGACCTCTCTGGAAGCTGTCATAATTACTATGTAATTCTATGGAAGGGGGTGAGAACCATGCGCCTCCTAGGTTTTGTATTGAAGTCAATGTACCCAGAGGAGGACGGAAGCTAGCTGTCCTCCGGCTCCACCATGGTGCTACCCTACAGTCCCGTTGAGGCTACTGAGGACCTTTTTTTGAAAAATAGTGTTTTAATCAATTATTTGGTGATATGTGATTGTATTTAGTATAGTTTCATCTAAAAATGTTTACTTTTTAAATGTTTGAAATTTTGTTTTTACGAAATTCACCGAGGATGGTCCTCTGAGGAGCCTCCACTTATTTACACACATTAGGTCATAAGTAAAGACAAGATTACATTGAGAATAGTCTGATGGGTTAGAATATTATGAAGTGCTTGTCAAATTGCAAATGAGACTGATGAAGTCTGTGTAGCCTGCACAAGAAACGGAGCAGAGTGCATGGCTTCACTTTTTTCAAATCATCATTAGTCGCATCATGCAGCCTTAGAATGTATTAGAAATCAAAACAGAAGGTTTGTGTCACAAAGTACCATAAATAACTCTAAATTAAGCATATAGGAGGTTCTGTTTCAAATTCTCAACACCGAATAGCAGCATGTGCGCACTCCATGGGAAATCGTTTGGAGAAAGATATCCTTTTTATTTTATTCAGCTATGTTCAATTTTATTCTTACTATAAAATAATGCCACGGGAATTATAAGCAAATCTTGTCTGCTAAATAAACTAGTGTTAGCCCATAGTCACATGGCATAGCAAGAGCAGAGCCTAACATAAGGATGACTCAGAATATGCTATTCTGTTCTTGTAAAATGTGCTACATTTATTTTTTTAGACCCGCCTAAACTGGATTTATTGTGATGGTCTAGGCTATATTGAATGTTTTTATTTTACTTTTTTAAAGTAGATGCTCCAAAGGTCTGCATTAGATGCTTGTAGGCTATGTGTGGAAGCCCGGAGATGCTAAACGTGTTTTAATTAACGGTAAATGACCGTAAGACCAGCAGTTACTTACATGACGGTTACCGGGTCACAAAATTTGATGACCGCCACAGCCATGGTCTTACCACTTCCATCGCTAAACCTTTTGTTTGCCGGTAACTCGGTTTTGTGCTTCCTGAAGACAACTTGAAGTCTCATTTTCTTCCCAGACCCAGAACACCAACCCTTGCTTGACCCTCTCCGTGGTCTCTCAGGCCAAACTACAGGTGCTACAGAAACAACCAGGCTAAACCACCAGTGGCTATTTTAAGAACTCACACCTCAACACGATCTAGTGTTCATGTCACCAAGCAGAAGAAAACCGACTAACAGGGCGGGACTACCCGGAATTGTCCACTAATCATTGCAAATGTTTCTTTGTATTTTAAAATGTCTTCCATTTTGTGCCATAATTACATTTTACATTTTAGTCATTTAGCAGACGCTCTTATCCAGAGCGACTTACAGTAGAGTGCATACATTTTTATTACATTTTACATACTGAGACAAGGATATCCCTACCGGCCAAACCCTCCCTAACCCGGACGACGCTATGCCAATTGTGCATCGCCCCACGGACCTCCCGGTTGCGGCCGGCTGCGACAGAGCCTGGGCGCGAACCCAGCCCAGCCTGGGCGCGAACCCAGAGACTCTGGTGGCGCAGCTAGCACTGCGATGCAGTGCCCTAGACCACTGCACCACCTAATGAATCAACCCTCTGTCTCCTGCATGTTTAATATTTGCTATTCAATTTCTGTGACAGGGATAACTATGGGTTTGTGACCTACTACGATACGAAGGATGCATTCACGGCCATCGAGAACGGCAGCAAGCTCCGTAAGCCTGACGAACTCCCCTTTGACCTCTGCTTCGGAGGAAGGAGACAGTTCTGCAAGACGAGCTATGCTGATCTAGGTAAAACATGGTTTATAGAAACAAGGAGAGCTAGCAAAGATTATGTTCCCTCAAATCCTGCAGGTGATGCTAATTAGGGTTGAACAGTATCCAGATTTCCATACCTACTGTTCCTGTACCATACGGTATTACCGGAAATGCACAAGGGGTGCTATTTCTTAACCAAAAAATGTGAACAAATGCTAACAAAGTACTAGCAAATTCCCGTAGTGGATGCTAGCTAAATGCTAACAAGCTCAAGTGAATTCCATGGACAGACAACCATGCTCCTAGTTGTGTAACTATCTCAAAAGGGTACTCACACTTTGATTCTCTGCTCTAACCAAGATGCTTGATCTTGCAAGCTATAGGTGGCTAGCTGGCACATTAACAAACCAAATGCATAGTTGCACTTATTTACAAGCTTCCTCAGACCACTCATAGAACAGCTAAGTGCGTCATTAGGTCTGTTTTGTTTTTGGTTCATTACTTTATACATGTTTCCGCTAAACATAGAAACATCTTGATTCTGTCTCTGTAACGCAGAACTTCACAACAAAGTTGCCAATGTCTTTGTAGTTGTTACAAACAAGGAGGGATGGAGGTTTGAAATAATGTCACTATTCGAATAGTATCATTCATTTTTGTCGGATATCCGGATATTCGAAATACAGTCCATTCAAAGTATGTAAACCACTTTACGTTTTACACATTTTGTTGGTACAGCCTAAATTTAAATATTAATTCAATTGAGATTTTGTGTCACTGGCCCAACACACAATACCCCATAATGTCAAAGTGGAATTATATTTTCAGAAATGTTTTAATGTTTATCAATTTAAAGCTGACATCTTGAGTCAAATATTCAACCTCTTTGTTATGGCAACCATAAATAAGTTCCGGAGTAAACATTTGCCGAAGTTACCTGGACTCTTTGTTCAATAATTGTGTTTATTATGATTTTTGAAGGATTACTTCATCTCTTTAACCCACTCATACAATTATCTGTAAGGTGCCTCAGTCAAGCAGTGAATTCCAGACCCAACCACAAAGACCAGGGAGATTTTCCAATGCCTCGCAAAGACGAGCACCTATTTGTAGATGGGTAAAATTAAGACATTTAACCTCACTAGGCTAGATGGGACGTTACCGTCCCACCTGACCAACATCCAGTGAAAGTGCAGGGCGCCAAATTCAAATTACAGAATTGTAAATACACTGCTCAAAAAAATAAAGGGAACACTTAAACAACACAATATAACTCCAAGTCAATCACACTTCTGTGAAATCAAACTGTCCACTTAGGAAGCAACACTGATTGACAATAAATTTCACATGCTGTTGTGCAAATGGAATAGACAACAGGTGGAAATTATAGGCAATTAGCAAGACACCCCCAATAAAGGAGTGGTTCTGCAGGTGGTGACCACAGACCACTTCTCAGTTCCTATGCTTCCTGGCTGATGTTTTGGTCACTTTTGAATGCTGGCGGTGCTTTCACTCTAGTGGTAGCATGAGACGGAGTCTACAACCCACACAAGTGGCTCAGGTAGTGCAGCTCATCCAGGATGGCACATCAATGCGAGCTGTGTCTGTCAGTGTAGTGTCCAGAGCATGGAGGCGCTACCAGGAGACAGGCCAGTACATCAGGAGACGTGGAGGAGGCCGTAGGAGGGCAACAACCCAGCAGCAGGACCGCTACCTCCGCCTTTGTGCAAGGAGGAGCACTGCCAGAGCCCTGCAAAATGACCTCCAGCAGGCCACAAATGTGCATGTGTCTGCTCAAACGGTCAGAAACAGACTCCATGAGGGTGGTATGAGGGCCCGACGTCCACAGGTGGGGGTTGTGCTTACAGCCCAACACCGTGCAGGATGTTTGACATTTGTGCTCTTCACAGATGAAAGCAGGTTCACACTGAGCACATGTGACAGTCTGGAGACGCCGTGGAGAACGTTCTGCTGCCTGCAACATCCTCCAGCATGACCGGTTTGGCGGTGGGTCAGTCATGGTGTGGGGTGGCATTTCTTTGGGGGGCCGCACAGCCCTCCATGGGCTCGCCAGAGGTAGCCTGACTGCCATTAGGTACCGAGATGAGATCCTCAGACCCCTTGTGAGACCATATGCTGGTGCGGTTGGCCCTGGGTTCCTCCTAATGCAAGACAATGCTAGACCTCATGTGGCTGGAGTGTGTCAGCAGTTCCTGCAAGAGGAAGGCATTGATGCTATAGACTGGCCCGCCTGTTCCCCAGACCTGAATCCAATTGAGCACATCTGGGACATCATGTCTCGCTCCATCCACCAACGCCACGTTGCACCACAGACTGTCCAGGAGTTGGCGGATGCTTTAGTCCAGGTCTGGGAGGAGATCCCTCAGGAGACCATCCGCCACCTCATCAGGAGCATGCCCAGGCGTTGTAGGGAGGTCATACAGGCACGTGGAGGCCACACACACTACTGAGCCTCATTTTGACTTGTTTTAAGGACATTACATCAAAGTTGGATCAGCCTGTAGTGTGGTTTTCCACTTTAATTTTGAGTGACTCCAAATCCAGACCTCCATGTGTTGATCAATTTGATTTCCATTGATAATTTGTGTGATTTTCTTGTCAGCACATTCAACTATGTAAAGAAAAAAGTATTTAATAAGAATAGTTCATTCATTCAGATCTAGGATGTGTTATTTTAGTGTTCCCTTAATTTTTTTGAGCAGTGTATTTAACATTCTTGAAAATACACTTGCAATATGTCAAAAATAAAGCTTAACTTGTTAATCCAGCCACGGTGTCAGATTTCAAAAAGGCTTTACGGCGAAAGCAAACCATGCGATTATCTGAGGACAGCACTCCATCAAACAAACACAGACAATCATATTTCATCCCGCCAGGCGTGACACACAACTCTGAAGTAACGATATAATTAATGCCTTACCTTTTGAAGAGTTTCTTCTGTTGGCACTCCAATATGTCCCATAAACATCACAAATGGTCCTTTTGTTCGATTAATTCTGTTGTTATATCTCCAAAATGTCCATTTATTTGGCGCGTTTGATCCAGAAAAACACTGGTTCCAACTCGCGCAACATGACTACAAAATATCTAAGGTACCTGTAATCTTTGTCCAAACAGAGGGATGTTATTTTTTAACGTAAATAATCAATACAATTTAAGATGGGATAAACTGCTTTCAATAGCGGATAAAAACAAAGTAGAGCGAGCTTTCAGGTCGTGCGCCCCAACCACAACAGTACACTAGACTCGACTCTCGTTCTGAACAGCCCTACTTCATTTCTCAAAGGAAAAACATCAACCAATTTCTAAAGACTGTTGACATCTAGTGGAAGCGATAGGAACTGCAAGCACGTGCCTTAGAAATCTAGATCCACATAGAAAACCCATTGAAAAGAGTGACAACAACAACAAAAAGTCCTGGATGGTTTGTCCTCGGGGTTTTGCCTGCCAAATAAGTTCTGTTGTACTCAGACATCATTCAACTTCAGTGTTTTCTATCCAAATCTACTAATAATATGCATATCCTAGCTTCTGGGTCTGAGTAGCAGGCAGTTTACTTTGGGAACGCTTTTCATCCAAGCTACTCAATACTGCCCCCAGCCATAAGAAGTTAATTACACTTTGGATTTTCTATCAATACAAAGATACAGACGTCCTTCCTAACTCTGTTAAAACCGCTCAGGGATTTAACCATGAGGCCAATGGTGACTTGAAAAAAAAGTTTGTTTAATGGCTGCAATAGAACTGAGGATGGATCAACAACATTGTAGTTACCCCACAATACTAACCTAAATGAGAGTGAAAACGAAACCTGTACAGAATAAATATTATTCAAAAAAAGAACTGTTATATGTGGCAAAATTAACTTCATGTCCTGAATACACAAAGCATTATGTTTGGGGAAAATCCAGACACTGGGAGACAAATTCAATGTTCGTCAGGACAATAACCTAAAACAGAAGGCCAAATATACACTGAAGTTTCTTACCTAGACGACATTGAATGTTCCTGAGTGGCTTAGTTAGTTTTGCTTACATCAATGGCAAGACTTGAAAATGGCTGTCTAGCAATGATCAACAATCAACTTGACGATGCTTGAATACATTTTTTAAAAGAATGTGCACATTTTGTACAATTCAGGTGTGCTAAGCTCTTAGACTTGCCCAGAAAGACTCACCGCTGTAATCCATGCCAAAGGTGAATCTAACATGTATTGACTCAGGGGTGTGAATACTTATGCATTTCATTTTATAAATTTTCTATAAAACTTTTTTACTTTGACATTATGGCGTATTGTGTGTAGATGGAATTAAAAAAAAATCTTAACCGTCTAACGCAACAATGGGGAATAAGTCGAGGGGTATGAATACTTTCTGAAGAAACTTAAACTTGTAAACTTAAGCACTGCTGCGCTGTATTGCTACGGATGAGCTGGTTTGTAACATACAGTTGAAGTCGGACGTTTACATACACTTGGTTGGAGTCATTAAAACTCGTTTTTCAACCACTCCACAAATTTCTTGTTAACAAACTATAGTTTCGGCAAGTCGGTTAGGACATCTACTTTGTGCATCACACAAGTAATTTTTCCAACAATTGTTTACAGACAGATTATTTCACTTACAATGCATTATATCACAATTCCAGTGGGTCAGAAGTTTACATACACTAAGTTGACTGTGCCTTTAAACAGCTTGGAAAATTCCAGAAAATGATGTCATGGCTTTAGACGCTTCTGCTAGGCTAATTGACATAATTTGAGTCAATTGGAGGTGTACTTGTGGATGTACTTGTGGGTGTATTTCAAGGCCTACCTTCAAACTCAGTGTCTCTTTGCTTGACATCATGGGAAAATCAAAAGAAATCAGCCAAGACCTCAGAAAATAATTGTAGACCTCCACAAGTCTGGTTCATCCTTGGGAGCAATTTCCAAACGCCTGAAGGTACCACGTTCATCTGTACAAACAATAGAACGCAAGTATAAACACCATGGGACCACGCTGCCATCATACTGCTCAGGAAGGAGATGCGTTCTGTCTCCTGGAGATGAATGCACTTTGATGCGAAAAGTGCAAATCAATCCCAGAACAACAGCAAAGGACCTTGTGACTATGTTGGAGGAAACAGGTACAAAAGTATCTATATCCACAGTAAAACGAGTCCTATATTGACAGCAAGGAAGAAGCCACTGCTCCAAAACCGCCATAAAGCCAGACTATGGTTTGCAACTGCACATGGGGACAAAGATGGTACTTTTTGTAGAATTGTCCTCTGGTCTGATGAAACAAAAATGGAACTGTTTGGTCATAATGACCAGTAAGTTTGGAGGATAAAGGGGGATGCTTTTGCGAGCCGCAGAACACCATCCCAACCAGGAAGCACGGGGGTGGCAGCATCATGTTGTGGGAGTGCTTTGCTCCAGGAGGGACTGGTGCACTTCACAAAATAGATGGCATCATGAGGGAGGAATAGGATGTGGATATATTGAAGCAACATCTAAAGACACCAGTCAGGAAGTTAAAGCTTTGTCGCAAATGGGTCTTCCAAATGGACAATGACCCCCAAGCATACTTCCAAAGTTGTGGCAAAATGGCTTAAGGACAACATATTGAAGTTATTGGAGGGGCCATTACAAAGCCCTGACCTCAATCCCATAGAATATTTGTGGGCAGAACTGAAAAAGCGTGTGCGAGCAAGGAGGCCTACAAACCTGACTCTGTTACACCAGCTCTGTCAGGAGGAATGGGCCAAAATTCACCCAACTTATTGTGGGAAACTTGTGGAAGGCTACTCAAAATGTTTAACCCAAGTTAAACAATTTAAAGGCAATGCTACCAAATATTAATTGAGTGTATGTAAACTTCTGACCCACTGGGAATGTGATGAAAGAAATAAAAACTTAAATATCTCTACTATTATTTTTGACATTTCACTTTCTTAAAATAGTGGTGATCCTAACTGACAGGGAATTTTTACTAGGATTAAATGTCAGGAATTGTGAAAAACGGAGTTTAAATGTATTTGGCTAAGGTGTATGTAAACTTCCGACTTCAACTGTATGAGATGGGAGTGATCAGATGTCAAATGAGAGAGATGCCGAGGCAACTCGGTTACAGCCAAGACTACTGTCTTTAATGGAGTAGCCTAGACAAGCTGGCTTGCGAGCTAAGCTGGGCAGCTGTAGTTAGCTGGGCTAGTTGAGGCCACATGCTGCGCTTTCTCCCTAACACCTTTCAGATAAAGCGGCATCCTACCAATTAGTTGGTCGTTGTAGCCCACTCCTCATTTCGCTAACTTCATTCCGAAATGTTATTTAATCTTGCATTACATTGCATTAGTGAACCATCACTCCACTTGCTACACATTGAGTGTCTTTGCCACTTTCACTTTTTGATTGTCCAACGTAAACAACAAGCTACACGTGAAGTCTACCGGTCTGCTACTAGATACTTTTACGGGGCGCGTTTCAAATTAATAATTTGAATGGTCATGAATGGTCATTCGTGTATGCAACAATGTCACGTGTATACTTTATTTGTATAGCCTTTTCAGTGTTAAAATAGGGCTTTAATTTCTCACAAGTATTCGAATACTAATGTCTGTTCGGATATTAAAATAACCTTGCACATCCCTACAAACAAGCGAAGAATAAAAAGATGCTTCAAATTAAAACTGAAATGACTGCATTAAAAGATAAATAGCCTACATTATTGGCCTATATAATTAAATCATTTTGAAATGTAATGTTCATTCAATTAGCCTACAATTTTTCAAATGGAACTCGTCTAATTTTTGCCCCAGTATGTTGCATGATGTGTAACATGGCCACAATGAGGTGCCTATTATAGGCTAAGCATTAGAATAAGATGACTCAATATTTGCAGCCATAGGTGATATCTTTCTAGGAACTGATCTGTCGTCAGTGTTGTAGAATAATTATGTTAAGGTAAGATTTGAATGGAGAAAACTGATCTGAGAGCAGCGCTGCCTTTCGATCCTATCCGTATCGACGTGTGCCTCAGCGACACACTTGGCGAACGTTCTTTTTGCGTGGTGTTTTGAGAAACGCATGTTGCGTCTATCGGCCGTTTGTAGGGAAGCTGCATCATTAAAACACCCGTAAGCCTAACGCTTCGAACACACCGACTGCGTCATTGCATCACTGCTGCATAACATTTTGCGCAGCTAGGCAACTATACTGATGCAGGTACCTTTTGCAAATGGTCGCATGCGGTTGGACACATGGAGGAGAGAATCATTTTCGCAGTATCCTCAAAACCGTGTCTTTTTGACACAACTGCTGACAGCTACAGGGACATAAACACAAAAAATGCTGCTTGGAGACAAGTGTCCACGATAGTAGGATTGCCAGGTCAGTTTAGTAGTGAGCTTGTGCTAGATGTGGCTAGTTAGCGTTAGCTAGCTAACCTAGCCAATGAGGTGTGTGTGAAAGAAATAGTCATACCACCTTCTTCAAGGTTGGTCTCATTGTTGAAAGAGCCTACTCTGCCTATCTTGACTATTTATTATTGCGTTTCGCTCCAAAACTGCATTTTGGAGGGAAATTATATTATAGGCTCTCACAATTAATTTGAGGATGTCATCGAATAAATAATATACTTGGCAAATAAATAAATAAAAAATGTAAAGAAATTATGCAATCAAACTGTTTTTATGTAATCCCAAATTTTTACTGAATGTGTGCAAAAAAAAAATCTACATTCATATTTTGCTACTTTCTGTCAAGTCCACTCATACAATTTGATGCATACGTTCGATTTATCGAACGTATGCACCACACAGAACGCACTGCAACTGCCTCTGCAACGCAATGCTGCAAGGCAAATGCAGCGTTCCATTGGAAATGAATGTACTTCTGGTGTATCGAAACGCAATGACGCAGTCGGTGTGTTCGAAGCGTAAGTTCCCTCGCTATCAGGAAATCGGGCACAGAGCTGGAGAAAATGTATTTGGCACATTTTAGGTAGTTAAGATATTTAGCTGGCTAACATTAGTTGTGGGACTTTCAAGTGTAACTTTATCACCTCTTGCGCTGCGCAACAGTTGATCGTCATGTCAAGAAACTTAGATCGCGCCATGTGCTCTTTGTTTTTTTTTTGTTTTTTTTGTTTTTTTAAAAATGTTATCCCATTTTATCCCCAATTTTCGTGGTATCCAATCGCTAGTAATTACTACCTTGTCTCATCGCTACAACTCCCGTACGGGCTCGGGAGAGACGAAGGTCGAAAGCCATGCGTCCTCCGAAGCACAACCCAACCAGCCGTACTGCTTAACACAGCGCGCCTCCAACCCGGAAGCCAGCCGCACCAATGTGTCGGAGGAAACACCGTGTACCTGGCCCCCTTGGTTGGCGCGCACTGCGCCCGGCCCGCCACAGGAGTCGCTGGAGCGCGATGAGACAAGGATATCCCTACCGGCCAAACCCTCCCTAACCCGGACGACGCTATGCCAATTGTGCGTCGCCCCACGGACCTCCCGGTCGCGGCCGGCTGCGACAGAGCCTGGGCGCGAACCCAGAGACTCTGGTGGCGCAGTTAGCACTGCGATGCAGTGCCCTAGACCACTGCGCCACCCGGGAGGCCCCATGTGCTCTTTGTTAACAAACATACCATGTGACTTGCTCAATTGAATACTGACTTAAAATAAATAAAAAAAAATACAAATTATGGCATTAAATCATAGTGGGTATTTCAAAATACCCCGGTATACCGCCTAATACTAATCTTCTTTCTCTCTTCACTCCTCCAGATTCTAACCGCGAGTATGACCCGTCGGCACCCGTGACTGGCAAGTTTGATGCCCTTGACTTTGACACTTTACTGAAGCAGGCCCAGAAGAGTCTGAAGAGGTAACAGAGGTCAGCCCACTAGGGGCTCCACACTAAGACTTACCTCAGAGCCGTTGGCAGGCTCCTCCCACTATCATCGCTGGCTTCGCCTTGACCGAGGGTGTGGACCACAACGCACGGTCGATACATTAGCCAGCTAACATTAATTTACATGCAGATATAGCTCTTTTCTGGTTCATACAAGACCGTTTTAAAGCTGCAATCAGAAATTATAGAGTAATAGAACCTTTACATCTTGGTTTAAGGCATTGTACGAAGCTAATAAGGCATAGTTCTATTCAAGAGTCAAATGTAATCAATGTCATTGATTGAAGCAATATATCAGAATCATTATTCAGAAACTGTTGAATTGAGGAAGTCTGCCTTTTTTAATATGGATTGTTTGTGTGAAGTCATTTATGCCATGTTCACTTCAAGCCTGTCTATCTTTGAACTCTGAAATGCTATTTTTGGATTTTTTGACATGTTAGCTTTATAACACATTTTACTTTTTTGTGATATACAATGCATTCGGAAAGTATTCAGACCCCTTGACTTTTTCCACATTTTGTTACCTTACAACCTTATTCTAAAATGGGTTTAAAAAAAAATCTTCTCCCCTTCATTAATCTACACACAATACCTCATAATGACAAAGCGAAAACTGTTTTTTGAAATTTTTGCAAATGTATTAAAACATAAACTGAAGTATTCAGATCTTTTACTCTGTACTTTGTTTAAGCACATTTGGCAGTGATTACAGCCTTGAGTCTAATTGGGTATGACTCTGTAAGCTTGGCACACCTGTATTTGGGGAGTTTCTCCCATTCTTCTCTGCAGATCTGGACTCTGGCTGGGCCACTCAGGGACATTCAGAGACTTGTCCCGAAGCTACTCCTTCGTTGTGTGCTTAGGGTCATTGTCCTTTTGGAAGGTGAACCTTCAACCCAGTCTGAGGTCCTGAGCTCCATGGAGCAGGTTTTCATCAAGGATCTCTGTACTTTGCTCCGTTCATCTAACCCTCAATCCTGACTAGTCTCCCAGTCCAAAACATCCTCACAGCATGATGCTGCCACCATGCTTCACCTTAGAGATGGTGCCAGGTTTCCTCCAGATATGACGCTTGTCATTCAGGCCAAAGATCTTGGTTTCATCAGACCAGAGAATCTTGTTCTCATGGTCTGAGAGTCCTTTAGGTGCCTTTTTGCAAACGCCAAGCGGTCTGTCGTGCCTTTTACTAAGGAGTGGCTTCCGTCTGGCCACCTTACCATAAAGGCCTGATTGGTGAAGTGCTGCGGAGATGGTTGTCCATCTGGAAGGTTTTGCTATGTCCACAGAGGAACACTTGAGCTCTGGTTCTTGGTCTCCTCCCTGACCAAAGCCCTTCTGCCCCGTTTGCTCAGTTTGGCCGGGCTACCAGCTCTAGGAAGAGTTGGTGGTTCCAAACATCTTCCATTTAACAATGATGGTGGCCACTGTTCTTGGGGACCTTCAATAGTGCAGACTTTTTTTTTGGTACATTTTCCCAGATCTGTGCCCCAGCTCAACGGACAATTCCTTTCGACCTCATGGCTTGGTTTTTGCTCTGACATGCACTGTCAACTGTGGGACCTTACATAGGTGTGTGTGTGCGCCTTTCCAAATCATGTCCAATCAATTGAATTTACCACGTGGACTCATATCCAGTTATAGAAACAGCTCAAGGAAGATCAATGAAAACAGGATGCACCTGAGCTCAATTGAGTCTCATAGCAAAGGGTCTGAATACTTATGTAATTAAGGTATGTTTTTAATACTTTGGCAAAAATGTCTAAACCTGTTTTGCTTTGTCATTTATGGGGTATTGTGTCGATTTGAGAAAATAATTTAATAATTTTCTAATAAGACTAATGTAACAATGTGGAAAAGTCAAGTGGTCTGAATACTTTCCGAATGCAAAGTAGCTACCAGTCTTTGTTTTGGTTGTTTCTTTTGTTTTTGCAAGCTTACACCTTCTATTGAAGTGAAGATTTGTATGAAAAGATTAAAAGCAACAAAAAAAAGTAATAAAGGAAATGAGAAACTATGATTAACATTAGATTTGTCATTTTTAGATAACTATACTAAATATATTCATGTCACAATAATTGATATCAAACACATTTTAGAAGGTCTACAGTAGCATCAACAGTACTCAGAAGGGTAGCGCCATGATGGAGCCGGAGGCCAGCTAGTTTCAGTCCTCTGGATACGTTGACTTAGATACAAAACCTAGGAGGCTCATGGTTCTCGCCCCCTTCCATATACTTAGAGTAATTATGACAACTTCCAGAGGACATCCTCCAACCAATCGGCGCTCTTGCAGCATGATCCGACACCCAATAAAAGGATCAGAGAATGGATCTATACTGAATAAAAATATAAATGCAAAAATGTCAAAGATGTTATAGTTCATAAGGAAATCAGTCAATTGAAATCAATTCATTAGGCCCTAATCTATGGATTTTACATGACTGGGAATACAGATATGAGTCTTGGTCACAGATATCTCTTTTTTTTTTTGAAGGTAAGGGTGTTGATCAGAAAACCAGTCAGTATCTGGTGTGACCATCATTTGCCTCATGCAGCGCGATATGGGGTCAATTTCACGCCATATGTATTGAATTCAAAATAAAATAAATAGTGAACATGAAAGTTAGTTGAGAATGAAACATTCTCAAGGACGGGTGAAGTAATGAATGTTGATATCAAAAACCAAACAATTGAAAGCAAAATGTATAAGACAAAAATAAGACCTCAAAAGCAAAACGTGTAAGTAATTTTAAAGCGAGAGCAAAACTCTGACATGAGTAAAAAATATATTTGAAAACAAATGCAAAAATTGTTTTCAGTTAAACTTTCCCAGCGACCAATCCTATTGAATACATTTTGCCTACGCTCTTGCCTCCAACCCCCCCCTGTTGGTTACGCTACTCATATCTTTGCTTTCGATGTCTGTTTCTTTGCTTTCACTGACAGTCTTTTCGATTGCGAGTTTTGGCATTATTTTTCCATGAAGGGCGGGGGAGGCGTAGACAATGAGTCTCCATTGGTCCGCTAGTTTTGGAGAGACGGTTCGTCTTAAGAGTGTACAAATATTTGGGTGCGTGGGTTGATGATAAATTGAGCTTCACGTAGAGAACTTGATAAGGAAGCTCAAGCTTAAAATAGGATTTTATTACCGGCATAAGGCTTGTTTTTCTTTTGAGGCCAGGAAGGAGCTGGTACGATGTACATTACTGTCGGTTTTAGATTTTAGTGATGTTATATATATGCAGGCCTCAGCCACTACCCTGAGAGCACTTGATTCAGTGTATCATGCAGCCCTCAGGTTCATTACAAATCAGAAACGTTTAAAACATCACTGTGATCTCTACAGCGCTGTTGGCTGGTCGTCATTGACCTTGCGTAGGCTTAAACCCTGGTATACACTGATTTATAAGGCCATATTGGGTAAAATGCCATTATATCTCTGTTCTTTTTTAGTCAGGTCAGTAAATAAATATAAATTACGGTCCCATTCTGATTTGCTTCTAACAGTACCAAAAATTAGAACAGGTCATGGTAGAAATAGTTTTAGTTACTTAGCTCCGTGGTCCTGGAATTCTCTCCTGAACATTTTAAAATCTAGTTTCATTGGTGGAGTTTAAACACTTGATCGATGTATATATCATAGAAGAGTGTTTTAGAATAATTGTTTTTAGGCCAGCTGTTTTTAGTCAAGACGTTTGTGTTTTTAATGTAAAATGTTTTTGTTGTACTGTATGTGTGTTTATAGTTTTGTTTAATGTTGTGTTGGTGTATGTAAGTTGTTTTGTCGGAAACGTTGATCCCTCTGCTGCTATTGGACCAGGTCTCTCTTGGAAAAGAGATGTTATCTCAATGAGAAAAAACCTGTATAAATAAAGGTAAAATAAGACGAGCGTCGGAGCTGGTGTAGTATGATTCAATCTGAGCCCTGTATTGACGCTTTGCCTGTTTGATGGTTCGTCGCAGGGCATAGCAGGATTTGTTGTAAGCTTCTGGATTAGAGTCCCGCACCTTGAAAGCGGCATCTCTACCCTTTAGCTCAGTGCGAATATTGCCTGTAATCCATGGCTTCTGGTTGGGGTATGTACGTACAGTCACTGTGGGGACGACGTCCTCGATGCACTTATTGATAAAGACAGTGACTGATGTAGTTAACTCCTCAATGCCATCAGAAGAATCCCGGAACATGTTCCAGTCTGTGATAGCAAAACAGTCCTGTAGTTTAGCATCTGCTTCATCTGACCACTTTTTTATAGACCGAGTCACTGGTGCTTCCTGCTTTAATTTTTGCTTTTTGCTTGTAAGCAGGAATCAGGAGGATAGAGATGTGGTCAGATTTACCAAATGGAGGGCGAGGGAGAGCTTTGTACACGTCTCTGTGTATGGAATACAGGTGATCTAGAATTTTTTTCCCCTCTGGTTGCACATTTAACATGTTGATAGAAATTTGGCAGAACTGATTTAAGTTTCCCTGCATTAAAGTCTCCAGCCACTAGGAGCGCCGCCTCTGGGTGAGTGGTTTCCTGTTTGCTTATATCCTTATACAGCTGACTTATACAGTGCGGTCTTAGGGCCAGCATATGTCTGTGGTGGTAAATAAACATCCATGAAAAATATAGCTGAAAACTCTCTAGGCAAGTAGTGTGGCCTGCAATTTATCACAATATACTCTACTTCAGGCGAGCAAAATCTAGAGACTTCCTTAGATTTCATGCACCAGCTGTTGTTTACAAATATGCACAGACCCCCCCCCCCCCCCCCCCTCGTCTTACCGGAGTGTGCTGTTCTATCTTGACGGTGCAGCGTATATCCCGCTAGCTGAATATCCATGTCGTCATTCAGCCACGATTTCGTGAAACATAGGATATTACCGTTTTTGATGTCCCGTTGGTAGGATATTCGTGATCGTACCTCGTCTAATTTATTGTCCAATGATTGCACGTTGGCGAGTAGTATTGACGGTAACGGCAGCTTTCCCAGTCGCCTTCTCCGGGTCCTGACCAGGCATCCTGACCAGGTTTGGAGAATGTCTTGTACGCACAAGACATTCCGACCGACATTTCTTCTCAGGACCGACATTTCTTTGTTGTAGAAAAAATCTTTGTCTAATCCGAGGTGAGTGATTGCTGTCCTGATATCCAGAAGCTCTTTTTTGCCATAAGATACGGTTGCAGAAACATTATGTACAAAATAAGTTACAAATAACGCGAAAAACCCCCACATAATAGCACAATTGGTTGGGCGCCCGTAAAACCGCTGCCATTTCTTCCGGCGCCATTTTTGGGTTGCAAATCAAAATCAAATCAAATGTATTTATATAGCCCTTCGTACATCAGCTGATATCTCAGTGCTGTACAGAAACCCAGCCTAAAACCCCAAACAGCAAGCAATGCAGGTGTAGAAGCACGGTGGCTAGGAAAAACTCCCTAGAAAGGCCAAAACCTAGGAAAAAACCTAGAGAGGAACCAGGCTATGTCCTGGGCCAGTCCTCTTCTGGCTGTGCTGGGTGGAGATTATAACAGAACATGGCCAAGATGTTCATAAATGAGCAGCATGGTCAAATAATAATAATCACAGTAGTTATCGAGGGTGCTGCAAGTCAGCACCTCAGGAGTAAATGTCAGTTGGCTTTTTTAGCACGTCCGGTGAACAGGTCAGGGTTCCATAGCCGCAGGCAGAACAGTTGAAACTGGAGCAGCAGCAAGGCCAGGTGGACTGGGGACAGCAAGGAGTCATCATGCCAGGTAGTCCTGACGCATGGTCCTAGGGCTCAGGTCCTCCGAGAGAGAGAAAGAAAGAGAGAGAGAAGGAGAGAATTAGAGAGAGCATACTTAAATTCACACAGGACACCGGATAAGACAGGAGAAGTCCTCCAGATATAACAAACTGACCCTAGCCCCCCGACACATTAACTACTGCAGCATAAATACTGGAGGCTGAGACAGGAGGGGTCAGGAGACACTGTGGCCCCATCCGATGATACCCCCGGACAGGGCCAAACAGGAAGGATATAACCCCACCCACTTTGCCAAAGCACAGCCCCCACACCACTAGAGGGATATCTTCAACCACCAACTTACCATCCTGAGACAAGGCCGAGTATAGCCCACAAAGATCTCCGCCACGGCACAAACCAAGGGGGGGCGCCAACCCAGACAGGAAGATCACATCAGTGACTCAACCCACTCAAGTGACGCACCCCTCCTAGGGACGGCATGAAAGAGCACCAGTAAGCCAGTGACTCAGCCCCTGTAATAGGGTTAGAGGCAGAGAATCCCAGTGGAGAGAGGGGAACCGGCCAGGCAGAGACAGCAAGGGCGGTTCGTTGCTCCAGAGCCTTTCCGTTCACCTTCACACTCCTGGGCCAGACTACACTCAATCATATGACCTACTGAAGAGATGAGTCTTCAGTAAAGACTTAAAGGTTGAGACCTTTAAGCTGGAGTAATATGATCAAATTTTTTGGTTCTAGTCAGGATTCTAGCAGCCGTATTTAGCACTAACTGAAGTTTATTTAGTGCTTTATCCGGGTAGCCGGAAAGTAGAGCATTGCAGTAGTCTAACCTAGAAGTAACAAAAGCATGGATTAATTTTTCTGCATAATTTTTGGACAGAAAATTTCTGATTTTTGCAATGTTACGTAGATGGAAAAAAGCTGTCCTTGAAACAGTCTTGATATGTTCGTCAAAAGAGAGATCAGGGTCCAGAGTAACACCGAGGTCCTTCACAGTTTTATTTGAGACGACTTTACAACCATCAAGATTAATTGTCAGATTCAACAGAAGATCTCTTTGTTTCTTGGGACCTAGAACAAGCATCTCTGTTTTGTCCGAGTTTAAAAGTAGAACGTTTTCAGCCATCCACTTCCTTATGTCTGAAACACAGGCTTCTAGCAGGGGCAATTTTGGGGCTTCACCATGTTTCATTGAAATGTACAGCTGTGTGTCATCCGCATAGCAGTGAAAGTTAACATTATGTTTTCGAATGACATCCCCAAGAGGTAAAATATAGTGAAAACAATAGTGGTCCTAAAACGGAACCATGAGGAACACCGAAATGTACAGTTGATTTGTCAGAGGACAAACCATCCCAGAAACAAATTGATATCTTTCCGACAGATAAGATCTAAACCAGGCCAGAACTTGTCCGTGTAGACCAATTTGGGTTTCCAATCTCTCCAAAAAAATGTGGTGATCGATGGTATCAAAAGCAGCCCTAAGGTCTAGGAGCACGAGGACAGATGCAGAGCCTCGGTCTGACGCCATTAAAAGGTCATTTACCACCTTCACAAGTGCAGTCTCAGTGCTATGATGGGGTCTAAAACCAGACTGAAGCATTTCGTATACATTGTCTTCAGGAAGGCAGTGAGTTGCTGCGCAACAGCTTTTTCTAAATTTTTTGAGAGGAATGGAAGATTCGATATAGGCTGATAGTTTTTTATATTTTCTGGTTCAAGGTTTGGCTTTTTCAAGAGAGGCTTTATTACTGCCACTTTTAGTGAGTTGCATAACTATATTGTAATTTTCCATTAAAAAAAGTTGTTGGGAAAAGTATTTGTATCATTATTTTGTAGCAATTTTTTTATTAACCATGTCCAATATTTGTTAAGCAATAATAATAAAAAAGCTTAATGTTACTGTTAACTAATGTGAGCTATTCATGCAGTGCAAAGTGCAGTTCCAAAACAATCCAAAGGGTGGCAGCCTAGAACACAAATTAATGTTTAGCATCAAATAATGTTCTATTTACGTGCAATATAGCAAGATTGGGATTTTAGGCTGCCATCCTTTGGATTATGTTGAAACTGTGTAAACTCACATTAGCAGTAGGCTTGTATTATAACTGTAGAGTGAGTGGGGGGGGTTCAATTAGCTACAGGACAATATTTCTACCTATTTAATTACACAAAAACAAATACACCCCCTCCAACACCCCTGTAGTAACAACACTTCACAATTTTACACACATGTACATACCAGCATACAATCATACCATTATACAATCCTTTCACCAACTAAATATTCACAATGTTTGCGAGTTATATTACGCAGTACTTGAATGTTAGTCCATCCATAAAGATTAGAAATTAAATGAAACAGGAGGAGCAAACCTGTCTATGACTTCACTCTTTCCCAGGTGTGTTAGTATGTATATCTTTTTCAATTGTCATGATACATTCTATCTTGGATCATTGGGCTCCTAAACCAGGTATGTAGGCATCTTAATGCACTGAAAGATCTCTCACAGCTGCTTACTGGGATGGTCAGCGCGGCCTGTATGATTGCTTTCAGTGATAGGAACATATCAGGGTCTAACAGTTTGGACATGTCAGAAGTGGCATTTTTCTTTTTTTGAGAGGTAATGTTTAGCAAGAATTACTTCTTCTGGCTTGAGAGAAATATGACATGTTTGTCGTGTGTGGACCTCTATGCTCTCTCTGTACCTCCTGCTACTCTCTCTCGCTCCCATCTCTAATTTGCTGTCTGAAGTATTGCTTTCCTGGAGCTCCTATATTATTACAGAGACGGCATAGTCTCAGAGCCTTCTCAGTGAGTATTCTGATCAGACAAACACACACACAAGCAATATACAGTTGAAGTCGGACGTTTACATACATTTAGGTTGGAGTCATTAACTTGTTTTTCAACCACTCCACAAATGTCTTGTTAATAAACTATAGTTTCGGCAAGTCGGTTAGGACATCTACTTTGTGCATCACACAAGTAATTTTTCCAACAATTGTTTACAGACAGATTATTTCACTTACAATGCATTATATCACAATTCCAGTGGGTCAGAAGTTTACATACACTAAGTTGACTGTGCCTTTAAACAGCTTGGAAAATTCCAGAAAATTATGTAATGGCTTTAGAAGCTTCTGATAGGCTAATTGACATCATTTGAGTCATTTGGAGGTGTACTTGTGGATGTATTTCAAGGCCTACCTTCAAACTCAGTGTCTCTTTGCTTGACATCATGGGAAAATCAAAAGAAATCAGCCAAGACCTCAGAAAAAAATTGTAGACCTCCACAAGTCTGGTTCATCCTTGGGAGCAATTTCCAAACGCCTGAAGGTACCACGTTCATCTGTACAAACAATAGAACGCAAGTATAAACACCATGGGACCACGCTGCCATCATACTGCTCAGGAAGGAGATGCGTTCTGTCTCCTAGAGATGAACGTACTTTGGTGTGAAAAGTGCAAATCAATCCCAGAACAACAGCAAAGGACCTTGTGAAGATGCTGGAGGAAACAGGTACAAAAGTATCTCTATCCACAGTAAAACAAGTACTATATCGACATAACCTGAAAGGCCACTCAGCAAGGAAGAAGCCACTGCTCCAAAACGGCCATAAAAAAAACACTGGTTTGCAACTGCACATGGGGACAGAGATTGTACTTTTTGGAGAAATGTCCTCTGGTCTGATGAATTATAAATATAACTGTTTGGCCATAATGACCATCGTTATGTTTGGAGGAAAAAGGGGGACGCTTGCAAGCCGAAGAACACCATCCCAACCGTGAAGCACGGGGGTGGCAGCATCATGTTGTGGGGGTGCTTTTCTGCAGGAGGGACTGGTGCACTTCACAAAATAGATGGCATCATGAGGTAGGGAAATGATGTAGACATATTGAAGCAACACCTCAAGACATCAGTCAGGAAGTTAAAGCTTGGTTGCAAATGGATCTTCCAAATGGTCAATGACCCCAAGCATAGTTCCAAAGTTGTGGCAAAATGGCTTAAGGACAACAAAGTCAAGGTATTGGAGTGACCATCACAAAGCCCTGACCTAAATCCTATAGTTAGTTAGCTTAACGTTATCTGTCAGTGCAGCTTTTGAGTCAACATGTTGAAATGTAAGTTACTCGAATATGGCTTACTTGTGAGTTCAATAACTCTGAATAACATCTTCATGCGCTAACAACAAGTGCTATAGTAATAGCATGATAATTTAAAAAAATGGTTCTCAACTTTGCCCAACATATAATTTCTTAGGACAAATCAAAAATGACTTTGGAAAACCACTTTGACTCCTCCTCCTAAAGTGCCATCGTACACAGACACTATAGTTTTAGGCAGCACTAAAAGGGTAGGGCAGGCCAGGGCACATGATTGTAGTGTTCATTGCAGTGTAGCCTAGTTTGTTTTACACCATGCCAGCAGACCAAAAGAGTCGGGGCTGAGACAAAAATCAGTCAGGGCTAAAGCCCTGAAAGCCCGGGTCTGGTGACTCCAATGCCTATGGGACTGGAGTGCGGAGGTGTCGGGTGAGAGAAAAGCAGGTTGCGGTTGCCAGGGTTAGAGTAGAACAGAAAGTGTTGTATCCTGAAGCAGTGAAGAGAGTGGTAGAGAAAGATGGGTACAGGGTGAGGTTGGCGGCAGCTGCATTGAAGTAGTCGGGATGGAGAGATTTTACTGCAGAATATTTGCAGGGGGTGTTGAGTGGTAGTGTTTTGTCCTCCCAGACCGTTGGCTTGGAGTAGGATTAGATAGGGGTAAATAGTAGAATGGGGTGGTGTTTTTCACTTTTGTGTGTTGGCTAATAGTTGGCAGGGTCATTTTCCTTTTCCACAATTTTGTATTACTGGACGTTAATGTAGGTAGGCCGTGACTGGCCTCACACTCCAGTACAGTAGGTGGCGGTGTACGTACCCAAAAGTTGGATGCGAACCGTCAACCCAAAGAAGAAGATGTCCACTATCTTGGTTATGGAATTGTGTTTTGTCACAAAAGTCCGGTTGTGACTGGTTTGATCCAGTCTTCTGAGCATGCGCAATCGGTGTAAACAGGAAGAAGCTGCGAAAACCAGGGAAAATCTAGAAGACGAATATATATTCAACGGGGGAAAAATCATAACGTTCATTGATTACTCGTAATTGTATTATTTTAGCGCACGAATATGTCAACGAATATTATTCTGAATGAAGTATTTTAGCACAGCGGTACACGACGATAGTCAGCAACGTTACATTAGCTAGACTTTTTCTTTATTTTTTACAGATTGGCACCTAACTGAAGCTAGTAGCTGTCGTTTCGTTTAACTAGAAAATAGTTTGCAAGAATCTAATTTGGACAGACAAGTCGAGCAATATTTTTTCACACTGCGGCCTGTGAACAACGCCGGGGATTGTCAGTAAACTAACGTTACACGGTTCATTTCCCCTCTCCTTTCAAGTCGTCCGGGTGGCCTGCTAACCTCCTATTGTCGGAGTTTCGGGTCAGACTCCCCTCGTCCAAGCACGTTTTTTCCCCCAAACCCTGTCTGTTGCTAGCTACGAGAACAGACAGTCTATAGAAATGGTTCAGAAAGGTAAGGCGGTGGTGGGGACGTCTCAAGTGGAGGTTGAGGCGAGCCCAAGCTCGGGGCCGTCTGAGGCTGGTTCAGAAGCCCCTGGCTCAGTGGAAGAACCGAGAAGCATCGGGGTGGAACTATCGAGCCGCAGGAAATTCATCAGTGGAGTCGTGGAGGGTGAGTAGAACATATATTGAACAAAAATCTAATTGATTTGGTATAGTTAGTGATTTTCATGTTATGATTTTGATGCATACAAGATTAGCATACTAGTCAAATGCAGAAAGAATACCAGAATAATTAGAGAACAATTGTGATTATGCAGGACACTTATTAACACTCCATTGTACTATTAACAACTGCTCAAGGTCGATGACCCATTCGGAGGAATTATGGGATGTCATTATTTTAAAATCGATCACGGTCTGCTTTCCCAAAAGCATCATAAGGCTATCATTAGAAACTTCGTATGAGCATCTTAAAGCTGCAATATGTAACTGCTTGGGCCATCTGACCAAATTCACATAGAAATGTGAGTTATAGATCTGTCATTCTCATTGAAAGCAAGTCTATAAGCAGAGATCTTGTGTGCAACTGCAGCCTGCAATTCGGGGCGTTCCTGCATGTGGGTATTTCACATGCAATGGGATTCATGAACACCCCCCCTCGAGCATCCCATTGAATGTATTATCAGAATTTTTTTCGCCACCCGGAGTCCTCCTTGCTAGCTAGTGGGAGCGAAACCGGTAGAGAGTGTTCTTCGCTCCCGCCTACCGAACACCTGCACTCACTGTCGTTAACAGAACAGTGGGAAAACACTGCCTGACAGGCGGGGGTGAAAGGACACTGTCTACCGGTCTCCTCCCTCCTGCTAGCACAGCAGGTGGGAGGCTGGGGTGACACCAGGATGAAGGACACGGTCTACCGGTGTATGGCTACCTAGTTGCCGTTGTCCCTCCCACCCCTTCTTCTGGGTGGTTTATCAGCGGCTGGCATACAACGTGATTGTGCATTAACGCCACCTACTGTACTGGAGCGCTCCCACCTCCCGCCTGTCCTAGCTTCAAAATGTACCGATAGAGAAGCATAGAGTGTGTCCTGCAGATGCAGGAATACCCACATGCAGGAACGCCACGAATTGCAAGCCGCAATTGCACTCTTCTCCTAAGAAGCTGTAGATCTGAGTCACTTTAATAATTCTACCTACATGTACATATTACCTCAATTGCCTCGACACCGGTGCCCCCGCACATTGACTCTGTACCGGTACCCAGGGTTCAATTCCCACGGGGGGACCAGGATGAATATGTATGAACTTTCCAATTTGTAAGTCGCTCTGGATAAGAGCGTCTGCTAAATGACTTAAATGTAATGTTAAATGTACCCCCTGTATATAGCCCCGCTGTTGTTATTTACAGATTTTTTTTTAAATATTTTTTTTTATTTAACTAGGCAAGTCAGTTAAGAAGAAATTCTTATTTACAATGACGGCCTACCAAAAGGCCTCCTGCGGGGACGGGGGCCCTGGATATGTTTTTTAAAATAAGAAATACAATATAAAACACACATCACAACACTACATAAAGAGAGACCTAAGACCACAACATAGCAAGGCTGCAACACATGGTAGCAGCACAAAACATGGTACAAACATTATTGGGCACAGTCAACAGCACAAAGGTCAAGAAGGTAGAGACGACAATACATCACACAAAGCAGCCACAACTGTCAGTAAGAGTGTCCATGATTGAGTCTTTGAATGAAGAGATTGAGATAAAACTGTCCAGTTTGAGTGTTTGTTGCAGCTCGTTCCAGTCGCTAGCTGCAGCGATCTGACTAGAGTAGCGACCCATGGATGTGTGTGCTTTGGGGACATTTAACAGAATGTGACTGGCAGAACGGGTGTTGTATGTGGAGGATGAGCGCTGCAGTAGTTATCTCAGATAGGGGGGAGTGAGGCCTTAGAAGGTTTTATATATATAAGCATAAACCAGTGGGTCTTGCGACGGTTATACAGAGATGACCAGTTTACAGAGGAGTATAGAGTGCAGTGATGTGTCCTATAAGGAGCATTAGTGGCAAATCTGATGGCCGAATGGTAAAGAACATCTAGCCGCTCGAGAGCACCCTTACCTGCCAATCTATAAATGATGTCTCCGTAATTTAGCATGGGTAGGATGGTCATCTGAATCAGGGTTAGTTTGGCAGCTAGGGTGAAAGAGGAGCGATTACAATAGAGGAAACCAAGTCTAGATTTAACTCTAGCCTGCTGCTCTTTAATTATTTGTTTTCTTATCTCTTACTTTTTTTTAGGTATTTTCTTAAAACGTTATTGTTGGTTAAGGGCTTTTAAGTATGCATTTTACTGTAAGGTCTACACCTGTTGTATTTGGCGCATGTGACAAATAAAATTTGATTTGATCTGTTCTAATTGTTCTCTCTGTTCTATGTGAGCTATTTCTTAGCTTCCCTTTACTAAGTTTCGATCTTAAGTTTTGTACACCAGCTTCAAACAGCTGAAAATACAATAATTTTGGTTATGGAAAATACATTTTACAGCTCTATAGAATGTACAATGATTCTCTACACTGCTTGTTTTGTCACATAAACTGAAATTAGGTGAACTATTAGAATTTTAGAAACCTGGAAATTGCTCAGCGTTTCCTGCATAGTGCATCTTTAAATCTTCGAGCTGTTTCCCAAAGCCATTAACTTTGTATTTGAAAAGTTCGTAATCTAACGCCTGCCTCAGACCACTCGTTGAATCAAATCAAATTGTATTAGTCACATGCGCCGAATACAACAGGTGTAGACCTTACTGTGAAATGCTTACTTACGAGCCCCTAACCAACAGTGCAGTTTAAAAAATATATGGTTAAGAGATAAGTAACAAGTAATTAAAGAGCAGCAGCAAAAAATAACAATATATACGGGGGTTGCCGGTTCAGAGTCAATGTGCGGGGGCACCGGCCAGTTAAGGTAGTATGTACATGTAGGTAGAGTTATCAAAGTGACCATGCATAGATGACAACAGAGTGGAGGTGGTGGGGGGGCAAGGCAAATAGTCTGGGTGAACTAGATGTTCAGGAGTCTTATGGCTTGGGGACAGAAGCTGTTACACCGCCTGGTTTAGAGGTCCTGAATGGCAGGAAGCTTGGCCCCAGTGATGTACTGGGCCGTTCGCACTACCCTCTGTAGAGTCTTGCGGCTGGAGGTTGAGCAGTTGCCATACCAGGCAGTGATGCAACCAGTCAGGAGGATGCTCTCGATGGTGCAGCTGTAGAACCTTTTGAGGATCTGATGACCCATGCCAAGTCTTTTCAGTCTCTTGAGGGGGAATAGGTTTTGTCGTGCCTGCTTCACGACTGTCTTGGTGTGCTTGGACCATATTAGTTTTTTTTTTTTTTTTTTTAATAAATTTTCTCCCCTTTTCTCCCCAATTTTCGTGGTATCCAATCGCTAGTAATTACTATCTTGTCTCATCGCTACAACTCCCGTACGGGCTCGGGAGAGACGAAGGTCGAAAGCCATGCGTCCTCCGAAGCACAACCCAACCAAGCCGCACTGCTTCTTTAACACAGCGCGCCTCCAACCCGGAAGCCAGCCGCACCAATGTGTCGGAGGAAACACCGTGCACCTGGCCCCCTTGGTTAGCACGCACTGCGCCCGGCCCGCCACAGGAGTCGCTGGAGCGCGATGAGACAAGGATATCCCTACCGGCCAAACCCACCCTAACCCGGACGACGCTAGCCCAATTGTGCGTCGCCCCACGGACCTCCCGGTCGCGGCCGGCTGCGACAGAGCCTGGGCGCGAACCCAGAGACTCTGGTGGCGCAGTTAGCACTGCGATGCAGTGCCCTAGACCACTGCGCCACCCGGGAGGCCCATATTAGTTTGTTGGTGATGTGGACAGCTCTCAACCTTCTCCACTGTAGCCCCGTCAATGAGAATGGGGGCGTGCTTGGTCCTCTTTTTCCTGTAGTCCACAATCATCTCCTTTGTCTGATCACGTTGAGGGAGAGGTTGTTGTCCTGGCACCACACGGCCAGGTCTCTGACCTCCCTATAGGCTGTCTCGTTGTTGTCGGTGATCAGGCCTACCACTGTTGTGTCATCGGCAAATGTAATGATGGTGTTGGAGTCGTGCCTGGCCGTGCAGTCGTGGGTGAACAGGGAGTACAGGAGGGGGCTGAGCACGCACCCCTGAGGGAACCCCGTGTTGAGGATCAGTGTGGCGGATGTGTTGTTACTTACCCTTACCACCTGGGGGCGGGAAGTCCAGGATCCATTTGCAGAAGTAGGTGTTTAGTCCCAAGATCCGTAGCTTATTGATGAGCTTTAAGGGCACTATGGTGTTGAATGCTGAGCTGTAGTCAATGAATAGCATTCTCACATAGGTGTTCCTTTTGTCCAGGTGGGAAAGGGCAGTGTGTAGTGCAATAGAGATGCCATCGTCTGTGGATCTGTTGGGGCGGTATGCAAATTGGAGTGAACAGCAAAGTGCATCATTAGATGTTTTTTTTTTGGTTTATCCGCCTCTGTTTTTCTTTGTAATGACAGTAAAAAATATTGTTGGCACCTTCAATTATTGCAAATTTTTTCATAAATAGTATATTTCAACACTGCCTACTAAACTAAACCAACCAGATCTCCTGTACATACCCCTTGTGATGAAGGTAGCCAATGGCCTGCTTCTATCTACGATGTAAACACAGCCTCTTGTGAATACGCTAGCTACTGTCTGATGAAGAGGAAAAGATATAGGTAGCTAGCTTCCAGACTGAAATAAGAAATATATGTTTGAGTGCATTTGAAATATGCAGCGTACAATATGAATTGTCTTGTTCATATGAAGAGGTAACTACGTTGACCATTTAGCCAATTTATTGAAAGCTAGCCAATGTTAGACTAGCCTTCTACTGTAAATGTCAATTTGTGTTTCATGAGTTATCTCTTTGTCAGTGAATTCAATTGTTGAATCATGTTTTGGCATGATTATCTAATTTCAAGTAACTAACTGCAGGCTTAAAGAAATTCAATCATATACTTTGAATGGAAGCCCAAATAAAAGCCTGTAGATATAAAGGTGTGTCATGTATGCTAGAATGGAGATTTAAAAATGACCGTTGCATATTAGCCAGTACATATAGCATACCTTAAAATACAATATTCTCTAAAAACATTTGTACAATGTTGAGTTGTTAAGTTACCAGAGTTTGATTTCTAAAACAGATGAGTTCTCAAACAGCAGCTGCCCTATACCATGGTGAGCATGCATAATGTTGGATGCATTGGAATTTAAGGTATGGAAAATGAGGAAGAGCCTGTAGGATTATAGAAAAAGCAGTTGGGAAATGAATGTTTGACTTTCAAATACTAAATGTTCATTGAATGGGAGTATATTTAGGTGGTTTAAATGATTACATTTCCTACTAACCTTCTAAAAGTTGAGTGCTAAGATCTTGTCAATAAATTCATTATTCTACTAACTACGACTGAGTGTGAGACATGTTTTCCATAATGTACATTTCATGCATATACATACAGACAAAACACATCACACATACTGTTTCACCATTTATTGAGTATGGAGGTAAATAGCCAAAGTGTCTTAGGTAGTATTTGAAGTATCTAAGTATAGTGTAACCTACCAATCCATGTATATCAAGTGCCGTGGAGGGCACAATCTTAAAATGTTGCAGTCCAGAAATGAGAGCTTTACCATCTATGCCAAAAACCTGGGCCACTGTTGGAGGCTACAGTCGTGGCCAAAAGTTTTGAGAATGACGCAAATATACATTTTCACAAAGTTTGCTGCTTCAGTATCTTTAGATATTTTTGTCAGATGTTACTATGGAATACTGAAGTATAATTACAAGCATTTCATACGTGTCAAATGCTTTTATTGACAATTACAAGAAGTTGATGCAGTCAATATTTGCAGTGTTGACCCTTCTTTTTCAAGACTAGAGGTCGACCGATTAATCGGAATGGCCGATTAATTAGGGCCGATTTCAAGTTTTCATAACAATCGGAAATCGGTATTTTTGGACACCGATTTGTTTTATTAATCTTATTTATTTAATCTTTATTTAACTAGGCAAGTCAGTTAAGAACACATTCTTATTTTCAATGACGGCCTAGGAACGGTGGGTTAACTGCCTTGTTCAGGGGCAGAACGACAGATTTTCACCTTGTCAGCTCGGGGGATTCAATCTTGCAACCTTACAGTTAACTAGTCCAACACTCTAACCACCTGCCTCTCATTGCACTCCGAGAGGAGACTGCCTGTTACGCGAATGCAGTAAGCCAAGGTAAGTTGCTAGCTAGCATTAAACTTATCTTATAAAAAAACAATCAATCATAATCAGTAGTTAACTACACATGGTTGATGATATTACTAGTTTATCTAGCGTGTCCTGAGTTGCATATAATCGATGCGGTGCGTATCGTTGCTCCAATGTGTACCTAATCATGAACATCAATGCCTTTCTTAAAATCAATACACAGAAGTATATATTTTTAAACCTGCATATTTAGCTAAAAGAAATCCAGGTTAGCAGGCGATATTAACCAGGGGAAATTGTGTCACTTCTCTTGCGTTCATTGCACGCAGAGTCAGTGTATATGCAACAGTTTGGGCCGCCTAATTTGCCAGAATTGTACGTAATTATGACACAACATTGAAGGTTGTGCAATGTAACAGAAATATTTAGACTTATGGATGCCACCCCTTAGATAAAATACGGAACGGTTCCGTATTTCACTGAAAGAATAAACGTCTTGTTTTCGAGATGATAGTTTCCGGATTCGACCATATTAATGACCTAAGGCTCGTATTTCTGTGTGTTATTATGTTATAATTAAGTCTATGATTTGATAGAGCAGTCTGACTGAGCGATAGTAGGCACCAGCAGGCTCGTAAGCATTCATTCAAACAGCACTTTCGTGTTTTTCGTTGTGCGTCAAGCATTGCGCTGTTTATGACTTCAAGCCTATCAACTCCCGAGATTAGGCTCGTGTAACCGATGTGAAATGGCTAGCTAGTTAGCGGGGTGCGTGTTAATAGTGTTTCAAACATCACTCGCTCAGAGACTTGGAGTAGTTACTCCCCTTGCTCTGCATGGGTAACGATGCTTCGAGGGTGGCTGTTGTCATTGTGTTCCTGGTTCGAGCCCAGGGAGGAGCGAGGAGAAGGACGGAAGCTATACGGTTACACTGGCAATACTAAAGTGCCTATAAGAACATCCAATAGTCAAAGGTTAATGAAATACAAATGGTATAGAGAGAAATAGTCCTATAATAACTACAACCTAAAACTTCTTACCTGGGAATATTGAATACTCATGTTAAAAGGAACCACCAGCTTTCATATGTTCTCATGTTCTGAGCAAGGAACTTAAACGTTAGCTTTCTTACATGGCACATATTGCACTTTTACTTTCTTCTCCAACACTTTGTTTTTGCATTATTTAAACCAAATTGAACATTTTTCATTATTTATTTGAGGCTAAATTGATTTTATTGATGTATTATATTAAGTTAAAATAAGTGTTCATTCAGTATTGTTGTAATTGTCATTATTACAAATACCAATTAAATCGGCCGATTTTTTTAATGTATCTGCTTTTTGGTCCTCCAATTATCGGTATCGGCGTTGAAAAATCATAATCGGTCGACCTCTATTCAAGACCTCTGCAATCCGCCCTGGCATGCTGTCAATTAACTTCTGGGCCACATCCTGACTGATGGCAGTCCATTCTTGCATAATCAATGCTTTGAGTTTGTCAGAATTTGTGGGTTTTTGTTTGTCCACCTGCCTCTTGAGGATTGACCACAAGTTCTCAATGGGATTAAGGTCTGGGGAGTTTCCTGGCCATGGACCCAAAATATCGATGTTCTGTTCCCCGAGCCACTTAGTTATCACTTTTGCCTGATGGCAAGGTGCTCCATCGTGCTGGGAAAAGGCATTGTTCGTCACCAAACTGTTCCTGGATGGTTGGGAGAAGTTCCTCTCGGAGGATGTGTTGCTACCATTCTTTATTCATGACTGTGTTCTTAGGCAAAATTGTGAGTGAGCCCACTGAGAAGCAACCCCACACATGAACGGTCTCAGGATGCTTTACTTTTGGCATGACACAGGACTGATGGCACCGCTCACCTTGTCTTCTCCGGACAAGCTTTTTTCCGGATGCCCCAAACAATCGAAAAGGGGATTCATCAGAGAAAATGACTTTACCCCAGTCCTCAGCAGTCCAATCCCTGTACCTTTTGCAGAATATCAGTCTGTCCCTGATGTTTTTCCTGGAGAGAAGTGGCTTCTTTGCTGCCCTTCTTGACACCAGGCCATCCTCCAAAAGTCTTCGCCTCACTGTGCGTGCAGATGCACTCACACCTGCCTGCTGCCATTCCTGAGCAAGCTCTGTACTGGTGGTGCCCCGATCCCGCAGCTGAATCAACTTTAGGAGACGGTCCTGGCGCTTGCTGGACTTTCTTGGGCGCCCTGAAGCCGCCTTCACAACAATTGAACCGCTCTCCTTGAAGTTCTTGATGATCCGATAAATGTTTGATTTAGGTGCAATCTTAATGGCAGCAATATCCTTGCCTGTGAAGCCCTTTTTGTGCAAAGCAATGATGACGGCACGTGTTTCCTTGCAGGTAACCATGGTTTACAGAGGAAGTACAATGATTCCAAGCACCACCCTCCTTTTGAAGCTTCCAGTCTGTTATTCGAACTCAATCAGCATGACAGAGTGATCTCCAGCCTTGTCCTCGTCAACACTCACACCCGTGTTAACGAGAGAATCACTGACATGATGTCAGCTGGTCCTTTTGTGGCAGGGCTGAAATGCAGTGGAAATGTTTTTTGGGGATTCAGTTCATTTGCATGGCAAAGTCCCTCTTGACTTTGCAGTTAATTGTAATTCATCTGATCACTCTTCATAACATTCTGGAGTATATGCAAATTGCCATCATACAAACTGAGGCAGCAGACTTTGTGAAAATTAATATTTGTTGCATTCTCAACTTTTGGCCACAACTGTACAAAGTAGCCCATTGATATGACCTGGCAGAATTATATTATTATTTTCGTCAATCCAGTGGGTATTTGTTTCACAAACTCTACCATCACATGTGCTACAAAAAACACTGTTAAACAACAGCCTCTTGCTACAGTATGTGTGGAAAACACTGATCAAGGAGGAGCCTGATGCAACACCCATACAGTCTTCAGGGCACACACATGGCAGCTGAATGTACACAGCCAGGGGAATAGATAGGGATGGATGTCTGCAGGCCTGGAATGTTTGATGTGTGTGTTAAAGGGATACTGTGAGATTCTGTCATTTAAGATTCTTTCAATTTTCTACTTACCCAGAGTCGGATGAACTCGTGGATACCGTTTTTATCCAGTCATTGCTCTCGCTAGTTAGCATTGGCTTGCAAAACGTCAGCTAACTTCCTTCATACTGCACGCTGAGAGATTCAAATAGCATCCATAAGCCTCTGGGTAAGTAGAACAAGGGCTTAAATGACAATTTTTCTTCTTTTGTTTGCAACAGGCTTCTACGGCCGGCCATGGACAATGGAACAAAGGAAAGAGCTGTTCAGGAGGTAATTTAATAGTTATGTACAGCAGGCTGGCATATGGTGTTGAATAGTGCTCTATCATAATGGGATCAGTGAATGTACTGAAGTTTTCAATATCATCAAATTAGAAATGGCTTAAATCAATTTAGTCAATATGTTCTGTGATAAACAAACCATGTCACACAAAGCCTGTGTTAATCACAATATGTGTTGTTCCCTAGACAGCAGAAATGGGGCTTGAACACATACCTCTACGCGCCTAAAGATGACTACAAACACAGGATGTTCTGGAGAGAGATGTACTCAGTAGAAGAAGCAGGTAAGGTTGTCTCATCATGGTCATGGGTTGAACTGATTCCTGTCACATATACAGACAAATATGTAATAAACAAACGAAAGTGCACAGGTGTTGCTGCTTGTGCTTCTTGCGATAGTGCTCTGCTTTGATAAAGAAGCTTGCTCTGAAACGCGTCAGCATGAAACATTTTCGAAGGGAATTAAGTTGCCGCCTTGAACCTACTCATAGCATTTGTTTTACATTCCTATGTCTGAGCACCCCTTCAGCATTTCAGGACATATTTGAAATATTAGTTACAATACAGCGATGTCATAAACAAACCATGCCTCACATATTTCACATCAATACTGAGTGTGTGTGAGTGGGTGTCACGCTGATGTGAAATAGTATCTGTAACTAATGCTTCTCTCTCTTATAGAACAACTGATGACCCTGATCAGTGCTGCAAAGGAGTATGGGACCGAGTTCATCTATGCCATCTCCCCAGGCCTAGACATCACCTTCTCTAACCAGAAAGAAGTGTCCACACTCAAGAGGAAACTGGACCAGGTAACCAACTGGACCAACTGTTAAAAATGATTTTTTTAAATGCATCTCCTCCTTTCAGACGACGCACTAAAATAACTCCTTATGAGTTTATAGAGATTTTAGGATTGGGTTAGAGGAGTACTATCTTGCTAATAACGATAATCTTTCACCACAGTTAAGAATGTAGGCCTATAGTCTTATCTACATCCTTGATGGAATACATAGCCTCTACATCCTTGACGGTCTGCACTCGCTCGTTTGCCGGAGTCTTAACATAACATATCATTATTCATTCTCTCCCTTAGGTGACTCACTTTGGCTGCAAGTCATTTGCCTTACTGTTTGACGACATCGACCACAACATGTGCCCCGCCGACAAGGAAGTGTTCAGCTCCTTCGCCCATGCCCAGGTGTCCATCACCAACGAGATCTTTCAGTACCTGGGAGAGCCTGAGACCTTCCTCTTCTGCCCCACAGGTAACACACACACATTGAAGTGCTGTGGACAGGTACAGTAGATCCAAACTAGTTCATATCCCACATGTATGTTGTTACTGAAATTTGGTCTGGATTCAAAGTTGAAGGAAGATATAGATTTCATGTATGTTTTTCATTGTCTCCCTAAACCAGAGTACTGTGGAACGTTCTGCTACCCCAATGTGGCCCAGTCTCCCTACCTGCACACAGTGGGAGAGAAGCTGCTGCCTGGTATTGAAGTGCTGTGGACAGGTACAGTAGATCCAAACTAGTTCATATCCCACATGTTTTGGCACTCATTAGATGGAATTAACCGTACCATTATAAGATAAAAACACAGTAACGGACCTTGTAACACATTTTTTAATATACTTTAGAACTTGCATGACTCCTACATCTATGTGACATTATGTTTCTAGGTCCTAAGGTGGTATCCAAAGACATTACAGTGGAGTCCATAGAGGAGGTCTCTAAGATCCTGAAGAGAGCTCCGGTAATCTGGGACAATATCCATGCCAACGACTACGACCAGAAGCGTCTGTTCCTGGGGCCGTACAAGGGGCGCTCCACAGAGCTCATCCCCCGCCTCAAGGGGGTTCTCACCAACCCCAACTGTGAGTTCGAGTCCAACTTCGTGGCCATCCACACCCTGGCCACTTGGTACAAGTCCAACATGAACGGAGTGCGCAAGGATGTCGCCATGAGTAAGTCTGACTTGATTTCTGGCACATTCGGTTTCGGGTACTATGAAATTACACATAATATCATCGTCATGGGTACGTCTGACCGGGATGGACTTCATTTATTTAATTATTTATTTATTCACTTACTTTATTAGGTTTATTCGTCAGGGACATTATGTTCTGCAATGTGCCAGATTGAGCTAAAAATACAAATTTCTTAAAGCAGGGATGTACAGCTTTGGTCCTCACGACTGCTGTGTGTGTTGGTTTTCATTGTTGTCCTGAATCTGAGAGTGTTATTGCCAATTAATGACAATAATTGATTAATGAAGTTCAACATAGAAACCAAGAGCAGTAGGACAGGACTGTAACCCTTGTAGTCATCCCTGTCTTAAAGGCTTAGGGTCTTTAGCAGTGGTTCTGCTTGTTAATTCATGTGTGAATTCCTCAGGGTATCGTGTTGGAGACACGTGTCTATTTGGAGAACCAGTGAATGTTTTGGTATTTGTAGAGTAGGGTCACTCACCGTCACACAAGGTACACGAAATGGCTGCCAAAGTCTCGTGTCTGTTTGGTTTTTAATGACACAAAATATTAGATCTATCCTCGAAAGAGGACAGCATTGTGTCTATTCAGATTACATGGCTTTCAATTAAATCCAATCACGTTATTGATTACTCCAATAGAGGAAGGGAAGGAGGCACTTTCACAGTATTCAAACAGGCTTGTACATACATTACACCTGGTAATGGTGATCTGTTTGGTTATCAGTGTGGCAGCCCCCGCACCTCTCCAAAACCTGTATGTGTCTTTTGAGGGGTTGGGTTAAAAGCAGAACTCAAATTTCAGTTGGATTTTGTGTGAAATTTACCAATAAAGTAATCTTAATCTTATTTATCTCCCTTCTCTCCCTCCCTCCCTTCCCCCCTCTCTCTCCTTCCTCCATCCTCCTCCCTCCTCTTAGCGGATGGAGAGGACAGTACTGTGTCTATCCAGATCAAGCTGGAGAATGAGGGCAGTGATGAGGAGTTAGAGACAGACATGTTGTACAGCCCTCAACTGGCCCTGAAACTGGCCCTCACAGAGTGGCTGGGGGAGTTTGTAGTGCCTCACCAGTACAACAGTAAGAACCGTCACCTACCTATCATCTCTCATTTATACAACGGGTGGGTCTAATCCTGAATGCTGATTGGTTAAAAGCACATTCCAGCCGGCCACAAGTTACCACCGGCTAAATCTATGACGTTAAAATGCGTATTTACCCAGTTCCCTCTGACTGCGCGATCCACTGTCTCATCAGCCCAGTCAGGCACTTTATAAACTGTATCTCCTATAAAAAGCATCTAGACATTATCTCACATTTCTTTCAGACTAACATTTTATTTTTAACAGCAGAGATTTGTATAAACCTTGCTGTCTATCTCTGACATTTGCAACATTATTTCAATATTCAAATTCGATCTCCAACTGTCCCATAGTAATGAACGTGTCTAGACAGAGGAAGGCAGCGTTTCTCAGCCAGTCGAAATCATGAATCAGCTGGCATAATTTAGACTGCTAGTTTGCAGTCTTTCCTGCTTCAGTTTAAAGATATTGTGTTAGCTGTGTTGTTTACTAGCTCCTCTGAGTAACAGTGTCCTGACGTGAGAGTCCATTTTCTATGCCAGGTGAAATCGTGCCTCATTATCTTATTGTTCAGGATGTATCCAAATAAATGTCACTAGAAAACAGCTTAAACAAATGCAAATGCAGCTACTTTTGTTATTCTGTCTGCACTGTTTGACATGACTGTAAGTTAGCTGTAGTTGGCTAGCTTTTTTCTATATATATATATCCATATATATATTTTTTTATATATATATATATATATATATTTTTTTTAGGGGATGGACCAGCTTTAATATTGCGGATAGATTGTTGCTTTGTAGTTGGCTAGCTAGCAAGGAAGGGATAAGAACATTGCCAGCCAGTATGGCAATGGAACATTTTAGAACGAACGATTGGGTCGCGTCCATAGATACAGAACAAAAAGACTGAACGACTGGGTCGCATCTCTGTCAACAGAGCCAATAGAACAAACGACCAGCTGGATTGGGTAGCAACCCTAGATTTGTGTCGGGACTATATCTTGTGGAAGGATGAAATAGTATGAATAAATGCATCAAAATAATGTTTTTAATGAAAAAATGTCAATCATTATTTCGAATATTTTGGTAACCCGTTGTATAAAAGTGATAATGCCCTCGAAGCCAGTGTTTGGATTATATATTGGAACGGTTTGCCAGCCCTCGACTTCGTCTTGGGCCTAAACACCCGTGCCAATATATCCTCCGAACACCTGCTTCTCGGGCATTGTCACTTAAATAACTTAAATAATGTGTGTGTGTTTCCTTACTTCATACTGTATCATTTGGAACAATGTTAAATGTCTCTAAAAATTCAGCACTGGATTTCAAACACTTATTTCACTCATGCATTAAAGCTAGCCATTCTATTTTTGTTGAGTATGTTGATATTTGTTATAAAAGCCTCTTGTATAGCATGTTGACAATGTCTCTGTTGTCTCCTCTCCAGGTCGCCAGGTACCCCACAGCGGAGCTAAGAGTTCAGCTATTGACGTGTCATCACCAGGTGCCTCCTCCCTCTGCTCTGCTACTACAGTCACTACAGTGTTCCAACAGCCCATCATGACCCCCACAGGCGCCCCCGACCCCAACAACCACCCCATGGCCAAGAGACTGCAACAACAACAAGAGGTGGAGGAGGTAGTTACTGATTTAACTTAGATCATTTTTATATTAGATAGGGTAGAACATACAGTATGCAGTGCACATCCAATGGTTTTAAGTTGGTTTCCCTGGTTTGTCTCTGTTGTGTCAAGTCTCACAGTCTACATACAGTACAACAAAACAAAATATTTCATTGCAACTGATCAAGAATAAACACACAATTCTACATGGGCTCACCAAGATGGTGAGGCAATAACTTGTTTCCTAAACGTTTTCTAAGTGTTTCTAATGTTGTTCAGGTGGATGTTGAGAAGAAGGAGTCTGACGAAGAGCCCATGGAGATGGTTGTGGAGAAACCAGATGAGACGGACCCAGAGTCAGACCCTGTAGCAGAGGCTGCAACTGAGACCAAGAGCAGCCTGGTCCTTATAGACCAGATGGCAGAGGATCTGAAGCCCATGGACACAGACAGGGAAGTCCTGGTTCCTGAGTCCAAGTCTCCAGAGGAGGACATTGACATGGCCCCCATGCAGACAGACGAACAGCTCAAACAGGTAAGTCGTTTGTGTGTGTGTCGGAACTGGGTTCAAATACATGTTTTACTATTTGTTATTTAAATACTTATGTTCTGTGTATTTTCAAATAATATGGCCCTAATCAACTACTTCTATTGAAAGTATTTGAAAGTATTTTCAAAACAATTCCTACAAATAGCTTAGTATTTGAAACTATTTTCAAATACATTATTTCAAATACCAGACCTGGGTTCAAATGCATGGGAGTATTTAAATATTTGTATTTTAAAATACTCAAATACACAGACAAGTGTATTTTAAAATACATGCCAATACTTTCCAAGTGTATTTCCAAATGCATTCCAATATTCAACTACTTTTATTTTCAAACAAGAAATATACAAATACTTACTTTCAAATGTCTTTATGTCGGGAATATATCTTCAAGAGTGTTTGAACCCAGTTCTGGTGTGTGTGACGTACGTGTGTGTGTCCGTGACTCAGATTTTCCAAAGTGATTTGCAATTAAGTGACTTATGTTTAAACAATTACTTTTATTTGTCTTTCAGGATGTCTTTGTGCCTGGTCCCAATGAGAAGGCATTGTACACGGCAGAGCCTCTCTCTCTGGAGGACCTGACCCTGCTAGCTGAGCTCTTCTACCTGCCCTATGAATACGGACCCAAAGCCCTGCACATGCTCAAGGAGTTCAACTGGCTACGGGCCAATAGCAGCACCGTCAGCGTCAACTGCGAGGGCAAGGAACCAGAGAAGGTAGGTGGAAGGGAAGTAGGGGATGGAGGGATGGGTAGGGAGGAGGGAGATTATCCCTAAATTAGCCTTGTTAGTCATTAGAAGTTTTTCTGATATTCAGAGCTATGAAATATTCAGGTGTGGTGGTGATCACCACTGTGGTACAAAATGGTAGTTGTGTAGTACCTTTATGCAGCCATTGGGGGTGGGTCTAAAACACTGAAACTGTATCTATGCAGTGGCACACACAATGTAAAATCTCCTCACAGAAATGACCGTTTTGTTGTGTCGATACATTTAGTTCTAACTAAGGCTGTGGATGAGGGGTCGCTCAAGATGGCGGCATGAGAGGTTGTAAAATCTCTAGCTGAGGAACAATTTTACAAAGTTCTCACAAAGTTGTTCATTTTAGGCTGCAGTTGCAACAAAAACGAAGTTTGGACACACCTACACATTCAAGGCTTTTTCTTTACAACAAAACTATGAAATAACACATGGAATCATGTAGTAACCAAAAAAGTGTTAAACAATCAAAATATATTTTATATTTGGGATTCTTCAAAGTAGCTACCCTTTGCCTTGATGACAGCGTTGCACACTTGGCATTCTCTCAACCAGCTTCATGAGGTAGTCATCTGGAATGCATTTAAATTAACAGGTGTGCCTTGTTAAAAGTTAATTTGTGGAATTTCTTTCCTTCTTAATGCGTTTGAGCCAATCAGTTGTGTTGTGACAAGGTAGGTGTGTTATACAGAAGATGGACCTATTTGGTAAAAGACCAGGTCCATATTATGGCAAGAACAGCTCAAATAAGCAAATAGAAACGATGGGGAAAGAAATTGCTTGTGTCAAGAGAGAGAAATAATATAATGACTTGAGATGTAAATTAATGATCAATTACTCCAAATAAAAATCCAAAAGAAATCTCTCAGCATGTTTCCCAATTTTATCAGAATCTGTATACATCAGCCCAGTCAACTTCCAATATGGATTTTTTTGGGGGGGACAATGTAGCAAACACTGCTATGAAGATTTATAATGATTTCAGGGATTTTTGTGACGAGTTGTCTGAAATTGAGGTAACAGATTGTATTAAAAGCCTTAAGGACTATAGATTCCCTGGAAGTGATGGTTTAACAAGCAAGTTATATAAAACATTCAATGATCGATTGATTCCTTTCATTCTTACTATGTTCCAAGAATCAATAGAAAAGGGGGAGTTACCGGCTTCCTTAAAGCAAGGTGTAATTACTTTGATTTCCAAACCTAATAAGGCTAGTCTTTTATATAGACAACTAGAGGCCCATTAGCCTGTTGAATAATGAACAAAAGTTATTTGCCCTTGTATTTGCTAAGAGGTGGAAACAAGATTTATGTCATATAATTGATGAAGAACAGTCTGGTTTTATGTATGGTCAACACATTAGTAATAACATCAGGTTGATCTTAGATATGATTGACTATAATAACCTCATCCTTGATCATTTTCTCAAGTTTGTAGATTTAATAAAGCTTTTGACACTGTAGAACATGAGTTTGTTCATAGCAGTATGTTTTTGGGGGTTTGGTGACTTTTTTAAGCAGTCAACTTTATACAGTGGTTGTATTAGCTCTGTGAAATTAGCGCACGGGACATCTCAAAGATTTGATGTTGGACATGGCATTAGGCAGAGGTACCCAATTAGCATTTATATTTGTGTTTGTTACTCAAATTATGGCTTTTCATATCAAGAAAGGGAATTTTCAAGGTATTTCAGCAATGAATTTAAACTATGATACCACCATATTTTTGAGAGACAAGAATAGGGTTTCTAAAGCAGTTTCCTGTATGGTAGAGTTTTTCTTGAAAATAAATAAGAAATTGAACCTCTAGTTACTGAGAGATTATTTCAAATGGTCAGGTTTTATTGTCTGAAGCTGATGGTTATCCAGGTCGGGTTATCCATGTCTTGTTATCACTTGACTTATCCCCATTTATAATTTTATTTGGAGGAACAAGCCTCACTATCTATGGAAAGATATTCTCAGTAATCCAAAGAACACGGATACCTTGAGGTTTTAGATTTCAATACTCTAAATAATACTTTGAAAATAAATTGGATTCTGAAGTATATTAAGAACCAAAATAGTATTTGGAATGTCTTCCGTGTGTATTTATTTGACTCTTGGTGGTTTAGAATTTCTGCTCCGGTGTAAATTTTATGTTGATAGAAATCCTTCTAGAATTGGCCAAATTCCACGAGCAGGCACTTTTAGCTTGGATGTTAGCATATAAACACAATTTTCCCCCTCACAGATACTTTCTATGGAACAACAAAGATATATTATTTAAAAATAAGTCTTTTTTTCTTAACTGGTTTAAGAACAAAAATATTTTCCTTGGGCAGTTACTGAATGAGGATGGATATCTACTCTTATATGGGGAATTTCTTGATAATTGTAGAATTCCCATAACCATGAAAGAATATGCAATTGTTTTTGATGCGATTCCAATATTATTATTTATTTTTTGTATTCCTCTGTTTGATGTAAGTAACATCGATTTACATGAAAATATACTCATTGGCCATATTAACATCCTAAAAGATAAATAATAGTAATAAACAGATTAGGAATATTGTTTGATACTACATTTACCTCAGCAAGATTGTTTTGGTTGAATATCTATGGTATATACAAAGGGGGAAAGCATGGAAAATATTGTATCAGTAACATGGTAAAGGAAGTTTCATTTAAAATCATACATATAATTTATCCTGTGAAACAACATGTTTTGGAAAGATTCAAGCTGAATATTGACTAATTGTGATTTCTGTGGAATGGAGGAAACCCTTTTTCATAAAAAATTGTTTTACCTGTATTTATAGTATAATGTTTTGGATTGACATATAGAACTTTGTTACAAAGAAAACAAGACCAGTTGTAATATTTAATTGTTTTGATATAATGGTTTATTTGAGAAATTCTGACATTAATAAAGATGTTGTATATTGAATTAATAATAGGCACATTTCATATTCACAAATGCAAATGGTCTAATTCAAAACCTAACTTTTTTCACTTTATAAATGAATTAAACAATATGGCACTACTCTAACTAAAATGAAAAACAAGAAGGCAATTAAAACTTGTATTATTAATGAATATGATTTGTTTGTTTAGGATTCCTGGCAATGTAAAACGTTTGTTTGCATGTGACTATTCCTTGTTTGTTTGTTAATAAAACATATATTTTTTAAAAGACTGTGGATGAGTTCTATCAGTGACCATGGTACCATTGGAGATGTTTTCTTTAAACAAGTCTCAACTGGGTCATGTTCATTAAGCACCAAACAGAAGAAAATGGACATAAACAGGGAGAGACTACCAGGATTTTAGTCATTTAGCAGATGCTCTTATCCAGAGCAACTTAGTGCATTCATCTTAAGATAGCTAGGTGGGACAACCACATATCACAGGCATAGAAAGGGGGGGGGGGGGGGGTATTTAAGATTCTGTTTAAAGACATAGGGTGCCCTAAAGAACACCACCCTGTTGTCTGCCCCCAGGTTGTGGAGTGGAAGTCCCGGGCGGAGAAGTTTGAGGAGATGTGTTGTTCGGTCATCCAGATGTTCACCAGGCTGTCTAATTCAGCCAACCGCACCATCCTCTACGACCTCTACCCCTACATCTGGGACATCAAGAGCATCACCTCCATGGTCAAGTCCTTTGTCCAGTGGCTAGGTACGCACAGACACACACACGCTCACACAACCACACTCATATTAGGCAGGGCAAACCCGTTTTGGTGATTTCTGATATATCATCAAATTAAATCAATCGCGGCACATTTTTGGAATCATTCAGCAGTTTTTACCTGATTTAAGTACAATGCCATTGGAAATTAATGCTGACACTGCCTCCTGTTTACAATACATTTTCATAAATAGCCCAATGTCAAAACAATTTTAATGTGTCCAAATCAATGACTAATATGCAGAAACAGTTTGTGACACTTAGAACATTTTATGTTTCTGTTTTCAATCTACACATACATGTACAACAATAGTAATCATATAAGCCCCTTATAAACTGCACATGCACCAAAAATACAGTTGTCTTGACAAGTGTCAATAAATCACTGATATAGCGAGGAAATCATGTTGTACATGCTTTTGAAACTAACACAACAACAAAAAAACACATGGAAACTGAGATTTTTTACATCACTGGTTAGACAACAACCTGCAAAAGACAGTCCGTTACATTTTGGAGTGATGCATTTTGATTTGTGGGTCACCGAAACAGAAAGAGAAACACAACTCTTATTTGTCAACCATTCATATTGATGTCATGTTGAAATCAATTGCGTGAGAGGGGGGAGAACTAACACAGCTCAAAAAAAACACACTGAATCTGGGAATGATGTGTACATCACTGGTTATAGGACAATTTGTGGAAGACAGCATTTTGAAGTGTTGCATTTTGATTCAAGTGGGTCGCCAACGCGGTCAGTGTACGTAACACTTTTTTTGTTAATCGCTTCCATCGATATCACGCTGAAGTCAATAAAGCAGGGGGCCAATGTTTGGGCTGTAGCGCTGTTCAAACTAACACTATTCAACGGCCACACTGAAACTTGGAATAACCTATACATGGTTGGTTAGATGAGAACTTGCTTATATCTATATATTGGATGTTGATTTCGGGAGGCTACCATCATGGAAAAGGGGATAGACTTAATTTTCTGTTAGTTAATGTAAAATAATCACGACGTGGCATAGGACATCAACAGTGACTGGTTGGCTGTTATTTAAGTGATAGTTTGAATGTCAAATCCATGTATTGGTGTGTGGCCAGCGACTTTGATAGAGAGACCGCCCTGAATGTTCCGTGCCGTTTCATTAACTCTGCATTCTAAGTCCTGCGCATTCCAGCATGTTACAAAATCAACGGTACACAACCTAAGATATTGATATGCTTTAAGCAATCAATCTTATATCATTGTGATGACTATAAACTTTTATACTAACATCACCAATCTGAGGTAAAAAAGGATGTGTAATTCCACTTAATTTTATAGGGTGACAATGCAAGCTTGTGTAAGGTAGTAACACAAATTGTCCACGTTAGGGAAATTAGCGCAATATATAATAATTCTATGTAAAATACTAAGTCATTCAACATTTCAATTTAAGATGATAGTATATGTTGCCCGCTCACGAACCATTACAACAATGGCATCTGTTTCTCACTTATTTAACCATTTAGAGAGTTTAAAAATGCTCTAGACTAGAGTCTCCATAGTGTCCGTGCAGCAGCCTGAATGTTTGACGTCCCTACTCATACACACAGACCAACTAGGTACGTATGGTATGAACACCTGGAACAATTCAGCATGACTCCGACTCCTCAGAGCAGCAGAACAGTTAGTAAGTGTAGGACATGAAACGCATATACTGTAGGCATGAAAAAATAAATGTCACGTCTTTAAGCTTCATGGTGAAGTTATTAATCCAGTGAAAATGCAGCTGTTCTCATGGCTAGTTTTAGATGAGCTGAAAATTGACACAAAGGTGAATATCATTGAGGTAAGCATCTTTATGAGCATTACAGATATGTTTATGACCATATTACAGTTTCTCCATGATAAAAATTGATAGTGCGGCTGTATGATTTTTCATCTGCCATCCAGTCTTAGGTAGTTTAGTCATGCACATATTAATCATCTGCACAGGTACTGTAACTAGTGCCCACTGCCCAGTCTGCTTAACAGATGGATAAAGCATATTTGACTTGGCAACGCAATATTTCACCTCTCTTGGCTTTCACCTGTGTTCAAGGTGAGTCTAGAGCACTCTTGTTGTCAGCTCTTACGGCTAGTATTAGGATAATATAGGCTTAGTTTATATATCCACCAGTGCCAGGCAGACATCTGCTACATTGCTTTTCAGTCGTGGTTTTGATTCTGTTTTTATTGAACTTCTTGATTTGTTCATTTTACTTTTCGACTGACTGAATGCCGCTTGCACTGCTAGCCCCCCCGAAATAAATTGGTCCACCACAACTAAGTGAATTGCCAGTATCAGTGGTGATAGGTCCAGATATGGGGTACTGCTGCTTGCTGTGTGTCAGGCTTCTGCTTTCACTCCCACCACTTAGCGTGCCAACGAGCTTGGAGAGCAAGGTGACTGACTGTGGAAGGCCATTCTGGTGCAAGAACAAAGATAACAATGAATGCTCTGAGCCAATGTATTACCGGTACAAAATGTTACCGTATTGAAACTATTAATTTCATTAAATGCCCTCACTAATGCAGTAACTGCAGAGGTCTGCAAGGTCAGTGCAGAGCCTATTCTCAACACATGCTCTGTGTACCAGTGTTATTGCTGGCTCAGTGCCTGGCCTCTCCTGAATAGTTTCTTCTAGCTGTATCGGAGCCAATTCTCTTTGGACTTAAAAACACTCCATCTTACACACACCTCAACTGCATGTAACATGTCTTGATAATGAGTCAACCAGTCAGGGATCCCAAATGCACCATTATACAGTTAGAACAACTTTTCTGTGAGAGGTCGTCTGCAGCCATAGAGAGCTGTTTTGATCAATCCTGACGCACTAGCATGGCCTGTAGGTTACACAGTAACCATGTTTCATTCACAGGTTTCTGTCCAGAGCAGAAGACTCTAACCTATACAGTAAACAGCAGGCAGCAAACCCACACTGGCAGAACCACTGCTATATCATAGCTATAATGGCATTATAAACCAGTATAACATTTTAGACTGTAGAGAACCATTTTGTAGGTCTTTGTGAATAATTTAGTGGAGGTCTGTCTTTCTAAACAGCACTGGCTGTGGGCTAGCTAAACAGAACATTAAGCAACATATAGGCTTTCCCTCATCAGGTCAATCTATTGTTGTGTAGACAACAGCTTCTCTTTTATTACTAAACCCCCCTCAAGGCCCTATCAGAGCTCTATTCTATGTATCCATCCCCTTACTGGTTTGTAGTTGTGCAACCGGCAGTCAGTCTTACCTTCTCCTCCCTGGTGTTGTTACTTGGACACATTTACTAACGACCATCTTCTACTGTTCTCTCCTTTCATCGTGTGCAGATGGACAAATCCTCAGTACCAGTTTCTACTGCTATTGGATCGCAGTGGCCGACGTATGCCCACTGCAGGCCTTGTCACCTTTGTAATTGGTTTTTGTTTTGATTGATTTTCATATCAGATTTGATTTGGGTGATGGAAGGAAAGCTGCCCTCCGGATGAAGTCACAGTCACATTTTGCGCAGCGAGCTGTAGTAGTGAGCGATAAGCGTTAACGTATTTCAATCTTTTTTTCTCTGACAGTGTTTGTTTCTCTCTAACATGTATGTTTTTACCAGTAGGCCTTTTCATAGATGTGGCTTGGACAGGCACTGGGTGCACCTACACACTGGGGTTCACACCAGGCTTTCAGATTGTTAGTCTCTCTACCATCCTCTAGTTTGGGGGTACTAACTACAGTATACACCACATTTTTCAGTCTTTAATATGCTTTGAAAGTGACTAGTTGTTCCTTCACGAAGCGACTAGCAACTTACATTGCAACATGACACGCTGAGGCAAGCAGAACAAAACTGTGAAATAACAGTTTTATTAAGATAGAGATCTGTGTCTCCAGTGATTATTTGATGTCAACAAATGGCGTGTGGTGGTGCTTCACTCCCAAGCAGCTAAAAGCTAGCTGTGAGTTCCTCTCTGTGGGTGCATCTGTGTGATGAGTGGAGCCAGCCTCGTCAGAGGAAGTGTTCTAGTCAGGGTGAGGTTGTTACTGTATGCTATAGCAGAAGTGTTAACTCTACTGTAATGTTCTCGTGCTGCATCTGTGTCTACACATGACAGGAGACCTCATCACCAGATGTGGCATCGTCTATCAATCTGATCTTACTCTATATAGCACTTTTTTTGTAACAAAGTGCTTCACAAGCACAACAACCAATGATGGCAATCACTCATATATTTGAAAGGTGTGACTGACAATACAATTTTCAAGGCTGCTCTCGTAAGAATGGAGCAGAGTGCCAACACCATAGTAGATACTCCCCAGTTAAGCGAGCACTTGAGGTGCACTGAAACTGCACCCCTTTTAGTTATGTGTCTGCACGGAACTGTACTCTCTATGTTGAGTTTAAAAACAAACAAAAAATTCAAAGCCTCTCGCTCTTCCTGGTTTGAGTACTGCTCCCTGGTCATGTGCTGAGTCAGGTTAGATGAGAATGTGACTTCAGATGAGGTGCTGGGATCAGTGGGGCGACAGCAGCTGAAGCTTACACAGTAGGACGAGTTCCCCCTAAACACTGATCTAAGGTCAGTTAAGCTAGTTAGAGTATGGATGACTTGGAGGTTCTCACTGCAAGTGAACCAGACTGTTTGAGTCTAATTGATTCAGGCTTTATAACCTCAATGATTCTTCCCAGTGAGACACACAAAAGTAAGCTTTAGTTGCTCAAGCCCCAAGTCCAACCAAACCCATTTCTTACACATTTTATTATTTAAAAAAGCTTTTTATTTTCTTTAGAGTTATTGGAAAATATCGATAACCTGACCCTCCTTGAACCCCCGCCCACCACCTATCTGCAAGTTCCGTTCTATCTCTGGGTCCCATGGTAATGCTGTGTCCATCCGCCGCTGTGTGCTCCTAACAGGGTGCCGTAGTCAGGCCACTGCACAGTTCCTTAGTGGAGACCAAGAGCCTTGGGCCTTTAGGGGCGGTCTAGCAGGAGAGTTTCAGGTATATACCAATGCACTGACTTCACAGATCATAAATGTGATGTAATGCTAGTAAAGAAAATAATTGTTTTGTTTTGAAGAGAAAGTGGTTGTTGCGCACAGCAGACGCGAAAGGGTTTGGTCTGTCTAAGGTGGGCTTATTACAAGGTTTAAATCTCTTTAAAAGGTGTATACCTCAGAATCATTATATAAATAAGTCCATGTCTTGGGACAGAGAGTGCCTGTGAATTTCTAAAGGTATTGGTCCAACCAGCATCTGGTATGGTCTGATCAGTCTAAAAAGGGAAAGGGTGAACTTACATCTTAAAAATCTAAAGCAGTCACACTGGTTTTCTAATCTCCAAAGTGTCTCAAATTCGAATTTCTTTCAGCTGACTGCCCAAAGGAGATGCTGCTTTTCCTTGGGGTACACGTTCTGCCACCTCTCCCCTGAACGTGTGGCATGGCTAGGGTTGGATTTCCATGACATCTCATTTCTTTGCAGGAAAAGCTCAGTGCAAAAATCACCCCTTTGCACACGGAAGCGTATGCATCGCAGCGCCAGCGAGAACGCAAGCGAGTCCGCACGCACAAAGAACTCCATGAGCAAACACGATACTCCTAGACAAGAATATACTGTTGGATGATACGCCTAGACTGTTGGAAACAGTTTTTTTCCCAACTCTGTAGTAGATGATCTTTAAAAGACTTGGTGGTTAGTCTTTAGCTGTATCTAATGTTTAATATACAATACCAGTCAAAAGTTTGGACACACCTACTCATTCCATTTTTTTTCTTTTCTATTTTCGACATTGTAGAGTAATAGTGAAGACATCAGCACAATGAAATAACACATATGGAATCATGTAGTAACCAAAAAAAGTGTTATAGAAATCTAAATATATTTGAGATTCTTCAAAGTAGCCACCCTTTGCCTTGATGACAGCATTGCACACTCTTGGCATTCTCTCAACCAGCTTCATGAGGTAGTCACCTGGAATGCATTTCAATTAACAGGTGTGGCTTGTTAAAAGTTAATTTGTGGAATTTCTTTCTTAATGCGTTTGAAACAATAAGTTGTGTTGTGACAAGGTAGGAGTGGTATACAGAATATAGCCCTGTTTGGTAAGAGACCACGTCCATATGATGGCAAGAAAAAATCTAATAAGCAAAGAGAAACCACAGTCCCTCGTTACTTTCAGAGGGACTGTCAATCAATCTGGAAAATGTCAAGAACTTTGAACGTTTCTTCAAGTACAGTCGCAAAAAACATCAAGCACTATGATGAAACTGACTCTCGTGAGGACCGCCACAGGAAAGGAAGACCCAGAGTTACCTCTGCTGCAGAGGATAAATTCATTAGAATAACTGCACCTCAGATTGCAGCTCAAATACAGTTGAAGTTGGAAGTTTACATACCTTAGCCAAATACATTTAAACTCAATTTTCACAATTCCTGACATTTAAACCTAGTAAAATCCCCTGTCTTAGCTCAGTTAGGATCACAACTTTGTTTTAAGAATGTGAAATGTCAGAATAATAGTAGAGTGATTTATTTCAGCTTTTATTTATTTCATCACATTCCCAGTGGATCAGAAGTTTACATACACTCAATTCAATTTTGGTAGCATTGCCTTTAAATTGTTTAACTTGGGTCAAATGTTTCGGGTAGCCTTCCACAAGCTTCCCACAATAAGTTGGGTGAATTTTGGCCCATTCCTCCTGAAAGAGATGGTGTAACTGAGTCAGGTTTGTAGGCCTCCTTGCTCGCACACGCTTTTTCAGTTCTGCCCACAAATTTTCTGTAGGATTTAGGTCAGGGCTTTGTGATGGCCACTCTAATACCTTGACTTTACCTTGACGTTGTCCTTAAGCCATTTTGCCACAACTTTGGAAGTATGCTTGGGGTCATTGTCCATTTGGAAGACCCATTTGCGGCCAAGCTTTAATTTCCTGACTGATGTCTTGAGATGTTGCTTCAATATATCCACATAATTTTCCTACCTCATGTTGCCATCTATTTTGTGAAGTGCACCAGTCCCTCCTGCAGCAAAGCACCCCCACAACATGATGCTGCCACCCCCGTGCTTCACGGTTGGGATGGTGTTCTTCGGCTTGCAAGCCTCCCCCTTTTTCCTCCAAACATAACGATGGTCATATGGCAAAACAGTTATATTTTTGTTTCATCAGACCAGAGGACATTTCTCCAAAAAGTACGATCTTTGTCCCCATGTGCAGTTGCAAACTGTAGGCTGGCTTTTTTATGGCGATTTTGGAGCAGTGGCTTCTTCCTTGCTGAGCGGCCTTTCAGGTTATGTCGATATAGGACTCGTTTTACTGTGAATATAGATACTTTTGTACCTGTTTCCTCCAGCATCTTCACAAGGTCCTTTGCTGTTGTTCTGGGATTGATTTGCACTTTTCGCACCAAAGTACGTTCATCTGTAGGAGACAGAACACGTCTCCTTCCTGAGTGGTATGACGGCTGAGTGGTCCCATGGTGTTTATACTTGCGTACTACTGTTTGTACAGATGAACGTGGTACCTTCAGGCATTTGGAAATTGCTCCCAAGGATGAACCAGACTTGTGGAGGTCCACAATTTTTTTTCTGAGCTCTTGGCTGATTTCTTTTCATTTTCTCATGATGTCAAGCAAAGAGGCACTGAGTTTGAAGGTAGGCCTTGAAATGCATCCACAGCTACACCTCCAATTGACTCAAATGATGTCAATTAGCCTGTCAGAAGCTTCTAAAGCCTTGACATAATTTTCTGGAATTTTCCAAGCTGTTAAAAGGCACAGTCAACTTAGTGTATGTAAATGTGTTACCCACTGGAATTGCGATACAGTGAACTATAAGTGAAATAATCTGTCTGTAAACAATTGTTTTAAAAATGAATTGTGTCATGCACAAAGTAGATGTCCTAACCGACTTGCCAAAACTATAGTGTGTTAACAAGAAATTTGTAGAGTGGTTGAAAAATGAGTTTTAATGACTCCAACCTAAGTGTATGTTAACTTCGACTTCAACTGTAAATGCTTCACAGAGTTCAAGTAAGAGACACATCTCAACATCAACTATTCAGAGGGGACTGCGTGAATCAGGCCTTCATGGTCGAATTGCTGCAAAGAAACCACTGCTAAAGGACACCAATAAGAAGAGACTTGCTTGGGCCAAGAAACACAAGCAATGGACATTAGAGCGGTGGAAATCTGTCCTTTGGTCTGATGAGTCCAAATTAGAATTGTTTTTGTTCCAACCACCGTCTTTGTGAGACGCTGAGTAAGTGAACGGATGATCTCCGCATGTGTGGTTTCCACCATGAAGCATGGAGGCGGTGGTGTTGGAGTGATTTGCTGGTGACGCTGTTGGTGATTTTATTTAGAATTGAAGTCACGCTTAACCAGCATGGCAACCACAGCATTCTGCAGCGATACGCCATCCCATCTGGTTTGCGCTTAGTGGGACTATCATTTTTCAACAGGACAATGACCCAACACACCTCCAGGCTGTGTAAGGGCTATTTGACCAAGAAAGAGAGTGATGGAGTGCTGCATCAGATGACCTGGCCTCCACAATCACCTGACCTCCACAATCACCTGACCTCAACCCAATTGAGATGGTTTGGGATAAGTTGGAGTGAAGGAAAAGCAGCCAAAAAATGCTCAACATACAGTGGGGAGAACAAGTATTTGATACACTGCCAATTTTGCAGGTTTTCCTACTTACAAAGCATGTAGAGGTCTGTCATTTTTAACATAGGTACACTTCAACTGTGAGAGACTGAATCTAAAACAAAAATCCAGAAAATCACATTGTATGATTTTTAAGTAATTAATTTGCATTTTATTGCATGACATAAGTATTTGAACACCTACCAACCAGTAAGAATTCCGGCTCTCACAGACCTGTTAGTTTTTCTTTAAGAAGCCCTCCTGTTCTCCACTCATTACCTGTATTAACTGCACCTGTTTGAACTCGTTACCTGTGTAAAAGACACCTGTCCACACACTCAATCAAACAGACTCCAACCTCTCCACAATGGTCAAGACCAGAGAGCTGTGTAAGGACATCAGGGATAAAATTGTAGACCTGCACAAGGCTGGGATGGGCTACATGACAATAGGCAAGCAGCTTGGTGAGAAGGCAACAACTGTTGACGCAATTATTAGAAAATGGAAGAAGTTCAAGATGACGGTCAATCACCCTCGGTTTGGGGCTCCATGCAAGATCTCACCTCGTGGGGCATCAATGATCATGAGGAAGGTGAGGGATCAGCCCAGAACTACACGGCAGGACCTGGTCAATGACCTGAAGAGAGCTGGGACCACAGTCTCAAAGAAAAGCATTGGTAACACACTACGCCGTCATGGATTAAAATCCTGCAGCACAAGCAAGTCCCCCTGCTCAAGCCAGCGCATGTCCAGGCCCGTCTGAAGTTTGCCAATGACCATCTGGATGATCCAGAGGAGGAATGGGAGAAGGTCATGTGGTCTGATGAGACGAAAATAGAGCTTTTTGGTCTAAACTCCACTCGCCGTGTTTGGAGGAAGAAGAAGGATGAGTACAACCCCAAGAACACCATCCCAACCGTGAAGCATGGAGGTGGAAACATCATTCTTTGGGGATGCTTTTCTGCAAAGGGTACAGGACGACTGCACCGTGTTGAGGGGAGGATGGATAGGGCCATGTATCGCGAGATCTTGGCCAACAACCTCCTTCCCTCAGTAAGAGCATTGAAGATGGGTCGTGGCGGGGTCTTCCAGCATGACAACGACCCGAAACACACAGCCAGGGCAACTAAGGAGTGGCTCCATAAGAAGCATCTCAAGGTCCTGGAGTGGCCTAGCCAGTCTCCAGACCTGAACCCAATAGAATATCTTTGGAGGGAGCTGAACGTCCGTATTGCCCAGCGACAGCCCCGAAACCTGAAGGATCTGGAGAAGGTCTGTATGGAGGAGTGGGCCAAAATCCCTGCTGCAATGTGTGCAAACCTGGTCAAGAACTACAGGAAACGTATGATCTCTGTAATTGCAAACAAAGGTTTCTGTACCAAATATTAAGTTCTGCTTTTCTGATGTATCAAATACTTATGTCATGCAATAAAATGCAAATTAATTACTTAAAAATCATACAATGTGATTTTCTGGATTTTTGTTTTAGATTCCGTCTCTCACAGTTGAAGTGTACCTATGATAAAAATGACAGACCTCTACATGCTTTGTAAGTAGGAAAACCTGCAAAATCGGCAGTGTATCAAATACTGTATGTGGGAACTCCTTCAAGACTGTCGGAAAAGCATTCCAGGTGACGCTGGTTGAGAGAATGCCAGAAGTGCAACGCTGTCATCAAGGCAAAGGTTACTACATGATTCTTCAAAGTAGCCACCGAACACTTTTTTTGGTTACTACATGATTCCATGTGTGTTATTTCATAGTTTTGATGTCTTCACTATTATTCTACAATGTAGAAAAAAGTACAAATAAAGATAAACCCTTGAATTAACTTTTGACTGGTCCTGTATGTTAGACTTGTGTAGTTTTGCTCCTGGAGTTTTGTGACTGTGTCAGCGCCAGCATCATGACTTCTCTCTACAGGAGGGCCCTGCCCAGCGCAGCGACTCGAAGTGATGCCTTAGACCAGACACGGGGAATGGAGCAGCAGTATCTCCTTTAGCCAGCAGCACCTTTCTCAGACCAAGCCTTTACTCCTCCAATATACACCTGTAACTCATATTCCTCTGTCTTTTAAAAGAAAACATTCTTTGTGCTATACTCTCATAAAAACAGATGTGATGATTTGCTACTGCTGTTCACTGTCTAGCCAAAAGTGCCACAGAAGCCATTTTTAGTAATGTTACTTCCATGTCTTGGACCATTGGCTGGTTTAACCTTACTTTGACACCCAGCTGTTGTTGGTGCCACAGTGTCTTAGCAGTAGCAAAGGAGCTCTGAGACATTGAATGCAGAGACCGTGCCTGATGTCAGTTATACTGAACCTTTCTGTTTTGATCCCTCGACAGAGATTGTTGCCAATCGACGGGGCAAACGATCTTTTCTTCCAGCCTCCTCCCGCACTGCCAACATCCAAAATCTATTCCATCAGGCCCTACTATGCTAAAGATGAGGTAAGGAGAGTTTTTATGGCACCTTTGCCCTACATCAGTAGGTGTGTCTGTGTGTGGGTATGGGTGGGTGTTATTTCCCTGTATGCAGTCAGTGATTAGCTGAACAGACTGGGTGTAACTACATGCTATTGGTATCTGAGCTGTCCTCACTTAAACACTGCTTTGAGGTTCATCGGTAGGCCTGTTTACCCATTCTGCACTGTCAGCGGGTCTCCTCCATTCCTGTGTGTGTGCGCGTCATTCTGAGTCCTTTCTAACTGCTTGTGTGTTCCAGCATGCGGTTTATAAGATCTGCAGAGAGATGTACTCTGAAGGAGTGGAGGAACTGCCCTTCTCTGGAGAGGAGCCAGACCTCATAGGCGACAGGTAAGAACTTTTTTTCCCGTTGTCATCTAACATTTATTTTGAAAACTATGAAAGTGGAGACAATTCACCCTAATGTGAATTGTTTCTCCAGGTTAGTAGGAGGGTTCCTGAACCTGAGTCCAGACTATGGGTTTGTCCTGGAGGACGAGGAGGGGATCTGTGGTTACGCTCTGGGCACTGTGGACGTCAAGCCCTTTGTCAAGAAGTGTAAAATGAGCTGGATCCCCTCCATGCAGGAGAAATACAACAAGCCCGACTGCCAGAAGGACCTCTCTGAGGCTGAGGTAGGAGACTGGGTTGACGGAGTCTCTTTCGCTTGACTGTTTTCATTCTCGTTCTGTGATACTATTTTATATATATATTTTAGTTGTGCCATGAACATGATATCTGGTTGTCTTACCTACTTTGGTCGAATGCACAAATACCCCTTTCACTACTGAACTGAGCTGTACTGGGCTGGCCTGGTTACGCATCCACCATAGTTTCTGGTAAGGACGATGTCAAAAGAAAATAACCGAGACCGCTCAGTACAGTTCAGGTGGGCATGGTAGTGTGATGGATATTATTGTACATTGCTCTGGATGAGAGTGTCTGTTAAATTACTAAAATGGCAAACGATCTCTCTCCATCTCCCGTAGAAGATGATGTTGAGTTTCCATGAGGAGGAGGAGGGCCTCCCAGAATCGTTCCTCTCCAACTTCCCGTCCCTCATCAAAGTGGACATCCATGCCAAGGTCACCGACCCCAGCGTGGCCAAGAGCATGATGGGGTGCCTGCTCTCTTCCCTAAAGGCCAATGGTAGGCGGAGTTGACAGAACCTGTCTTAATCAATCAAGCACATTAGCAAACGTCTATGATCCATTATCGAAAACTTCAGTCGTCCACATCCCAATTATAATGTATAAGGATGCTTGTCATGAGCATGTATGACCCCCTTATGTTGTATCGTCATCTCATAATGGTCCTAGCTAAATACCAGCCATTTTGAGTCTGTTGAAAATGTCCTACGTAGAGAGACGTAACATTATTAGCCTTATAATAGTATATAAAGGCTCATACATGCTTATAACAAATTCTAACACATATCGGCAGGTTTTAAGTAGTGTTACCATAACTGTTATGTTGCTAAGCTGTTTACTCTTTCCCCCCAGGTTCCATTGGTGCGTTCTGTGAGGTGCGTCAGGCAGACAAGAGGATGATGGACTTCTACAGTAAGCTTGGCTGCTTCGAGGTTGCCAAGATGGAGGGCTTCCCCAAAGACATAATCATCATGGGCCGCAGCCTTTGAGAACAACTACAACATCATCAACACGGGACGCAGCTTCTGAGACAGTTAGCCTTGCTAACCAAGCAACCATGGAGCTGTATAGAAAGCTTAAGTCAGCCAGGCTAAGGATCACTGTCTGTTACCTTTACAAAACAACCAATACTTGATGATTTTATACTTCAACCACCTGGACTAGACAAGGCTAGAGGCAGCCTGTTTTTAGACAGTGTTCAGAAACATCGCATCTTGTACAGATTCACTGTGCTGCCGCTAAAGGCCAAGAGCTCTGCCGGATTGAAACAGAATCCGAAACTGTTAAGAGCCACAGAGGTTATCTGTAAAGCCCTGTGTGTGTTGATTTGAGCCAAGATGGCGGACGGTTTCCCTCTGTCTTTGGTCTCCAGAATGGAGGTGATGACTGTTCCCCGTGCGGCTGCAGGAAGTAGGAGCTGGTCAGGTGCCATCCACTCCCATTAGCCTTTCAGACCATTCGACTTGACTGTCAGTAGCCGCGAGTGGGGGTCTGTCTGTGTCTCACGCAGACACAGTCAGGGGGTGTATTGAGATATTACTCCATCTGAAATTGCTCCCCGTGTAACACATTACTTTTGTCTGGTTAAAGGTAGTGCAGTGTATAGAGAATAGGGAGTTATTTGAGACTTGGTAGTAGATCATGACACTACACCCTAGTATAGGCCTAGCTGATGGGGTGCTGGTTGGGGAAAAGGGGCCTTTAAAGTATATTACAGTTTTCTCCTGCACCACCTCTTCAAACAGGTGGTCCTCCTAGCTAACAGAGTGGAGAGTGGTTTATGATTCCACCTATACTGTTTTCTAGTGCATCCATTTCACTCTTGAGTTTGAAAAATGGTATCTTTCTGGTGTGTTACAGATTCCTCAATAGTTTACCTAACCAAGACATGCAGATGAAATCATATGTTTGAGTGTTCGAGGAAACTTCTGCAGACTTAAGTAACGAGTTGTTTTCTTGAAACCCACCTGAGTAGAAATGGATAACCTTGAAGAGAGAGAAAGGAATATGTGGAAGTTGTCACTTATGTTATGGTTTGTTTATTCCCTTAACCCTTTGCTTTTGGCCATGTTTTTTACTAGGGATGTAACGATTTACCAATACGCACCGGTCCCCGATTTTAAAATGTTTTAAGATATAAGTGTACCGGTCCACGGACCCCAAACCGATCCAAATGTAGCATGCATCGGTCAGAAAACGATTTAAACGTTACAAATTGCCGGTTCACCAAAATGTTTTGCTCACCAAAATGTTTTGCTCATATTACATTCTTTCTACCTTCTGAAAATACTTCTCAACTTTTGTGACAACTGATGCGTCGTCTTTCCTTCAGTGTCGAACTGCATGTAACTGTGTTGACAGTCATTGATCTACAAGTCATTTTGCATGCCGAACAACCCCAGGCAATATCAGTAGCCTAGTCAAACTGATACCCTTTACAGACAGACTTTACGGTATGTTGCCTGTTAAAAAAAAAAAAAACAGGCAATGTTTTTAGGGCACAATTCATAGTCACATTTTTACCACATTCTTGCCAGGATAAGCCTTTTTTTATATCTCCCGTGCACATGCCGGCAAGTGTGGGAGTAGACGTGGGGCCAATGTGGGTGGACATCCTATTTTAATAAATCCATTGAATATACGCCATCACAAATAAATCCATTATTAATTAGTTTTAGGCTGGACCTAAGAAACAAAACCCATTTTTTCCCCAAAAATAATAGAATGCCATGTTTTGAGTTTAATTTTGTTACTGGTCTGTGCGGCCTATATGGCTGTGGCATGCACGTGAAATCAATATTTATTTTGTTAATTAAACAGACGAAACATACTTGGGCTACATTATTGCATGCTAAATGTTTCTGATCAGTGATGGATGAGCAAACCGATCGATGAGCTATACCACCTCCACTTATTTTCCCAGCCAGAGAATTAACCAAATATACAGACGAGATTCAGTGAAACAAAATCACATTGATTGATTAAGACAAGTCACAGGCTTTTGGTCGGGAGTAGGCCTAGGCTACTAGGCGACTGCCAGTGAAGAGCAAAATAATTCACTTGTTAAGCTACATAACATGCTGGCAAAATGTTCTGATCGGTGCTAATAAATGACCCAACCAGACAAGATGATCATGAGCAGCACTCACCTCAACTTAGCTAACATTACCACAGCCTAATTGTAGTTAACCAATATCCAGAGGTTCGGGGAAAATAAAAATCTGACATTGATTTATCAAGACCCCATGCTTGTCTCAAAGCAGTGCGAAACGGTGTTGAAATAGTTGACCACACGCATGTAGGCTGCTGCGTCAATGAAATGTATTATAACAGTTGGATGACTGGGAGTTTCAGTAAGCAACAATTTGATGCCTTCAATTGGATTAGCCTACTTTATTCCAATATTTTTGTCATTCGGTGATGTCTATTCCAACGATAATTCTTTATGGATCCATCCAGTTATAGTTAAGGAAACTGTGTATATGGTGGGCTATGCGAAGATGGGTGAAGTGACATGTCTCGCAAAGTTTAGAACTGCCAGGATGATAGTAGTAACTGGTGGTGCCTAGCAACCATCAAGAACTTAAGAGCGTGCCAATGCCGCCTCAGCATTACGGCTACATTTCATACTAAGCCGTAGGCAGAACTGTACCGCAACCAAGTCGCCAGCAATACCTTTCATATATAAAGAGAAGTCGGCAAAAAGTTATCGGGATGCTAAATGAAAAAGCGGAAAAACATCTTGGTTTGGAAGGTGTATGAGAAGGGTGCAATTGCGGCCCGCAATTCGTGGCGTTCCTGTATGTTGGTATTCCTGCATCTGCATATTCAGGAAATTATCAAATTTACCCTGTATATCTAAAAATGACCATCTACACTGATTGTTTAAAGTAAAACTATCAAAACTATTGCTGATGGTGAACCTGAATAATCAAAACAAAATCTAGTGTAAGCCCTGTTCAGCAGGTATAGCCAGATGAGTTGTCTCTGGTAGCTTACTTTTATTCCGGTAAAACACAATTTTCAACAGCACATCGATAGCAATAACGTAGCAAATTACATAGGTTGTCACTCAACTAATAAAGCCTAATATCATGCAAGCCATTTTAGCATTTGCATGCTGAAGGTGCCGCACAGATGTGCAAGAGCAGGAACAGGTCGCCTACCTTGTGCAAAACTGGGCACTGTGCGCAGTTTGACCAACAGTGTGTGAATGCAGCCTGCAATTTGGGGCATTCCTGAATGTGGGCATTCTTATCCTGACAAGGACACCAATCACTTTTGCGAGGCATGGTCGACGCAAGAGGATATCACTCCAAATGGTCAAAACCATTTGATTTTGAAAGAAAGTTGTGCTATATATTCATTGCCTATGTCATAGCTAATTTGTGAACAATAAATATTGATACATTGCTAGCTCTAACACTTAATCTGCTAAATTTCTCAATTTTGATTTCAGAAACAGTGGGGGGACAAAAAACATGCCCCCCCCCCCCCCAATCTGGTAGTGGGGTGGTAGATGCCTAGTCTCCTTTATGGCTCATCTCAGGTGCCTGCATAGTACATACACCGCATAGAAATACATAATTTACACAAAACACACACAAACAGAGGCCCAGCTCATTAGCTCCATCAACAGCATTCAACATTCATAATTTAGAATGGAAAATGAATGTGTTTATGCAACAAATGTTAGTGCATCGCCTCGACCGAATCGCATCGATTCGTTCTCTAATCAAACCTAATGGCACAGAATTGTTTCAAACTAAAACGTATCGTTCCTGTATCGTATCTAGATACGTATAGAATCGTCTTAAAAAGGAAAGATGCACATCCCTATTTTTTACAGTATGTTTATATATTGCTTTTGTATTGCCTTTTGGTTCATTGCCTTTCTATATGATTTTTCTACCTGTGGATATCTCCAAGGGGCCTATTGCCCTGTACTGTAGCTCACAGGTGATTATCACGCACTCTTATCTACTGTCAATCCACCTGACATATACATAAGGGGACTTGAGAATGGGTGGGTTCATTTTAGCTTACTTGGTGCCCAGGGTGGGCTGAGTTTTGACATTTAATTACCATGGAATAATCTACCTTCCGGTACCCCAGGCGAGCTAAAAATGAACGCACCTTGCCTCAAGGGTGGGTCATCTGCTCTGAAAGGTCTCTAGATTCAGTCACAAATCCAGTGCTCTGGCTCTTAAGCCAAGAGAGATGAGCCAAATCTTAATGTTAGAAAATGTGAAAATAGGACGAAACAGTTTGCAGATGCTTTAGCACTCCCACTATAATGCAGCTGCTCTATTTCTCAACTTCCCATGATGTGCTGAGGAATGCTAACCACTAACCAGAATCTTATCCAGGACATCATGTTCAGTTAGAAATATACTGTGTAGAACAGACGCGATTCCATGCAAAGCAGAATGAGGAACCATGTCGGCTCTGTACGCCACATTTCTATCTGCAACGTCCTACAACATTGCACTCACTTGAATACCATTGCTGCCCTTCTTAGGGTTGTTAAGCTAGAGTGACATTGACTGACTACCTTCACTGGCCCTGGCTGTGTCAAGAGAAATGGAGGGAGTGATATACTATACCTAGGCCTTTTGTATCTACATATGTGTTAAATGTTTTATACTCAAAGTGTTTCTCATTTTGCTGTTTTTGTTCATGTAAAGCGAGTAAAAAGCACTTTGATCCTAACATGAAGCCTTCTCTTTGTAACAGGAGGATCAGCCGTAGCTCATGTTGCTTTGTCCTAGCTGCCTGCCAATGTGATGTTTTGATACTGCTACATACAGTACATCTGTGCTGTGCATGATGCTTATTAGATTTGTTTGGTTTAGCAAACATCAGAAGAAAAAAATCACATCCATATTACAGTCTAGTTCACCGGGGGGAGTTGATAGCTTGATGCCCTTCCTCAACCTATGACGTCACCGCAGACAATAGACAAGTCAATTAAAATCTGTAAAGGAATAGGGGGGAAATAAGACAAGTATTTGGTTAGCTCATTTTTGTTTTCTGATTTTTGTCATTTCTCAATGAGCACAAGCCTGAATCAGTTGAAACATTTTAAACAGTAGTTAGATTGAAGTATTTGTCTTCTCTATTCAACACGTCACCCTCCGTACTATGTTATTCTGTGGTGGTCAAGTAAATTTCCCAGAGAGAATAAAACATGTATCCTTCCAGTTCTCCACTGATATTGAAGGGTTCACTTTTCCATAACGTCAGACATTTTGTCATTGCTTGTGCTATTGTGACGACTGCTTTTTTTTCTGCCTCCTGATTTTGAAAGTATAGCTGCAGTTGAAAGGGATTATTGTAGGCCTGCGTTTGATGATACATACATAGGGACATTGGGTTTTTTGAGGGGGACGTTTACTGATAATATAACTCATTTCTGTAAAATGTGTATGTAAAAGGAAAATGATGGTTTATAATATTAATAAACAATGTAAAAAGTGTTTTGAGTAGTGTATTATTGTATGAACTCGTGAAAAATGTGTTATGATTACTGATATGACTGGTTGTTGAGTTATTTAAACAGCTGTAACTATTTAACAGGTATTGTGTAGACTACTGTATTTAGTATTTATTAGGATCCCCATTAGTTATAGCCTAAGCAGCCGACAGTGCATGTGCACTATATCTGCACTAGGCTGGATGTGCCCAGTAATATACTCGTGTACCCCATGGACCGGCTCAAACAGAAAGCATCAGGCTGCAAATTTCCCTCAACTAGTTTTAATTTCGAGAAGGTGGAAATATGGGTAGGCCTACTTTCTTTATGCACCACCATTTTTGAATGTTCTGACAATGTAGAATGTTGCACACATTTGGCTGAATGCGGTGTGCTACATCCTAAATTGTTCAAAAATACAAAAATGGTGTTTCATAAAGAAAGTACGCATATTTTCCTCGTTTTTTTCCTCCCTGACGCCAATAAATCTAGTCAAAAGAGGAAGATTATGACTTCTCCAGCCTGAATGAAGGATGCTTTATATATGAGCCGGTCCACGGGGGACACGAGTGTAGGTATTACCGGGAATTCACATCAAGCCTAGACGACCATGCTTGGGCGCTAGATTTGCATCTGCTGTCAATGCTACATTAGCTGCTGCCTTGAGCAACTGTTCCTGGGGTCCAAACAGGAACTAAACAATTAGGCTACATCACAAAACAACAGCCTACTTCATAAATAAAATGATACGTCATACATGACATAGTTACATTACTCTTACTACAAAATTACAATCTAAAATGTACAGTACTACAATAATACAATATGTGTATGCGTGTATGTCTTCACAGTCCCGCGTTGTGCCCTGAAGTGTACAGTCGTGGCCAAAAGTTTTGAATGATACAAATATTAATTTCCACAAAGTTTGCTGCTTCAGTGTCTTTAGATATTTTTGTCCGATGTTACTATGGAATCCTGAAGTATAATTACAAGCATTTCATAAGTGTCAAAGGCTTTTATTGACAATTACATGAAGTTGATGCAAAGAGTCAATATTTGCAGTGTTGACCCTTCTTTTTCAAGACCTCTGCAATCTGCCCTGGCATGCTGTCTATTAACTTCTGGGCCACATCCTGACTGATGGCAGCCCATTCTTACATAATCAATGCTTGGAGTTTGTCAGAATTTGTGGGTTTTTGTTTGTCTACCCGCCTCTTGAGGATTGACCACAAGTTCTCAATGGGATTAAGGTCTGGGGAGTTTCCTGGCCATGGACCCAGAATATCGATGTTTTGTTCCCCAAGCCACTTAGTTATCACTTTTGTCTTATGCCAAGGTGCTCCATCATGCTGGAAAAGGCATTGTTCGTCACCAAACTGTTCCTGGATGGTTGGGAGCAGTTGCTCTCGGAGAATGTGTTGAATCTGCATTCTTTATTCATGGCTGTGTTCTTAGGCAAAATTGTGAGTGAGCCCACTCCCTTGGCTGAGAAGCAACTCCACACATGAATGGTCTCAGGATGCTTTACTGTTGGCATGACACAGGACTGATGGTAGCGCTCACCTTGTCTTCTCCGGACAAGCTTTTTTCCGGATGCCCCAAACAATCGAAAAGGGGATTCATCAGAGAAAATGACTTTACCCCAGTCCTCAGCAGTCCAATCCCTGTACCTTTTGCAGAATATCAGTCTGTCCCTGATGTTTTTCCTGGAGAGAAGTGGCTTCTTTGCTGCCCTTCTTGCTACCAGGCCATCCTCCAAAAGTCTTTGCCTCACTGTGTGTGCAGATGCACTCACACCTGCCTGCTGCCATTCATGAGCAAGCTCTGTACTGGTGGTGCCCCGATCCCGCAGCTGAATCAACTTTAGGAGACGGTCCTGGCGCTTGCTGAACTTTCTTGGGCACCCTGAAGCCTTCTTCACAACAATTGAACCGCTCTCCTTGAAGTTCTTGATAAATGTTTGATTTAGGTGCAATCTTACTGGCAGCAATATCCTTGCCTGTGAAGCCCTTTTTGTGCAAAGCAATGATGACGGCACGTGTTTCCTTGCAGGTAACCATGGTTGACAGAGGAAGAACAATGATTCCAAGCACCACCCTCCTTTTGAAGCTTCCAGTCTGTTATTCGAACTCAATCAGCATGACAGAGTGATCTCCAGCCTTGTCGTCGTCAACACTCACACTTGTGTTAACGAGAGAATCACTGACATGTCAGCTGGTACTTTTGTGGCAGGGCTGAAATGCAGTGGAAATGTTTTTGGGGGATTCAGTTCATTTGCATGGCAAAGAGGGACTTTGCAATTAATCTGATCACTCTTCATAACATTCTGGAGTATATGCAAATTGCCATCATACAAACTGAGGCAGCAGACTTTGTGAAAATTAATATTTGTGTCATTCTCAAAGCTTTTGGCCACGACTATACATAGGATTCGATCACATTTCCATCCATAGTTTTTATTCGCGTAAAGTCATACCAAAGGTGTTTATAACTAACCCAAAATAGACCAGAGCCTGTCGTTTCCAATGGGAGCAAGTGAATCATAGTGGGCAGAACAAGCAAGTAAATAGCTGTAACTATGTAACAGGTATTATGTAGACTACTGTATTTAGTATTTATTAGGATCCCCATTAGTTGGGATGAGTTGGACCGCAGAGTGAATAAAAAGCAGCCAACACGTGCTCAGCATATATGGGAACTTCTTCAAGACTGTTTGAAAAGCATTTCAGGTGAAACTGGTTGAGAGAATTCCAAGAGTGTACAAAGGCTGTCATCAAGGCAAAGGGTGGCTACTTTGAAGAATCTCAAATCTCAAATATATTTTGATTTGTTTAACACTTGTTTGGTTACTACATGATATCATGTGTTATTCCATAGTTTTGATGTCTTCACTATTATTCTACAATGTAGAAAATAGTAAAAATAAAGAAAAACCCTTGAATGAGTATGTGTGTCCAAACTTTTGACTGGTACTGTATATAATAGCATCATGTAGAGTACCGCACAGTCTACCCGCACTGTATCTGCCAGTTGTTGGCTAGGGCACACTTGCCAAGACCAAAGTAGGCATATTTGCTATTTAACGCAAAAGTGTTTGTGACAAAACTATCAGTAGAGTTGAACATGCGATGGAAACATATTAACTTTTTATTTGGTGCATGAAAACTTAAGTGAAAAATATATGTTGTGTGCACTATGCAATCATGCCCTGATTTTTAGCCACAAGTCCATTTGGTGGAAACACCACTGATGGGAAAATGCGAGTAAATACTTACGTATTTAAATACTTACGTTATGTGGATTCTAGAATATTCGCATGAAAATCTGTCGCCAATTGGATGGAAACCTAGTTTATGATAAGGAATTAGTTGTTCTAACTTCTTATATTGATAGACCAACAATAACTGATGCTGTAACAAGTAAACTCCAGACCCAAACCAAAGCCCGTTGGCCCCTCCCCTTCAAACACAGGTTGAAACGTATTTACGCCTGCGACGCGATTTGTTTTGACGTCATATGTTGCATTTCTTGAATGCGAGTCTGATCTTCCATCGAGCTAGCTAATACATTTACTTTATTTTCACACAATCAAAAATGTCGCACAGTCACGGAGAAGACGATTGCTGCTCGGAAGACCACGGGAGTGTTGGCCAATCGAGATTGGAGAGCTATGTATTCAGTAAGGATCGCCTTTTCCAAAACAATCTGTCGTATAAAATTATTGGTAGCAGCACACGTGGGGATGCCATCACGTTGTATTTTGGATCTTGTTTGATTGCATTTTTTATTTTACAATGAGAGTAACCGATTTAGAGAGAAATATATTGTAAGAAAGACTGCTAAAATATATTTAGATTTTGTCATAATTATTATACACCACAGCTGTACGCGCTAATGTTACATCCGTCTCTGAACCACACGTGTAACGTTAGCTAAAATTGCAACATTGTATCTTCGTAGGTTGTGAATTATCCTCCAAAGTACCGTTCTACACATTCCAAGGGGACGAAGAGGAGGATTTGGAACACTTTCTCGAACTACGGACGGTGGGTTTTACTTTAAGCTAGCTAACTATATCACTTAACTCTCTTTACAATTAGACTAACTTTTTTCTAAGACATGATACTCATGACATTGGAACCAGTGGTATCAGGTGTGCCAGGATCCAGAGTTATGTTGCTCTAGCATACCTTACATGCCTCTGATACAGAAACGTTAGTGAATCAATTATGTAATGCCTCTTCAAATCCACTGTATGATTCTATTTTGAGGGAGTGAAGTCCCTGCTGTACAAATATTGTATACATCTCTAGGTTTGCTTGGGAGAGGGAGCGAAGGAGGAGAGTAATGTGGTGGAGGTGACTGCTATGAACCACCAGGGGAAAACTATTTCTGTACCTGTCGCCAACCTCCATATCAACTGCCTGCCAATGGTGAGTGGCACACATACACCACCACCTACTTCAGACTGGGAGGGGAAGGAAACATGAGATTCAAAAGAAGACACTTCTACATTCTCCTACACACTGCTTATTTGTAAAGTTTCTGACTTTCCACATGTGGGAAATGAAACAATCTCATAATGCACTGGCCACCCGTAACACTGAGGTTTCAGATGTTTGTCTAGTTGTTAGGCATTTGTGTGGATCTGAAAGGGCTAGGGGTTGATTTTGGATTAAATGTCTGCCTTGCCGGTCTGCCTTGTGGTGTGTGTGTGGTTGGGAATCTCAATTGTCTTCCTCAGGTGAGTCTTGGGGAGTTTGAGCTGAAGGCCCCTGTCACCATTAGACTGAAGTCGGGTACCGGACCAGTGACCGTTAGCGGTCTGCACCTCATTGGTAAAATGATTGCTTTAATAATTGGCCTGTAAGGACATGATCATGACCACATATACATTAAAGGAGAAGATTCACCCATCATATAATGCAAAACTCGTCATACCGGCTGTATTTCTGCCTATTTGAGCGGCAATGGCTCAAATACACATGAAAACATGAAATGACCCTGGGAATGGGTACAGTGCTTAGAGATGCACAAAAAACTATATAACATTCAAAATAGATGAATCTTTTCTTTTAAAGGGATAGTCTAAGTTCTCTGACCTGTTGGCAGTGAGACAGAGTTAACAGTCCTAACTGAGGAACTGCTTTTTTCCTAGTGATTGATAACTTTTGTCCCCCTCTACCAGCCTCTGACAACGCTGACTCTGACTTGTCTAGTGAAGAAGAAGACTTGGACGAAGAGATAATCCCCATCAAACCAGCCAAAAAGAAACAGAAGTTGTAACGGGACTGGATATCTGATTAATAAATGTTTTTTTAGGGAATAAAGATTTTCTTGTACCAATAGGAAACATGAAATTCAGATTCTCTATCCCACTGCAAAGTTGTTTAGAAATGTGGGAAGAAAAATACCGGGGGGAAATTATGGATGAAAGGTGCACGAATACGGACCTCATTTTTTATCTTTGACTGTGGCCATGTTTGGGTTGTGGTTACTGAACCATGTCCTAGGGATTAGTCTACTCTCTTTGGCCTGTTGGGGCGAGCTCTTGTTTTCGGCTGCGGAAGTGTTTGGTTTCATTATAAAGAATCAATTGCAATGTATTAAATACAATCAAGATCCTAAGATGGTTTTATTATTATTGTAACAAGTGTTTGGTTGAGTGGAAATGGATAACTAAGCTTTTAGGCTGGGATCCGATCGGAAACCGCATTCACGGTAAATGGTACATATGTCGGTTCAGTCAGAAAATACCTTTTAATTGTCAATGATCAAAAGCTGATCTGAATGAATCCCTGCCATAGTTTCCTACATACTTTCTTTACATGGTTACAGCACCATCAGTTGACAGAATTTTTTTACTATTGACTTTCAGAGTTGAAATGTACTATTTTTGTTGCTGAAGTGGATATACATTCATGTTTGCATGCTATTGTTTATTTGGATAACATATTAAACCTAATTGTAAATGGGGTTTCCAGGTTGGTGGGTGTTAATGTATTGGTTTTCTTGCTCTTCTGGCTGGGTTGGATTTGAACAAATCGGGATAAATAAGTTAGCCAGGTAGCTTTGAGAAACACTCAAGCTAACATTGAACATAGATTATTGAAAATAGCCGCACAAAAAAAATATGGTCAGTTTTGTACTATTTAGGGAAATGAAAGCTGGCTAATTGATCATTTGAGATATTACCTTTGAACATTTTTGTTGTACATTTTCAGATTCTATAAATAAAAACACTTGGTATTATTAAGTCTCATTTATTGGCTTTTTATCAAATCAATTGTACATTTCTGAGTCTGACATCTCATGTTATGCCCAGTGTTGATTGGCCATCAGAGGCTATGGTATTTCATTGAATTGTGTTATTCTTAAGATATGCCTTGCCCCCTGCCCCTTCACACACAAACAATAGGCAGACGTACCCTTACACATAGCTCTAGGTGTAAGACAGGGTTTCCCAAACTCGGTCCTGGGTGCACGTGTTGGTTTTTGCCCTAGTGCTACTCAGCGGATTCAAATAATCAAAGCTTGATGGTGGGTTGGTTATTTGAATCAGCTGGTTAGTGCTAGGGCAAAAAACTAAATGTGAACCTAGTGGGGGCCCCAGGACCGAGTTTGGGAAACCCTGGTATAAGGCATTCCATTTGGCTTAAATGCAGGCACTTGATAAACGCAGCCCAGTTTCAAAGGCTAATAGATGTGTTTCTCTTTCCAGATATTTATTGGTTTAGAGGGGAATCTGGCTGAATGTAATTTATGGAAGAGAACTTTGAGAGCTTTAGGAATAGTTTCACACATAGAAGACATTTGTTTTCCCTCACTTTAAAGGCTTGCAGATGTACTATGGCTAATAGCAGGACATGGCTGAGAACTGTAGGAGGGTAGATCAGACATGACTGACTTCATAAAATTAAAACAACCAATACATATCTACTAATAGGTGAGAAATATGAACACTAGGGGGCCTAACAGATTTCTGTGTGAAATCTGTGTGAAAACCACTAAACAGAAATCCTCTGCACAGACAGCTGTTGGTTCGATCTCTACAGAATAGATCCAATGCCTTAGTGTGTTTGTCTGACATCCCTTCAACATGTAACTCACCATACAAAACAATGCTGTTTTGCATATAAACATGATTTCTATCTCTCCAGTTATGCAGTATATCTCCACTCCAGTAAACGTATCAAGCAGCCACTTAAAATCAAAGTATTCTAACAAGATCGATATTACAAAAATACATCTTTGGCAGGGAAATATTGTAACTATGTAACAGACTGATCTATACGATAATGATGTGTCCTTGGCAGTGGTGATTTTAGCACGTAAATCTTGGTGGGGCAAAAAATATATATAATTTGTGGGCTGCATGCAAGCACATCCACTACACAACACTAAACAATACATTAGTTGCACTATAATGGTGACAAATGGTGCCCACAAACTGTTAGGGACTACATAAAGCTGTCCCAACAGCAGTCCCAACACCTTACCTCTGCTACACCTGGCTATCAGCGGAGCCTTGTCTGGCAGCAAAACAAGTCAGCCTCATTTACTGCCTTTAAAAAAAGCATAGCTGATATGGCTGACTTGCTTTAACAAATGTGGTTTCTACTGACAATTGAGTTGTACACACTATGGCATAAGGGGAACGACAAGCGAATAAGAGGAAATCCGTCATTTCGATTAAGACATTAATGAGCGAGCTAGGACGTACGTAGTCAATATAACAATTTGTTCAGCACTTTTGAAATGTACAGTGACAGAATTCAGAACATGGGCCATTCTTACAGTGTTCTCCCAGTACACCAAGTCAGAACCGTAGGATAAATAAAGTGGGCATATAAGCAGACAATGAAAGCTCTAACAATATTTGATGATTACCCTTCTCAAAAACAGGTTATAGACTACATGTGCACCACCAAGTCAGAACAGTGGGCGAAATTAAGACGTGAAATTAGACCAAATTATTAGGGTGAGGCACATGGGCTACTAACAGCTTACTACACAACATACACTTAGTATTACTTTCTTAGCTACAGTATGCATACCTCTCTGGCATATTACATCATTTTTGCAAATCAGATTTTATTTGTCACATGCGCCGAATACAACAGGAGTAGACGTTACAGTGAAATGCTTACTTACAAGCTCTTAACCAACAATGCAGTTTTAAGAAAATGCCTAAAAAAAGTAAGAAATAACAATAACAAATTATTAAAAAGAGCAGTAGTAAATAACAATAGCGGGGCACAATACAGGGGGTACCAGTACAGGGTCAATGTGCGGGGGCACCGATGTCGAGGTAATTGAGGTAACATGTACATGTAGGTAGAGTTATAAAGTGACTATGCATACATAATAACAGAGAGTAGGAGCAGCATAGAATAGGGGGGAGGGGGGCATGCAAATAGTCTGGGTAGCCATTTGATTAGCTGTTCAGGAGTCTTATGGCTTGGGGGTAGAAGCTGTTTAGAAGCCTCTTGGACCTAGACTTGTGCTCCGGTACCACTGGCCGTGCGGTAGCAGAGAGAATAGTCTATGACTAGGTTGGCTGAAGACTTTGACAATTTTTAGGGCCTTCCTCTGACACTGCCTGGTATAGAGGTCCTGGATGGCAGGAAGCTTGGCCCCGGTGATGTACTGGGCCGAACGCACTACTCTCTGTAGTGCCTTGTGGTCAGAGGCCGACCAATTGCCGTACCAGGCAGTGATGCAACCCGTCAGGATGCTCTTGATGGTGCAGCTGTAAAACCATTTGAGGATCTGAGAACCCATGCCAAATCTTTTCAGTCTCCTAAGGGGGAATAGGTTTTGTCGTGCCCTCTTCACAACGGTCTTGGTGTGCTTGGACCATGTTAGTTTGTGGATGATGTGGACGCCAAGGAACTTGAAGCTCTCAACCTGCTCCACCACAGCCCCGTCAATGAGAATGGGGGCGTGCTCTGTCCTCCTTTTCCTGTAGTCCACAATCATCCCCTTTGTCTTGATCACTTTGAGGGAGAGGTTGTCTTTGCACCACACGGTCAGGTCTCTGACCTCCTCCCTATAGGCTGTCTCATCGTCGTCATTGATCGGCCTACAACTGTTGTGTCATCTCCAAACTTAATGATGGTGTTGGAGTCGTGCCTGGCCATGCAGTCGTGGGTGAACAGGGAGTACAGGAGGGGACTGAGCACGCACCCCCGAGGGGAACCCGTGTTGAGGAACAGCGTGGCAGATGTGTTGTTGCCTACCCTTACCACCTGGGGACGGCCCGTTAAGAAGTCCAGGATCCAGTCTCAGAGGGAGGTGCTTAGTCCCAGGGTCCTTAGCTTAGTGATGAGCTTTGAGGGTACTATGGTGTTGAACGTTGAGCTGTAATCAATGAATAGCATTCTCACATGGGTGTTCCTTTTGTCTAGGTGTGAAAGGGCAGTGTGGAGTGCAATAGAGATTGCATCATCTGTGGATCTGTTGGTGCGGTATGCAAATTGAGTGGGTTTCTGGGATAATGCTCAGAGTCCACGTCCTGGTAATCCGTCTGGCCTTGTGAATGTTGACCTGTTTAAAGGTCTTACTCACATTGGCTGCAGAGAACGTGATCACACAGTCGTCCGGAACAGCTGATGCTCTCATGCATGTTTCAGTGTTACAAGCCTCGAAGCGAGCATAGGTTATTTAGCTTGTGTCACTGGGCAGCTCTTGGCTGTGCTTCCCTTTGTAGTCTGTAATAGTTTGCAAGCCCTGCCACAACCGACGAGCGTCGGAGCCAGTATAGTACGATTCGATCTTAGTCCTGTATTGACGCTTTGCCTGTTTGATGGTTCATCGGAGGGCATAGCGGGATTTATTATAAGCTTCCGTGTTAAAGTCCCGCTCCTTGAAAGCGGCAGCTCTACCCTTTAGCTCAGTGAGAATGTTGCCTGTAATTAATGGCTTCTGGTTTGGGTATGTACGTACAGTCACTGTGGGGACAACGTCATCGATGCACTTATTGATGAAGCCAGTGACTGATGTGGTGTACTCCTCAATGCCATCGGAAGAATCCCGGAACATATTCCAGTCTGTTTCATCTGACCACTTTTTTCTAGACCGAGTCACTGGTGCTTCTTGCTTTAATTTTTGCTTGTAAGCAGGAATCAGGAGGATAGAATTATGGTCAGATTTGCCAAATGCAGGGTAAGGAAGAGATTTGTACACGTCTCTGTGTGTGGAGTAAAGGTGGTCTAGAGTTCTTTTCCCCTTTGGTTGCACATTTAACATGCTGTTAGAAATGAGATAAAACTGATTTAAGTTTCCCTGCATTAAAGTCCCCGGCCACTAGGAGCGCCACCTCTGGATGAACTTTTTCCTGTTTACGGTATACAGCTCATTGAGTGCGGTTTTATTGCCAGCATCAGTCTGTGGTGGTATGTAGACAGCTACGAAAAATACAGATGAAAACTCTAGGTAGATAGAGTATCTCATGATAAGCTGTAGACCACACTACCTCAGGCGAGCAAAACCCTGAGACTTCCTTAGATATCGTGCACCAGCTGTTGTTTACAAACATGCATAGGCCCCCGCCCCGTGTCTTACCAGAGGCTGTTGTTCTATCCTGCCGCTAGAGTGTATAACCCGCCAGCTGTATGTTATTAATGTCGTCGTTCAGCCACGACTCGGTGAAACATAAGATATTACAGTTTTTAATGTCCCGTTGGTAGGATATATGTGCTTTCAGGTCGTCCCATTTATTTTTCAGTGATTGAACGTTAGCTAGCAGTACGGAGGGCAAAGGCAGATTAGCCACTCGTCGCCTGATCTTCACAAGGCACCCTGATCTCTTTTCTGCGAAATCTCTGTTTCCTTCTTCAGCGAATGACGGGGATGAAGGCCTGTTCGGGTGTTTGGAGTATATCCTTCCTGTCCGACTCTTTAAAGAAAAACTATTTTTTCACTTCGAGGTGAGTAATCACTGTTCTGATGTCCGGAAGCTCTTTTTGGTCATAAGAGACGGTAGCAGCAACATTATGTACAAAACAAGTTACGAACAACGCGAAAAAAACTAACAAAATTCTATGGTTGGTTAAGAGCCAATAAAATGGCAGCCATCCCCTCCGATGTCACACAATACATTTGTGTGCTGTGCTCACTTGAACAGGAAGGTGGCGCAGCGGTCCTTTATGGGCAAATTTTGACATCAAACTTTGTCATCAAAGTCTGGCATTCTCTGGATTTATGGTGCTTTCAAGACAACTTGGGAAAAAAGGTTGAATCGTGATAACATCAGTGATCTTCAGGTCGTAGCTTTAGAAAGAGGCCCAAGTTCCAGATTTACAATTCCGAGTTGGTTGAAAGTTCAAAACGTATTTTACCAGTCGTAGCTCGTTTTTCCTGAGTTCCCAGTTATCTTCAACTCACTAAAGTAAGATTTTGCAGTTCCGAATTAACAGTTGTTTTGAGCGGGGCACAAATCTTGCTTAATTGACAGCGTGGCCAATGTTGAATGTTTATAATTTTAAACTAGGAATAGAGACCCTTAGACATGGGACCACACAGCCACTCCACTGAATAGCAGGCTAATGATTGTTTTGCAATGCTTGCAGTTAGCCACTGATTCCTTCCAAACCACTCATTGTTGAATTTGTGATTTACAACTTGTTGTGTAATGTTTATTTTCAATGGCCAATGAGCACTGATACGTTTTATCTATAACTTTTCTTCATATGACAAGGATTAATAAGGATTTGCCAGTAGATTGTCGACTTGATTCATTATGAATACTGCTAGCTAAGATTTTGAAAGTATGATGTTGATCAGTCCAATCAAAGCTACTGTAGATATAACATGATTTGACGTCCTTTTATCTGTGTCCAATGACCTTGAGCCTTCTTGGATGGGCACTTCTAATGTAACTCTATGGTAGCACCCAAGGGGCTAGAATTTTAGAGCTTGTTGGTCAATTTCTTCAACAGATGATCAGGTCTATATAATTATCAAACATACATTAGTAATGGAAAGGAAACAGAGACTCTTTGTTTAAGTATTACAATTATCCTTTAGTAATACAATTGTAGGCAGAAGTTGGAACAAAGTACAGTATACGATAGCTCTCCCCAGGTTCTGCAAAATGTCTAAGATATCCTGTAACTCATATAGCCTCCCCAGTCCTCCTTGCGTGACTTTCCCTGGCAACAACATTTGAATAAATCTAACCTCCCCCTGACAGCAGCAACCATCTTTTCAGCAATTAAAAGCTCAGAAGTGGGTTTGACCCGAAACTTGACCTTTCATCACAAGAATAAGGTCATAACAAGGTGAACGAGTCCAAGCATCTTCTGACAGGTGGCTGTTTTTATCAGGCCTGCGGCAGCCTTGTGTTCTCAGGAAACCAGTTGTATTCTCAGAACCTCAGATAGCCAGGTGGGGCCCAGACAGGAGGAGTATGAACGTAGGCGGTTTTCGCCTTCTGATAGTGTCTGAAGGGCACAACACTCAACACAGGTGTTAACACACACACAGAGGTCTCCTGAAGAGGAGACCTTACAGTTTATCATAACACAATTTATTAACTCTTTGAAAGGTATGAGGCCTTGGTTTAATTAAGATAGCTAGGGGGGCTAACCTCATATCACAGGCATAGTAAGTACACTTTTCCTCAATAAAGTAGCTATCAGAAAAGTCAGAGTTAGAAAGGAGGGGGAGTCAAGTGCAAGTGTTGGTTCAGGAATTAGTTATGATTATGATTATTATTTTTCTTTTTGGGGGTGTCGAGGTAAGGAGGGGGATTATTTAACATACTATTTGAAGAAGTAGGGTTTCAAGTTCTTTCGAAAAATGGGACTCTGCTGTCCTAGCTTCAGGGTGAAGCTGGTTTCACCATTTGGGTGCCAAGACAGAGAAGCGCTTGGACTGGGCTGAGCAGGAGCTGCCCTCCCGGAGGGGTGGGAGGGCCAAGAGACCAGAGGTGGCAGAACGGTGTGCTCAGGTTGGGGTGTAGGGTTTGAGCATAGCCTGAAGGTAGGGAGGGGCAATTCCACTTGCTGTTCAGTGGTCTTGTAGTGGATGCGAGCTTAGACTGGAAGCTAGTGGAGTGTGCAGAGCAAGGTGAGATGGGAGAACTTGGGAAGGTTGAAAACCAAGCGGGCTGCAGCGTTCTGGATAAATTGCAGAGGTTTGATGGCACAAGCAGGGAGCCCAGACAACAGTGAGTTGCAGTAGTCCAGACGGGAGATGACAAGTGCCTGGATTAGGACCTGCACCGCTTTCTGTGTGAGGTAGGGTCGTACTCTACGGATGTTGTAGAGTAAGAACTTGCAGGAACGAGTCACTGCTTTGATGTTTGCAGAGAATGACAGGGTGTTGTCCAGGGTCATGCTAGGGCTGTTACGGTGATCATATTACCGCCACAGGGAGTCACGAGTCATGACCTCAGTCAAATACCACGTGACCGTTTAGTCACAGTAACTAGACTTCTCCAAGCTCTGATGCTACTGATGGTCATTACCAAACTTGCCAACTGCCTAGTTCTCAGCACCCTATTGTCACTCTAATTACTCTGACATCAATGCAAATGTTATTCAAAAATCAAACTTCATGAGAGCTCGTGAGCTGATATTGCACAACATTTCTATAGGCAATTGCGTGACAAAACAGAGTTTTAATGGCGTCTTAAAAAGAGGACACCACTTGTTTTCTTTTAACCCTTATTTTACTAGGTAAGTTGACTGAGAACACATTCTCACTTACAGGAATAGTTACAGGGGATAAACGAGCCAATTGGAAACAATTAGGTGACCATGATTGTATTAGGGTCATATTGGGAATGTAGCCAGGGTTAACAGCCCTACAATAAGTGCCATGGGATCTTTAGTGACCACAGAGAGTCAGGACACTTGTTTAAAATCCCATCTGAAAGATGGCACCCTACACAGGGAAATGTCCCCAATCATTGGCCTAGGGGATTTTTTTTTCAGACCAGAGGAAAGAGTGCCTCCTACTGGTCTTCCAACACCACTTCCAGCAGAATCTGGTCTCCCATGCAGGGACCAACCAGCACCAACCCTGCTTAGCTTCAGAAGCAAGCCAGCAGTGGGATGGAGGGTGGTATGCTGCTGGCCTGCTATTTCTGTAGGCTAGGCCTACTATATTTCTCAACTTTCACAATTTTTTTTACAACATAGCCTACCTGACTGGCATGAAAATGTTTTCCCGCTAATTGATTGCATTTTGGAACATTCACGCTTATTGCCTACTGTCATGTGCGCATTGCTGCGCTTATAATGTAAAGAAATAAACAAACAGTTTATCAACATTTTAGGCTAAATGTTCTAATCTGTTGCATCGGCCTCATTGCTTTTAAAAGTTTTTTTGATGCTAGTTGTTGTATTAATTTGGGATTTATAGCATTACTCAACTGTCCCAGATTATGTTTGGAATATTTATTTCTTGCACAGAAGGACAAGTTGACAAGTAGAATGTCAACTGTTGTACTATGGGGGATAGTAGATTGACCTAGGCTAGTTCGTTTGCTGTTTGTTAGGCTTACTCATCTTGTTGGCTGACGAAAAGTAAACGTGGACAGTTCTTCCAACATCTTCAATATGCGCCTCGGAATTCGATAAGCAGGACGTGCGTAGCTGCATCCCCGATGTGTCTGTCTTCATTTCATTTATGATTTATGATAGCAAATTTCAATTGACAAATATAACGTTGTTTTCGTCTTTTGAGCTTCTATTCAATCACTTTTTATAGCTACTGTTTACAGGCCTCCTGGGCCATATACAGCTTCCCTGAATTCCTATCGGACCTTGTAGCCATGGCAGATAATATTCTAATTTTGGTGACTTTAATATTCACATGGAAAAGTCCACAGACCCACTCCAAAAGGCTTTCGGAGCTATCATCGACTCAGTGGGTTTTGTCCAACATGTCTCCGGACCTACTCACTGCCACAGTCATACTCTGGACCTAGTTTTGTCCCGTGGAATAAATGTTGTGAATCTTAATGTTTTTCCTCATAATCCTGGACCATCGGACCACCATTTTATTATGTTTGCAATCGCAACAAATAATCTGCTCAGACCGCAACCAAGGATCATAAAATATCCTTTGCTAGTTAGTGAGTTATTAGCCCATATATATATCATTTGTAGTCAGAAATGGGTGGGGAGTGCTTGCTTCTTACAAGAGCACAAACGGTGCATTTCTTGACATCTTGAAAAGCTTGTCAGATAAAGAGTTTTTTTTGTCTTAAAGGGGCAGTGTTGTATTTTGGGACAGGCTTGAATAATCTAAGTAGCCAATAGACAGAAGGTAGCATAATTTGTCAGATTTTCTGTAATAATGGTATGGGAATAATGATGCATTTTATTTTGTAAAGTGGTTTCTTGCATCAAACAATACAACAACATTTTCAGTCATCTCCTTGTCTGAAGGACAAGTGTATAAATAGGTTAATGTCAAGCCCTGCATGTTTTTTTTCTCCAAAGTCTCATGGAATGTAGGCACATTCATTGGCTGCTACTGTATGCTGAACGATTAGACTGGCTATTTCCTTGTTAAAATGTTATGGGATGCCTTTTCTCCATTGTTTTTCATGGTAGTCCACTCTGGTAGGCCTACATTATGATCACATAACCACAGTAGTCTACTTGACCACTGTTAAAACTAACTTAAAGCGGGTACAGCCTCAGTGTTCACAGTAAATGCGTGCCTGAAGTTGCACAGAATTTTCAAAACATTCATGTTTGCGCTCTCAGCAGACCTGAAATTTGCTCACTAATGAAAAATATTTGAGGGAACATTGGGAGAGACCGTGTGAGGATATGATGGAGCCGAGTGACTTGGTGTATAGAGAGAAGAGGAGAGGGCCTAGAACCGAGCCCTGGGTGGCACCAGTAGTGCGAGTAAGTGGTACAGACACAGATCCTCTCCACGTCACCTGGTATGGAGCGGCGGCCTGCCAGGTAGGACGCAATCCAAGAGTATGCAGAGCCTGAGACGCCCAGCCATGAGAGGGTAGAGAGGAGGATCTGATGGTTTGCGGTGTCAAAGGCAGCAGATAGATCTTGGAGGATGAGAACAGAAGAGAGCGAGAGAGAGTCAGGTTTGGCAGTGCGGAGAGCCTCCATGACACAGAGAAGAGCAGTCTTGGTTGAGTGACCTGACTTGAAGCCTGACTGGTTAGGGTCAAGAAGATCGTTCTGAGAGAGATAGTGTAAGAGTTTATCAGAGACAGCATGCACAAGTGTTTTGGAAAGAAAAGAAAGGGTTTCTTCCTAGGTTTTGGCCTTTCTAGGGAGTTTTTCCTAGCCACCGTGCTTCTACACCTGCATTGCTTGCTATTTGGGATTTTAGGCTGGGTTTCTGTACAGAACTTTGATATATCAGCTGATGTAAGAAGGGCTATATAAATAAATTTGATTTGATTTGATACAGGTCTATAGTTTTTTACATCAGATGAGTCAAGTGTTGGTTTCTTGAGGAGGGGAGCGACTCTGGCTATTTTGAAGTCAGAGGGGATGCAGCCAGAGGTCAGGGATGAGTTGATGAGGGAAGTGAGTGTAACAGGGTGATTGGTGGGCAAGGGGAATATTGGTGATTCCCCTTGCCACTTTATTGTTAAGCCAATGGGTTTTTGGTTTTAGTTTTGTCTTGACTTCACCTACTCAACATGGCATCTTATTGGCTGGTTTGCGTAGCTTGCTTACGAGGGAGGATGTTTCAGTCAGAATCGTCCCAGTGAACAAGCACCAAACCAGCGGTAAGTTGTTGGTTGCAAAGCACTGTACGTCAAAAGTGATTTTTATACTCCTAAGTGATGATTTAAATGTACAATTTATATCAATGTGTTTGTAAATGTTATTCGAACCTCACACATAAGATGCAGCGTTTTTTGGTGAATATTTATTGGGCATTTTGTTGTTGAGAATTCCCGCCAATACTAGCTAGCAACTTACTGTGTCTGGTGGGAGGGTTCGTATATTTTGTACAGTGCGTGAGTGCAGAGTTGGATGGTGAGCCATGCATTGCATGACGTGCAATTTTGTGCTGTTTCTATCAGGTACATTGTTCAAAATATTATATTGTATATTGTTATTGTTGTATTATTTTGGTAACTACATTTCCCAGTGAACAAGCACCAAACCAGCGTGCGTGAGTGCAGAGTTGGATGGTGAGCCGTGCATTGCATGACCTGCAATTTTGTGCTGTTTCTATCAGCATAAAGCTCCATGACTGGTGCTACAAGTTGGAGTTCGTGTCGATGATTGATTGATTGTACACAACGCAAGAAGAGTACTGTTACATGAGGAATGGAAGAAGGTCTCCAGAGATGGTATGTAGAAGGTTGGATGGGATGGGGTCGAGCGGGCAGATTTTCGGTAGGCCAGACCTCACTAGTTGCAGGAGAAAGAGGTCAAGGCGTAGGGTATTTCTGTGTGAGTCGGTCCAGTGGATTCAACAGGCTGAGTGAATGAGGAGCGGATGTTGTCAACCTTCTTTTCAAAGTGGTTGACAAAGTCGTCAGCAGAGAGGGAGGGGCAGGAGAAGGCGGTAAAAAGTCTCCTACGGTTTGAGGCAGAAGCTTGAAATTTACAGTAAGAGAAAGTGGCTTTAGCAGCAGATACAGTGGAAAAGAAGGTAGAGAGGAGGGAGTGCAAGGACGGTAGGTCCTCTGGAAGTTTAGTTTTCCCCATTTTTGCTCAGCTGCCCGCAGCCCTGTTCTGTAATCGTGTAATGAGTCACTCAGCCACGGAGCAGGAGGGGAGGGCCGAGCCGGCAGGGAGGAAAGGAGACATTGCGAGTCATAGGATGCAGAAACAGAGGAGAGTAGGGTCGAAGAGGCAGAATCAGGAGACAGGAGGGAGAAGGATTTAGCAGAATGGAGAGACGATAGGATAGAAGAGGAGAGAGTAGGCCTCCTGAGTGGCGCAGCTCCTTAGTGGCGCAGCTGTCTAACGCACTGCGTCGCAGTGCTGAGGCGTCACTCTGACAGAGACAGAGATGATCGCCTTGCTTCGCGTTCTTAGGAAACTAAGAATTTAGTTTTTAGTTTTTAGTATTTCGTTTTTTTAATGTATTATTTCTTACATTGTTACCCCAGGAAATCTTAAGTCTTATTACATACAGCTGGGAAGAACTATTGGATAAAAGAGCAACGTCAACTTACCAACATTCCGACCAGGAATATGACTTTCCCGAAGCGGATCCTCTGTTTGGACCACCACCCAGGACAATGGATCAGATCCCAGTAGGCAAAATTTGAAATTTGAGCAAGGATTGCCTTCCAGAGAGACATCAGAGATTGTAACATTCTCTGTTTCACGGAAACATGGCTCACTCGGGATATGTTATCAGAGTCTGTACAGCCACCCGGTTTCTTCACGCATCGCGCCGCCAGAAACAAACATCTCTCTGGTAAAAAGAAGGGCGGGGGTGTATGCCTTATGATTAATGAGTTGTGGTGTGATCATAACAACATACAGGAACTCAAGTCCTTTTGTTCACCTGACCTAGAATTCCTTACAATCAAATGCCGATCGCATTATCTACCAAGAGAATTCTCTTCTATTATATCCCACAGCTGTGTATATTGATGGCAGCATTTGCGCAAAACTGAAAGGTGCGTACCACTGCTTTTAATCATGGTAAGGCGACCGGAAACATGACTGAATACAAACAATGTAGCTAATCCCTCCGCAAGGCAATCAAACAAGCTAAGCGTCAGTATAGAGACAAAGTAGAGTCGCAATTCAATGGCTCAGACACGAGACGTATGTGGCATGGTCTACAGTCAATCCCGGATTACAAAAAGAAAACCAGCCCTGTCGCGGACACCGACGTCTTGCTCCCAGACAAACGAAACAACTTCTTTGCTCTCTTCGAGGACAATACAGTGCCACTGACATGGCCCGCTACCAAAACCTGCGGGCTCTCCTTCACCGCAGCTAACGTGAGTAAAATATTTAAAAGTGTTAACCCTCGCAAGGCTGCCGGCCCAGACGGCATCCCTAGAAGTGTCCTCAGAGCATGCGCAGACCAGCTGGCTGGTGTGTTTACGGACATATTCAATCAATCCCTATCCCAGTCTGCTGTTCCCACCTGCTTCAAGAGGTCCACCATTGTTCCTGTTCCCAAGAAAGCTAAGGTAACTGAGCTAAACGACTATCGCCTCGTAGCACTCACTTCCGTCATCATGAAGTGCTTTGAGAGACTAGTCAAGGATTATATCACCTCCACCCTACCTGACACCCTAGACCCACTCAAATTTGCTTACCGCCCAATAGGTCCACAGACGACGCAATCGCAATCACACTGCACACTGCCCTAACCCATCTGGACAAGAGGAATACCTCTGTAAGAATGTTGTTCATTGATTACAGCTCAGCATTTAACACCATAGTACCCTCCAAACTTGTCATTGAGATCGAGACCCTGGGTCTCGACCCCGCCCTATGCAACTGGGTCCTGGACCTTCTGACAGGCCGCCCACAGGTGGTGAGGGTAGGAAACATCTCCACCCCGCTGATTCTCAACCCTGGGGCCCCACAAGGGTGCGTTCTTAGCCCTCTCCTGTACTCCCTGTTCACCCATGACTGCGTGGCCATGCACGCCTCCAACTCAATCATCAAGTTTGCAGACAACACTACAGTGGTAGGCTTGATTACCAACAACGACGAGACGGCCTACAGGGAGGAGGTGAGGGCCCTCGGAGTGTGGTGTCAGGAAAATAACCTCACACTCAACGTCAACAGACAAAGGAGATTATCATGGACTTCAGGAAACAGCAGAGGGAGCACCCCCCCTATCCACATCGACAGGACAGTAGTGGAGAAGGTAAAAAGTTTTAAACTCATCGGCGTACACATCACGGACAAACTGAAATGGTCCACCCACACAGACAGCGTGGTGAAGAAAGCGCAACAGCGCTTCTTCAACCTCAGGAGGCTGAAGAAATTTGGCCTGTAACCGAAAACACTCACAAACTTTTACAGATGCACAATCGAGTGCATCCTGTCGGGCTGTATCACCTCCTGGTACGGCAACTGCTCCGCCCACAACCGCAAGGCTCTCCAGAGGGTAGTGAGGTCTGTACAACGAATCACCGGGGGCAAACTACCTGCCCTCCAGGACACCTACACCACCCGATGTCACAGGAAGGCCAAAAAGATAATCAAGGACAACAACCACCCGAGCCACTGCCTGTTCACCCTGCTATCATCCAGAAGGCGAGGTCAGTACAGGTGCATCAAAGCTGGGACCGACAGACTGAAAAACAGCTTCTATCTCAAGGCCATCAGACTGTTAAAACCTCTACCGCTTCTCTCTCCCGGATCCGGGATCCCCCCCATCAAAAAAGCTGACCAGCATAGCCTAGCCTAACGCGACAGGGATATCATATAACATAATTTTCATGAAATCACAAGTCCAATACAGCAAATGAAAGATAAACATCTTGTGAATCCAGCCATCATTTCCGATTGTTAAAATGTTTTACAGCGAAAACACAATATGTATTTCTATTAGCTAACCACAATAGCAAAAGACTCAACTGCATATTTTCAGCATTTTTCTACCACATAGGTAGCTATCACAAAACCGACCAAATAGAGATATAATTAGTCACTAACCAAGAAACAACTTCATCAGATGACAGTCTTATAACATGTTATACAATAAATGTATGTTTTGTTCGAAAATGTGCATATTTTAGGTATAAATCATAGTTTTACATTGCAGCTACCATCAAAAATATCACCAAAGCAGCCAGAATAATTACAGAGAGCAACGTGAAATACCTAAATACTCATCATAAAAGATTTATGAAAAATACATGGTGTACAGCAAATGAAAGATAAACATCTTGTGAATCCAGCCAATATTTCCGATTTTTTAAGTGTTTTACAGCGAAAACACAATATAGCATTATATTAGCTTACCACAATAGCCAAACACACAACCGCATTTATTCACCGCATAGATAGCATTCGCAAAAACCAGCAAAAGATATAAAATTAATCACTAACCTTGACCAACTTCATCAGATGACAGTCTTATAACATCATGTTACACAATACATATATGTTTTGTTCGAAAATGTGCATATTTAGAGGTACAAATCGTGGTTTTACATTGTGAATACGTAGCCAAAATGCACAAAATTCTCCGGAGATATTTTGGACAGTCACCTAATCTAATCAAAGAACTCATCATAAACTTTACTAAAAAATACATGTTGGACAGCAAATGAAAGATACACTAGTTCTTAATGCAATCGCCGTCTTAGATTTTTTTAAATAACTTTACCATAACAAACAGCTTACGTTATAGCGAGACAGCGCCCGCAAAAAGGAAGGAAAATAGGACTAAACATTTTCCACAGAAATACGAAATAACATCATAAATGGTTCTTACTTTTGCTGAGCTTCCATCAGAATCTTGTACAAGGAGTCCTTTGTCCAGAATAAATCGTTGTTTGGTTTTAGAATGTCCTTTTCTCCTGTCGAATTAGCAACCTTAGCTAGCCATGTGGCGCGAACATGCCCAAATTCTCCTGACGCAAAGAAAGGAAAATTCCAAAAGTCGCAATAAACGTTGAATAAACTGATACAACTCGGTTGAAAAAAACTACTTTATGATGTTTTTATCACATCTATCAAATAAAATCAGAGCCGGAGACATCCACCGTCTATACCGAACGCTTTTCAGAAGCCAATGCTGATGTCCTTCCCGCGCCTAGGTAGAGAAAGGAAATTGTGGTCACGTCATTCCAAGAGCTCTTGTTCGACCTCAAATCAAGCTAGACACCCCATTCCACCTTCCACTGCCTGTTGACATCTAGTGGAAGGCGTATGCAGTGCATGCAAATCCATAGAAATTAGGCAATTGAATAGGCAGGCCCTGGAACAGAGCATCGTTTTCAGATTTTTCACTTCCTTTCTGGAAGTTTGCTGCCAAATGAGTTCTGTTTTACTCACAGATATAATTCAAACAGTTTTAGAAACTTGAGAGTGTTTTCTATCCAACAGTAATAATAATATGCATATTGTACGATCTAGAATAGAGTACGAGGCCGTTTAAATTGGGCACGATTTTTTCCCAAAGTGAAAACAGCGCCCCCTATTCACAAGAAGTTTTAAACAGCCATCACTAGCATTGAGTGGCTGCTGCCAACATACTGACTCAAATCTCTAGCCACTTTAATAATTAAAAATTGTTAGTAAGAAAATGTATCACTAGTCACTTAATCAATGCCACTTCATATAATGTCTACATACCCTACATTACTCATCTCATATGTATATACTGTACTCTATACCATCTACTGCATCTTGCCTGTGCCGCACGGCCATCTCTCATCCATATATTTATATGTACATATTCTTATTAATTCCTTTACAGCTGTGTGTATAAGGTAGTTGTGAAATTGTTAGATTACTTGTTCGATATTACTGCACGGTCGGAACTAGAAGCACAAGCATTTCCCTACACTCACATTAACATCTGCTAACCATGTGTATGTGACCAATAAAATTAGATTTGATTTGACTACAGACTTGGATTCGATCCCAGGCTGCGTCACAGCTGGCCGTGACGGCGAGACCTGTGAAGCGGCTCACAATTGGCCCATCGTCGTCTGGGTTAGGGGAGGGTTTTGCCAGCCGGGATATCCTCTCCTCATCGTGCTCTAGTGACTCCTTGTGGCGGGCCGGGCACCTGCAAGCTGGCTTTGGTTGTCAGTTGGATGGTGTTTCTTCCGACACATTGGTGCAGCTGGCTTCCGGGTTAAGTGAGCAGTGTGTCAAGAATCAGTGCAGCTTGGCAGGGTTGTGTTTCGGAGGACGCATGCTCTCGACCTTTGCCTTTCCCGAGTCCATAGGGGAGTTGCAGCGATGAGACAAGACTAACTACCAATTGGATACCATGAATAAAAAATAAATGTTATACAGACAATAAAGAAGAGGAGAGAGTAGTGGGAGAAAGACAGCGAACATTGCGATGGTGCATGACCATCTGGGTAGGGACTGAGTAGCTAGGGTTGGAGGAAAGGGAGACAGAAAAGAAAGCAAAGTAGTGATCAGAGACCTGGAGGGGGGTTGCGGTGAGATTAGTAGAAGAACAGCCTCTAGTAAAGGTGAGGTCAAGTGTATTGCCTGCCTTGTGAGTTGGAGGGGATTGGGAAAGGGTGAGGTCAAAAGAGGCAAGGAGGGGAAAGAGAGTCGCCAAGTACGAAGAGCGGTGAGCCATCAGGAAATTAGCTTATCAAGGTGTCAAGCTCAATGAGGAACTCTCCAAGGGCAACTGGTGGGCTATAGCTGTCATCAATGTTAAGCTTGAGTGGACAAGTGACAGTGACAGCATGTAATTCAAATTAGCAGACTGACAGGTGAGAGAGTGAGAAAAGAGAAAATCTCCAGTTAGAAGAAATGAGTAGCCCTGTGCCACCACCGCGATGACCAGATGCTCTTGGACTATGAGAGAAACAGTAATCAGATGAAGAGAGAGCAGCTGGAGTAGCTGGAGTAGCTGTGTACTCTGGGGTGACTGAAGGGCAGCACAAGGCTGAAATTAACTTGGCGTTCTTGAACGCGGATTGGCAGTTCCAAACTCTACCAGAGACCTGAAATTCCACATGGGTTGTGCGTGCAAGGTATACTAAATTAGAAGGGTTGCAGCCAAGGGGTGGGGAGCATCTGTCAAGGCAACAAGGAGCGAACGGGTATTTAAAACTCACACATAGTGGCCAATGCTACAAAAGAGCAAAGTGAGATAATCAGAAAATAACTAGGTAAGATACCAAGAAAATGTGTCTCCTTGCCTATGTAACAGACACATTTTCGAAACTGAACGCAAACATGCAGGGGAAACATTATGCAGATGAGTGACCGAATCAGTGGATTCAGAGGTAAGAATTCTCTTTGTAGAGGGAGTATTTCAAAAGCGAACCGTGCCCACTTCCCTCGGCTGTGTGTTTCCAACAGAAAACAGCATCAGTAAGTGTCTCACACGAGTGATGACTGCTCACCCCCAACGCTTGGAAGAGCACTTTGGGACCTACTTCCCATTACGTTTGACTGTGATCCTGGCTCAGTTGACATGCAAGTAAGTGGAATCGAACAGCTGATCAAGTTGTCATGTCACCAAATCCATTCACGGGTCACTATGGCGGAGTTTTGGGTCCTGACTCAAATGGAATACCCTGCTGTCTCCCTCTGAGCATTAATGCCGCATTCAAAACAACTAGGTACTCGGAACTGGGAACTAAGAAATCTCAGACTTCCGACTTCAGTGCATTCAAGACAACTGGGAACTCAGAAAAAAAATTGCTCCGACTGGGAAAAATCATTTTGAATTGTCATCCAACTCGGAATTCCAACTCAGGAGCTCAGGCCTCTTTCTAGAGCTCTGACTTTCTGACCTGAAAATCACTGACATCATGATATTACCTCATATTTCTCAGTGTTCCCAGTTGTCTTGAAAGCACCATGAGTGCTCTCGTTTCCATTAAAACCTAATATCAATCCAGGCTGGATTTGACAGCAGAGATGAGGTGCGCACTGTCGACCATGCCCCCTGACTTTGAGAAGTTGTGACACAACACACATCAAGCACACCCCTCTCATTAGTGGTGGTGAGATAAGATACATTATGTCAGACTAATTTGCAATTGACTGTCATCATAGCCCCACATTAAAAGTATGTGATGGTGAGTTGAGTCCTGGGGTCACTGATGCCATAAAAGGTGTGTAGACAGATGAAAACATGAATCAATTAAATTAATGTTACCTTGTAATGTTTGGATTGTTTCAATAGTTAATAAAGAGCTATGAATGTTGATCTATTTTATTGTACTGTAAGTGCCATGGATTTATTGTTACAGGGAATCTGTTATTTTTGTTTGTCAGATGGTGGATAGTTCAAAGAGGGAGCGACACAAGGGTGCACCCCTATCATTTAAATTGAGTTGATTAGAATCTGGTGTGTTTTCCTGTCTTTTGTTTTAACTAGCAAAGTGCAAAGACATTTTAATTCAGGTTGGGCGTGAGTTTGCTTGAATTTGGTTAAAAGGACAGTGAATTTGTTCATACGTTGAGAACTTGCTACGTCGTGACGTGACTCATTAATGTGATAACTGTTATTTATTGAATCAATTAACCATGTTTAATTGTTACCCGATTAAATTGTTCATTAGGAATTTGGGGCACCACGGAATAAGTTGTTTATAGATTTACCATCTCCCGAATTAAACTAAAGATATGTTATATACCGATAACAGTCACTTATTAATCATTACCTCATATCAATATCATTCTGAATGTCACAGACTTCTTGAAACTGCACAAACCAGAGTCTTACTGATCATTCCGTACCACACAAATGTATTTGATTGTTTATTTACTAACAAACCAAATGATAACACAGGATACACACACACACACGGTATAGGTTATTGATTAAAAAAGAGGTCCCTTGCGGACTAACACAATATGACACTTGTTACAAAAGATGGAGAGTTAAAGAGAGAGAGAGAGAGAGAGAGAGAGAGAGAGAGAGAGAGAGAGAGAGAGAGAGAGAGAGAGAGAGAGAACACTTGGATACATTTGGGAACTACGCTCACAGTAATCCTAATACCTTGCCCCGAACTGCCGCCTGTTTGGATAAGAAGTAATGCATGTATTTACGTGTTGAAGGTCTTCGTCATGTATCTGTTAGACCCAGGCCTTCGTGAAAAGGGTTCCGCTTCGTGAAAAGTGTTAGATTGGGCCTTCTCCTTAGTTCGTAAGTGTAAGGCTCTGATTGTCCACAAGAGGTCACAATGTCCTTCTCCTTAGTTGACTGTGTTTACTTTCACTCGTTCTGGAAGAGTGGTCTTCTGAGGACAGTTAATCAGCTGTGTCGATGATCCACAGAGTTGTGATGAGAGCAGTGTGATCGATGATGATTTGAAGAGAATAACCGGATGGTCCTACTTAAATTCACTTTCTTAGATACAGAACTTAGAACAGCTAACCGTAACATTGATTGTTAGAGGCTACTTTGTCGTCTTCAACTTGTGTTGATTTTCAGGGTCGTGACCAATGCAGACCTAGCTGCAGCTTGAGTCCTTCTAGTCTGGTAAGTTAATTCTTAACTCAGTCTTTTAAACTCTTGGGTAAAAGGGGTGTTTCCGTCATACTGACACGCTCTCTGAGTTCTCTCGGGCGTGGCTAGTTATGGAGCAAAACATAATCAAAAACTATGGTCTCGTTAGAAAACTAAAATCACATTCCTATCTTAACAGAAATATTCTCTTCATCCTTGATATTTCCTACACAGCGGATGTAAACCTGATATACACAGTGTGAAAGCTCTTCAAGTTACAATATCACTTTTAGACCATTTTTAATGACGACACAAAATATACATACATTTCCCATATCTCTCCTCATTCCCCACATTCGGATGTTGAAATATATTGTCTCAGTGTTCACTTTTGGACGTTAGAGTTTTTGGACTGCAAAATGTCTCTGTAACAAAGAGACATTCCAATCCCCATACAGAGACCAAAAAGAGTCATCTGCTGCATACAATTTACAATTGGTGTGAGGTGTCATAAAACCCCCACACCAATCCCTCCTCCCCTCTGCGGGTGAGAGGGATCTGTAGAAGTTGCTCCATTGTAACCTGATCTTTGGATCCCCACAGGAGAGTCATGACACTACCAAGCTCCTGTTTGTTTCAGACACACATAGTTTTTTCTCTTAAAGATTATTCTGAACTGAACACATGAGTAACCTCGTTAAGTCTTAGCCTATTGGTGATAGTCATTTACTCTGTGTTATTCTGTAATGTATCATGTATTTCATGTACACTGTTAAATATATGGCCAGTAGCCACCCAAGCTAGGCCTATCTGAAATACGAAAATGATCAATCAAATCGCCAGGTAGCCTATTGTTCTAGGCAAAGATGAGTCAGTAGTAGATTGCTAAACTATATTTTATATAACGACACAGGGCGAGACCCAGATGCAGATGGTTCGAGTCTCCGATATTTATTAAAATACAAGGGGTAGGCAATAGGCAGGTCGAGGACAGGAAGAAGTTCATTAATTAGGTCAGAGTCAAAAAGATACAGGGCGGCAGGCAGGCTCGAGGTCAGGGCAGACTGAAAAGGTCAGAACCAGGAGGGCTAGGAAAACAGACTAGGCGAGACACAGGACCACGGCGAAACACATGCTGGTAGGCTTGACAAGACGAACTAGCAACAGACAAACAGAGAACACAAGTATAAATGCACTGGGGATAATGGGGAAGATGGGTGACAACTGGAGGGGGGTGGAGACAAGCACAAAGACAGGTGAAACAGATCAGGGTGTGGCAATTTTATATGGATGATGCCTACTGTGTTTGCCAGGCCAAACTGTAGGAAATAAAATAAGTTATTTCTCATCACTGATCTGGATATGCGCACCAATGCTAATGACTGGTCATTGATCAACAATCAAGATGTTACATTTTTTAGGTTGTGAAGCACAATGAAAATGTATTGATGACTTGCGTGCAGTGGGTTCAGAACAACAATAACAAAAAAGTTATACCACCACCGAAAAGGACACTTTGGAGACTGGAAAGGCAAAGGGGCATGTGCCCTATCTGTGCATGTGCCTGCAGTTTCAAGTTGAAGTGGATTTACAAAGGATTTAAATGGACATGTAAAATCTGATTTTATGAAGTATCAATAACTCAGCCATCTCTTAACCAATCCCTCAACTAAGTTAAGAGATGTACCATTGCCATACCGAATTTGGTGTAATTTGGACCTATGGTTCATGAGAATACATTTTTCAAAGGTTTTCCAAAATGTCCAAGATGGAGGAAAATCTATTCTGACGGACCATATGGGTCATTGAGGCAAATTTGTTCAGCATGAGGAAAGATGGGTCATTGAGGCAAATTTGTTCAGCATGAGGAAAGACACTGACATGCACAGTTTTAAGGCTCTAGGTCAAACGGGGCAGCGGATATGAGGTTTTAAGTGAGATTGCTTACAACAGCGCCACCTATAGGCCCATTTGTGCCATTATTTTTGACCAAGTTACGATTGGCCAGTAGTTTCTGTGTGCCAAATTAGAAAAAAAGTTACCAATCTATGCTTGAGTTATTTGACCATGTCAAGAAAAACATCTAAGAATAGCAATAGGTTTCCCAGCGAACTAATTATATCACTGCCAAAGTTTTGGCTTTTTATTTAACTAGGCAAGTCAGTTAAGAACAAATTCTTATTTACAATGAAGGCCTAACCCTAACGCTGGGCCAATTGTGCGCCGCCCTATGGGACTTCCAATCACGGCCGGTTGTGATACAGCCTGGAATCGAACCGGGGTCTGTAGTGACACCTCTAGCACTGAGAAGCAGTGCCTTAGACCGCTGCGCCTCTCTGTAGACTTGATACCATAGCCATGCATTTCTGGAATATTGCATTTGAGCAAAGATGCAAATGTATGTACATGCATCTCTGGAATACATTTCAAGGCAGGGATAGGCAACTCCAGTCCTTGGGGGCCGGAGTGGTGTGGTGTCACACTCTTCTCCCATCCCTAGCAAACGCAGCTGATTAAACTAATTGCATTCTAAACTGAAGATCATGATTAGTTGATTATTGGAGTCAGGTGTGTTAGCTGGGGCTGTGACACCAATCAGTTCACCCCGGAGACTGGAGATGGCCATCCCTGTTTTAAGGCATTACATGCACTTTAGGAAAGATGCAAATGTATCTTCATGTATTTCGAATAGCTTTTAAATATATTGAAATCTATTATATTTTTTTGCTGGCTAAATTCCCAAAATGGCCCTCATACCCTTTTAATGTCTATGCTCATACCATCATGGGAACCAAATCATCTCAAGCTTCATCTCCTCTCCTCCCCCCTATAACTCTTTTCGCCAGGTCGTTGCCTTGTAAAATAAGGGTAAATAACTTTGCATTGGAAATAAATATGATATCTGGTATTGAACATGTATTTTCTTAGGGGCGAAAATAACTGCAACATTCAGAACTTTTCACCCTCAAAAATAAACACACATTATGATCAATTGTAATGTGATCACAAACTTGAGGAAAAGTTGTTCATGTTCTTGCGAAAGGAGCTCAGGTAATGATTGACAATTGTTCAGCCAACCACATCTCTGTATTTGGAACCGCCTACCCAAGAATGGCACTTTGATTGGATTGAGTAAACATCACTCAATTAGGGGCGCATGTCCCGTAACCCCGGGTGAGTGGATGTCTCACTTAAGACCAATTGAATGATCTAAAATGATGTAAACCCCGTACAAACGGGGCACCGGGACATGCAAAACGAACTTGACCAGTTCCTCCGTTCCTTTCTACAGCCCTAACCAATGAGGAAAAGTTTTCATAGGTGGGAGCGAACAACACTGACTGGGGATAACAATCGTGGGGCGACAGTTTACTTTTGCTTCTAAACAATATCAACAATTCAAAATACAGTTACTGTTGTTCCATCAACCAACAGTAAGCCGAGGGATTCTCCCTTATCTTCCCGAAGAAAGTAATTTGTGTCGCCCTTGGAGGTATTCCCAGCTTTCTGAAGCAGTAGGGGATGGACGAAGTGCGGCCTACCAGCGGACCAGCAGCCCCCGGCCTGGCGTCACTCTTCCCCCCGGGTCTGCAGGCAATCTACGGGGAATGCAGGCTCCTCTACCCCGACCAGGCCAACCCCTTACAAGTTACAGCCATTGTAAAATACTGGTGAGTAGATAACGTCTTCTTCTGGATACATAACTTTGTAAACCAGCTATGTTAACTTAGCTAGATAACAACCTTCCAAGGTAACAGGATACGGCGAGAACGTTAACTTAGCTAGTAGCCTAAAACTCAACGATTTACGATTGAGTTGAGTGGCGACTTTTTATTGAATCAAATATAAGACAGTAACATCAAAGACAAACAAAGAAATACAATTGTTATGACAACGTAAGAGAAAGTAACAAATCAAATTGTATTGGTCACATGCGCCGAATACAACAGGTGTAGAAGACCTGAGTGAAATGTTTACTTACAAGCCCTTAACCAACACAACACAATGTAATTTTAAGAAAAATACGTGTTAAGTAAAAAATAGATAGTTAACAAATAATTAAAGAGGAGTAGTAAAATAACACTAGCGAGGCTATATACACGGGGTACCGGTTAGTCGTGGTAATAAACTCAGCTAAAAAAAGAAATGACCCTGTCTTTCAAAGATAATTAGTAAAAATCCAAATAACTTAACAGATCTTCATTGTAAAGGGTTTAAACACTAATTCCCATGCTTGTTCAATGAACCATAAACAATTAATGAACATGCACCTGTGGAACAGTTGTTAAGACACTAACGTCTGCAATTAAGGTCACAGTTATGGAAACTTAGGACACTAAAGAGGCCTTTCTACTGACTCTGAAAAACACAAAAAGAAAGATGCCCAAGGTCCCTGCTCATCTGAGTGAACGTGCCTTAGGCATGCTGCAAGGAGGACTGAAGATGTGACCAGGGCAGTAAATTGCAATGTCCGTACTGTGAGACGCCTAAGACGGGGAGACAGGTCAGACAGCTGATCGTCCTCGCAGTGGCAGACCACGTGTAGCAACACCTGCACAGGATCGGTACATCTGAACATCACACCAGGTACAGGATGGCAACAACAACTGCCTGAGTTACACAAGGAACGCACAATCCCTCCATCAGTGCTCAGACTGTCCGCAATAGGCTGAGAGATGCTGGACTGAGGGCTTGTAGGCCTGTTGTAAGGCAGGTCCTCACCGGACATCACCGGCAACTACGTCGCCTATGGGCACAAACCCACCGCCGCTGGACCAGACAGGCCTGGCAAAAAGTGCTCTTCACTGACGAGTCGCGGTTTTGTCTCACTGGGGGTAATGGTCGGATTTGCGTTTATCGTCGAAGGAATGAGCGTTACACTGAGGCCTGTACTGTGGAGCTGGATCGATTTGGAGGGAGGGTCCGTCATGGTCTGGGGCCGTGTGTCACAACATCATCGGACTGAGCTTGTCATTGCAGGCAATCTCAATGCTGTGCCTTACAGGGAAGACATCCTCCTCCGTTATGTGGTACCCTTCCTGCAGGTTCATCCTGACATGACCCTCCAGCATGACAATGGCACAAGCCATACTGCTCATTCTGTGCATGATTTCATGCAAGACAGGAATGTCAGTGTTCTGTCATGGCCAGCGACGAGCCCGCATCTCAATCCCATTGAGCACGTCTGGGACCTGTTGGATCGGAGGGTGAGGGCTAGAGCCATTCCCCCCAGAAATGTCCGGGAACTTGCAGGTGCCTTGGTGGAAGTGGGGTAACATCTCACAGCAAGAACGGTCAAATCTGGTGCAGTCCATGAGAAGGAGATGCACTGCAGTACTCAATGCAGCTGGTGGCCAGATACTGACAGTTACTTTTGACCCCCCCCCCTTTGTTCAGGGACACATTATTCAATTTCTGTTAGTCACATGTCTGTGGAAATTGTTCAGTTTGTCTCAGTTGTTGAATCTTATGTTCATACAAATATCTACACAGGTTAAGTTTGCTGAAAATAAACGCAGTTGACAGTAAGAGGACTTATTTTTTTGCTGAGTTTATGTACATGTAGGTAGAGTTAGTGACTGCACACATAATAAACCGAGAGTAGCAGCAGTGTAAAAGAGGGGAGGAGGGGAGAAATGCAAATACACTGCTCAAAAAAATAAAGGGAACACTTAAACAACACAATGTAACTCCAAGTCAATCACACGTCTGTGAAATCAAACTGTCCACTTAGGAAGCAATACTGATTGACAATAAATTTCACATGCTGTTGTGCAAATGGAATAGACAAAAGGTGGAAATTATAGGCAATTAGCAAGACACCCCCAATAAAGGAGTGATTCTGCAGGTGGTGACCACAGACCACTTCTCAGGTCCTATGCTTCCTGGCTGATGTTTTGGTCACTTTTGAATGCTGGCGGTGCTCTCACTCTAGTGGTAGCATGAGACGGAGTCTACAACCCACACAAGTGGCTCAGGTAGTGCAGCTCATCCAGGATGGCACATCAATGCGAGCTGTGGCAAGAAGGTTTGCTGTGTCTGTCAGCGTAGTGTCCAGAGCATGGAGGCGCTACCAGGAGACAGGCCAGTACATCAGGAGACGTGGAGGAGGCCGTAGGAGGGCAACAACCCAGCAGCAGGACCGCTACCTCCGCCTTTGTGCAAGGAGGAGCACTGCCAGAGCCCTGCAAAATGACCTCCAGCAGGCCACAAATGTGCATGTTATACCTGAAAAAGACAGTTATAAATTATTCTGTCTTAGTTAAAAAAATGTATCTAGTAGGCTTTGATTAAATTTCCAATATCCTCGCCCACGTGGAAATTCTGTAAGAATAATATATATGCCAATTATGTGGTGATCCGACCGCATTCTGTCCCCTATCAACACTTTTTAAAAACTTTTTGTGCCAGAGAGAATGACATAAGAAAGTAATCAAGACGACTAGCTTGATTTAAGCCTCCGCAATGGATATCTCACTAGGTCAGGGTATTTAAGCCTCCATATAGCCACTAATTCCAATATATCCATGACATTCATGATTTCTTTAAGAGGTTGATTTTCCTTTACGGTCCATAGAGGTATTTTAAGACTGTATTTAAAATCTCCCACCATAATAATGGAGTCTAGTGTTGCTAGTAGAGTTGATGATAAATTCTTATATATTTTCAAAGAAGCTTGGATCATCATTATTTGGACCGTATCGGTTAATAAGCCATATCTGTTTATTGTCCAATAACATATTTAAAATAATCCATCTACCTTGATGATCTGTTTGGACAATTTGCACATTTGGATCAAAATGACTGTTAATTAAAACGATCACCCCTTTTGAATTTCTTTGCTCATGGGAGAAATATATTTCGCCCCCCAGTCCTTTTCCCACAACTTCATCTAAAATTGTTGAATGAGTTTCCTGTAAACAATAGATATTATATTCGTTCTCTTTTAGCCAGGTAAATACTGATAATCTTTTCTTATCTGCTAAGCCATTACAATTATAACTGGTTATACTTATTTCACCACTTACCATAATGAGACACTTTCAATTCTATTTATCAAAATATGTTTGTAAACGTACCATGATTGTCTATATAGCTGTACCATGATATTTGCATTGCTGCTAAGTGAACCTCCAATAGGTCCCCACTGTTCCACCTGTTAAAAGCCCTCATCTCGAGTTGGGTTGTCATCCCAATGCCTGGCAGACCTCCCCCGGATCCCATAGCCCTGAAGAGACTGGGATCCATCCTTTGAAAAGAGCACACAATGCCACTCACAGAACAGAAGTAGATCAACCGCCAAATTCATTTCCATCGCCCTCACCTCGATTTGTATTATAAATGGACATAAAAAAAATATAGATATTTTAAAAATCCTGTATTTTCCATAATTAGCTATTAATGTGTAGTATTGTAGGCAATTTATGCAAAGGATTTTACCTCTCACCAGTCTTGCCATTACCAAAATTAAATTGCCAGCAATTATATTAGCAAACAATTATTGTGAATCATCCTATTGTCCCTAACATCTTTTACTCCCTCACAACAGCTGTCTTACTAGAGGTGGTTGTTCTATCCTGCCGATACAGTGTAATGCCCGCCAGCTGTATGTTATTCATGTCGTCGTTCAGCCATGAATCGGTGACACATGAGATATTACTGTTTTTAATGTCCTGTTGGTAGGATATATACGTGATCGTAGTTGGTCTATTTTAGCCAATGATTGTACATTGGCTAATAGGACCGATGGTAAAGGCAGATTACCCACACGCTGTCGGATCCTTACAATGCACCCCGACATTAACGACGTCTTCTCCTGCAAATGACGGGAATGAGGGCCTTGTCGGCTGTCTGAAGTAAATCCTTCACATCTGACTCGTTAAAGAAAAATTCTACATCCAGTACGAGGTGAGTAATCGCTGTCCTGATATCTAGAAGCTCTTTGCGGTCATAAGAGACTGTGGCAGAAACATTATGTACAAAATAAGTTACAAATAATGCAAAAAAAACACATAATAGCTCAATTGGTTAGGGGACCGTAAAACGGCAGCCATCTCCTCCGGCGCCATTATCTGGGATGACACTTAACAATGACACTTATTCAGGAAATACTTCGTGATAATATCGGACTGAAGAAAAGCTTGAATTATTTAGTCATTTTAGAGACTCAATTAAAAACAGTATCAAAAACACAAAAGTAGGGAGTTAATTTTAAGATGTTGCTTTTGTGGATATAACATTTATCAACCAATACCATGACATTAGTTATACAGTTCAGAGTACTGTAAGAAAAGGTTATAACATTGTGTTTAATATCAATAGTGACCCGTTTTACTCTATGTACTCCTATAGCTCTCCAAAATTGAATAGTGTACAAACAACCTTAAAACAAATGTAAACTTTGACACCATTGTATTGGAGGGGTACATATTATCTTAAATGTATTATCTGATAGTTGTCATTATTTTTCTTTCACTATAAAAATATTATCTTGTCTATTTGTACACTGGACTTTTGATATCAATAGACTAGGTTATATTCTAAGTGGAAGCACATTACTTTTTATTAGCTGGGAAATACCTGAGGGAATAGCATTAACGACAGAGATATTCTTTGCATGTAACTGTCAAACATGGCACCTTAAGATATTTTTATCTATCAAATGTTGCTTCAAAATATATATGCAATACTAACTTATACTAACTTGCAAGAGATACAATAGTTAGTGTTTTCTAAGGCCTCAGCAGTAAATGTCCACTCCCCCAAGTTGATTTATAGAAGTATGTCTGACTAGCCTCATCTCTTCTGCTCCCCTGCAGGGCTCTGTGTTTATCTTTGAAGTGTTTTCTCACAGATCCCATGCAATAATTCACACATTTCTCAGACCATTTCTTTATAAGAGGCAGAGTCTTAGAAAAGACTGGAACAATTTTAAAACCTTATTATGAATATATATATATATATATTGTTAATCTGTAGTCTAGGATCCTATAAATATAGAGGTGGGGTCCCATACCCCCTCCCCTTCTATTAATACAACATGAGCATAATCAATTATTATAACACATCAAACATTTGGTGCAGCCCCTACCAGGACCCCAATTTGACCCCATCAGAAGCAACATTATTTCTGCAATATTAAGCAGATTTTTTAAACAACTCACCAAATCTCTCTCTCCACCATGGGTGCACACACACTCTGCCAGATCCACTCAAGTGGATCTCGGGCACAGTAATAGTAGTTTGCAATGCTGCCTAAAACCCTTCATGTCCTTTTACTGTAATATCTGCATATATAGACTAATCGACACCTTCTCAAAGACATCAGGAAGTTGAGACATCCCACTAGCAGATTTTATTTTTAATTTTTTTTGGTCAGGGCACTAAGACCAAAAACATTTAGTCCATACATACAAACACGCCAACGTGGGCGTCTCGCTCTCAAATCAAATATCAGTATGTAGGTGAATCAATATGGTACTCAGTGCAGCAAGAGCGATTTCTATGGTCATACGTGCACGGTAACAGTGCAAACAACATGATGAGCATTAGCAGCATTGATAGCAGGTTATATATATATATATATATATACACGCTGCCGTTCAAAAGTTTGATCACTTAGAAATGTCCTTGTTTATGAAAGAAAAGCCCCCCAAAAAAGTCCATTAAAATAAAGTTAAATTGATCAGAAATACAGTGTTGACATTGTTAATGTTGTAAATGACTATTGTAGTTGGAAACGGCAGATTTTTTTGGGGGGGGGGAATATCTACGTAGGCGTACAGAGGCCCATTATCAGCAACCATCACTCCTGTGTTCCAATGGCACGTTGTTTTAGCTAATCCAAGTTTATCATTTTAAAAGGCTAATTGATCATTAGAAACCCCTTCTTACAATTGTTAGCGTAGCTGAAAACTGTTCTGATTAAAAGAAGCAATAAAACTGGCCTTCTTTAGACTAGTTGAGTATCTGGAGCATCAGCATTTGTGGGTTCGATTACAGGCTCAAAATGACCAGAAAAAAATACCTTTCTTCTGAAACTCGTCAGTATATTATTGTTCTGAGAAATGAAGGTTATTCCATGCGAGAAATTGCCAAGAAACTGAAGATCTCATACAACGCTGTGTACTACTCCCTTCACAGAACACCGCAAACTGGCTCTAACCAGAGTAGAAAGAGTGGAAGGCCTGAGCAAGAGTACAAGTACATTAGTGTCTAGTTTGAGGAACAGACGCCTCACAAGTCCTCAACTGGCAGCTTTATTAAATAGTACCAACAAAAACACCAGTCTCAACGTCAACAGTGAAGAGGCGAGAGGCATCACTGTAGTCCCTGGTTCCAATCCAGGCTGTATCGCATCCGGCTGTGATTGGGAGTTCCATAGGGTGGTGCACAGATGGCCCGGCCTCATCTGGGTTTTGCCGGGATAGGCCGTCATTGTAATTAAGAATTTCTTCTTAACTGACTTGTCTAGTTAAATAAATGAATGTTGTAATGTTTGTTGTTTTGTAGATATTAATTCACATTTGTGGTGCCACTAAATAAGCCATTTTAAAATACTTTTTTTTTGTTTTTACTTGATCAGAACAAGCTGTAACTGGACTGTAGCATATTACTTACTAAAACTGTTATACTAAGGTTTTTATTCTCAGAGAAACAAAAATGACCTAGATGCCATGTACACTATTATACTCTCAAAGGAAAATATTACCAGCATCTCTTGCGCATGTCATATTCCTTTCATAATGCATCCTTATTTAAAAAGTGATTATTATTAGATATTCTCACAGCACACATTTTGTAAATCACAAAGTCTAAAAGTAATTGGAAAGGGAGATACAAATGATTTGTGACATTGTGGTTGCAATAAAGAATGTAAACAAGATGCTTTATTTTTTATTTACG